>NC_058370.1:37467500-38092500 GCF_018350175.1 Felis catus | reverse complement strand
TTTCTTTCCAATAAGACCAAAATATCAGAATGTGGTAGAATTATTCATCTGTGCTCTTGTCCTCATCAATGTATTCTAAGGGTATGGATTATAATTAGCATTTGAAATAAATTATGCTAATGGAGACTTTCCTGGAGCATATTTAGAAACCCTCTTTACAGCTGCTTTCCACCAGAACCTGGCTTACTGGACCAGGTTAGGTTCTGTGCCTCCAAAGGTAACTCTCGAGTTGTGTCCTCTGCCTGATCTCACAGTGCGCTGCCTTTCTAAATACCAGAGAAGACTTGGTGTTCTGCAAGAGCCAGAGGTGGGACTGAATCATGCTCCAGAGAGAATGACAGAGGAAATAGAAACTCTCATTTTATGGCATATGACTGTTTACAACAGTTGGCAGGATGCAGCCTGACAGTGGAGAACATTGCCCATTCTGGACATGGCTCTCAAAATGAGGAGAGCAAGATCAAACAGGTCCTTATGACTCAGTGCCACTGGCTTGGCATATTTTGTTTTCATGAAATAGCATCTACACCTTGATGAATGTCCCTTTCAGTGTCTTTGCATTTTTCCAGCCACCCAGTTTTATTACTGAGGAGTGAGAGTGATTTTTTTTTCTGGCAAATCTGAAGCTGAATTACCACAGGACAACAGCCTTTCATCAGTATTTGGAGAAATAAAACAACCGCTCCCTGCAGTTGGCCTGTGCTGTTCTCTGGCAATGGGAGAAATTTATGGTGGCTCAAGTGCCAGAGAGTTCCAAGGTCACTTTCTTTTCAGCATGAGAGGAAATGTGAATCCACACAGCATCCCTGCCCTGATTACACAGTCTGAGGTGAACTAAGCACTGGGGTGAGAAATTGAGTTTTGTGTACATAAGGACATCTCTATGAGGGAAGAAGGAACAACTGCAGGAAAAATGTAGGTGAAAACTGGCCTTATTTAATTTCTTGGTTTACTGTCAGGCCCCTCATGAGTATGATTGTTGTCATCTAACTGAACAGCTCCCCAAAACACTTCAGTTCTTGTCTTCTAATAGAGAAATATGGCTGCCCCTGCCTTGCTTCAGATGCCACATGAATGTTAGAAATAAGGATATTTCTACAGTAGACACTTTCATAACTTAGTTCCATTCTCAAACTTGTCTGATTAAATCACATCAATTTGGCCCTCTCTTTATATGGGAGCCACACTCCAGGACATCACTTAGACCCTGCTTTTATGGAATTTACAACCTACATTGACTATATGAGTTTCCTACAGCTGTTGTGACAGATTACCACAAGCTTTGTGGCTTAAAACAACAGAAATACATTCTCTCACCATTCTGGAGGCCAGAGAAATTCAAGCAGGCTTTTTTATTTTTAGTTTATTTATTTATGAGAGAGAGAGAGAGAGAGAGAGCACACAATCAGGGGAGAAGCAGAGAAAAAGGGAAAAGGAGAGACTCCCAAGCAAGCTCTGCACTGCCAGCACAGAGCCCAACCTACAGCTTGAACTCATGAATCGCAAGCTCATGACCTGAGAGACACAAAATGAAGAGTCATACGCTTAACCCATTGAGCCACCCAGACACCCCCTAGAGGCCAGAAGTTCAAAATCAAGATGTCCACAAAGGCTCTAGGGGAGATTTCATTCCTTGCCTCATCCAGCTTCTGGAAGCTGTTGGCATTCCTTGGCTAGTCGCTGTATCACTCCAGCCTCTGCCTCTGCTGTCACTTAGCCTCTTCTTTTCCGGGAATTTCTTATAAGGATAGTTTTCACTGGGTTTAGGGCCCAAGATTATTTCATCCTGAGATACTGAGCTTAATTACTCTGCAAAGACTATTTTTTAAGATAAGATCACAGTCACAGGTTCTGTGAGTTAGGACCTGGATATATCTTCTGGAGATATCATGAATGACGCCAGGCCAACAATAACTAAGGCCAACAAGATCAAGTGAAATGTGACGACCAGTGTTCCCCTGATTACCAACTTTTCTGCTCATTGCCTTGGGTGAGAATGGAAGAGCATATCAAAGTTGGAATGACCCTCCACAATGAAGGTTATATGCAAGGTACAAAGCACTGGGAATGAACTGGCCCCAGGACATGCCTGCAGAACATTTTACAGGCAAGAAAAACAGAAAGAGAAGAGTAAGAGAAATTTTAGGTAATTATTTCCCCTAAATTGTCTGTAGGAGGGGGAAAAGTCTATTATAGCAGGGAAATATTAGCAGGGGTGGGGGAGATAAAAGAGCAGCTGTTTCAGGATTGGGCCATTTCATTTATAAACGCATCAAAAATGATTTTCTCTTCACCCTCGGGTTGAAAGCCTTTGATGATTAGAAACAAGCAACACTTTCAATTTTCATATTTTCTTAAGGAAACTTTTTCAAATCATTTTTAAAGCTAGCTAAAACATAGTGTAAAATGTGGTGAGCCTTCCTGCATTTGGTCTCTCGGCTTCTATGGCAACCGCACCCCCCCATCCCCAGCCAAGCACCATTCCCATAGTATCTGTTCACCTGCCAGGTGAGGGGGAAGATATGGAAAGACAGGATGAGATGCCAATAAAGTGGTGGAAACTCTTTTCCTTAGGGAATCAGACCATGCCTTGCATTATTGCTCCCTGATGTTTCTTCCAGGACTTTGCTGACAGAATATAAAGTTTTCTTCTGTTCTGCATATATTGCCCACTGAGCGCTTGGATTCCACTTGAGACACTCTCTGGGGAGCTAGCTGCTTTTAAAGTCTGGAATCTTCATAGCATTTGAACCTATCTGATATTTTCTTGTTGAATTTATTGGATTATGTATTTATCATTTGTTTGATCGCATGAGGAGGGAACTTCATCTGTACTGTTCACTATTGAATTTCCCAGCACCCACCCAGAACAGAGTTTGACATTCAAATATGGTAAGTGAATGACGGTCCCGGGTGTCTAGGGCAGCAATCTACTGACACTCTACTGATGCCATTGCTTAAAAGCTAACGTAAAAGGAATAAATTAAATTGAAATGGATCTGTAAATGTTACTTTAAAGATAGTTTGAATATATATCCTCTTTGCAATTTCTTAGCCTATAAATATCCTCTACATAAAAGAGAGGAAGAGATGTAGAAAATGTTTTCCTTCTACTACTTTCACCATGGATCTTTCTGCTGTTGTCATTACTTTTGAATACCAATACCAGATCATCAGAGAGTTGTACAAACCTACCAGTTGTAAAGAATCAGCAGAGAGAACTTGGACATGAAGTTGTGGTGGCAGTTCTACCTTTCTCCACTGGGTAGTGACAGTGCCAGGGATGATGGGAGCGTGGAACACCAGCTGGAGGTATGAATCAGAAATAAGTGGGTGATAGCCTGCTTCTGAAGGATGTCTCATAATGAAATTCTTCTCTCTTAATGGCAAAAAATAGACTTGTCGAAAAGGGATTTGGTTTTATTAAAATAAACACCAACACACCCCCCCCCCACACTCAATTATCAAATTGGCAGGGTCCCATTTCCCATGACACATTCCATATTAAAATACTCATAGGTATCTGAAAAATATTTAATAAGATGGCAAAAGCCCAAGTGCCTCTGCATAGCCAGGTCTCCCTGGTGCAAACACATAACTCATTTGCCAACTCAGGGATTATGCTAAATACCATTGAGTATTAAAGTGTTAGACCAGGGCAAAGATATACAGATGTCGGTCTCTGCAGCTGACATTCCACCAAATCTTGGTTACACCAGATGGTGTTCATGCATCTGTTAGTTACCCACACTCTTTTCTAGCTCTTGTCAAAGTGTCTGGACAAGGTGGAAGCTCTGTCCTTCGGGCATCTACAGCAGTGTCTGTGATGGGTGGGAGGTTGGGTCGAGGTGGGGCAGAGGGCTGGGAGGTGGGGTAGAGGAGTGGAAAGAGGCACAGCAGACTCTTGAAGACAAGATGGAGTTGTAAAGGCCCTAAGGAAACTCTTGCCAAGGATGGTGAGACAGTGGCTGGCTGGACCCAACAGAGGTGCTGAAGGGCCCAGAGAGTGGCCCTGGTATGTGTGAGAACCCAGGGGAGGAAGAGGCTCTGTATAGAAGTACAGATAATAATTTTTGTGAAACATTGAAGTCCAAGGAGGAGAATGGAACCCAGGTGAGAAGGATGATTTACTGAATCCACTCACAGAAGAAATGGGGCTGTAAGCAGATTGGGGTGAAGTCATGTCATTGGTGGATATTGATCAGAAGTCAGCATTTCATTTCAAAGCAAATAAGGGGAAGGGGGAATGTGAGGAACAGCTTAGGTATGTAAAGATTATGAGCTAAGGCCCATTCTATGAGTACTTTTTTGATAATATTCCACCATAATTTAGGTGGAGATACACCAGTTCATAAAATGTGGCTGTTAAATGAATCTGACCTACTACGTACCCATGTTTGGTGATCTTCAGATTACTTGTTAATTCCATTTCATTAACATTTTAAAGTACTTCCCCCAACTTCATACAAATACCCTTAATGGAAACGGACCTGGATGCAAATGTACAAACAAAAGAAAACCTGACCTAAAGAGCTTAAGGCAATGATGTTATTTGAAAAAACATGACTTACAAGATGAAAAACAGTGAGGGGGAAAAGAAATTAAGGTCTTCTTAAACCTAATGAAGTTTTGCCTTTCCGCTCATTGTTTTTAAATTTGCTTACTTCAAAGAAGAGTTTTTAATTAACTTAATTTCAACTCAATTACTGTGTTATTTAAAATAAGCTTCATAGCTTTCAAGACCTAAACAAAATTTTATCAATCTATTTAGCTTGGTATCATCCATCAATTTACCTGCAAAAGATCTTAACATTAATCACTAAAAGGTTTACCTCTGGGGAAAATTAAACCCTTGCTGCTCTCAATTTCTCATCATTGGACATTCTTAAAACGTGTGTAATGATATACACACTCAGAAATAAAGATCAAAAATAAAACAGTGTTTTTGAAAAGCAAATAGAAAAATTCTATTGTGTTATATTCACAGTTCTGCAACTCTACTAAAACCAGTGACTTGCATACCTTAAATAGGTGAATTTTATGGTATGTAAATTATATCTCAATAAAGCTATTTTTAAAAGAAGAAATAGAAATCCCAATTAAAACGATAAGTTATTAAACAACCCAAGGACATACAGTCGTTTTTTAAAATGCAGTTGTTTTGAACTACTGGTCATTCAAAAAATTGGTTCAAATAATATGGAAGTTTATGTAGCATCAGAAGGACACTTAGAGAGGGATCAATTTTATACTTGCTTATTAGTTTTAACGTGACCTCTAGTGTTTGAGTTACTAGCCCTACAATGTTGAATTATTTTAAAAATTTTTGTGAGCATTAGCGGATTTCAAAAGATAATATTTAGCTAAATATTATCCTTAGATTCAAAGTATATATGCTTCATTTAAAATCTTGCACTTACACGTTGAGAATTTTAGGTCTTTGTTTTTTTTTTTCATTAGCTTAGTTATTCTATCAATTGTATAGTGGTTTTGTCCATCTAAGTTATTTTAACATCCCTTCTTTTGTGACTTTTTTTAAGAGTGGAGAAATGGAGACCTCAAAAATGTGAATGTATAAGTATGAATGTACCTATTAAGATGGGCTGGGGGTAAAACATTGCCAAAGTGCTAGTGAGGAACTATAGCAACCAGAATTCTCATCCATTGATAGTGGGAATCACAACAGTAGACCCACTTTAGACAACAGTTTGGCAGTTTCTCATAATGTTAAATATACACTTGCCATATGACCCAGCAACCAAGGTGAAATGAAAATCTAAGTTTACGCACACACACACACACGCACACACACACATACACACACACACCAAATGTATGCTAATGTTTATAGTGTCCTTATTTGTAATTGCCCCAAACTGGAAACACCTCAAATGTCCCTGCATTGGGGAATAATTAAACACAATGTGGAATGTCCATTCAGTGAAACAGTGCCCCAGAAGAAAAAGGGACCCACTACTGATATGCCCCAAAATAAAGATGAATCTAAAGTCTGTTATGCTACATGAAAGAGGCCAACTCAAAACTCAAAAGATTGTAATTCCATTAACATCACATCATATAAAGGACAAAGCAAAAAACAAACAAACAAACAAACAAAAAACCTGTAGAAACAGAAAAAGAAAGGCCAGTGGTTTCTAGGGGCTGTGGGTGGGGGCAAGAATTCACCATAAAAAGCATGAGGAAACCTTGGGGAGTGTTGGGCTGTTTCTGTATCTTGATTATGGTAGTGGTTACACAAATCTAGCATTTGTCAAAACACAGAACTCTACGCTAGAAGTAGTGGCTTTTACTATATATAAAGTATACCTAGATTTTTAAAAAACAGAAACTAAAAGTGTCTATGAAATATTGATAATTTCTTAAAAATGATGCCCAAGTCACGAAAGAGCTCAAACTGAATCTAACAATAAATCAGGAATCACATCTTTTATAAAATATCTTATGGGACACTTTCACTCTTCAAATTCTGAGGACCGCGTGGATAATGCCAAGCAGATGCTGGTAGCACATGGGTCCAATGGAAATCCTACAGCCATTTTTTCTATGTGGTTCTAAGAGTTAAGATTTAGTGCTTCATATTAGTGCAGTATATATCTATTAACTTCCCTCCTATGAATCTAGAATGGTATTTTATATGGACTAAATTTTGGTGAATTGAAAAAAATTACCACTCAAGTAATTTTCTGTGTTTTGGGGTTGAGATTAAGAACCCTGTCCAGGGAAAGCCCTTCTTGTAGATTCCTCCCCATTCCTAATAAAAGGTCCTTAGGGGAAATAACTTCCACTTTGCCCTGGTGAAAATGTTTGAAATTCTGCTTGATTTCTGGGATTGGGTCATGAACTCCCAGGAGAGGGAGGAAGGGACTCTATGACAGATATAGATGCTGGGCACTGTCCACCACTGATTCGTACCACACTGGTCACACCTATAAAATGCATTTTTCCTAATTTAAAAAAAGGTGGAAATTAAGAGGAGAAGGAGTCAAAAGAATGTTGTTTCAATAATTTGTAAAATGGTGTCAATATTCTGATTTAACAGGGATTAAGGGAATTCAAAGTTTCATTTGTGTGCATGCCCCATACTTTTGCATGTATGTGTGCCTCCATCAACTTGCTTGGCTGTGATTATCTATCTATCTATCTATCTATCTATCTATCTATCTATCTATATCTATCTACCTACCTACCTACCTATCCATTCGTCCATCCATCCCTCCATCTACCTATCCATCCTTATCTACCTTGCTTGGCTGTGGTATCTATCTATCCATCCATCCACCTAGTCAGCTTGCTTGCCTGTGATCTCTCTCTCTCCATCCATCCATCCTTATATCTATCTATCCATCTATCTGGAAAGATAGAAAGAGATTAAATGTGGTATACATGTTATTTTGGGACATATATCTCAGCCATAATATGTAGGTACCTTGAAACTTAGGGATAACATTTTCTCATACAAGTTAGTGAGCATCTATCCATTCTGTGTCCTGGCACAGTAGTAAATCCTTTGTATTCATTCACTATTTTAATCTTTAGAGCAGTTATTCTCAAATTGTAGTGCCAGAACCTTTGGAGTTCACCTTTCAGGGGATCTGTAAGGTCCATACTTTTCAATTACAAATCTGTTTGAGGCTGAGTTTTCTTTAAACATTTCAACCAAAACAATGTATCACAGCAGACAGAATGCAGAAGCAGATAAGAGAATCTGTTTTATATTAAGCCAGACACTAGACAGATTTACAAAGTTATAAAACAATGCCAATATTCTAAGTGGTCTTTTTTGAATGCATAATAATTGGTCTTAAGAAGTATATGTTGTTTATGTTAATATTAGTAGATCTATTATAATTTAAAAATAATTAGTAAGTATTTCTGGATGTCTTGGTCTTAATTTCCAATATGATTAACATCAAAACATAGCACCCATCTGTAACAAAGCAAAGGCTCTTTTAGGTTCCTAACAAATTTGTAAGTGTGAAAAAGGCCCTGGCGGGGGGGGGGGGGCAGCAAGGAGGAAGGACTTGCTGATTCAGAGAAATTCTACAACATAGATACAATCATCCCTATTTTCAGATGTCCAATATCTCACAAATGTTAAGTATCAGAGTTATCTGACCACCCCCCCCCAAACTTTGCTCTCTTCCTTATAGCATTCCATGTCTTTATTTGGGGCATTTGCAAATGGTGTTTCTCTCAAAAGGGTATATATGCCATTTAAGTTCTCTCCCCTGGTAACCTGCTTATTCAAGTGGGACAGGGTAATGGTAGGGTGTGGACAGACAATATTCCCACCTCATATACTCCCACTGCTGCTCAGTCTTTCCTGGAGGACCATCAGGGATGTGGCTTCACTAATGTGCTACCGAAAAGTTCACAGACAGGAGGAGGAGGTATTATTGTCAGAAAAGCTATGGACAGGTGAGTTCCTACCCCACCCCCTAAAACCTTTGTTTTCCTGATTCCCATAAAATCCACTGCCTTCCTGCATCCTTGTGAGCAGTTGTATATCATTTTGGAAGAAGTACAACTTTGGAGTCAATCAGCCTGCCTTTCATTCTATTCCTCTGCCACTTAACGAGCTCTTCCACTTGGGGCAAGCTATATTTCCTCTGTTGGCCTTACTCTCCTCCTCTGTAAAATGGGGTAATGATGCCCACATGAGACAAAGAGTGAGCGGACTTAATAAACTAACACAATTAAAATGCTTGTAGCAGAGCAGGCAAGGAGGACAGGCAGGCATTTGTGCTTCTCCTGCCCTTTGATTTGATCTCTCCTAAATGATCTTCTCTGTTGTCCGTGGATATATGGTCAAAGGAGATCTAGACAACCCTGAGGTTTTATGATGGTTGGCTTTGTATTTTTTATTTAGACTTTCTGGGGTTTGAGGGGGTAGTTTACAGTTACTTCACAAATGTCTTTACAGATGTCTAAAATGTGCCCTGCTTCTTTGATGTGCAATGCATAGAATACTTCCATGTTATCCTATTTTCTCTCAAGAGAACTCCTTAAAGCAGGAAGAACTTATCCTTGATTTCATTATTGGGAGGCAGGGGCCCACCAGAATAAAGATAATGCCTGAGGCTGCTGGACCTCAAGTGTAATTTTTTTAATGTTTATTTATTTATTTTTGAGAGGGAGAGAGACAGAGACCGAGTATGAGCAGGGGCAGGGGAAGGGCAGAGAGAAAGGGAGAAACACAGAACTCAAAGTGGGCTCCAGGCTCCATGCTGTCAGCACAGAGACAGACGTGGGGCTTGAATTCATGAACTGTGAGATCATGACCTGAGCTGAAGTCGGATGTTTAACCGACTGAGCCACCCAGGCACCCTACTCTCTGGTTTTCTTTTACTCTTCTTTCTCTTGCCCCTGGACTGGAGCAGGACCAGGGTGGGGCAAATGATGCATAATGTACAGGTACCTCTCACCACTTCTATAGACCATTCTGATGATATTCCTTTCTAGTTACCTTTTTCCTTTGTCGGAGAACAGAAAATAAGACGACAAAGATCAGGCTGTTGGGGCGCCTGGGTGGATCAGTCGGTTGAGCATCCAACTTCAGCTCAGGTCATGATCTCATGGTTTGTGAGTTTGAGCCCCATGTTGGGCTCTCAGAGCCTGGAGCCTGCTTCGGATCCTATGTCTCCCTCTCTCTCTGCTCTTCCCCTGCTTATGCTCCGTCTCTCTCTCCTTCAAAAATAAATAAACATTAAAAAAAAATACGCAAAGAGCAGGCTGTTTACACCTGTTAGGCAATTCTTTCAATTCTTTATGAATTTCTTGCCACAGCAAATAAAGCTTCAACCATGTGACATTTCTGATATTCAAGCCATTTTTTTTTTACCTAGCAAAAATGGGAATTTGAACCTAATAATCCTCAGCACAAGAAGCTTTCACAGGTTTAGGAGAGATCAGCTACCATAAGAACACTTCCTATGCTGGTGAGGAATAGTGCAGATCAAATGGTCTCCAGGAAAATAGCAGAATACAAGGAACAAGAGAAGTTTTAAAAGAACTGCATGTAGGGGCGCCTGGGTGGCGCAGTCGGTTAAGCGTCCGACTTCAGCCAGGTCACGATCTTGCGGTCCATGAGTTCGAGCCCCGCGTTGGGCTCTGGGCTGATGGCTCAGAGCCTGGAGCCTGTTTCCGATTCTGTGTCTCCCTCTCTCTTGGCCCCTCCCCCGTTCATGCTCTGTCTCTCTCTGTCCCAAAAATAAATAAACGTTGAAAAAAAAAATTAAAAAAAAAAAAAAAGGAACTGCATGTAGCAGGCAGAAGTAATACATACAAAATAGTGCTAGTAGAGTAGACTGAGTCACTTCAATAGTTGTGGTTTTTTTTTAAGTTTATTTTGAGAGAGAGCAAGCTAGTGTACAAGTGGGGGAGGGGCAGAATGAGGAAGAGAGAGAATCCCAAGTAGCTCCACACTTTCAGTGCAGAGCCCAATGTGGGGCTCAAACTCATGAACCATGAGATCAGGACCCGAGCCAAAGTCGGAAACTTTGAGCCACCCGGGCACCCCATAAACAAGGTACACATTAAGGGGACTGCACCTTTTTTGAGTCTGTCATTTTTTTCCAAAGGAGTTGAAGGCAAGAAGGAGGAGATAAACAAAAAGTGAGTGAATGTGTGCACACCCCTGCTGTAAGGACTTCATAAAATTAGGAAGGCCCCATCCAGCTCAGACATTTTCCTATTTATCAGCAATAAAGAGTGCTGACGGAAACTTCATCATTACTTGTCCAGTCTCCATGAGACATTAGGAAAATATTTTAGTTTTGTTCTCCTTCTCACTCCTCAACCCAATAGCAACTTAATTCAGGAACATCGTGCTTTAGGGAACTGAACCCACTTCAAAGGAAAGTAGAGTTCCTTTCTATGGGAGAAAAATATAAACTCACAGTTATGTTTATTATTAATGGATCTTCCATGATGGATGATCACATGAAATACTGTAACTACATTTTAAAAGTTCTTGATTCTACCAAGTAACTTATGAAGCACCACACAAAACACAACCCCTTCCCCAAACCTGCCAATTTGGAAAGGGTTTCTGGAAATATGGCCTTTTAAATATCAAATGTTGAAGCCTACTAAAATGGGGATGCTTTATTGAAGGTATTATGATTTTTCATGAAATTGCAAGAATTCTTAAAATAATTTCCCTCTCGGTGAACTTAGGTAAGAATCAAGCCATAACAGAAGTGGGTAATGTTACTCCAGTCAAGTAGATAGTGTTCATTTGGACTCACAGAAAACTGGACTTGAAATTCACCTTTTGAAACCTCACTATTTCTAAGAGATCCGTATGTCTGAAACTGAGATCACACTCAGGCCTTTTTGAATCTGCTACTCCTATCAAGGTTATCCCTGGAAGCCATTATCAGTGTGGAGGTGACTTAATATGAGTAGCCAAGAGCAATTAATAAATGTCAATTAAACCAGGTTTTCTTTTCTTTCTACAATCACAGGCAGAGATCCCAAGAGAGCCTTGTGCGAAGTCTGATTTTTGATTATACCATAAGGCTCTTTTCCATTAATTAGGGGACCTCGTGAAGCATACACTTGTCTGCTGCTGGCAGGTCAACATCTGGACCCCCCAGCTCACAGCTTTCCAAGTGGCTGTCTATTGCACAAAACAGCCAAGAGTTTCCATCAAGAAAAATCAAGACAAATGCCTTGGAAATAAAGTAACAGTGGCTCTAAAGGGGCTCATTCAAGAGAGTTTGAACATGGATTCTATTTCAATAAGGATAGGCCAGGTTATGCTGTAATAACAATAACCCCCAAATTTTGGTGGCCTAGCCCAATACAAAGTTATTTCCCACTCACACTAACTTGGTCCTGAGTCAGGACCACTGTCCTTACCGGCCACATCAATCCTGTGGCCCCTCCATGCTGACCTCTGCTTCCATGAACACAAGCATGGGGGAAGAAAGAACTCAAGGGTCAAGCATCAACCATTAGGTGTGACAGCCTAGAAGCCACATACAGCATTTCCACTCACATTTCATTGGCCAAACAAGTCTCATGGTCATGCCTCACGTGAAGCGGCTGAAAAATGAGATCATCTCATATGCCCAGCCAGAGAGAGGAACTTAAAATATTGCTGAGCCACAATAATAACAAAGGCAATGTCTGAATTAAATAAATGGAGACTTCACCCATCTTTAAAGCCACAGGATGGGAAATCATGAGAACAAATTCATCATCAAAGAAAGAAAACTCAGAGATGATTTACCTCAATCAAATTTAAGCCCTTCTTTAGGAAAACCATCTTTATGCTACTCCTTGTGTAACTCCTGTATATCAATTAGCCTTACTGATTCATTGACTTGCTGATGACAAATGACAAGAGGTTCTCTGGAAAGGGACAGAGCATTACCAGTCTCCTGGGATGAGCACCATCTCATGCTACCTTGTTCATTTCACAAAAATAAAACTTGATTGAAAACATTCTCCAATGTTTTACTTTTCTGAGGCTTTTCTCCAAGGGCACAACACACTGTTAATAGTTATCATGCTACTTCCTTAGAAACAAAATAGCAGGTCCCTTCCCCTAGCCCTACTCAAAGTAAAGTGTGGAAAAAATCGGCCTTAGAGCACTCAGCAAATTTTGTCACCCTCATGGTTCCTTCTTGGAGTGATACCTGAACATCAGATGTTATCTTAGTTCAAGGACAGGCAGCTAATAGGCATAAGTTGATTCAATTTATTTAAAATGAGCTGCATGAGTGACCTGAATGGGATGTCCTTTTTATTGAAGGAGAAACTTGCTGCATTTTCCTGCTCACAGCCCTGTACAGAGAGCTGTTGTCGACAGGGGTGAAGGGATAGAGCAGGAGGGAGGTGGGGAGAAAATGAGTTAATGCCATAGCCAATGATTCTGAGAAAGCCTCCTGGTCTGAAACTGATAACACAGGGGTGAGATCAGTTGAAGGGTTTCAGCACGCTGGGTAAGGGGACAGTTAAAAAAGGTCAGGTCAAAGCAATCAGTAGAATTTACTCAAACATCTGTAGCTTCTTAGGGCTTTTAATGAGAATTTCCATATTAACATTTGGTTTTACCAGGGTACTGCATAATTTTCTACTCAATTTACCCCTGACAGGTTACAGACATAACAACATTCTTATCAAATTGACTTTCCATAATGTAGAAAGATGTGGAAGTTTTATGATATTCTTTGTAGAGTAAGAGAGAAAGGATAAGAGAGAGAATAACTTTAAGGCAAGGAAACCAAAACCAGGCTGCTTTGAATATTTATCATACTTTTTATTTTTTTCATGAATTTTTAATATTCATCAAAAATACATTAACAACTCTGTTTCACTTCAGCCTGGGGATCATTTACAAAATAGACAGCGGTGTTCAGATCTAAACAGCAAGTCTTTACCTCAGCAAAAGAAACTAATTGGGTTTAGGAAATAAACCCATTAGCTCATTTACGAACTGAGGGTGTGGATTCAGTTTCTAGAAGTTTCCTTACCAAAAGGAATTCTGAAAAAACTCGGGAATCATCTGAAAAATGGAGTGTTGTAGCACTGAGTTAAATGGTGGACCTTGAGTTATTAAAGTCTATAGACAAAACGCTACTGATATTAGATTACCAAATAATTTACTTCTAAATGTATGAAACCTTTGCAGTGGGACCAAAAATTGTCACCTATACCTGCGTCCTACAGCAAAGCAGCACTATGCTGGTAGCCTAGGTCTGTCGCGCGCTCTACTGCTATTAGGGGAGACAGAGCTCCACCCAAAATACCCGGATGGAAAATGCTTAGATGCACTTTCCAGGGAATCAGCCCATTGGACTCCTTCTTAGAGCTTAGAAATAATATATCTTAGGTCGGATCTACACCTGCAATGTTGTCCTTCCTCTCTCTCAAATCAATCTGGTTCAATTTTGTCTTTATTTAGAAGTACACTGATTTGAAATAAGTTTATGCTGGAGTTCCATCCACAGGGAGGGTCCACAAAACTGGGGACTGAAGTCCTGTTATTCCTTTGCCAAGAAGCCCAAAAACCCAAAAGTAGATGTAAAAGAGAAAAGGAGACATGAAACAAAAATCTTCTGCATATAATGTTCATCAAAGTGTTAAACAAAAATGAGACAAGGGTTTAATCACTTGATGGTATAAAGAATATAAGAACTGTTGGACTTTCACAATTGGCCCTTCCTTCTTCAAGTGGTCTAGGAGGTCACTTTACTAGACCCATGGCCCTAGCCACCACCTGGCCTTGTACAGAACAGTATTTTGATAGTCAAAGTTAGATTAAAGCTCTTTGCTAATTTTCTGCTTTTTTTTTCAATATATGAAATTTATTGTCAAACTGGTTTCCATACAACACCCAGTGCTCATCCCAAAAGGTGCCCTCCTCAATACCCATCACCCACCCTCCCCTCCCTCCCACCCCCCATCAACCCTCAGTTTGTTCTCAGTTTTTAAGAGTCTCTTATGCTTTGTCTCTCTCCCACTCTAACCTCTTTTTTTTTTTCCTTCCCCTCCTCATGGGTTTCTGTTAAGTTTCTCAGGATCCATATAAGAGTGAAAACATATGGTATCTGTCTTTCTCTGTATGGCTTATTTCACTTAGCATCACACTCTCCAGTTCCATCCTCGTTGCTACAAAGGGCCATATTTCATTCTTTCTCATTGCCACGTAGTACTCCATTGTGTATATAAACCACAATTTCTTTATCCATCCATCAGTTGATGGACATTTAGGCTTTTTCCATAATTTGGCTATTGTTGAGAGTGCTGCTATAAACATTGGGGTACAAGTGCCCCTATGCATCAGTACTCCTGTATCCCTTCGGTAAATTCCTAGCAGTGCTATTGCCGGGTCATAGGGTAGGTCTATTTTTAATTTTCTGAGGAACCTCCACACTGCTTTCCAGAGTGGCTGCACCAATTTGCATTCCCACCAACAGTGCAAGAGGGTTCCCGTTTCTCCACATCCTCCCCAGCATCTGTAGTCTCCTGATTTGTTCATTTTGGCCACTCTGACTGGCGTGAGGTGATATCTGAGTGTGGTTTTGATTTGTATTTCCCTGATGAGGAGCGATGTTGAGCATCTTTTCATGTGCCTGTTGGCCATCTGGATGTCTTCTTTAGAGAAGTGTCTATTCATGTTTTCTGCCCATTTCATGGACAAATTCCTAAACACCCACACTCTTCCAAAACTCAATCAGGAGGAAATAGAAAGCTTGAACAGACCCATAACCAGCAAAGAAATTGAATCGGTTATCAAAAATCTCCCAACAAATAAGAGTCCAGGACCAGATGGCTTCCCAGGGGAGTTCTACTAGACGTTTAAAGCAGAGATAATACCTATCCTTCTCAAGCTATTCCAAGAAATAGAAAGGGAAGGAAAACTTCCAGACTCATTCTATGAAGCCAGTATTACTTTGATTCCTAAACCAGACAGAGACCCAGTAAAAAAAGAGAACTACAGGCCAATATCCCTGATGAATATGGATGCAAAAATTCTCAATAAGATACTAGCAACTCGAATTCAACAGGATATAAAAAGAATTATTCACCATGATCAAGTGGGATTCATTCCTGGGATGCAGGGCTGGTTCAACATTCGCAAATCAATCAACGTGATAGATCACATTAATAAAAGAAAAGATAAGAACCATATGATCCTGTCATTTGATGCAGAAAAGGCCTCTGACAAAATCCAGCACCCTTTCTTAATAAAAACTCTTGAGAAAGTCGGGATAGAAGGAACATACTTAAACATCATAAAAGCCATTTATGAAAAGCCCACAGCTAACATCATCCTCAATGGGGAAAAACTGAGAGGTTTTTTCCCTGAGATCAGGAACACGACAAGGATGCCCACTCTCACCGCTGCTGTTTAACATAG
Source organism: Felis catus (assembly GCF_018350175.1). Lineage (NCBI taxonomy): Eukaryota > Metazoa > Chordata > Mammalia > Carnivora > Felidae > Felis > Felis catus. The sequence continues at coordinate 38,076,605 of NC_058370.1, read as the reverse complement.
TGTTGGAAGAGCTAGCATCAGCAATCAGACAACAAAAGGAAATCAAAGGCATCAAAATTGGCAAAGATGAAGTCAAGCTTTCGCTTTTTGCAGATGACATGATATTATACATGGAAAATCCGATAGACTCCGCTAATTTTCTGCTTTTAAAATTAACCTATAGAGAAAGTTATATGAGACAACGTTGGCTGAAGAGAAAGTAAATAATCCTAAGCTTGACAATATGAAAGTAAGTATATATCTGAAAGAAAATAAAACATAGAAAAGAAGGAAGAGTAGGCAGATGTGGCACTAAAGTGGATATAAATAGAGGTATGATAAAGGCAAGCAATAGAGCTAAAACAATAAAACTACCATCCATGGGAAATGGGCGGTAAAGTGAATTAAACCCTCATTTTTCATAACAGTGAGTCAACAGGCTTCATGTAAAGTTATTAAATCAAGAAATAATAGATATGTTATGTAAAGTTAAGGAAGTAACCAACAGAGGAAAAGAAAATAGAAACAGGAGTTGGGACAAGAGAGGGAAGGAACTCATCATAAGCTCTTAAGTACTCTTTAAATTTTAAAGCCATGCACGCTTGTAATTTTTTGGAAAAGTAAAGAGTAAAGAAAGAAGTAAAGAAATAATTGGGAAGCATGTATTACATTGATTTACAGCACAGCCAAGAGCAGAGAACATCCATTTATAACTCTGACAGTGCAGAGAACAGTGGGTGGAAAGCGAGTTTTCATAAGCACACATTCTGGCCCACACCAGGTCTGCAGAAAAGAGAAGGGAGCAAGGATGGGCAGCTGTCAAGTAAAGGAGGGGCACAGCCTGGAACCCTGGCTTTGTCATAGGAGTTACAAGTTTGGGCCTCCCCTGGAGGCCACTTGGAACACCGACATTTGGAAACCCAGAGAGGCACACCCAGAGTTTATCTTCATGCATCTGTGTTCTGTTAAAGTTAATTCTGCATCATCGAGAAGACAAGAATCACACATGCAAATCAAGTGATCCATGTAATTAAAGAAAAATGAGCTAGGAATATACAGAGGGTGGGCCCTTCTGAAGAGGTGAACAAAGGGTCCAATGTGGGTGATGGAGCCCTCCAGGGAGTGCCCAGAAATGTGAAGCCAGCCCAGAGAATATGAAAGTTGGAAGAAGCCCAAGAATTTTCTCATCTAGGCTTCTTAACCCAGATAGAATGCAGGGGTTCATACCCTGAGATTGGGAGAAAATCCTTAAATAATCTCTCTCTGAAATTTAGTATTTCCTTAAAATATGAATGAAATCAACCAACCATAAGAACACGAGCAGTCTCGACACCTCGACACCCATAGAAATGGCAGGTAATTTTTATTGTATTACTGTTCCTGCAGATATCCTAAAATATGGCTTCCATGGTTTCTTCAGCATTACAGTAGTTCTTAGATTCACCACTAGATCTTATTATTTAATGTTATTATTATTATTCATTATTTAATATGTTAACAAATGTGTAAGTTACTCTGACCTAGATACATTTTTTAATATTTTTATTACCCTATTTCAGTGAGAGCCATTTCCTTTGTAAGCCTATGTATTTTATTTTAAGCATTTAATAATTAATTCTGAGAATTCTACAGGCTTCACCAGACTTCCCATGGGATCAATGACACACAAAAGAATCTCTGGAATCCAGCTGTATTAGTTTTCTATTTCTGTGCAAAAAATATAACCACAGACTTAGAGCCTCAAACACTACAATTTATTGTCATCATGTGTCTGTGGGCCAGAAGTCAAGGTACAAGTTAGCTACATCCTCTGCTCAGGGTCTCACAAGACTGAAATCAAACTGTTGGCAGAGCTGGGGATCTCATCTGGAGTTCAGCCTCTCCTAAGCTCATTCCAGCTGTTGGCAAAATTTAGCTCCTTGCCACTTATAAGTCTGAAATTTTCAGTTCCTCAAGGCTGCATGTTGTTCCCCACCATGTGTGGATCTCTCCACAACATAGAAGTTTGCTTCCTTCTAGGTCCTTTGTCTATTTCTTCCCTATAAACCCTCTTTTCTGAGTTCAACTGATTAGGCCGGGCCCACCCAAAATAATCTTCCTTCTGATTAACTCAAAGTCAACTGAAGGAAGAACAAGCAAGGAAGGCATCCAGGCTTCACCATATACCACTGGCAGTTCACTTTAAGAATTGTATCTCTAAACTACTTGATTCTTCCAGTTGACAGCGATCCCCTGGTGAAAGGCATATTGCCCTGCTAACACTATACTGTGAACAAGTATACCAGCGATTGAGAAGGGCTGTATCAGCATGGAGGCACAGAATGCTTGAGGAAGGGAGAAGCTAAGGGACTAGGGAAACCCTGAAAAGCAGAAGTCAGGTTTGGAGTCCCAGATGTTGCCTACTTAATGGTCCTGCTTAAGGCTCACATTTGGCTCTGGACTGCCTCCCAAAATATGCTTGGTAAATACTGAAGGGCCAGAGGTTGATTTTCACTGGATTTGGCTCCTCCACACTGTGATGACTCAGCAACTAAGGCAGTGGGTTTCAGATGACCCAGACAGAGATGCAGGAGAACCAGAAATGGAGCCGACAGCTAGTGTGCTTGAGTTGGGTGACAGCATCTATATTCTCATGGCAAGGGAAACCACCCATTACTCCACACTGGGCATTTGAGAGAAGACTTTCAGTGTTTTCCCCCTCAACAAACCCTATGCAAACTAAAAATCTGACTGTCGTTGTTGCAGTAATAAAACAGACTTCATACTGAAAAATTAAGAATACAATCATATTAAACCTCCACTAAAGAACCAAGCCAGTGTCTTCACCTCTCCTTTTTGTTAGATTCCCATACTAAGGAAAACAAAGCTCTCTCCAAATGGCACTGTGCCAATAATGCTCCCCAGCCTCAGCTTGGTCCCAGCATGGAGCAAACACAGTAAGTTCAGAATGATTCCAATTTATGTTTCCATCAGTCGATGGCATACCTTTTAAACTGGCTCTCGTCCTTCTAATAGAAGTGAAAAGGTGACTATATTTAGAATCTGTCCTAAAGATTTGGGATTGATAGAGACCTAATTGGAGAGCTGCCTTTTAAAAAAGCCAACAGAGTGATCAAACTTAAGGTTATATATATTTTTAAAATATCACCCTCATCCTAAAAGATAATGACTTTTCTTCAGAGCATCAAGCCATGCCCGAGTGAGCTCTCTCCTCTTCAGAAATAGTTTGCTAAATTTTTCAGGCATATTGGGGAAAAGGACTGTTCAGCCAATAACCCATGTCCCCAGGAGGGTTGTGTTGAGGAAAGGCAGGTAAGAAGCATTGGGTTGTGGTTAATCAAGATATACACACACACACACACACAGAAAAGCCAGGGTATTGACAAATAAATAGGTAAATCTCACACCGTAAGCCTTTTCTGTCTACTGGATCCTCTCGGCAGTCTGCAGAGCTGATGGACCTTTCTGGAGGATGATATTTTTCAATGCATAAAGTGAAATGCACAAGGATACAAAGTAAAAACTGAATTATGCTGAAACTTACTAAATATTAAAAAAATAAATTTATGATATAGTAATATTTGTGCTTCTCTATTAATTAGCATATTAAATGACAAGAACTAGTGGAAAGTCAAATAATTTAAATGTAGTGATAGATTAAATGACATTTTAAGATATGCTGAGCAATTCTATTGTGATATTAAAATCATTGTGATTTCTATTAAAGCCAAAGAACCAGATACTGTTGATACTATTGCAGTTGGCTGCCTATATATATAAATGAAGAGAACTCTAAATCTCAGTGAAACAAAAATGTTTTACTTTTTTTTTCTTTACAAGTTCATGGAATCTCCTCCTAACTACCCAATTTGGGTCTGTAGACTACAGGTCAAGAACCAATGAAAATTACCATGTCACTGTAGATTAAATAATGCAAGTCAAGAAAGTCAAATCTTCTTTTACCAGATTAAGCTGATAATTGCTAAACCCCATTATCTTTTCTACAGTTTCAAACAGTGAGAACAATGAAGGGCAATGGTATTTTTTTATAGAATTTTAAAACCATATTAGACTAGTAGAAGGGTGGAAAACCCTATTTAATTTTAAATCTGCCTCTATGGAGTCAAGAATATGTACAATATACAAATATATGCAACTAGTTTTCAAATTAACATATTGACCCAGAGCACTGGCACTGGAAACAAAATAAAAATAAAAATCAGAGCATAGTTTTCAAGCATCAGGAGGCAGGAGAATGTTGGCTTGTTGCCTAGAACTCAGAGTGTACCTCCTACAATTTTGTCTATGACACAAGAGAAGATTTTTTTGTCCCTGACCTACTGTTGCTTCCCAAGCAAAGCCTCTTTTTCTCCAGAGAGATAGTCACAACCAACCTCCATATGGAAAAGAACCACATTATACTTCCCTCTGAATAATTAAGTCCATTTCATCTGTTCATACTTAAGAAAATTCCCAAATACAAAAACATATTTATAATCACATTTGAAGAGCTTAACATCCTATAAAGGAAGATATTTTGCTTTATAAAATAACTCCCTATAGTGTCCTTAATTCAGTCAACTTAATGAATGACCACCTTGTACCAGGAACTCTTCTAGGTGGTGAAAGTATAAGCATAAATAACAAAGATACCTTGTCCTAGAGCGGCTCACTCTTTGGCGGAAATTTCTTGAAACTGCAGCTCACCTGTGCTCATTATTGTTTTAAAACTCTTTATGCTTGATAGAGACACTGTGTTCATGGAGCAGGAGAAAACTCGAAGGCAGAGCTTTAGAAGCCATGGTTAATTGAAGACATAAAGATAAAGACTCCTAGGATTCCGAGGGGGTAGGGAGGAAAGCAAGGTCATTTTCTCTCAAGGCAGTGGTGATAGCAGAGAGCTGAGACCATGCCCCTAGGGTCACTTTTGGAGGTAAGGGTTTTTGGAAGGGGTATAGTACCATAAGAAACTGAAAGACAAAGACTGCAACAAGAATCAAGCCAAGAAGACAGCGGGCCTGCCTTCTCTCCCCATGGGCCAGTGAGTCTCCACCTCCAATGCATTTAGTGTGACTGGATTTCTCCTAGAAACTGGAGAAAGAATGGTATGCTGCACCCAAAAGGGTGCAGGGCCAAACCAACCTGTTTCCCCAGCCACAGGATGAGAGATACAGGGGTCATTCCAAGGTGAAACATGCACAGAATCCATAGGCATGGAGGTTTAGAACTTCATTTCCTGGATGTTCTGGGAAGGGCAGCAAAGTTTCAGGGAGCCAGGGTCACATGAGAAGTCACTGCATGTGCACTGGTTCAGGAACACCACTCAGGTGTAACATGAAGTGTACCTTGAATGAAGATGTTAAATGTGGGATTTCAGAAATAGACTCTTAACAAAAGGATTAGAACCATGGAACTGACAGTTGTGCAACAGCCTGTGAAGAACTGAAAATGGTGTGCTAGTGTAGGTCTTGTGTCCTCACAATGGGGGCGGGGGTGGGGTGGTTCACCATGTGCTGTGAGTCAGCCACTTTCTTTTCCAGGAATGGGAATCACTCTCTCAAGTTCTACCCTAATGAGATGGCATTGTTGGAAGAATCTCCTCAAGGAAAAACTGCCTGTGGATTTTGTGCCCCTAGCAATCTATGGGTAGAATATAGGCTGTCTACAGCCAGGGCCCCCAGGTCTCCAGAACCTTCAAAAATAATGCAGTGTTTGAGAGAAGATACTTATGAATTCAGAGTCAAGGTCATGGCCAGGGACACCTGGGCCACAGAAGTATCCAGATAATTCATAAGGTGGAGAGCTTTATGACCTGACCTGACCACATCACAGATTTTGTCTACCTGATATTCTTAGTTCCAAGTACCAAAAAGACCTGAGATCTGCTATAACACACACACACACACACACACACACACACACACACACACACGCTTCTGACTTTTTCTTTAAATGTAAGAAAGCCCATTAGGCAGAGAAAATCAAAACTTGTGAAAGAAAAAAATGATGAAGTGTGTTACAGGCCTTAGAAAAGAAGAAAAAATCTATTTTAAGACTTGAATTAGCATTAACAGAAGGCAGAGGAGGAGGAAATATAAGAGCAGCAGTAGCAGCAGATAAGAGCGATGGGGCGGGGGAGGGCAGCTCACAGAGCCTGCTGGTCCTCCCTCCAGATCTCTCCCCATCCTTATGTGGGGGCATGTCTACATAGGAAGGCACTGGGAAGCAGCAGTTGGGGGCAAGAAATGAGGGCTTTAGCATTTGCCTTGAAATTCCATGTTCCCAGCACAAATAGTTTTAGATTTTATGTCTCAGGCTGTCTTCATTCGCATACCCTGGAAAGAGCCTCTGACTCAGGGAGATGTACTCAAAGGGTTTTCTAGGGCTTGCTTTCTCAGGAGATGCTTATATGGATGTGGGAATGGTCAAGTGGACAGGGGGAAAATGTAGCCTCCAATGCCATTACAGCAGAGGTCTTGATGATCCTATGGGGAGCTCTAGAGTTGGGATGGACTTCTCATTTGTCCTAATTGAGGCCAAGGAGCCAAGCCTTTGCTGCCTATCTTTAAGCAAGGCAGCCCCCTGAGGCCATGGGCAATTTCCATGGGGGGGGGGGTGCCCATTGTGAGCAGGCATCCGCTGAAATTCCTGACAGCTGGGAGTAGGGGTATTGCCCTCAAGAGAGGATCTGGGTGGCTCATCAGAATATCCACCATACAGATCAATAAACAGGAGTACGGTGATGGAAGTTACAGAGGCCTAAAGGCCCTTCTCCCCACTTTCTTCCTCCTCAGATTGTTAGACAGGGTCCTCACATGAGCCAGACTGGAAGCAGTCAGTTCCTGGTGGACTGAGCACATCTGTAATGTGATCCATTACCGTCACTCCTTTTTGCCATCAGTAGTCACTCACAATGGATCACCGACTGCTCCTTCCCATTCCTATATCCCCAGCAAAATGATTGTCATCACCAATTTCCAGGGTAGGGAGGGGTTTTGCCGTCAATAAGCAATTCTTGGACACCACATGGGTGTCCAAATTTTGATACTACCTACCTAGAGATAGCATCGAGTTCCACAGGTTAATTCCTACAACGCTGACTCCCCACCCCATTTTATGATAGGGAAAAGATAGGATAAAATAGGCAGAGAGGGAAAGGTTAGGACCTGAGGTTCCTGGGTGGGGAAAAACACATACTTTGGAGCAATGCTGGAGAGTCTGACCACAGCAAACCCTCTCTGGCATAAGGTTCCTCTTAAGAATGTAATGGATACCACCTACTCCCCTCAGGTTCCCCTCAGGAATCTAACAATCAAAATACCTAACTAAAATAAGTAAATCATAAAACTTATGTTATACAAAGGATGGTATGACCATAGTCTGTCTCCTCACACAATGGAATCAAGCCAATCAGGAATGGACAACCCAGCACCTAGAGTTACCCAGCCAATAAAGGTAGAACCTAAGAAGGGACAAGGGGGAATGGAAGGGGTGGTCAACCAAAACCTTATAAAACAGAGACCCTTGCCTACAGTCAGGGGCATTTGCTTTCAAATGTCCCTTGTCTATAAAGAGAGTTTTCATACTATTTCTACTTTCTAGTCTTATACTCTAATAAACTTCTGCCTACTGCTCATTTTGTGTCCACCTCTTCATTCTTCAAAGCAGCAAGACAACGAACCCTGGGTATTGAGGTACAAAATCCTGCAACAATTTCAGAGGACAGTGACAAGTCCAGATTGTTACCTGTGCTTTTGACCAACCAGCTATAGACAAAGGTTCCAACAAACCCCATGTTGAGTTTGATTAATTTGTTAGAATGGCTAACAAAACTCAGAACTCATAAATGCTTTACCTACTAGATTATTATACATTACTATAGCTTATTATTTGTTTACTATAACAGGATACAACTCTGGAACAGCCACACGGAAGAGATGCATAGGGCAAGTTTTAGGGCAAGGGCCCAGAGATTCCCCGTCCTCTCCAAACAGGCACTCTCCCCAAAATCTCCATCGGTTCATCAACCCCACAAGTTCTCTGAAATTCAGTCCTTTTGGGTTTTTATGGAGGCTTTATTATATAGGCATAATTGGCTAAATCATTAACCATTTGCAAGTGATCCAACCTCCAACCCCTCTTCCCTCCCTGGAGGTTGGGGGGATGGGACTGAAAGTTCCAACCTTCTGATCACAAGGTTGGTTCTCCTGGCAACCAGCTCCCAAGCTTAGATGGAGTCTAAAACTCACTTCATTAGCATAACAAGAGACATCTTGCTCTCCTTACAGGAAATTCCAAGGGTTTTAAGAGCTCTGTGCCAGAAAAGGAGACAGAGACCAAATATATATTTTTTACTATAAATTACAACACTACACCAATTCCTAAGGGCATGGCTGGATTCTCTCTTATTGTAACTTAGCCTCTTGGTCTTCCAGAGTCAGAGAATGTTTATACCAAAAGAGCCTCAGAGACTTGCTGTACACCTCTAGCTTTTTCAGCTAGAGGGAACTGGTAAAGACCACACAGCAAGAATTACTGTCAGCTTCTCACTACCTTGGGGGGATGACTACAGAAGAGAAAGCAGGAAAGAGCCTTGGATGGGGAGGAGAACTTTAGAGCCCTTCTCTTAATATTCTCAGAATATTCTGAGCATGGGGAAGGGGTACAGCTCAGTTACTAACCGTGAAGGTTATAAATTCTAGCCCCTAATTCTCTTTCCCTTTTACCCAGCTTTGTGGCTTGTGGCCCAGCGCAGAGAAATTTAAAACATTTTCATTACCCACATGGTATGAATCAGCCATTTCTTGATTGCTTCTGAGTCATCGACAGCTGGGATGACTCTACATCCCTATTTGCTTGAAACAGCCCCATTTTACCCTTGGGATCCTGAATTAATTATTAAAGCTACACCCTTTCACTCCCCAGAGAGGCCTTGTTTGGTCAATAAGGTGGCCTGAGCTATAGCCAATTGGTGTTTTCAAGTAAACAACTTCCTGGCTCTGCTTCCCCACACCATCTCTCCCAATTTTAGGTCTGGGAGGTCTCCTCTATGGTCTCCTCTCTTGCTCAGCCACAGGTACACCACATTTGCCAGTCTCCCTTGCACATGCATTTTTGCTTATGGAACATGGGTAGAAGTGAGGTCACCACTTCCAGAACTGGCCTTAGTGCAAGTCTCACTGTTTCCCCCCAACAATCCCCCAGTAGAGAGGATGGTAAGGACCTAGAGAAGGGAGAAACTACATGACAGAAGGAGCCTATATCTCTGAAAGCCTGATCAACAGAACAAAACCACATTAGACTGAAGTGAACAAGAAATAATTTGGTATCATTTGAAGCCAATGACATTTGAGGTTCACTGCTACCACAATTATGCTCCATGACTAATATACTTCTCTCCTAAATCCCAATCTACAGTCTTGCCCTGGCTCTTCTAGAAGCAGAGCCTGAGCCAGGGATTCAGATGCATGTGGTTCAACGAGGAAGGGCTTCTGGGAGGAGAGGAATCAGGGAAGCATAAGAGGGCAGGGGGAGGAGCTGAGCAAGGACATGGCCTGATCCATGAGGGCTTCTGCAGCACTACTGAGTTGTGCCCCCTTAAGACATGAGAGTTGGCCTTTCTGCCTCCATATGAGTACACCATTGGCTTTAAGGTGTCTCCCAGGGGGTTGGGAGGAGAGGAAGGTATTAATAGTGCTGAGTGCTGAGGGTAATTCTTCAGTGGAGCATGAGGCTTGGGGAGGGAAGTTGGGAGACCTTAGCAATGCATACATATAGCATCTGGGGATAGGTGCACCTGCCTACTAAAGGGCATCTATCTGGGTAGGGAACCACTGCTTTCCATTTACCTGCATTAAAAATCATTATGAACCCATGTCAGTGTGGCTTTTGTTCCCAGTTTGGTCCCACAAAATAAATATTTTGACTAGGAATTAAGCAAGCCTAAGGAGAATTCAAGGAAAATATTTTAAAATCAATCAACTGAATTCTCAGTTATAAGCAATTAAAAATGTATTAAAAATGATTCTGATTGGAGAGTACAGCATGTGCAAAATGGGTGAAGGGGAGGGAGAGATACAAACTTCCAGTTATGGAATGAATAAGCCACAGAGATAAAAGGGACAGCATAGGCAATATAGTCAATGGTATTGTAAGAGTGTTGTATCATAGTTACACTTTTAGCACAACATACAGTTGTCAAATCACTATGATGCACACCTGAAATAATGTAGCATTGTGTGTCAACTATATGTCAATTAAAAAATGATTCTGGTTAATTTAGCAAAAGAGGGATTTATTAGCAAAGGGGATTATTAGCAAGAGGGATTTTTATTATCAAGTAGCTCCAGAAATTGTTGGAGAATGTAGATGGTAAAAATGGCAGTGATCAAGGAAGGTTGGACAGAAAGAAACATAGCCAAGCTCACAACATCTAAACAGGATGCTACTGAGGCACCATCAGCACTGGTCACCACACTGCTGTCATCTCCAACATTACCCTCTATTTCATGTAAGTGGGAAGTGCCTTATAGAGTGCTCTACCCCTGTGAAGTTAGGGTTGACAATAAAAGACAGTTGAATGCTTAGGTTAAAAAGAACAGAGGAACTGTCCAGGAGCACACTGGAGTACTCTGTTGAAAAAGCATGAACAGGGGCACCTGGCTGGCTCAGTCAGTTAAGCATCCAACTTCGGCTTGGGTCATGATCTCAGAGTACGTGGGTTCTGCATCGGGCTCTGTGCTGACATCTCAGAGCCTGGTGCCTCCTTTGGATTCTGTGTCTCCTTCTCTATCTCTCCCCTGCTCACTTGCTCTCTCTCTTTCTCTCTCTCTCTCTCAGAAATAAATAAACGTTAAAAAAAGAAAATGAAAAGAAAGGCATGAGCAATTCTGCCCGCCATTCCACCATTAGAGGTTTGTGTCTTTGACCTTTTAAGTCTTAGAACATCAAGAGACTCTTCTAAAAATGGAAATACCTTTAACATTTTTCTCTTAAGACCTTAGCTATCAGCCAGCACTACACTTGGGACCGTGTTCAAGTTAGTTAAAGACAAGGTAGTAATGATTGGGGCATCACATGTTCAGATGGAAAAAGACATACCTGGATCCACACAGAGTTTTTTGAGGCCTTCATGTTGGTTTCCCCTGCTAGAGCCCTGCTATTGCTTTCAACCCGGTAATGAACTTTAGAAGAAAAAGCTCTTATTTCAGAAGCTAGAGTCCATCATCCATCTTCAGGAAGCAGTACATTGACTGCATAGCACAACCAGGCCCTCCTTCTGACTCCAGTACAGAATCCACAGCACTTTTGGGGCCTCAACACCAGGAGACCCAACTAATGGGCTTATTTTACTCATGTATATTTTTAAATAAATTATATTTTAGCTGGTATGGTAGATCTCAAAAATGACCTCCCTGTGTCCAGGCCCTTTGCCTGGATATGATTTTCAGATCTTCCCACCAAGATGTAGAATCCATTTCCCTGCTCTCTAAATATCACTGTTTTTGAGATTGTTTTGATCAATAGCATGTAACAGAAGTGACAACATGTCAGTTCTGAGTCTTGGCCTTGAAAGGATATGTATGCTCTACTCTTTCCTGGAACCTTGCCGTGACTAGTCTGCTAGGATAAGAGACATGTGGAGTAAAACTCAGCTACGCCAGTGGAGGTAATTTTGAAATACCCAAGTCCTAACCAACCTGGGTGCTGACCACAGACAAGTAAGTGATCCTAGCCATGGCAGAAGAACCACTGAGCTGAGCCCAGTCCAAACCACCAACCTGTAGAATCATGTGCTAACAAAATGATTGTTTAAGCCACTAAGCAAAGGGCTACTTTGTTGAGCCACAAAAAACAGCTACTACAGAGACTGAATTAGCCTTTGCCAGATGGGCACAGGCAGAGAATAAGGATAATCAAAGTCTAGGCAATCACACTCGCATGTATCTGCCCAGAGACTTTATCCTCTATTTAGTATTCCTTATACACCAAGACTGTGGTGAAGCATGTGAGTCAGTCATTTGGCAGGAACTAATTATTTGACCATGTATCACTGCCATTTCCAGGAGAACTTGATAATACCCAACGGCTGCTCACTTCCAACTCCAAGAGAGCTAAGAGAAGAAGAAAAAATAATAATAATAATGGGTCTCAACACATTTGTAGTAATCACTGGCTGCATAATTAAAATCAAAATCTGTCATCTACAGCCAGGGGTAAAGCAGGTAAAATTAAACATAAACTGTCATAAAAATAATTAAAAACTAGACTTTTAAATTAAAAGATGTCTTTTAATAATTAGTTAACATTTGCTATTGTCCTGAACAGACTTGCTGTTAACCTTTAACACTTTGCTCATGCAGTACTTTCTTAGCTGAATTTTAATTATGCCTGAGGGGAAGCAAAATAGTGATCCATTCATTAATTTATTAAGTTTCTATTCTATATAAGGTGGGCCTTCAACGGGATGCCTCAAAGAATAGGACAGTCTCTGCTCTCAATGATATGATCATACAGAAGGGAAGATAAGTGCTTCAAAATACCACACAATTGTTGATTTTTTGTTAACTGACATAAGGAAAAGGCCCTCTCAAAGAGGTAACATCTGAACTACTTGAAGATATGGGGCAAGAGGTTGGTATTTAGAACATAGGAAGGCTGCAAAGACAGCAACTGATGGGGATCGTTCAGAACCACGTTCAAAAGGGGATTAGGTTCTCACGACTCTCAGGAAGGAGACTGTCAATCTTATTTCAGAAAACCACCCATGTTCACCCCTTAAAGGTCCAGTCAAGTTTCCTAAGCAGATAAACCTTCTTAGAGCCACAAACTCTAGCAGCAGAGGAATGAGAGACACCAGACAACTCTGGTGTAAAAGAGCTTCTGCAAAAAGATCAGGAATCTGATTTTTCAGTTCCAGCTGCCCCAAGTCACAAAAGCATCATGAATGTCTATGCTTATCTCTATGGTGGCCCATCCTCTGTCCCTGTGTTGAGAATTTCCAATATATTGTGTATTTGGCATTACCACACCAGTATGGCTTTAAGACAGTGCTTGGTGGGGTGCCTGGGTGGCTCAGTCAGTCAGTTAAGCAACCGTCTCTTGGTTTCGGCTCAGGTCCTGATCTCACAGTTTCGTGAGTTTGAGTCCCGCATCGGGATCCATGCTGACAGTGTGGAGTCTGCTTGGGATTCCGTCTCCCTCTCTCTCTGCCCCTACCCAACTCACCCTGTCTCTATGTCTCTCAAAATAAATAAATAAATAAACTTAAAAAAAAAAAGACAATGCTTGGTTTGGGCTACCTCAGTTGGAGGTAAGATAATTGATTCTGGACAATGAACAAATGTTCCCCTCCTCACTGAATAACAGAAGCACCCAGCTCCTACAAGTACATCTCCCTCCTACCTGCCTCTGTCCCAGTTACTCTGCCTTTCCCTTAGATTGTCTGGATAAAAGGTCCATGCCTCTAAACAAAGCACACTCCTGCTTTCTGCATCAATCCATCCTTTTCAACACTCAAGGCCATCAATTCAATTTTTGCCTCTTTTCTGTATTGTTATTTTTTTCTTGTTCTTATATTTCTCCCATTGATAAAATTATTTTCCCTTAATCATTTTCTGTCTTCCAAAAAACAAACAAAACTTTTTACTGTCTTCTTTCACAGAACTCTTTAAAACAGTGATCTATGCTCACCATCACCAATTTCTCCTCCACCAAGCTTTTACCCCCTTATTTCAACTAATCTGTTTTCACAAGATCATCAATGGTCTGCACATTGCTCAACCTAACAGTTATCTGTCCTTATCTTACTTGACATCTTGGTAGCTTTGGACAAAGTTGAAAACTCTATCTTTGAAAACATTTCTTCACTTAATGTCTATGACATCACACTCGCATTGTTTCCTGTACCCTAGCCACGTATGCTAAGTCTCTACTGCTGAATCTTCACAATCTTATTGACATTGGAAACTATGAATGCCCCAGGGTTCAGGCCTTGGTTCACTATTTTATTTAAACTCATTCCTTTGGTGATCTCATCCAGTCTCATGGCCTCAAATACCTTCAGATACACATATGAGCATGTAAAAGAGGCTCCAAAATTCATCTCTACAGCCTGGACCTCTCCTCTAATCCTCTTACTATCTGACAGCCTATTGGCCTCTCTACCTGAATGACCAACAGGTACCTTAAACGTAACAGGCCAAGACTGAACCTCGATCTTCTTTATTTGGAGAGCTTCACAATCCTTCCCATCTCAGGGCATGAAAGTTCCTTTCTCCCAGACAATGGGGCAAAAATCCTTGCCATCATCCTTAACACCACTCTTTCTCATATTGCACATCCAAACTATTAGCAAACTTAATTGACTAGGCATCAAAATATTTTCCAATCCACCTATTCAGTGACTTATCATAACATCCACCGCAAGACCCTTGGCTAACCACCATTGCCTATTGCCTGAAATATCATGATGGCCTCTTAACTTGTCCCCCACCCCCACCCCCACCCCCACACCAGTCCCTTCTCAGGGACGTTTAGCCTTTGTAGTTGCTTGTTTTCCCTCTGGTTTTCCTCAGCTACCTTCATAAATGTCTCTCCCATTTCCTTTAGGAAATGTATTCAGTTGTCATCTTATTTTGTAAAGTCTTCCTTCCTGGCCTCTTTTCTAGAATGTCAACCACTATCACCACCGTTATTCTTCCCAACCCCTTTCCTTACTTTCTTCTCTTTAGCAGTTATATCCATCTAAAGTTTTACAATTTTATTTATTGATCCTTTTTATATAGAATATAAACTATACAAGGTTAAGAATTTCAGTCTAATCACAGCTTGTATTGATTTCATTCTTGTTACCAATTACTTCTTTTCTGAATCTATGCCCTTTGTCATGTACTTTGCTGTTTATACCAAGAGAGGTTGGTTATAATTCTCTACCCCATTGTTGTTGGGCTCAGCCATAAAACTTGCTTTGATCAATGGAATTTAGGCGGAAGTGATTGTATCATAGTTCCAAGTCTAGGCTTTAAGAGGCAATGGATATTTCCATTCACCCTTCTCATACTTCTGCCATTGCTATGAGAAACACATGCCTTATGTAGACACTGGTCCCAGAAGGTTATGGGCTATATTTTGTATACTCAACAACCTATGGAACCTGTTCATTGAACTCTTGCTCAGCTGAGAGCTAGCTAGATCAGTCAGACCCTAATCACCTGACACATACATGAAAGAGAAATAAATGCATATTGTTATATGTCACTGAGATGCTGTGATTGTTAGGCACCAATAACCAACTAATATACTGTTATGTCCACAGATCCTGGCACATAGTAAGTACCTGATAATAAAATTGATGAATGTCCATAAAAGAAGTATAAATCATTTCATCTGTAGGAGTTATCAGTCCTTGCCAAATATACTGTCTTTTCATCTTCTAACAGAGACCACAGGGCCATATGATGAGTTCCAACCAATGAATTATGAACTAACATGACAATGTGTTATTTCCAGGCCAGAGCCTCTTATTGCAACATTGTAAAGCTCTGTTTTTCCCTTTCACATTGTCAGAAGCAATGTTTGCAATGGTAGCTGCTTTATGTGCAATAGCAACAAACAGAACACCCTGCTAACCTGCTCAACATATAATATGTATGAGAAATAAACCACTGCTGCCTTAAAACACTGAGATTGGGGGTTTTGTTACTGTAGCATAACCTAACTAATACCTTATCTCTGCAAAACTATATGCAAATGAGACATAGGTTTAGAGCCATTTTATTTTTTTTTAATTTTTATTTGTACAGTTATTTTAAATAATTTCAAGTGGTATGGGGGTGTTGTCCTTATATGCTTGTTTTATGAGACAGTAAGTTTCTAACATAAATTTTTGTTCTAAAGACTCCAGGGTTGAAATATAGAAACAGCCACATATTGGATGTGTGACATTAAATAAATCATTTAAGATAAATTAGATAAATCATAAATTTAAGTGATTTAGACAAATCATTTGTTTCTTATTTGACAAACAGAACTACTAATATCCCCCTTAGAGGTTATGGTTGTCATTCATTCATGCCCTTGGCACTTACTGAGGATGTATTGAGCTCAGACTTTGAGCTCAAAGAGCTTGATGTCCAGGAAGGGACAAGCCCTAGACCCATATTGCTATATTACCAGGCACTTCATGGGTATGAACAGAGAGGGCTAAAGAAGATGACACCTGGCAGGGGAATCAGGAAGACACCATGCATGACTCAGAAGCAATTATCTGGGCCAGAGAAAAGCGTAATTTGGAGACTAGTTTCTAAACAAACATCATTCTCCATGCTCAGCTCTCTGGCCCATTAAGCTGCTCTTTGTCACTTCTTTGCAAAAGTGCCTGCTTGCTTTTCAAGAATACCTAATGTTTTAACATCGTATTGCTGTCCTGGATGGCATCATGGCCCTAGAAAAGTTGATTTCTGGTAACCTCACAGTCCGACAGAATCATTTCAGGCCACTGGAGTTCCTTGCAACTCTCCTTCATTGAAGTCATTGTAATTTTTAGTTATTAATTGTGTGATTATTTAAACACCACTCACACCTCATTCAATAATGTTTCATGAGGACAAAGTCTCCATGATATACCCAGGGCATAATACAGTGTTTGATATATAGTAAAAGCCCACAATAAACAATTGGTGAATGAATGAATGAGGGTGAGGTCGCCAATCTCTATTGTATCACTCCATCCCAATCACCACTAAAGTCAGGTTCAATAATGTTTGTTGAAAATATCCAAATAAAATGAACTTTTCTACAATATAACCTAAACTTTTCACTCAGTAAACACATTTTACGAGATCCCGCATACAAATTTCAAGTCTTAAGTAAGTACTAGAGATGTAATGTACAACATGATGACTATAGTTAACACTGCTGTATGATACATAGAAAAGTTGTTAAGACAATAAATCTTAAGAGTTGCCACAAGGAGAATCTTTTCCTTTCTCTTTTCTTTATATTATTCACGTGAGATGATGAATGTTAACTGACCCTGTTGTGATAATCATTTCATAATATACGGAAACCCAATTATCATTTTGTATGCCTTAGACTTATACAATGATGTATGTCAATTAGTTCTCAATAAAACTAGAAAGAAATGAAAGAGAACGTTTAAGGGAAGGATATTTAAGCCAAATGAAAGACTATATAATAGTGGAATTTCTAACCAGAGGGATATTTAATAGAAAAGCAACAAGAAAGTATTTTGGAATATTTTCATATGCATTATCATGCTGTTCTTCAAATTATACCATCTGTGTAATTGTTTACTCATAAGATTGACCAAGAGTAAGAGAATAGAGAGGCAAAACAGCATTTGAAAAAAAATATAGTTTCTCCTAAATCGGGATAATTTTTATTCATTCTCCCCTCATTAAAAGTAAGGAACTAATTGAATTAAGTGTGTGCTAGAAATTATAATAACTACCCTTTGAAATGTAAATGCCTGGGCACACGAAGAACAATTAAAGAAGCAGGCCAGATAAAGAGTCCGTAATGCATTCTGATGTAGCCAAACATTTTAGGTTGTGCTTTTTATGCCACTTTATTTGGAAATACTTCACCATAATGTGACATACCAAAATAACTTAGGCAAGAATATCTCTTTTTTTTTTCTTTAGCAAGAATGAACTGTAAAACATTATGTGCTTGGATATAAAACTGAAATCATAGGACTCAAGGAGTCATTCCTCACCATAAATGCTAACTCTGTAAAGAGTAAAAGAGTAACAAGTCTGTAAAGAGTGTGGGCTTCCATCTGAATGTTGGGATGCTGAACCAAATTATATAAATACTTGGTTTGTGTGGAAAATCAACTCATTTAGCACTGTGTCAATGGCTCTAAAAACTGCATGTTCTTATTTTATACATATCATCTGCTCAATTTGCCTTTAATTTACTGTATAAGTAGTGTGACCTCATTTCATGGAGATGAAGACAACCTCAGATTCATTCAGAAGCAATAATTATGGATTGCAGAAGGATAACATAATGAGAAGATCCCGTTTGCATAAAATTGCTATTTTAATGTTGGATGCCAGGGCTGGCTTTATCAGGGTTTGACACATCTGCCAGACTCAGCAATGGCTCCAATGGGAAACAGAAATTTAAGATGAGTGCTGAAAATATTGAACCCTATTAGATTCATAGGGATGGGCACTTGAGTTGACGTAACAAGTTATCTTTCTGCGTAACAGCATTAGTGTGGGACTGCCAGCTTACTAAGCAGTTATGAGGATTATTTCCATTCAGACTTAAAAACAACACTATGAGGTCAGTACTATTAATATTATTCCCATCTGACATGTGAAAAAAGTAACTTGCCCAAAGCCATGCAGTTATATAGTGGCAGAACCAAAAACTAGATCGGAATACAGAGCCCAAAGTCCTATTACCTCTTCTTTCTCTTTCTCTGTCTTCCATACATGTATCTATCCATTTCTCTCATTCCTCATCTCTCTCTCTCCATGTGTCCATCCAAACATGTCCTTTTCTCTGTCATTCTCTGTATCTTCATGTCTCTCTTTTTCTGTTGTCTTTCATTCTCTGTGTCTTTCTCTGACTCTGTCCCAGCACTTGTGAGTTTCTATCTGCCCTTCTCATATTCCTTCTCTGTCCTTCATTTACTTTCTTTGCCTCACTCTTTCAATCTCTTTATTCATATAATTATTTACCTATCACCCATTTATATATCTATTTGTCTTCATTTCTACCTTCATCCATCCACCCACTCAATACTTTCTGTATCTCTATATACTTTTCCGAATCTGTCATATACTTCCTATTTTTCTCAGTCTCTCTCCCTGTCTCTGTATCTCTCTTCCTCTCATTTTCTATCCCCCACCCCTCTTTTCTTTCCATTCAAAGCTGCTGCTTATCCAGGTATTTTAGTTCTTATCCTGTGTCCCTAATCTAAAGTTAAGAAATCCTAATCCTAAATTAAGAATTTCTAATTTAGATTAGAAATCCTAATCTAAAGTTAAGAAATATGTCCCCATGTGTCAAAGTTATGTGCCTTGCTAAGGCAGTAAAACATTTATGCATGGCTTAACCAAAGGTCATCCCTGCTGCTACTTGATGAAAGACAAAGTATTTAAAGAAAATTATGCATGGGTCTCTTGCATTCCCACATATATTTGGTGGGGCATCAACAATGCCCTTTGTTTCAGATTATCTTTTCAAAGATGTTTGTATACTGAGCAGCCTTGGAAGACAAAGATAGTGTCTTCCCCTGAAACTGAGGACAGATTTGTTTGCAACCTTGGAAGATAGAGATAGTATCTCCTGCTGGAGGAAAGGGGAGGCATCCTTACTATCAAGGACAAATAAGATAATGTCTCCAGTGAACAAAGGGTGGGTATACCTGCCCAATATGCAATTCAGGTTCTTTAAGCTTAAGGTTTTTCTTCTGTAATGCAACCTACTGCATATCCAGACATCCATTTGGGCATCTGGGTAGCCTGTTCAGTTCTCCTGCTGGACTAGAGGTTTTGGAGAACTGAAACAAATGTCCTGTTGCTCATGCTGCTTGATGTGTCCTTAGTAATAAAGTCCTGTATTCTGTAGTCTGCAGGCATCAATAAAAGTGCAGCAGGCTGACTCGTTAGCTTGCAAGTGGCTAAAATCTCAGCCCCTTCACAATTCTTGCCTCAAAGCTGTACCTTTTCTCAACCTGTCTCATAACAGTGCCCTACGGATTGTCAAAAGTTGTTTTTTATATTATGTGTCTTGAAAAGGAGAATGTTTCAACCAAATGCTTCCAGTTTCCAATTGTCCATTAGAAAGTGATAACTACTTCAACAACACAAACTCAGGTAGCCCTGATCTATGTGCTGCTTCAATGAGGAAGAAAACCCTTTTTATCCATGTGTTTCACTACACCTTCCCCACCTTACACTTAATTTGGTGGAGTTATTTGTCACTTAGGTGTGATGACACGTTCAAGCTTTATCACCTTTCCAAAGCCGATGCGCCTAAAGGATTATGTATCAGTATGGCCTAGAATGGCTGAATCTGGGAGAGTATGGTTGTATCAGACCCCCTAGGTGATCCAGCTCACACCCTCTCGGTCTCACCTCTGATGCCAGCTGTGGCTGCAACAGGCAGGTTCTTACAGGCTTTGACTTACTTCGTACCCTCTGAGTCTCATCTCAGTCATGCCCTGTGAGTCTTTCCCTTTCTAATCTGAGGCTTCTCTAATGTTCCAAAATAAGGCAACAGTCCACTCCTGAGGCATGAATGCACTTCCTAGAAGTGTGTGGATCATCGTGGCCCAGGGATAGCCCTCAAGCAGAGGGGCATGAGGATCTGACGGGTAAAATATGTCCCAAGGTTTGTACTTTGGTAGACAATTCTGAGAGACATCTATAAGCAGTTGAAAAAGCCTTGGAAAGGAATTGATCCGTGGGGCCCACCGCAGTACCTCAACAAAATCACTTCCTATGGCCTTTTTCTCTTTTTTTCACTCCTCCTTGTCCCTCAGTCCTTATCTCTGGGATCACCTCACAAACAAACTACCTGTACATAAATTCTGGCCTCAGGTTCTACGAAGTAATCCAGTGATAGAGTAGAAAGATCAAGGCCTCTGGAACTAGACAAATTTGAGTATATATCAGCTCTGCCACCCTCTAGTTGGGAGATCTTGAACAGGTTTCTTAACTTCTGTGAGCTTTAGCTTTTTCATTCATAAGATGGGAAAAATAATACTTGGCACAGGTGGGGAATATTGATTATGGATAAATACTTGGCACAGGGTCTATCACAGCATCTGTGTGCAACAAATAGCAGCAATTACTGTTATTATAGCCTGAGCAAATCCCAGGGGGCACCCTGGAAACTAGAGGTGCAGAAATGGTGATGATTTGACTTCTGTGCCTGTCCAGGCACTGCTAAGCTGCAGGACTTTATCACTTTAAGGACCCAAAACTACATGAATTATGTATAAATTACTGTTTATAGAGATGGTTGCACCATAAACAGCTTCTGGATTCCATAAACTTATTTATGCACATGGGGAAAGATAATATATTTGAAGAGTTAAGCCATGTTGTTGCTTTTTTTCTCCCCTGATTCTTTCTACCCCTTGTTCTCTCCTCCATCCAGTAGGCTAAGCAGGGTGCATTTGTGGCCCCAGGGGAGGGATGACAAAGCAGAAATGTAGAGGTTAAAAAAAAAAAAGATTTAAGTAACTCAGAAAAAGACAGATACCACATGATTTCACGCAGAGGTGGAATTCAAGAAACAAAACAAATGAACACAGAAAAAAAAAAGAGAGAGAGAGAGACAAAAACCAGACTCTTAAATACAGAGAAGAAATTGGTGGTTGCCAGACGGGAGGCGGGTTGGGGCATAGCTGAAATAGGTTAAGGGATTAACAAACAGTACACTTATCCTGATGAGCACTGAGTAATGTGTAGAATTGAAACTAACATAACACTGTATATTAATTATAGTTGAATTAAAAATGGTAAAAAAATATTTTAAAGATTCAACTCTTGTTTATTTATTTATTTATTTTCAAAAACCTAGAGCGGAGTCCACAGCTTTAGGAGAAAGTCTTCCCTCTTCCTTAAATAGTATGGATTTAAGAGCTTAACGAAAGTTAGGAAGGGTAGAGGTTCAGACAGAGTATGGTGAAAGCACACAGTCAAGGGTGGAGGTAGGATCCGGAGATGACCCAGCCTCCTCTTGAGCAGCCTCCTTAGGGGTTGTGTGAGATACAAATTCCACAGCCTAGTACACTGCAGTAAGTATTGTGTTTCCCCTGATGAGGAAGTATGTTAGTTGTTCTTCCTGTCATCATCCACTGAAGACCTGTCTTCAAATAGCAGCTAGATTTGCAAATGGGCTCCTAAAATTTTGCTAAGTCAACATTCAACTTATTCCATGTGGGAAATGCCTTTTTCAGAATTCTAAGACACCTGAAAGACCCTAAATGAAAAGTGAGCCCAAGTGTGGAGATGGGAGAGGGTTATGTCTTAGTATAACTGTCAGTGTAGACATGTACCCCAGACCAGACAGTGGTAAATCAAACCCCACCACACATGCATTATTTATCAATATATGCAACATTCTGAAGGAGTTCAGAACATGCCACCCAAAATATGACATTCTGCAATACTGACTTTTGAGTTAAAGGCACTTGAAGAGTAGCCTATACTAGAAAAATCCTCTGTCCTTCCTTTTCTTTTTTTTCTCAATGTTTATTTACTTTTGCAAGAGAGAGTCGGAGAGAGAGAGTGGGACACAGGATCAGAAGCAGGCTCTGTGCTGATAACAGAGAACCTGACGTGGGGCTAGAACTCACGAACCATGAGATCATGACCAGAGCTGAAGTTGGATGCTTACCTGACTGAGCACCCTTTCTTTTTTCTTAAAAGTGGAAGATGGCATATTTATGGAAAGATGCCCTCCCCATTCCAAAAAGAAAGTACATTCTTATCAAAAATGAGAAATTGAGATCAAGAGAACTCTATTCAAATAGACCTTGTTAAAATCATTCCTTTCTTTAGTTTTCCCACATAGTTACTTTTCCATAATTGCTCTCTTTGTTCAACTTAAAGTTCTCACCATTTCTTTGGTTCTTCATTCCTTAGGAAGGTCCTAGGGTTATGTAAAACTCACATTAAATAAAAGTGTATGCTTTTCTCCTACTGATCTATCTAGGTCAATATAATGTCCAGGCCCAACTGGAAACAGACTGAAGACAGCAGAAGTGAAACTCTGCCTTCCCTACAATTTCCTACATGTTTATCTGGTTTATGCAATGCATACTTTATAGTGTTTGTGAATCCCAGAGAGTAAAGGTCCACAAACTTATGAGTTTCAGCCCCACTGAAGATCATTCCTATAAGATGTGAGTCATGAACTGACTTCAAATACACCTTCTCTCTTAACCCCAATGTGTGATTTCTAAAACATCCCTACATTACAGCCACTAATAAATTATAAAAATGGGTATCTGGAAATAATACTACAGCTAGGAGGCACATCAGGCTGGAAGTGTCTCTACCACTGGTGGACCGTGAGATGCCTTGACCGTGGATGGCAGCCTCAGGACTTCTCAGATTATAACACTCAGTAAGTCATAGAAGTTTTACATAGATGGAGTGAAAGCGGACAGCAGAAACCTTGTCCTTCAAAATGTCAGTGAGGACCAATGCCCTCTAACTACATAAATGTCCCTTACCATGAAAGAGGTGATGAGTTATGCAGGAAAAAGCACTGTGTTTTTGAATGACGTTGGAGAAATTGTCCTTTCTCGGTCTCTATTACCTCACTCCCAAGCCCAGAAAAACATTTTTGTAAGGTGTCTCTATTTCAGACCACTAATTATGGGCTAATGCATATTAGTTATCTAATGTTGACTAACAATTACCTCTAAACCTATCAGCTCAAAACAACAGTTATCTCACCTTTTGTGTGGGTCAGGAATCTGGGTAAAGATTAGCTGAGTGCCTATGGTTTAAAGCCTCTCATGAGGTTGTAGTCAAACCATCAGCTGGGTCTGTATCTCATCTGAGGGGATGCCTCCACCACCTGTGCATCACCACAGGGCTGCCTTACAACATGGCACCCAGCTTCCTCCCAGGGTAAGTGGTGATAGAGAGAGTGCATACCCAAGACAGAAACCACAGTCTTTTTTTTTTTTAATTCCAGTATAATTAACATACAGTGTTATATTAGTTTTGGGCATACAATACAGTGATTCAACAATTCTATACATCACTCAGTGCTGATCATGATAAGTGTGCTTTTTTTAAATTTCTTTTTAATGTTTATTTATTTTTGAGAGAGAAGGAGACAGAGTGTGAGCAGAGTCGAGGCAGAGAGGGAGGGAGACACAGAACACAGAATCCAAAGCAGGCTCCTGGCTCTGAGCTATCAGCACAGAACCCGACACAGGGCTCAAACTCATGAACTATGAACTGTGAGATCATGACCTGAGCTGAAGTCGGATGCTTAACTGACTGAGCCACCCAGGTGCCCCAAGATAAGTGTACCCTTAACCCCCTTCACCTATTTCACCTATTCCCCACCCACCGACTTCCCTTCTGGAAACCACCAGTTTGTTCTCTGTGTTTTTTGTCTCTTTTTTTCTTTGTTCATTTGTTTCTTAAGTTCCACATATGAGTAATATCATATACTTGTCTTTCTCTGACTTATTTCACTTAGCATTATACCCTCTAGAGTCATTCATGTTGCAAATGGCAAGATTTTATTCTTTTTTATGGCTGAGTAGTATTCTATTGTATGTATACACCACAAAGAAGCCACAGTCTTTTTATAACCTAATCTCAGAAGCAGCATCCCATCACTTGTTCTGTACTACATTTGCCAGATGTGAGTTAACATGTGAGCCCAACCCACACTCAAGGTGTGGAGATTTCATCAGTGCGATTACCAGTAGGTGCAGATCACTAGGGGGTCATCCTAGAAGCTGTCTACCACAATAAACTCAATTCTATCTATTAGCCACACAGATGGTGTCATTCTGCTTCCACAGATTCTCTAGAGTGTTCTGTAGTTATTTTATTTTTCTCCATTTCATTCCACAGTTTGACCTAAATATTTTCTGTTCTTCTTACCAGTTTATTTTTCAGTGGAAACCTGAATTCCTACTTCATGACCAAAGATAAGTCATCTCACCATTGTCCTCCCTAGTTTCTTTCTTTACTTAAGAATTTATCTGTATTTATATCCAATTCCCTCTTTCTATCATCTCAGAAAAAAGGATGAGAGTGAGAAAGAAATGTAATTTTGTGATCACCTTCTATCTGCCAAGCCCTGGTTTGAGACAGATGGATAGATAGGTAGATACAGAGATATAAATATAGATATAAAAATATGCCCCAATTTAAGATATTAAATTAAAGTATATATACAAATTAAAACCTACTAAAAATTTAACATGTGCCAGAAAATACAATAAACTTGACATTGCATTATCTCATTTAATCCACACATTTTATAGATGGCTTGACATTCAGAGAAGCTAAGTAACTGGTTCAAGCCAAGACAGCTGGTGGAGGATTGTGACCACCCCCTCACTCCCACCTCCCCCAAACCAGGTTTCCTATCTATCATAGTTTACTCATCTCCAAACTACTCTACATCTTTAGTGTTGATCCTGTCTCATCCTGTTTTATCTGAGTGCCTCTTGTCATTTATCATGGAAAAATATAATTTCCATCTCTGGTTTTATTAATTATAAACTTGCTCTCAGCTAATAAGTTCAAGCCTTTCTTAGCCTAAAAAAAAGGAAGAAGTAAGGAAAGAACAAAGGAAGAGAAGGGAAGGGAAGGGAAGGGAAGGGAAGGGAAGGGAAGGGAAGGGAAGGGAAGGGAAGGGAAGGGAAGGGAAGGCAAGGCAAGGCAAGGCAAGGGAAGGCAAGGGAAGGCAAGGCAAGGCAAGGCAAGGCAAGGCAAAGGCAAGGCAAAGGCAAAGGCAAAGGCAAAGGCAAAGGCAAAGGCAAAGGCAAAGGCAAAGGCAAGGCAAAGGCAGGTCAAGGCAGGGCAAGGCAAGGGAAGGCAAGAGAAGGCAAGGGAAGGGAAAGACAAAGCCTTGCCTTTTAACCATTACTTTATCATATATCTATCTGATATCTTCTTGTTCCTGTCCCCAAATGTCTCAGTAAAGAGACTTTCCTCAGTGGCTCCCCATTCTTGCCTGTCCTCCATATATCCACTCCCCTCTCCTGCCTTCTGTGAGGTCGATGGAGCTTGACTCCATCCTTTTCACTTACCCTTACAAACATAGCCCTGGTTTCTTAGAATGCTCCATTTTTGTGGGCTGAAATATTTAACGTCTAGCTTCTTTTTCTGTATTTTTCACCAGTCCTTCTTGATCATATTCATTTTCTTTCTTCCTACCTCTAAAGTATATCTTTGTATCAGTTTCCTAGGACTGCCATAGTGAAGTACCATAGACCAAGTGGCTGAAAACAACAGAAATTTATTTCTCTCACATTTCTGGAAGTTGGAAGCCTGGATTCAAGGTGTCAATAGGACTCTGCTCCCTCTGAGACCCTTCCTCACCTATTCCTAGCCTTTGTTCTTCTTCTTATAAAGTCACCATTCATATAGGAGTAAGACCCTACCTCACTCCAGTATGACCTCACTTTAACTAATTACATCTGCAATGAACTTATTTACAAATAATGTCACATTCTGGGATCCTGGGGGTTAGGACTTCAACGTATATTTTGGAAGGGACAGAAATCAACCCACGACAGTCTTCTTTGGGATTCTATACTTTACTCTCTGCTCTTGTCCCTGAGTCCCAGCTTGAACCAGCATCTCCATGTAGACAGTTCCCCAATTATGCAATTCTCCCCAAATTTTGTTATTTTGCACCAGTGTTCTCTTAGACCAAAACAAGAAGCTCCAAATACCTAAAAGATATCACAGTTTGACTGTCTCATGAGCAAAATAACTCAATTATTCCCAAAGGCCAAAAGTTAATGTGAGACAACTTACCTCCATTAACCATAACCACCAAACCACCATCCTTACTCACCTGGACCCCTACGCCAGCCTCCCATCTAATCTCCCTGCTGCTGCTCTGCCTCTGCCTCCATTTCTCATGGTAGCAAAGAGTAAACCCTTAAAGGCAGAAAGCATAGCATTTCACTCTCCAAAACTCTGTGGCTTCCAGCTACACCTAGGGGAGAGAAATCAAGCTCCTTAAAGTGCTTGTTCTTCTGAAACTTCTGTTTACATTATGCCCCTGTGTCTCACTCTCAGGAGCTCCACTCATCCCCCTCATAGTAGTATCACCAGTAGCTAGAAGTGTGTTTGGCATACAGTAAGTGCTTGGCAGATGTGTTGAAGAAAGTAGTTAACAAGTAAGGAAAATCAAGTTCATTTTATTGCTCCCACATTCACCATGCAGCCTCTTTTTGAAGTTGCTTCCTTCACCATCCTAACTATTTGGTTTGCTCATATGTAGCACAGATAGTCTTCCTGTGGTTGTACACCATCACTCCTGTGCTGGGACTGCCAGTGCCCTCTCTGAGCACTCCAGTTCTGCAAAAACTGTCTACAAGGGCCTCCTACAACACCGTCTCTCAGGGCATCTTTGCTTCTTTGAGGGGGAACACTTAGGGGACAGGGGCTGGGGGAAGGAAGAAAAAGGTCAACCAAGGCTTCTCAATGTGTGCTCTGTGCACTGGTGCTGACCCAGGAATTGCTGGTTACCTACCTACAAGGTAAATACAGGCCACAAATGTAATGCATGGGAAGACAGCATGGTATGGAAGGCCTTCCATAGTGAGGATGTCTCTCCTCAACTCTGTTTTCTCATCAAAGCCTCCAAACAGCATTTCCTGCACTGCGTATTCTTTAGAATGCCTCTTTTGTGGCTCTTCTCCATAAGTCAAAGCCTGGGCAGTTACCATGCTGTCTTGAATCAGAACTTCTCAATTATGTTAGATGTAGGACCTGGGAATTGTTGTTTTTGTCTGTTTATTATTTTAATTTTTAATTCCAATCAATCACTGTCTGATACTGTCATAAAACATAATAAAAATGAATTACTAGAAAAACGAAATGTCTCTTCGATTCCACAGCAGTATCAAATTGCTATGAAGCTTCCCATGCATTACATTTGTGGCCTGTATTTACCTTGTGGGTAGGTGACCAGCAATTCCTGGGTCAGCACCAGTGCACATAGCACACATTGAGAAGCCTTGGTTGACCTTCTTCTTCCTTCCCCCAGCCCCTGTCCCCTAAGTGTTCCCCCTCAAAGGCTTTTTCTTCCATGAATATCAAGTCAGGTAAAAAGAGTCTTGCAATTTCCTGGACCTCCAAATCATCATTTGTGCTCACAGACACATAAGTCCACCTTGGATCTTTGTCCCCCAAACATGTCAAATCCAGATCTCTCTCCTCACCAAGTTTGCTCTTTCTCTCAAACTATCAACTCTGTAAACAGAATCACCATTATCTCCAACACTAATGAGAAACCACAGCCTCACCTACACATCATCACTTCTTTTTTCCCCAACACATCCATCTGCTGGTCAGGACTCAAGGATTCATGTTCTGCAATATTTTCTTGCCTCTTCTATTTTCTTTCTCACCCCACAGCCATATTCCTAGCTCGGGCCCATGTTATCTCCCAACCAAATTATTGTAGTTGCCTCTAAATTGGACTTCCTGCTTCCCACATCTCTCATTTCCAACCCACTATATATGGTGGGTCTAGAAACATACTTCTAAACTACAGCTCCAATAATCATCCAACATCTTCTCAGAAGCCTTTAGTACTATCATAGTGCTCACACTACAGAAGCCTGTGGTCCTTGGCTACACATCAAAGCCCTCCATAGCTAATGATGGCAGTGTCTTTCCCACAGATCTTGGAACATGTTGGGAGTGCCAGAGAATTAGCACCCACAAAAACAGATGCCAACCAATGGGGCCAGGAGTTGGTGGACTAATACCTCAGCCTTCTACCTCCTAGGTAGGGCAAACAGCAGAGGACCCCCAGGAGGACTGACCCACAGTGGTAACCAGTGCCATGTGGAGCCGTATTAGAGCCTGAGGCAAATGAGATATGTATTCTCCTCTCTACAATTTTCAAATGTATTTTTAAATGGTTAATGGGTTTTAAGAAAATATTGCTGATGAGTTTATTTCCATTAAAAACAGTAAAATAAAATTAAAATTTGTTTTTGATGTAAAACATTGTTTAAATATAAAATAATGGTGTGAGTTATACCTACTTTTCAATTTTTCAATATACTTTTCAGTTAATGCTCTGAAGAACACTCACTGTTTTAAAAACACATAAAAATGTATTTTTACATAGTTTTCCCTTTTGCCTCAGGTTGCAATATGGCTCCACACAGCATTGTCAGATCCTGTCTTTATTTAAATTTTGATAATTTTGGGAGGGCACGTGGGTGACTGAGTCAGTTAAGCGTCTGACTCTTGGTTTCAGCTAGGTCATGATCTCACAGGTTTGTGAGTGAGCCTTGCATTGGGCCCTGCGCTGACAGCAAAGCCTGCTTGGGATTTTCTCTCTCTCCCTCTCTCTCTGCCCCTCCACCTCTCTCTCGTTTTCTCTCAAAATAATAAATAAATTCAAAAAATGTTTTGACAATTTTTTACCAAGATAATTTTTACTGCTAATTTTGATATTTTAATTTTTTTCATTGCTCACTTTTAATTACTGTCTGCTGGCACTTCTTAAATTCTATGTCTGAAGCAAGTGCTGTCCCACTTCACCCTGTCCTAGCCCTGGTCGTAATCCACATGTTCCCTGTTACTGGCTTTCCTCCCTTCCGGCCTCCCCTGACTCTCCTTTCATCCTGATTCCTGGGATTATTTTCCAAATAAAGTACCTGAAATCTTCATTTTAGGGCCCACACTTGGAGGAATCCAGAAGAAGACATCCTCTGTGGTCTAGCAACAACTGACTGTCGTAGAAACACTTCCACCACCAACCCTCAAACTTATGCTCAGTCAGTTCAGGGTGTTTTCTACTCCTGCCTTGATTAAATGTAACAAAATACATGAAAGTCTTTTATCAAAAAGCACTATATAATTGTGAAAATTGTTATGAGCTTCTTGATTGTCCACAAAACTCCCTCTCCCTAGAATTCCTTTATTCTGTGTTCACCAGCTGAAAAATTAGTCACACCATTACCCCCATGAAGTCACTGTTCCCACATCTCCTCATTCAGTTTTATCCTTTTTTGTTCTGCCCCACTATCTTAGTGGTAACCCATGTGATAGACCCTTACATTGTTATAAGGGGCTTATATCTTAGGTATTTTAATAAGTTTTATCTCTTTATTACACTGTCAGTCTGAAAAATGGAGACATAACCACTGTACCCTGCCTTGCAGTGGCCTATTATATACCCTAAATGTCTGGTGCATTGAATTAATTGAATAATTCAATAAATTCAAAACCAAATGCATTCAACAACAGAACTGCAACTTGAGTGAACAGAGCAGGTGGAGATATACACAAATATATTCATAGCACAGCTATCTGGGAACCCAGTGTACTAGATTAGTTGGCTGATAGGCTGCCTGATTGGTAGGTTTAGGAACACGCCCGCCCAGCAAGCTGGAGGTAAATTTGGCAAGCAACAGTACGCAGAAGTGCTCAGCTTCACCCAACAACTAAAAGTTCTACCCTTACTGTTACCAAACTCTCCTTGACGTGGTGCTCGCCTCGATATGCATCAGGTGACAAATATTCCTAACAGGTGTCCTCAATCATGTCCAGAAGTGGGGCATGAGAAAAAAATAGTTGGCATCTGCTCTGATCCTGATGATAGGGTTGATTTAAGCTCTGGCAAACTCTTCTCAAAACCACCTGGCATTGAATCTCAACACACCCACACATGCCATTCAGTTAGCATTTTATAGGACTTCCATAAATCTCCAGCTTCTCCAAACTGCTCTACAGACAGCTGAATTTTCCTTGGCCAAGATTAAACTGTTTATGCCACCTCCTCCCCTACCTTGCCAACAAATCGGGGGGGTGGGGGGATGGGGAAGGGCCCAAACAAAATAACACTCCATATTTCCACCCCATAGCCTTTCTCTATCATCTCAACCATATCAAGTTGTTCATCATAGTATTATTTATCATAGGGGAGAACTGAGACAAAACCTAAATCATAGAGTAATTAATAAGGAAATTGTTCCCTTTTCACAGAACTATATATAGAAAAAATTATAATAATAGTAATAAACTACTAAAAATATTATTAATTGTAATAATTTAGATTATACAAACATGGGTGATTTTTTCTCCCTTCTACTCATAATCCATTTTAATGCATTATGAATATATAGTCCTTTAACATATATGAAGTAATGACACATTGTACACATTTTTAAAAGATTAATTGCATGGACAATGGAATTGGGGAAAAATCATAAAAGAAGGGCATTTGGAAGAGGGAAATTCTAGTCCAATTCTTTGCTTTGACAAAGACATTCACAAATTCTAAATGTTAGTGGTGCTGATATGTGCGTTTTGTGTGCATATGTGTATGTGTAACATCCAGTTGTGATACTCATAAATGTTTAACAATGCACTCTAACAAATATCCCAGTTTGTAGCATTTGCTTACTTCTGCACTACAAATATTCTCTTTGGAGTCAAGAGTTGGGCAGAGATGCACACAACTGATCTCATAAGGCTGTAGGAGCCCAGCAAGCCCCAGCACACCACTGGACTTCATTTTCCCACTGAGTGCTTCCCTGAGCCCACGGATAACCACCTAAATGTGGCTCCTTGAAAACAATTACCTGTGGTAGTCTGAAGCTCCTCTCCAAATTTCACAGCCCCTGAGAAGACAAACCCACCAAAATAGAAGACAGAAGGAGCAGATGAACACTGCTTTCACCAATCTGTCCACTCTCCTCAAGTCCCTCTGTCTCCAGGACCACTGGAGCTTTATTGGGGTTTTAGAGCCCAAACATCAGACAGGAAACTATTTTTAAAGGAAGCTTTTTCTTTTTTTAACGTTTATTTATTTATTTTGAGAAGAGAGAGGGAGGGCAAGAGAGAGGGAGGCTCCATAACATCAGCACAAGCCCCGTGCAGGAATTGATCCCACGACTGTGAGTCATGGGATCTGAGTCAAAATCAAGAGTCCAACGCTTAACTGAGCCACCCAGGCACCCCTAGTGAAACTTTCTTAAGAGAAATGGCGAAATGATGGAAAATGTTAAATGTAAAAAAAAAAGTGAGTAAAGAAGACTAGTAGCATAATTTGGATTTGTAAGTAAACATGAGAAAACCCAAAATATTATTGGAAAATTGATCAAGGAATTGCAGGTCTAGTAGGGACCTTTGTGAATATCTAAATTAATAGTTCATTGTCTAGAAAATAAAACTGAAGCCCAGAGAGTTTAAGTGACTGATTCAAAGTCAGATTTCAAAGCAGTGCATTCTCGTTTCAAATACGTTGCTTTTGTCATTAATTTGGCACCACATAAAAATTCACGTGAGCTCAAACTTTAGATGATTCTTATAATATTTCAAGACAATAAAGACTCTAAATATTTTTTTATATTTTCCCCATTGAGGTGAAGTTTTTAAAATCTCTTCAGTAAGTTTATATTTTAAGCAGAGAAATTTTTCAACACCTAACAGAAAGGCATTGATGTTCATTTTCAAATAAAACTCTCTTCCACACTTTTTTGTTCCCTGATGCAAAATAGAAGCAAGGCTGCCCCCAGTTCACCTCTTTCCATTTCATCAAAGGGAGTGTGTCCCATGCACATACTGCAAATAAGTCACATCTTTGACTTTACTGTTGATGTTAGTCTTTGGGAATGAAATTTGGAAATGACATCCTCAGGAGAATGAGCAGCTTGTTTTTGCTGTTACTGCCAGTAGGCTGCATCTTGTCACAAGTGACTAAATTTCTGAGTGAAAGCCTGAACATTCTGAAACCTTGTTAAACTACCAGTTTAATAAAAAAAAAAAAAAAAATAGAAAAAAAAATAGTGGAAAACCAAATTCATATCCATGCTTATATTCTCACCATCATATTTCTTAATTTTATAAGCATGTCTTGGGGCGTGCAAACCTAACCATGCATATCAGACACACTACAGAGATTTCTTGATTTGTCCATATAACTCAAGTTACAATGTCAATGGAGCATTTCTAATTAGTGGCATGCAAATATTCTTAATACTCTCTGTCACTAGCTGAAACATATATGCAATCTCAGGATAAAAATTAGAAACTCACACTACTATACACATTATTTTAAAAGAAAATAACTGGTTTGGCAATTGAAAAACATCAACTTAATCTTCTGCTTATGTTTCATAAATTTCACAAAAACCTTAAACAGCATAATTCTTGGGTTGATAGACAAAATCAGTAAGCTTCCAATACTCACTATAAGTTTCTTCTGGGTTATTTGGAGGGAAATCAGAAGGTATCCAATAGGCAGAGAATAATATTTTGGGGAAACAGGAGGACCACTACTCCAAAAACTCTAACTTCTGTGATTAACATCTTTTCCTGCAATGAGGATGTGAAATTGTAAAATACTCAAGGATTATACACATTCACAATGATTTCTGGAATTTGGACTTCAGCATTCTACTTAATAGAATTCTTCAAGATGGCTGAAGAGTTATTTATTTACTCACTTGATTACTTATTTATTTACTTTCAGAGCTAGCAGTTACTTGGGGAGAACTGACTGGCCACTTGCCGGAGTGTGGTCTCAGATTCACACCATTGCCATCACCTTGGAGACATCAGAAGTGCAGGATCCTAAACTTAGTGATTCAGAGTCTGCGTTTTACCAGTATCTTGGAAGATTCAAATGCACATTAAAGTTTAAGATGCACTGATTTAGACCCATTCGACATCTGGAGCAACTGAAAAATTGTTTCAAGATCTCATAGTTGGTTAACTAATGATCAAACCTCAAGCCCAGGGCTCTCAAATTCCAGAACTATGCCTTTCCCCTGCTTTCCTTTCTTCCTCTTGAAACATTTTTAGGCAAAATGGGCAGATCTTCCAACACAACCACTTAATACTAGTTCAATCACTATTAATGTCCATCACTGCCAGTGCCAGGTTTGACTGGATCTATGCTTTGCCATGATTTAAGTTTTGACATCCCTTTATGTTAATATAGTCCCAACTTTGGCATGAGTACAATGGTTGCAAAGTCAAGAGGGATGTATTTGTATCCACTGGCAAAGATAAATCTACTCAGGGGGACTGTAGGAGGGTTTTTTAGACTATTTGACAATTTACCAGCAGATCAGAGAAGCTCATACCCCCGCCCCCATTATTCCAATGAGGAAGAAGCAGAACAAAGCCCTGACATAGCCAAATTTTCCGGGAACCAACAAAGTAAATGGAACTTCCTTTCAGAAGGATGGCTAAGAACAGACCAACAGAAGGAAAAAGCTTCAACTGATAACTTTCAGCAAACAGGAGATTCACAGCTGGTGAGAGTGATTTGGAAGCAGATCATAGGAAAAACAGTTTATTTTCTATTACCCTAAGAGGAATGAGTTGGAGAATATGGCTTGATTTCTCCAGTCTCTTAAATCATATCAATGAAAAACAACAGCCATTACACAGCAGGAAAGCAGGGAGGGAGGAGATGGGACTAAAGCCGAAGCTGTGTTATTACAAAACATGCAACAATCCCCTTAGTGTTTCAGTTGAAAGTTTGAAAACTAACACAATAGATTTGCAGTTGACTTTGATCACACAGAATTTGCCACATTCCCATTTCTTAAGGACCTTTACATGACTAAAGTCAAAAGGGAACATAAGAAGTCATTGCCATTTGACAGTTAAGCAACTGAGGCTCAGAAGAGTTAAACAACATTCTCAAGGTCATTTGATAAGGTGAAAACCAGGATGAAGATCCTGTGTCTCTGATACTCAGTTCAGTGCACAAATTTTGGCATAATACCCACACTTCCTGCCTAAACTTTAAGTTGAATTTCCCAAATGGAAGGAATCTTGCTTGTTTTTGTTTAACCCATTCCTATAAGAGACTGTTTAATAAAAAAAAATAAAAACAAAAAAAAATCTCAAGATTCTGGGGAAGTAACAAAAGGATATAGGTTTGCTTTGGAGGAATCTATTCTCTGGAATTTAAAATGTCGACATCCCTTTATGTTAATAATATCCAGCCTTAGAGATCTGGGTCAAGTGTGAGGACAGTCAAGAGAAATCTGTTTGCATCAGTGGGCAAAGAATAAAGCATTTAGAAGAACTGGACAGGGCTCCTGGAAGTCTTTGGGGCTTAATTAATATCTCAGTGGTACATGTGGCTTTGGGTAGTGCTCCTACTTCTGCTTCCTAACTTTAGGGAAGGATAATTTGGCCTCAAAGCTACAGACAGCTGTGAAATCGAATGCTCTATTGGAGCATTTTAAATAGCACATTTGGCCCTTTGGAGGTAACTAAATGGGTTTCACTTCTACAGATTTATAGAACTTGCTCTTCTGCCCAAATTTCTACCTCTTCTGGCTGACTCACTCCCAGTACTTTTGAATTGAGCCCTTCATTACTCACTCCCTACAGCATGTAAGGTAAGCTGGAATTGACGTCACACAAGGCTAGCAAAACTTACTTCCTTTCAGATGCTAGAAGTTTTATCCATCTCTTCCCTTCCATAGCAACACACGGAAAAGAACAAATTGCAGATACTCTAGTCTTGCAACCTAGAATTGAGGGTATGGTCTAAGAAATGGTTTTCAACTTGTCTACACATTAGAACCATCTGGGGAGCTACAACTAATCCCCATGTCAGGCTATTACCCAGTCCAATTTCAACAGAACCAGCTGGGTGAGACCAGGCATTAGCCTTCTATAAGGAACTCATCAGGTAAGTCCAATGTTTAGCTAAGGTTAAGAACATGTGGTTTAAAGCAATTCTTCTCAGACTTTAGTGAGCATCTGTATCACCTGGAGGCTTGTTAAAACACAAACTCCTGGGCCCAACAACTGATTAGTGATGACTAACTTGGTGCTACTTATAATGTGGCCCTCAGCCAGCACAATGGCATCACCCAGGAGCTTTTTAGAAATGCAGATTCTCAGGTCCCACCTATGACTGAGTCACTCTAGGTGGAGCTTCTGAATCTTCAGGTTTACTAAATCTCCAAGTGCTACTGATGTTCTAAAGTGTGAGTACCATTGGTCTAAAGAAGCTGGTAAGTAAGAGTGTTACTGCAATGGTAACAGCTAAAAATATTTTAGCAATAATATTTCAGGCAATGCTAATATTTCAATCTCTCATTAACTGCCTGGTTTATCAATTGATTCCACAAAACTGTGATAATTGTAGAAGACCTAGCCAAATCCACTTCTGAGACAATTCTTCATCCTACCTTGTCGATTTGGATGAATCTTCCTTATCCTCTCACAGACAGTACCCATCAATGCAGAGGTCAGCTCGAAACAAAAGAACCCCTTATTGCTAAACCAAGTCTCCATGAAAATTAGAGCTAGATAGGTCTGCAAGGACCAAGAGTCTCATTTTTCCTCAAGCCTGCAGAAGGGCAGTTTAACTTGAGAGCAAAGCCCATGACAGAAGAGTCCAGGATAAAAAAAAAAAAAATTATGCAAGAAACCTAGCATTTTTGCTTCCTGCTTCAATCAGGAATGCTGTTCTCATTCAAGCCTCTAGCCTGCTTTGTGGGGCTCAGACAGGGCTCAGACATAAAGCATACAGAAGAAAGAGCTTCTATCTGGACCCAAAGTGCAATCCCATTCTCCAGTCCCTCTTTCTCCAACACACTTCCCTGTATAGAACACCTTGTTCACCTCTCTTGACCCCTATTATCTATCTGCCAGTCCTCTGAGTTACCTGAGCCCCCACATTTTTTTTTCTGTTCAGCCATTGTCTTCAATCAGGTAAAAGTTGTCCTGAAGCTGAAATAGAATGTCAAAATCACTAACCATTCCAGGGTTTTATTTTGGTATTATCTTTGACCGTTAACAGTGTTATAATGCAACTGTGAGCTAGCCCCTCTTAACCACTGAAACTCCAAACAAGGGTTTGAATGTCCTGATCGTCTGGATCATTGATATACAAATCATGCCTTGTTGGTCTTGATCCATTTTGAGCTCATTGACAAAAGCTGTGACTATCACTTATGAACACAAGTCAGTTTTTCCCTTTAATTAAAATGCTACCTCACTTCACAATGGGAGGTTAAAAAACAATCCCTAGTGTTTCAGATGCCTGATTGACATCAGGGAAACACACTAGAATATTAGACTAAATACTTTCTCTTTGAGATTTTTGAGTGGCGGAACCAGGTATTTGCCTTTTTCCAGCAGAAGAAAGATAAATCTAAGAACAGTGGGGTGAAGCTGACCTAAGTCAAAACTCCCCATAGAGAGCAGCAAGCTTCTTAGGCTAGGTGTGGGTTCTGCATAATATTTTATTATTTCCCACCCTTCTTGCTGTACAGAAGTACAAGAGGAATCGAATGCTTGGAATCAGGGAAAATATGCAGATTAAATCATTGCAAACAAGCCTGAGACAATTGCTAGTCTCTAGCTTGGGTTGTCTTCTTTGTTGTGAGTTTTAATATCACAGCCTCCCCCCTTACAATTGTATTTAAAAAATTGGGCTCACTTTGCACATTGATGTGCGTCCTCCTTAGGAAGGTGCTTTGCAACCAGGAAGCTGAATGCTAATGCAGGGGTTGCTATGGTAAGCAATCTTTTCTATTGAGCAGAAGAATAAATAGTTCTATGAATTCCTAAATCAATAGCCAAGGCTGAACAGGATATAACCAGGTATTTTAGCCCCTAAATATAGACTTAGAGCTAGAAGACAGTGTTTTCTCTGTAAAATCCCAATATAATTATAGATGCTTCAGGAAATTTTGTGTTCACCGTTTGAAGCTGAATATTGATATTTTTTTCAGAGTTTTTACATAACCCTGTAACACTTGTTTAAAACAATGTTTTTTTCTTTCATCCAGATAAAGGCAGCTGAGGAAAAAAAACTGCTGGTTTTCATGGCTGGGAAAAGAAGCTTTTGCAGAATTAGACCCTAATTAATGAATGCTTAATGAGCTAGAAATGTTTAATGAACATTA
The DNA here is from genome assembly GCF_018350175.1 of Felis catus. NCBI lineage: Eukaryota > Metazoa > Chordata > Mammalia > Carnivora > Felidae > Felis > Felis catus. Next base: position 38,038,996 of record NC_058370.1, on the reverse strand, counting down.
AATAACAGTACCATAGGTGTGTATTTTTTTTTTAAAAAGACTTTTATCTAAACAAAACGCTTTGTTTCAGTTCTTGAGAAACCTAACTATTCATATACTGGATGGTTCCCAAGCCTCCCCACCTTGTCCCTCTGGCCCTGTTCCACCTGAAGGCAAAGGACACTTATCTTCATCAACCAATGAATAGGCTCCTTGCAGCTGGGCCTCTAGTTGGATTCACCCAATGGTGAGACACCATCAGGAGATAGGAGGGAGGTGGGAAAGAGGGTTTGGCTCCCTCCTGCCCATTGATATAAGCTGGCTGAGATTCTCCTATAGACACAGCTCCTGGGTATTGGTTGTTCTTTTCTCCCCTAGCTCATTCTACCCTAGGCATGATAAAGGGCCCCTCACTATTGCTAGCTCCAGGGGCTTCAAACTTCTACGTTAGTTCCTTTTCATCCTGCCAGCAATTGTATAAACATACTGCCTTAAGTCTCCTCAAATTCTCCATCTGACTGTGTATCTGGTTCTTTCTGGGGCCCTGCCTACTACTCTCACAGGGTCCATATCTCATTAGGATGAGAAAATAAATATATTACAAAATATAACTAAATTTTTATTTAAACACATATTTTTAAACATATATTTTAAGACAGAACTACACCATTGGGCTATTTCAATGCCAAATGAGCCACCCTTCCATTGATATAATTAGTAAAGTCAAAAATATCCTCTTTCCCATATTCTGCTGAATCACTTTGATTCATAATTTGTACCTTATTTACATATTTTTTCCTTCACATTTTCCATGTGATTCTCCACAAGAGTGGAAACTTTGTGAAACAAGCTTTCCTGGTGGCTTTTGTACTCATCAAAGGACAAAGATAAGCCAGGAAAGAGCATGAAAACTCAACCCGGCATTAAGGAAGGGGCTGGAAGAAGCTTTCCTCTGTACATTTTGCCTTTTACTCTCACTGGTCACTTCCATCTCATAAGTATGCCCTTTGGAGGGAGACCTCCAACTCAACATTTTTTTCTCTTTACACAAAAGTATCTTGGATAAATTTATCAGTTGTGACTGCAGACATTGAGCAAAAATCTCTTCCAATCTCATAGTGGGCAGGTACCTTATCTGGGAGCCATACAAAAGGCTGAGATATAGCTTTTTAAAAATTACTTTTTATTTTTTTTTTAATTTACTTTGAGAGAGAAAGAGAGTGAGCTAGGGAGGGGTAGACAGAGGGAGGGAGGGAAGGGGAGAGAGACAAAGAGAGAGTGTGAAAGAGACAGTGAGAGAGAGAGAGAGAGAGAGAGAATCCCAAGCAGACTCCATACTGCTATCATGGAGCACAATGCAGGGCTTGAACTCACGAACTGAGATCATGACCTGAGCTGAAATCTAGAGTTGGATGCTCAACTGACTGAACCACCCAGGCATCCCATGAGGTATAGCTTTGAAGTAGCTCTTTCTCTTTTCCTAGGTCTTTCCCTGTCTTTCTGTTTCCCCCAGGGCTCTGACCTCCCTCAAATCTTAAGACTCAGCCTCCCTCTATAGAGAGGCAGGCATGCAAATATCAGGATGGAGGCAGTACCACCTCTCACCCTGGCAGAACACTCAGCTCGTTAGCATAGCCCTTGAACAAGGCCTGTCCCTCTCTGTGGGACTTGAAATGATAAATGACTCTGTCATTCAGGCTCTAAAGGGATAATCATCATTTTCCAGACCTATCATCCACTCCCAGGACAATACTGGGTGATGGTGTGCTAGGACATTTTCCCTGTGCATATGGCATTGGTGGCAAGAACCTCCATCTCCTACCAATCTGTGAATAATACCGTGGATACAGCTCCAGGAAGTTAAAGAAGTTAGTTCAGCTTTCGAAACTGCCTCATTTGCAACCAAAAAACAGCTTAGGCCCAGAGAGAAATAGTCTTACTAAGTTTGAAGTGGAAAATCCCTAGGTTATAAATGAAATGTAGCTACATGGACCTTCGACCAGGTCTACAGCACCCTCCAAACTCTTAAAATAGAAGCTACAAGTGTCTGCTAAATATGAACATATACAAACTCTATGGCCCAGCAATCCCATTCAGAGGTATATATATATATATATATATATATATATATATATATATATATATAGGCTATATATATATAGGCTATATATAGGTTATATAGGCTATATATAGGTATATATATATATAGGCTATATATAGGTGTATATATATATATAGGCTATATATAGGTATATATATATAGGTATATATAGCCTATATAGCCTATATATATATATATATATATATATATATATACCTATATATAGCCTATATAGCCTATATATATATATATATATATATATATATATATATATATATAGCCTATATAGCCTATATATATAGGCTATATAGGCTATATAGGTTCCACAAAAGTCATATAGCAGAATATTCATAGCAGCAGTATTCCTAATATATAAAATATAGATGCTTCCAAATTGTTAAGAGTAGAATAAATACATAAACAATGCACAGCAATAAAGAGTAACAATCTACAACTTTACATAAAACTATGGATGCATCGCACAAGCATAGTGTTAAGAGAATGAAGCAAGACAAAAGAGTACCTGCTACATGACTCCATTTATCTAAAGGACAGAAATAGGCAAAACCAATCTATGGTCATCAAAGTAAGGATAGTGGCTACCCTTGGAAGCATAGCAACTAGAAGGGAGTGTGAAGGCAGCTTTCACCACGCTGGTAATAATCTGTTTCTTGACTAAGTTTACAATTCAATAATTTTTTCCAAAATTTACACATCTCATCGAAATAAAGGATGACCGGGAGTCCAACTAATTTAATGCAGAATCACTAATCTATTGACGAGGAGACTTTTTCTTTCCTTAGAATAGGAACAGAGGTGGCTTAATAGGAGTTCCATCCAGATAATTGTCTGGGCTGCCATTTTGTAAGGAATGCTAATACCTGACAAGGGAAAGAAGATAGATAAAATTGTACCTGCCAGAATTCCTTCCAGAGATGGCATTGCATGTGTTTAAAAAAGGATCCTCTGACAGTCAGTTAAATTTGATAGGATACCCCAATAAACAGTTGCAAAAATCTGTCATAACTTCAGAAAAGTACTTGGTTGAATAAAATGACCACAATTGTGTAATGATTCTGTGGCAATTTGGTTGGTCATTCAGCAATGAATTCAGCATTCTCTCTCCCTATGTTTCTCTGTGGACAGAGAATGTATCCAGATCCATTGAGGGTAAACTTGGCCACTTGACCTGCTTTAGACAATGGAATGTTAGCAGACATACTAAATCAAAATCCACATTTGTATAGAGAACTTGAGTTGCTTGTCCAAACAGTGATATAAACAATGACAAGTGGAAGGGCATTAAATACTTAAGGAAGCTATTATCATATCCATTTCATAGATTGAGACTTCAGATTCTTCACTTTTAACAAGCTCCCAGGTGGTGTTGATGTTGCCAGTCAATGGGCCACAGGTTGGATACAGGCAGTCACACCTCAATGTCTTCATCATTTAGAAAATAGAAACCATATTATCTACTCATAGAGTTGTTTGGGGGCCAATACAAATTGTGTGTCTACATCACCTAGCACTATGCACAATGAATGGTCATTTGTATTTATACTTCCTATCCTATCTCAAACCATGAAAGAGGAGAGCAAACACATGTGCCTAAGTTTTGTGCAAAAAATGTAGGATGAAGAATAAGAAGATTTGAGTTCAATAACACTGTAGTCACTTGCAACTGTGCAAACTTGGGGAGGTTGTTTAACTTCTGTGAATCCCAGTGTTCTCACCCACAAAAGGAGTAATGATGTCTACCTGTCAAGAATATGAATATCAAATAAGGTCTGCTCCAGGCACATGGTAGGCTCTTAGAAATTTGTTTGTTGAATCCAAATGTGGCTCATTAAGTAATGAGTTCATTAATATATCTGAGGGCTCCACACCATTCAAAGGTGTCAAACTGCAAACACCAAGAGAGGTTGTCCTGTGAGCATCCACTAAGCAACTATTACATGCCACAGAGCAACTTGACAGGATATTAGTATGTGTCCCATGCAGGCAGGGCATGGGATTCCTTTAAAAACACAAATTCCTTTAAAAATAGGAAGTCATGCCACCTCCCTGTTGAAAAAACCCTTTAAGTCATCCTGGTACACTTAAAATAAAATCCCATGGGAATGTAAGCTGGTGCAGCCACTCTGGAAAACAGTATGGAGGTTCCTAAAAAAATTAAAAATAGAACTACCCTACGACCTAGCAACTGCACTGCTAAGTATTTATCCAAGGGATACAGGTGTGCTGTTTTGAAGGGACACATGCACTCCAATGTTTATAGCAGCACTATCAACAATAGCCAAAGTATGGAAAGAGTCCAAATGTCCATTGATGGATGAATGGATAAAGAAGAGGTGGTATATATATATATATATATATATATATATATATATATATATATACACACACACACATACACAATGGAGTATTACTCAGCAATCAAAAAGAATGAAATCTTGCCATTTGCAACTACGTGGATGGAACTGGAGGGTATTATGCTAAGCGAAATTAGTCAGAAAAAGACAAATATCATATGACTTCACTCATATGAGGACTTTAAGAGACAAAACAGATGGACATCAGGGAAGGGAAAAAAAATAATATAAAAACAGGGAGAGGGACAAAACATAAGAGACTCTTAAATATGGAGAACAAACAGAGGGTTACTGGAAGGGTTGTGGGAGGGGGCATGGGCTAAATGGGTAAGGGGCATTAAGGAATCTGCTTCTGAAGTGATTGTTGCACTAGATGCTAACTAATTTGGATGTAAATTTAAAAAATAAAATAATCAATAAATAAATAAAAATAAAAATAAAAATAAAAAAAGGAAAAAATAAAATAAAATAAAACCCCAAATTCTCAACAAGCCTTATATGGTCCAGCAACTGACTATTGCTCCAAAGGCATGCCATCATCTTGGCCACTCTCCACTTTGCTCACTCCATCCCAGCCTCTGCCTCTCAAAACACATGCTGTTTGCACATGCTGTTTCTCATCATGAAACACTCTTCATCTAGGCATCTATATGGTTCATTACTAATAGATGTCCTATCATTTTGGTTTTATTTAATCCTCCCTCATTAAAGAGGCCTACCTGACTAACCAATTTCAACTATCACTCTAACCCCCACCATATTACTCTGCCCCCCTTATTCTGCTTTATTTGTCCTCATGGCCCTCATCACTAACTGACACTATATCATATACATTTTCGTTTTCATCTTTTATGACTCTACCACGAGACTCTAAGATTCATGAAGAATGGATTTTGTCCCTTTAATTCATTTATGTGCCCTCAGCTGACATATGATAGATTCTTAATAAACATTGTTGAGTGGATAAATGAAAAAATTGCTACACCATGAATTCCTATCTAACATGTAGGAAGGTACCTGTACATGTGTTGACTGTCAATATTTAGGTGTTGCATGCAGAGGTTGTCAGTGTATTTGTCCCATGCAGGCAGGGACAAATACACTGCATTCATGCATCCAACATTTTTAAAGAAACTTCTACCTGTCAGACACTCTTCTAGAATCTCAGGTACATCAGTGAATGCTGTAGGTTGGGTTCCATGGCAAATAGACTCTGAGATGGAGATCACTGGTGAAGAACATTTTGGGGACCTGTTCTTAGGGTTGATACCTGTGATGGTTAGAGAAAAAGGGGAAGAGAAAAGCTGACCCATGGAGGAGTTGCAGCAGGGGCCTAAGCCCATCCCTCTTGGAGTTGTGGACATTGGATGTCCTCAGAGTTGTCCCAAATTGAGGCAAGGATTTGAGGCAAGGATACTTTTGCATCCACAGTCATTGGACACAGGCTGTCCCTGGAGAAGAACATGACATTGGATAAGATGGAGCTCTTCAGAAGAGAACAATTCCAGGAGAAGTAATCTCTTGAGCTGTGAGCCTCCATCGTTCTCAGGATCTAGGGGAATGAGTGCTTTAGTCGTGAGTGTGTGTGTGTGTGCGCGCGCGCACGTGTGAGCACACACGCACGTTTGTGGTGTAGGGGGAGGGGCTGCTAGGGCAGCAAACACTGGCATCTACTACAGGTAACAAAATAAACAAAGAACCTGTCTTTAAGGAGTTTACATTCCAGTGTGGGAGAAAACAGGCAATCAACAATAAAGTAAATAATCTAGACAGCATATTAGAAAGTGGTAAAGTCCCACAGTACAGCTTGATGGAGAGGCAGTAAGTACCAGAATGAATGTGAGGGGCAGAATTAAATAGGAAAGTGTAGGCTTCATTGAGCAGGTAAAAATCTGAGCAAAGGCCTGAGGGAGATAAGAAATTCAGCTTAGCAGAAATTAGCCTGGAGGGAAGAGCATTCTAGTCAAAGGGCATAGCTGTTGCAAAGGCTGGAGCAGGTTTAGCTTGTCTATGATCCTTGACCCCCAAAACCCTTGAAAAAGAGGAGCAAGCAAGACCTAGTCACAAGGAAGAATAAAAAAAAGGACTTGTGTGCTTTAGATGATACTGGTGATCCACCAGGCAGATCAAAACACACAACCTCAATTATTCCCCATCCTGGCACCAGCAAGCCATCCCGGGGGTTATCCCATGGCTGCTGGCCAGGCCTAGGAGACGCAGGAGAATTAACTGCTATGCAAACCTGAAATTTACCAGCCTCTTTCTTCACCAAGTGCACCCTCGGACACTATTAGTGTCTGAATAGAATCTAGAATTCTGAAACAGTTGATTCTGGCAGTTCTTGACAGTTCAGTAGTTGTTTTGACGGAGAGACATATTCCTGAAGCTTTCTACTCTGTCATTTTTTTTGTGATCTCACTCAAAATATTTTAATATCTGGTAAATTAAATTCTGTATGCTTCTTCTCTTGTCAGGTTTTTTTTTTCCTTACTACTTTTGCACATTTATTTTTTTCAGATAAATATTAGGATAATTTTTGTCATTTCTTAAAAAGAATGAAAAACAAAATCGTATTTGGATTTTCTCTGTAAATTGAATTGACTTTTTAGTTAATTTTAGAAAATTGACTTATTTCAAATGTTAAATCTCTTTACACATAAGATATAGTTCTCCATTTATTCTAATCTTCTAACCCTTTTACAGAGTTTTATGTTTTATACAGTACCTGTCCATTTAATGTGATATTTGTTCTTTACTATTTCATATTTGTGAAATAATATTGTTTATAATATTACTATTATAAATGTAATCATTTTCTTTATTAAAACTTCTAAACAGTTATTATTATACAAGAAAACTATATTTGATTATTTGTTTTGTGATTGGCCACACTACTGAATTCTCCCACTAATTCTAATTGTTTTTGCTTTTCTTAAGGTTTCTTGAATATATAATCACATAATTTGCAAATAATAATAATTATTTCTTTTCTACTTCTAGTATTTATATCGCTTATATTTTCAGAACAATTATAAAGAATAGTGATGATTGCAATTGTCCTTCTTTTGTTCCTAGTTTAAATGAGAAAGTGCCTAGTTTTTCACGATTAATCATGATGTTGGCTATTACTGTGTGCTATAAATACATACATAAATCTATCGATATATACACACATAAATATATGAAAATTACATTTTAATAAATATTATGCTATTACTACATTATTAAAATTATTATGTGCCTTAGATATAATTTGAATTGTATTCTATGCCTTTTTTGAATGTGTTAAAATAACTTTCTTATCCTTTCATTGACTTATTAGTATAGTAACTCAGTATATTTCTGGAAATTGAGACTTTCTGCATTTTTAGCATTACCCTCACTTAATCACTTTAATTGATAATATTTCTTACCTATATTTCATACTTTTACTCAGTGTAATTAAATTGGTCTTTTATTATTTCCTTCTGCTACTCTGTTGTAGTTTGGTTTCAGTAATAACTGAATTTATACAATTCACTGGAAAATTTTTTACTCTTTATTCTAAAATTGTATAAAATGCAGATCTTTATGGATTTTTTTCTGTTTGAAAGTATTAATGATGAATACATGTATTGTTTTCCTTGTGTGTAACTAGATGTTTATCTGTTTACTGCATTTTCTCCATGATTAACATATTGTTTAGGGGCACCTGGGTGGCTCAGTCGGTTAAGTGTCTGACTTCGGCTCAGGTCATGATCTCAAGGTTCATGGGTTCGAGCCCCATGTCGGGCTCTGTGCTGGCAGCTCAGAGCCTGGAGCCTGCTTCGGATTCTGTGTCTCCCTCTCTCTCTGTTCCTCCCCTGCTCTCACTCTGTCTCTCTCTCACTCTCTCAAAAATAAATAGAGATTAAAAAAAACTTTTTTAAAAACATATTGTTTAGACTTACAAATTTGGTACTTTAAATTTTCTTAGAAAATTACCCACTTTAACCAAGTTTTCAAAGTTTGTAGCATAAAGCCATGTAAATACTCTCATAATTCTTTAAATTTCCTCTACAACTTAATATTTTCCTTTAATCATGATTTATTTGATAAATTTATTTTGTGGCTACAAAACAACAAATGTAAAAAATATGTATAATATGTACAATCTATGTACAATAGACTTGTACATATGTACAAATCTATTTTGCACACATTTTGTGGCTACAAAACAGATATGTACATAAATGAGCATTATAATTATATATGTATATATATATATATATTTATATATTATACAGGTATATTCTAGCATTATATGTTTCATTCACCTATCAAAAAATACCTTTCATTGTAACTTTGTTTTATAATTTGCCTATTACTATTTTTTAACCTATTAAAAATTTTAAATGATAGGAAAGGAATTCTTTAAAGAATTTTTAAAGCTATTAAAAACATTAAGTGCTGGGTTCTCAGACATGTTACCAAAAGCATGATCTATTAAAAAATAATAAGTTAAACTTTATTAAAATTTTTAAATCTTGCTTTGCAAATTACCCTGTTAAAATGATTAACAAAAAAATAAGACAAGCCATAGACTGAAAGAATTTGCAAATCACATATCTCACAAAGAATTTGGAAAAGAAATATATTAAGAATTTTATAAACTCAACAGTAAGAAAGTAAACAGTCCAGTAAGAAAATGGGCAAAAGCTTGGACATTTCCCCAAAGAGAATACACAGAAGAAAAATATGCACAGGAAAAGGTGTTCAACCTCACAGGCCATAGTGAAATGCTAAGACGATGATAAGATACCACTACACACCAATTAGAATGACTAAAATTTAAAAATATTGTTCATTCCAGTGCTAGCAAGATGTGAAACAACTGAGTCTCTCATCCACTGCCAGTGAAAATATAAAATGGTACCACTGCTCTGGAAAATTGTTTGACAGTTTCTTGAACATTTATGCATACACTTATCATCTGACCCATCAATCACAGTCCGGGGTATTTATTCTAGAATCTTGAAAATGTATGTTCACACGAGACCTGTCCATGATGTTCATAGCAGCTTTATTTGTAATCACAAAAAATTGGAGCCAACCCAAATGTCCTTTAACAGCTGAATGGACAAACAAACAAGTGGTACATCCATAGAGTAGAATACTTCAATCAGCAATAAAAAGGAATGAACTATTCATGTATGCAACCACCTCAGGATCGATCTCAAAGACACTATATTATACTGGGTTTTTTTTTTTAACTAATCTCAAAGAGTAATATGCTATGTGATTATATATAAAAGTAAGTTACACTCAATTAAATAAAATACTACATATGTAATATATACACAATGCTCTCAAAGTAGCAAAGTTATAGTAATGAAGAATAAATCAGTGATTGGTAAGAGGTAACAAGAGAGAGTTTCTTTAAGTGATTGAACAGTTCTGCATCCTAACTCTGTGAGGGTTACTCAAAACATGTGACAAATTTTCATAGAACTATACAGAAAAGATTGCATGTAAAAACTGATGAATTCCAAATAAGGTTAGTACCAGATTTTAATAGTACTGCATCAATTTCAATTTCCTATTTTTAACATGGTCTGTGGTTATGTAGATATTGTCTTCTTTTTTCCTAAAAAATCAATCTGATTGCATGGAACTGTACACCGCCCCCCCCCACACACACACACATACACACAAATTCACAGAAAATTGGCAAAATTTGAGTAGGCTCTGTGAATTATAACAATGCCAACTTCCTGGATTTCATGTTTTATTATAGTTATGCAAGATGTTCCCATTGGGGAAATGGCTGAAGGGAACATGTAACCTTCCTGTACATTTTTAAAAATCCTCATGAATCTATGACTATTTCAAAATAAACAGTGTAAAAATATTGATCTCATTATTCTGTTGTGAATAATATGACTTAAAGAATACATATTGCAAAGAGCTGGAAATTGTCATTCTCACTCTTACAAGAAAACACTGGAAAAACTGAATATTGATGACTGAGATCCATGAGAAAACTGAGGTTGCAGAATAAACCACCCTGCAGTCTGGATGGGGAAACAGGCAAGCCCAGAGAGTCCCAGCTGAGATCCGCTTACCTGGCATAAAGCCACTGGAGCCATACACTGGTAAGAACTGTTAAATGTGAATTTTCATGAATTCCTGAAGGCTGAGTGTAGACAAGCATGGCAGTGAGAAACTATGGAGGCTACAGTGTTTGGCAGCCCCCATACCTCTGTGGGCTTTACTTCCAGGAGCTCCTCCTGGTTCTCACAGTGAAGAGCTCTCGTAGGAAGAAGAAAAATAGTCATTCTGAGATACGGTCAGAACCTATTCCATAATGAGGGCCTATGCTCCAGAGTAGAGGACTTTGCCAGAGCATTATCCCATTTGGGAGAAGGGTATTCCTCCCACCCCAGGCCCCACTAGTTTTCCTATATTACCTAAAAGAGGAAAAACATATCAACAAGGGACAGAGCTTCTGGAAAATCAGCTGGGGATGTTGGAGCCAGGTAAGGGAATATGGGCTGGGGAAGGGAGAAACCATTCCACTGGAGAAACACTTGTGAAAGTCACAGCCTCTTAAAGACTGATTTAATTATAGTATTATAAAATACTTCCTCTCTGTCACACTTTACTATGACAACAACATGGCTCCAGAGTAACATACTGGTTTACAGCTTAAATAGCAGGCATAGTCTCTCTCTGGAGACGAGTACTCAGAGAAACCCAAAGTCGACAAGGGGAGACAAAAAACAAGGACACTAGAAGAATTTAGGATCTTTAGTATGTATAGCTAGAGCAAACATCAAACACAGCCCAACCCTTAGCCAGACTAACATGAAACCTTACACTAAATGCCTACTTACTTCAGTTCCTTATTACCCAATACGTCCTTGATGTCTATCTTTCAACAGAAACCACAAGGTACACCAAACAGGCAATACACAGATCTGGGGGTTGTTTGTCACACAGCATTTTATAGTACCAAGTTGACTAATAAAGAAATCATCTTCTATAATATTATCTAAATTATTCAGTGTCTTGTTTACAGCATGTGGAGAAATTTATGGCATAAGGTTGAAATCCCAGGGCTCCAGTCCCTGAGCTCTGAGTTGGCACTTAGGCCAACAACTGAGTGTATCACAGTTCATGCTAAGGCAGGTCCATTTCTGGAAGTCACAGGACTCCTCTGGTGGTGGGTTTGGTTCAAGGATGCCCCAGCGGCCTTGCTGGAACTTAAGACTGCAACATGGTCTAAAAGCTTTCATCCGCTTTCACTCACTCTCACCAGGTCAGATGTGCTTTGTGGTCTGACAGCTCACCCAGCTTTTCCTAGCTCCCTCCTCATTTTTCATTTTTCATTATAGGTGTTTCCCCTAAAAATAAAGTCTTTTGTACTTAATCCTTGCTTGGCATTTGTTTCTCAGAGAACCTGGACAAGCAGTCTCTCATCCCTTCACTGCTTCGCTGACACAGACACTGTTCCCTGGTGGGCATTTTTAAATCACATATATTCATAGACAAAAATTGTCTGTATTTTTATATTGATTTTTCTAGGAATCCAGAGAAATTCAGGGAACTTCTTCAAATGCACTCTCAGCATTGTTTTTTAATCTCTCAAATTTTAAGCTGGAATGACTTTTTAGAAAGCAATGCCACATCCTTTACCACAAACTGGCATCACAATAAAAAGAAAATGCTTGGTATAAAAGAGTTAGGCTGTCCATTAGATTCTGTATGATAGCTATACACTTCAAGGATCCTTACACAAGACAGGCAAGATGAGCTTTCATTTTTTTTTTAATTTAATTATAAATCTTAAACACACTGTGGTTTTGTGGACACATGGCCCCTGAATTAGCTCATGAAGTGACTGGGTTAATAAGACACAGTTGGATCTTTGCAATTATATAGCTATGACCTTGGTTTTATTTCCCTAAGGTCTGAGGAATTTAGAGGCCAGGAACAGATTTTAAATAGATTAAGTGGTGTGTCTGTGTGTGTGTGTGTGTGGGGGGTGTAATATGTGTGTGTAAGTAGGCCAGGTGTGTATTCTTAACTTTCACTATAGTGTATATGTGTGGTTCAAGAATTGTCTCCTTTATGTATTCAACTGTGAACACTGCACCCCAGCTAAAACCCACAAAGGAGAAGGAACCATAATTCCTTGAAGCTAGTAAACACCTACAGAAAATGACTGATAAATGGAAGCCAGTTTCAATTTGAGACTCATTGGGAGGGAGTTTGGCATTCTCAGGGAAACTTAAGATCCTTTCTAGTGGCATACATTCAAAAATACCCTTGAAAAAGCTCCTTGACAGTGGTTTTGGCAATGAATTTTTAGATATGACACCAAAAATACAGGCAACCGAAGCAAAGATAAATACTGGGACTACATCAAATGAAAAATCTTCTGGGGCACCTGGGTGGCACAGTGGGTTAAGGGGCTGATTTCCAAAATAGATAAAGAGCTCAGATAACTCAATAGCAAAATAATAATAATAATAATAATAATAATAATAATAATAATAATAATAAATAAACCTGATTTTAAAATGGGCCAAAGACCTGAGTGGACATTTTTCTGAAGAAGACACATACATGGCCAAGAGACGGACACCTGGGTGGATCAGGTGGTGGAGTGTCTGACTTCAGCTTAGGTCATGATCTTATGGTTTGTCAGGCTCTGCACTGGCAGTGCCATGAGGAGCCTGCTTGGGATTCTCTCTCTCTCCCTCTCTCTCTGCCCCTCCCCACTCATGTGCACACACGTGCACACACTCTCACTCTCTCTCAAAAATGAATGAACTTTTTTTTAAAAAATGGCCAAGAAGTATATGAAAAAGTGTTCAACATCACTAACCGTCAGAGAAATGCCAATCAAATCCACAATGAAATATTACCTCACATCTGTTACGATACTTATTACTTAAAAAAAAAAAAAGATAAATTTTGGCCAGGATGTGGAAAAAAGGGAATCCTGCTACAGTGTTAGCAGAAATGTAAATTGGTACAGCCATTATGAAAAACAGTATGGAGTTTCCTCAGAACATTAAAAATGGAACTACCATACGACCCCAGTAATCCCACTTCTGAGTACACATCTAAAGAAACTGAAATCAGGATCTCAAAGAGATACCTGCAGGCCTTTGTTCATTGAAGCATTATTCACAACAGCCAAGATAGGGAAACAACTTAATGTCCATTGATGGATGAATGAATACAGAAAACATGGTATATACATACAACAAAATATTGAGAAAGAAAGGCATTCCACCATTTGTGACAACATAGACCTAGAAGACATAATGCTAATTGAAATCAGACAGAGAAAGACAAATACTTATGCTCTTGCTTACATGTGGCATTGAAACTAGTCAAACCCATAGAAGCAGAAAGGAGAATGGTGATTACCAGGGGCTAATGGGGGAAATGGAAAGAAGTTGGTGAAGTCTCAGTTTTGCAAAATCAATGTGTTCTGAAGATCTAATGTACGGCATGGTGACTATGGATAACAACCCTGTACTGTGTACTTGAAATTTGCTAGGACAGTGATCGAAGTATCCTCACCACCATAAAACAAAACAAAACGAAACCAACCAAACCCAGCTATAATTATGTGAGGTGATAGATATGCTAACTAGCTGAATTGTGGTGGTTATTTCACAATGTATACATATATCAAATCATCAAGTAGTATACTTTAAATATATATGATAAATAAAATACCCTGGAGCCAAAACTTACTTGGGTCAAGATAGAAGTGGGGGGTGGGGGAAGGAAACGTTTCTAAATAAGTAAATTACCCAAAAGTCATTTGAATTTTCTTGGGCAAATGAATCAAAGCAGTTCTGCATGTCAGCACTCAGGCACCCACCTTCCTGAAAATCACCTGGCTGACAAGCCATCAGCCCCTACTGGTTGTTCTCATAAGCACAACTGATCTGCTTTAAGACCTATTAAATCAAGCTTTAGACAATGGGCAATTCATCAGGACTGCTGGAAAGAAAAAAAAAAGTTCTTTGGAAAATGATAGATCCATTGTTCCTATTATAGAAAGAACCTTAGTTGGAAAAGTAGAAGACATTTTTGAAAAGAAAATATTTGAACTTCCAATATCTTATAATAAGAAGTAAAAGACCCTCATTAAAATGAGTCTTTGCACCAGAACAGAAAAGTTTGAATACAAGCCTTTCTCAGAAAGAGGGGGACTGCCTCTTTAGTCAGAACTCAATTTTGCATTTCCTTGATTTATAGATGGAAAGAATTCCAATTCTCTATTTATTTTGTAATGCCTGGCATGCGAACCTCTAGCTGGCTCAAGTAGTTCTGATGAAATGCAGGACAATGACACCTTGAAAGGTGGTGACAGTGTATCCACTTGAAAAGTAATTGCTCCCGGCTTCACGCACAGTAACTTCAAGATGGAAAATACATTCAGAATAGCAAAATGCCAAGAATGCTTCTAATCCAACTAGAGTCTCTCCCTTATCATTTAAGAAAAGCAGGTGGGATAAAAATAATGCCAAAAAGCATTATTTACCATATCAAAATTTTATTGTTTGTTAAGTTTTCTATACTCTCTCCTCTCTCTTTCTCTCTCAATTTTTCAAATGCTTTTCTTCATATATAGGGCTCCCACCCAAAACTATTAACTGATTCATTTTTCAATAGACTGATTTTCTTTTTAAATGTAAAGTCCTGGAGACATTTTGTCTTTTTTATTGTTTTGAATTTAATGTAAATTAATTTTTGAATAACTGACAAATGGATTCGTTTTAGTTTTTTAATATTTAAGGCTTGATGCATTCAAAAGAATATATGTAACATGTGTAAAATATGTAGCATAGCACTAACAACCCCTGGAACATCCCTCACTATTATTAATATTGATACATTCACTTGTTTGCTCTTTCTCTACTCTATAACCCTGTCTCCCCTCAACCCCTGAAGTAACTATTATCCTAAATTTTGTTTTTATTGCCTTCTGCTATTTGCATGACTCCTTTGTATCTTGTGTTTAAGAGTTATAAACAATATTTGTTTAGTTTTTATTTTATTAAAAAGGCATCATATTGTATCTAGTTTTTGTGGTACTGGCTTTTTAAACTCAATATTCTTTCTATTTTTAAATTCACTCATTTGTCACAAGAGCTGGACTTCATTATTTTCACTACAGTCTAATACTCGATTGTGCAAATAAGCTGACTGCTGAACAACACAAGTTTGTACTGCACAGGTCCACTTACATGTAGATATTTTTCAATAAATATAGTATAGTACTGTAAATATATCTTATCTTCCTTATGATTCTTTTAAGTTTATTTATTTATTAAGAGAGAGTGTGTGCAAGCTAGCACGGGAGGGGCAGAGAGAGAGAGGCAGAGAGAACCCCAAACAGGCTCTGCACTGTCAGCATGGAGCCTGATGCCAAGCTCGATCTCAGGAGCTGAACTGTGAGATCATGACCTGAGCCAAAATCAAGAGTCGGAGGCTTAACCAACTGAGCCACCCAGGCACCACCACCCTCCCCCTCTTATGATTTTTCTTATTAACATTTTCTTTTCTCTAGCTTACTTTATGGTAAGAATACAGTATGTAATATATGTAATATACAAAATATGTGTCAACTGACTTTATGTTATGGGTAAGGCTTCTAGTAGACAATAGGCTATTAGTAGTTAGGATTTTGGGGAGTCAACCATTATATGCAGATATTTTACTGCATAGGGGTCAATGCCCCTAGCCCCCATGTTGTTTGGGGGGTCACCTGTATCACAACTCATTGTGCTGTCCTTTGATTGATGGACTAGATTTGATCCATGTTGGAAATATCTCCTTCTAGTTTGTCAGGAGTCTTCATTTTTCCTATGTTATCTTTGAGAACTTTGAGTTCTTAATTTGTTTCTGGTCAAATGTATTCATCTGGGTTTTTTATATCTAGCATTTTTGTCATATTTAAGAAAGGCTTCCTTCTCCAAAGTTACAGATCTGTTCTTCTAAATATTTTAGTTTGACTTTTAAGTCTTCAAACTATTAGGAATACATTTTTGTGGCGGCTATTTTATTAGGTGGGAACAAGTTTAAGAGTTTATATTTTCTTGTTTAAAAACATTTTTATCATGGGGTGCCTGGGTGGCTCATTTGGTTAAACAACTGACTTCAGCTCAGGTCATGATCTCACAGTTCAGGAGTTCAAGCCCCACATCAGATTCTGTGCTGACAACTCAGAGCCTGGAGCCTGCTTTGGATTCTGTGTCTCCCTCTCTCTCTGCCCCTCTCCTGTTCATGTTCTGTCTCTCTCTCAAAAACAAATAAACATTAAAAAAATTTTTTAACTTTTTTATCGTTATAAAGACCCTTTGTACCTCAACCCTGTTTTTTGTCTTAAAGTCTTTTTTTTTTAATTATTTTAATTATACTACACTTCTTTGGATTCATATTTGCCTTGTATATTTTCCCCACATTTTTACATTCAAATTTTCATGCCCTTGTGTTTTGGGTGCATCTTTTACAAAAAGTATGTAGATAGATTTTCTTCTTATTATTTTTTTAGTAATCTAACCATATTGCAAAAACTGGAAATTATCAATGAAATTTAACCTTCCAGATAGAACTCTCTTTTTATTTCATACAAGTAAAGACACAGAGGGTGCTTTCATATAAAAATAATAGGCTGGATTCTACCACACAATTGCTTATTACTGTAAAGATAAATTAGTAGCTTTAAAAGAACTTAATTTTGGGGGCGCCTGGGTGGCGCAGTCGGTTAAGCGTCCGACTTCAGCCAGGTCACGATCTCACGGTCCGTGAGTTCGAGCCCCGCGTCGGGCTCTGGGCTGATGGCTCAGAGCCTGGAGCCTGTTTCTGATTCTGTGTCTCCCTCTCTCGCTGCCCCTCCCCCATTCATGCTCTGTCTCTCTCTGTCCCAAAAATAAATAAACGTTGAAAAAAAAAATTAAAAAAAAAAAAAGAACTTAATTTTATCTCCAACCCGATTCTTTTAGAACAGTATGTGTGGACACAGCCCTAAATATACACTGTATTTCTTGGATCATCTCAACTCTTATGAAGAAAAATCCTCCAATGAGAAACAAAAATGGCTTTATCAAATGTGACAATAACACATTTAACAATATGTCCCAGTGGAGACTAATATAAGCAGGGCGAGTACCTAATTACTTAATCAGATTTTTTTATTGCATTTAGCAATGTAGTAACGAAACTGCCCAGGTATACCTAAAGAGGACTTTGAAAGATGTTCCTTCTGCCCACCACCCTCACCAGGGAGCATTCCCTCTTGTTAGGAAGATTATTCATTATTCAAACCATTGTTAACAGTTCCCAAGGTCTGGACCAGCTGAGGAAGGTAAGAGATTATCCATAGAGAGGCAAAGACGTCATACTTACAGGTTGTAAAAGAAGTCTTCTGGTCTTGGTTGGGCTCATCACATAAGTGGGTGTCACTGGCTTAGCTGGGTTGACCTGGCTCTACTCTACATGTCTTTTATCCTCCAGCAGCCTTGTTCACATAGACATTAGAGACAGCCTCTTTATCACCCTTGTTTATCACACTTTAAAGCCCCTTCTTGTATCACCCTTATTAACAACCCATTAGCCTTTTAAAATGTCCTACAATCTAAATGAGCTTGGAGTCAGACTAGGAAGGCATCATAATGCTATAAAGCAGAGGGTGAAGATATTGGTAGGGGTGAAGTGGGGGGGGGGGGGGAGGGACATTAATGTAATCAATCTACCACAGAAACTAATTTCTCTCCTTGACTCAGAAACTCAGAAATGGAGGATAGGAGCAAAACAATGAGCCTGTTTCAGAAAGGACTGACAGGGAACCATTGTCCTCAGGGAAAGGCAAGTTTTGGGTGAGACATGACCTCTCTAAAGGACAAGCTTGTCCTTTAGCCTAGGCCCCTCACCAATCTTTGCTTGCTCCTTGAATAGCTGGGGCATATAATTGCATTGAATCAATTTTTACAAGGAGAAGGAAGAAACCACGAAGAAGCAGGGTCCTTTGTCTAACACTGAGTTATGGCAGGAAGCAAGATGATAAAGTGACAGTACCCATAAAGGAATGGTATATTTCTTCTCAGGGTTATAGAGAATTTTTGGGAAAAGACAAACCTCTTGTAACTGCTGTTAGGGAAGTGTTGATCCGTGATTTGCATAAGCTGTGGGCATCTCCTTTGAATTGTAGAAAAATTGCAAATTGGGAAGTACAGATACATCAAGCAGGAACAGCTAGATTTCTGAGGCACAACAGCAAAGTAGTAAAGAGCCTTGATTTGGGATAATGAAAAGTATTCATGATTTTCTTATTTTATATTTTAGGACATCCCCTTTATTGTTTCAGTTTCTGTGTGTGTGTGTGTGTGTGCATGTGTGATAGTCACACTACAAATTTGACATATAATTTTAGTTTATTTGGGTGGATTCCACAGTGTTATATTAATGCATGTTTTTGCATTCTGCTGCTAGAAAACAGGGCAATAAATCTTAGGAGATTCAGACCTAATCTCTCTTGCCATACTGGAATGAAAAGCTAGAATTTCTGCACATATTTTAAGCTGCCTCCTTCCTTAATGCATTGTGTCATGTTCTTAGCAGTTTCTCCCATAGAAGATAGGCTTTCAATGTGCATGTCGGCTTGGGGGAAATCTTGCTCCTATGTATTAACTGCTGACTCCTTTAATCCTGTTAGAATTTAATTTCCCTTGATTGAATGTGGTGTTATCACCAGGTGCTGAGAGGCCCTTTCCTATCAGTACATATAAATCCTGTTAGTCCTCCCCAGACTCCAGATGTTGCAGAGTCTTCTGAGGTCAGACTCTTCTAAAGGAGCACTTACTCTCAGGTTCATCCAATCCAGAGTGTGAAAGTCAAACTTCTGGACACAAATGTCTTGTTTATTTCTGTCTGGCTAAGTTATGGGGCTGAGGCATCGGTGCCTGCGGCCTGTGAGAGTCCCAGGAGTTTTCAATCACTTCTCAATAAATAACAAGTTCAAGGACTTTTAAAAAGCCTTACATTAAATTGTGAGGTGTTCACTGATTAGCAAGATACTGACCCATAAAAATCTCTACGGTTTTCAATTCTTCCAATTTGACTAAACAAAGCATTTCCTTTTTATATGCGTGACCTGCTTTAACTGCTTATCCCAGAAAACTCTTCCCAGCAATTGCTGAGATTTGTAATGAAATCCATTCTCAGTGATCCCAGTGTCTTGGCTTCTCTGTGAGAGATTCTTCCTGCTCCCAGCTTCCTCTTTCTGCATCTCATTTGTTGGCCATTTCCTGCTAATTACCTTCCTCCACTAAACAAAAGAAAGCAGTTCTATTCACAGTCAGTTTTGCTACTTGTTAGCACCTCTAATTATTTTTTTCAAAAGTTTGATTAAGAAGAAATTATTGGATAAATTGTATTTGAGCATCTGTGGATTTCAGGCATTAATTAAAATAAATCAGCTTTATTACTAACAATCAACTTTGGTAAATTTTAAGGCTTTAACTATTTCACTGACATCAATTTGGCCACCAAATGTGGTCTCAATATTCTGTAGATGCTGTAATTTAACCAATTTAACCATAATTCAGATAAAATACTTGTTCTCAGAGGAGTGAGGGTTTATTGTCAGATTTTTTCAAGGATCTCAAACTCCAAAACATTCAGGTCAGCTTTATGAAAGAATTGGGCCAGGTGGCAATGTGCTGATCGCAGGTCAGACCTAAAAATGGGGAAACCAGCTTTATTAAACAGCACAGCCATTGTTTCTGTGTAAGAATGTTGGTCCACTGCTGTCAGGATTTCTTTTTCCTTTTCTTTTTCAAGTAGTAATAGTATTTTGGATTTTTCTACAATATCTCATAATTTATAAATGTGAGCTTTCATACTAGCTTTATAAGCAATTAACCCACTACATTTACTACATACTTACCTTTCCAGCGAGATTTACTCTTTATTATACATTCTTATTACTAATTAGCACCCTTTCTTTTCAGCTTAAAAAAGTCCCTTTAACATTTCTTGTAAGGCAGTTTAGTGATGATGAAATCATTTAGCTTTTGTTTATCAGGAAAATTCTTTTAATTTTTTTTATTTTTAGAGAGAGAGAGTGTGTCCATACGTGTGTGAGTTGGGGAGGAACAAAGAGAATCTTAAGCAGAATCTACACTCAGCATGCAGCCCAATGCTGGCCTCAATCCCCAAACCCTAGGATCCTGACCTGAGCTGAAATCAAGAGTCAATGGATGCTCAATTGAGCCACCCAGGTGCCCCTATCTGGAAAACTCTTTATCTCTTCCTGAATGTGAATGATAATGTTGTGGAGTAGAATGTTCTTGGTTGGAAGCTTCTGGTTTTTTTTTTTTTTCTTTCAGCACTTTGAATACATCTTGCTACACCCTTCTGACCTGCAAAGTTTCTGCTGAAAAATCTGCTGCTAGTCTGATGGGGGTTCCTTCATACATAACAAATTGTTTTTCTCTTGTTACTTTTTATATTCTCTCGTCTCCTCGTCTTTAAGTTTAGACATTTTAATTACAATGTGCCTTGTGGTGGGTCTCTTTGGGGTCCAGTTTTCTTTTTTAATGTTTGTTTATTTTTGAGAGTGAAAGCAGGAGAGCGGGGTGGACACAGAGAGAAAGGAGACAGAGGATCCGAAGCAGGCTCTGCACCTACAGCCCCAATGCAGAGCTCGAACTCACAAACCAGAAGTTCACGACCTGAGCCTAAGTCAGATGCTTAACCAACTAAGCCACCCAAGTACCCCTGGGTTTCTCTTATTTGGAACTCTCTGGGCTTCCTGGGTCTGGATGTCTGTTTCCTTGCCCAGGTTAGGGAAGTTTTCAGCTATTATTTCTTCAAATAAGTTTCCTGCTCCTTTCTCTCTCTCATCTCCTTCTGGGAGTTCTATGATGCAGTTAGTCTGTTTGATGCTCTCCTATAAGTCCCTTAAGGTATCCTCACTTTTCATTCTCTTTCTTTGTACTGTGACTGACTGAGTTCCATTACCTTGTCTTGTGGTAGACTGATATCTTTTTTGCTTCATCTAGTCTGCTGTTGATATTAATGCCATGGAAATTAAATACTGGACTCCTAAGTCATTAATAGGCAAATTAAAAACAAAGTATTTTGAAATGTATGATAAAAATAAGACAAGGGGCACCTGGGTGGCTCAGTCGGTTAAGCGTCCGACTTTGGCTCAGGTCATGATCTCGCCGTTTGTGAGTTCAAGCCCTGCGTCAGGCTCTGTGCTGATGGCTCAGAGCCTGGAACCTGTTTCAGAGTCTGTGTCTTCCTCTCTCTCTGATCCTCCCCCGTTCATGCTGTCTCTCTCTCAAAAATAAATAAACGTTAAAAAAAAATTAAAAAAAAAATAAGACAAATCAATACTTGTGGAACATAGCCCAAACTATGAAAAGAGGGAACTTTACAGCCATATATACAGAGAAGAAAAACTGATTATCAATTATGAAGAAGTTAAAAAAGAATTCAATGGGGATGCTAATTGGTTAAGCCACTATGGAAAACAGTATGGAGGTTCATCAAAAAATTAAAAATAGAATTACCATATGACCCAGTAATTCCACTACTGGGTATGGGGAACGCTAATTTAAAAAAAAAGATATACATACCCCCATGTTTATTGCACTATTACTTGCAATAGCAAAATATGGAAGCAACCCAAGTGTCCACCTATAGATGAATGGACAAAAGAAATTGGTGTATATATACAATGGAATATTACTCTGCCATAAAAGTAATGAATCTTACCATTTGTAACAACATGGATGGATCTAGAGAGTATAATGCTAAGTGAAATAAATCAGACAAAGAAAGACAAATGCCATATGATTTCACTCATATGTGGAATTTAAGAAACAAAACAAATGAATAAATAAAGAAAAAAGACAGATAAAAATAAAACAGACTCTTAAATACAGACAATAAAAACCAAACAGACTCCTTGGTGGTCACCAAAGGGGAGCTGAGTGGGGGGATGGTGAAATAAAGGGATTAAGAATACACTTATCCTGATGAGCACTGAGTAATGTACAGAATTGTTGAATTATTCATTATGTTGTATACCTGACATGAGTATAACATTGTGTGCTAATTATGCTTCAGTAAAAATAAAACATTTAAAAAATAGAAAATTAAACCTGAAAAAAGAGAAGGAAGTAAAAAGGTTGAGGAAGAAATTAATGAAATTAAAAGTAAATATAATATAGAAGGGCTCAACCAAGCCAAAAATTGTGGTTTTTCGAAAGAACATGAAATTAATAAACCCCTGGCAAGACAGATCAAGAAATTCAAAAAGAAGCTTAAACCACCAATATACAGAGTTAAGACAATACTATCAGTAAAATAATAATAATAATAATAATAATAATAATAATAGAAGAATATTGTGAAAAATGTTGTGGCAAAAATATTTGAAAATTTAGATATAGTTGGAATAACAAATCTTACTAAGTCTGTATTAACAAGAAAAAATAGAAAACTCAATGAATCTGATAGGTATTTAAAATCTAAATATGTAATTAAGAACCTTTCCACACCCAAAGAGTAACAAAAACAACAACAAACTTTAGACTCCAGATTACGTGACCCATGAATTCTACCAAATGTTTAAGGAAAAAGCAATCCCAATACACAGATTACTCTAGATAACAGAAAAAGAGGAGAGTCACCTAGCTTCTTTTAAAACAGCCAAAACCTATAAGGACGTTATAAGAACGAAAAGTTATAAGCTTATTTCCCTGGTGAACACTAATGCAATCTAAACAAAAGAGAAATGACCAAAGCCCAGCAAAATATACCTACAGTAATAATACATCATGACAAAGTGGAGGTTGGTCCAAGAATGCATGGGTGGTATACATTCACATCCCATTCAGTATCATTCACCACATGGAGAGAATAAAGGATAAAGCATTTGATAAAACTCAATATTCACAATAAAAACTCAGAGAAGGTAACTTCCCTTGATAAAGAACATGTAAACAAGCTTTTCCTCTGATATTGCGAAGAAGACAAAGATCTGCTATCATACTTCCAGTCATTATTGTACCGGAGGCATAGCCAGTGCAGTAAAGGAAGAATAAAAAATGACAAGTGAAAAAATATAAAATGAAGGAATAAAATTTTCATGATATGCAGATGAAATAATTGTGCATATAGAGAATCCAAAAATAAAAATATTCGTATTAATGAATAAAAACAAGGGCACTGGATACAAGAAATATTGAAGAATCATCTCAATCCTATATTCTATCAAGAAACAATTAGAGGGGCACCTGAGTGGCTCAGTTGGTTAAATATCTGACTTCGGCTCAGGTCATGATCTCACGGTTCCTGAGTTCAAGCCCCGCCTGGGGCTCTGTGCTGACAGCTTAGAGCCTGGAGCCTACTTTGGATTCTGTTGTCTCCCTCTCTCTTTGCCCCTCCCCCACTTGCGCTCTGTCTCTTTCTCTCTCTCAAAAATAAATAAACATTAAAAAAAAAGAAACAATTAGAAAATGCTCTCTTTAAAATTGATATCTTTTACTTAGACACTGAATTTCCTGCATAACTCCTGCTAGATTAGCTTCCTTTCTATGTTGGAGGAAATCTTAAGATTGATGCTGTGAATGCTGTTCACACTTCTTGGTATATATAGGTTTTATTCAAGTAACATATACTTTATGTTCTTGCTATTCAAAAGTACAGGTGTTTTTACCAAAGTGCTAATAAATGCTGAAATTTAATCAGTTAAAACAAGGATACCATTTATAATAGCATAACAAAAGTCAAACATCTATTAAAAAATCTAACGAAGAATTTGAAACCTCTACAGAGAAAAAAATCTAAAGAAAATCCTGTAAAAATCGATTTACTATTTTCCTATATCAAAAGACTCAACATGTTTAAGATGTTAATAATCCTCAAATTAATCTATGGGTCCAATGAAACCCCTTTAAAAACTGCCACCTTTTTAGTGGAAATTAACAAGCTAATACTAAAATTTATATGTAAATAGGGCCAAGTAATAGGGAAAAGAAACACTACCAATCTGGAAGATCAAACTCCCAGGTATGATGACTTAAACTACCTTTTTTCAAGATAAAACCTCAGTAAATAAATCAGAGTAGGATTGTCTGAAGGACAGATAAACAGATCAATGGAACAGAATATAGAGTCCAAAAACAGATCCAAGCATGACAGTTGATTTATGACAGAAGTGATACTACAGAGTGATAGCTAAAGGCTGTTTTTTCAATTAGTGGTTCTGGGTCAAATGTATATCCATATATAAAAATAAACTTGCCCATATTATCATCTACAGAAAATCAATTTCAGGCAAAATATAAATGGTTAACAAGAAGCTTCTGGGACATAATATAGGAAAACACTTTCATGTGACTGGTATAAGAAAAAGTTACTTAAGCAAAAAGCACTACCCATAAAGAAATAGATAGATAAATAACACTTGATTATCACTAACTACCAAGAAATACATGGGCAAAATGAGAATTAATTAACTAATTCTGTTCATCTGTTCATCACAACACACAATTAAGGGAATGAAGAAGCAAGCCAGAGAATGGGTAAAGATATTTGTAGAATACATAACTTGTAAACACAAAGGATTTGTATTTAGAGAATATAAACATTCTTGCAAACCAATATTAAAGAAAAAAAGGGGCAAATAGTCCGATGGAAAAATGGGGAAAGTTCCTGCATGGCTATTTTTCAAAAAGAGACCATCCAAAGGGCCATTAAACATATTAAAATGCACACGACTGCATTAATTATTGTGGAAATATAAATTAAAACCATATTGAGATACATATTATTACATACCCACCAGATTTGCAACAATCATCCAGAATGACAATATCAACAGTTGGTATATGTATGGAGTAATCAGATCTCTCACACATTGCTGGTGGAAATATAAAATGGTACAACCACTGTGGAAACCTTTCTGGCAGGTTCTCATAAAACCAAACATTTATTTACCATATCACCTAGCAATCATACTCCTAGAACTCAATAGAAATGCAGATATATGTGCAACAAAGGATATATAAAAAAGTGATTATAGTAACAGTATTTGTAATATCCATAAATTTGAAGCAAGCCGAATGCCTATCAGTGGTATTAAAATGAATAAATAATTTGAGTTGTATCCACACAAATAATCACTGCCTATCAATGAAAATGAATGAACTTTCATTACTTTGAACGACCTGAACAAAAGAAACCACTCATGAAAGAGAACATGCTATAATATCCCTTTACATAAAGGTTGAAACATTATTAGAAGATATCCCTTTAGGAGAGACTAAGGACACAGTTACTGTAAGGGTCACAAAAGTAGCTTATGGGATAGAATACAGAATTGCTTTACTTTTCTGGCCTGGGTATATTCACTTTGTGGTAATTCATCAAATTAGACATATATGATTTGTTCACATTCCTCAATGTATGGTATACTTCAAAAATTATTCAAAAACGTAAAATGTCCAATGTTTATAGCAGCACTATCAACAACAGCCAAAGTATGGAAAGAGCCCAAATGTCCATCAACAGATGAATGGATAAAGAAGATGTGGTATATATATATATATATACAATGGAGTATTACTCAGCAATCAAAAAGAATGAAATCTTGCCATTTCCAACTACATGGATGGAACTGGAGGGTATTATGCTAAGCGAAATTAGCCAAAGAAAGACAAATATCATATGACTTGACTCATGACCATAAGGGAACAGATGATCATAAGGGAAGGGAAGCAAAAATAATATAAAAACAGAGAGGGGGACAAAGTATAAAAGACTGTGAAATATAGAGAACAGAGGGTTGCTGGAAGGGTTGTGGGAGGGGGAATGGTCTAAATGGGTAAGAGACATTAAGGAATCTACTCCTGATCATTGTTGCACCATATGCTCACTAACTTGGATGTAAATCAACAATAAATCATTTTTTTAATGTAAATTGGTGCAACCATAGTGAAAACCAGTATGAAAGTTCCTCAAAAAATTAAAAATAGAAATACTATATGATCCAGTAATTCCACTATTGGGTATTTACCCATAGAAAATGAAAACACTAATTCAGAAAGAGGTTTGTACCCCTATGTTTATTTCAGCATTATTTACAATAGCCAAGATATTGAAGCAACTCAAATGTTGATCGACTGATGAATGGATAAAGAAGATGTGATATAGATACAGATATAGATATATAGATATTTATATATCAATTATAAACAATGAAATATTTATATAATATGTACTATATATGTGTATATATACATACTGTGGCACACGTTGACTTGGACACCTTTTGAAATAAGTACCAGTTCTAGGATTCTCATACTTTTAACTCAGCAATACAGATTTATAATATGCAATGTGCTTTCAAACTTCCCCCTATCTACAATATAAATAGTGACCATGAGGGGCTCCTGGGTGGCTCAATCGGTTAAGCAACTGACTTTGGCTCAGGTTATGATCTCACAGTCTGTGAGTTCGAGCCCTGTGTCAGGCTCTGTGCTGACAGCTCAGAGCCTGGAGCCTGTTTTGGATTCTGTGTCTCCCTCTCTCTCTGCCACTCCCCTGCTTGCACTCTGTCTCTGTCAAAAATGAATAAACATTCAAAAAACATTTAATAAATAGTGACCATGAGATCAGTGACTGAGATTTCCTAACTGCTGGTGACATTTTGGAGATGGAAAATATTGACCTATCCTACCACCAACTTGCATCACTGTTTCTTCCAATATGACATAAAAACCCAAAAAATCACAGGATGGCAACATTTGAACAAAGGACCCCAATGTCTTGTGCTTCACATCCACTGTCTGTCCATTTCTACCTGTTACATTTAATCTGTTTATAAACTCCACACCTAGAAGAAGCCAATACATCTTGCCAAATTATTCACCAGGGTCAATTCTGCATTTACAATTCTTTTCATCTTAAAAATTACAAAAGGAGTTTGGCTTCTTTTTGTTTCAATTTTCCCTATAGCATCACCGTTCAATGTTTGCATTTGACAACCCTGCAGGAGGTCTGGATTAACAGCCAGCATGATGCGTCCATGTTCTGTAAGACTACTGCTCTCAATTGTGAAATCATATATATGGTAAACCCTTGGTTTGCAAGCACAATTTGCTCCAGAAACATGCTTGTAATCCAAAGCACTTATATATCAAAGTGAATTTCAAGAACTGTTGGCTCAGTTGTGATCATGTGACATTTGGCATCACATACTACTCATATTGCAAGACCTCGCTTGTTTATCAAGTTAAAATTTATTAGAAATATTTGTCTTGCAGGACAAGTTATTCACAATCCAAGGTTACACACACACACACATGCACACACACACAAAGTAAGTAGAATGTGTATAGTTGACATGGTGATACATAACAAAATCCCATAAACACAAAATTAAGCTAAATTATTTCAAATCATAAGCATCCACTCTCTGGTAATAGTATGGATACTTTGATGTATTCAGTGTACCTTAGTTGAAGTGAACCAGAGGAAAAATTTCCCTTGTATAGGAAATTACCACTCTATCCCCAAATAGCAATATTTCATATGCTTACTTTATAGACCATGACTCAGTGGCCTATGAGCAGTGCCAAGAGGATTTCACAACCTGAGCCCACCGGCCCACTGGGACGTTGTCAAGAAGTGATGACACTCTACTTCCACCTCAAAATGCCTCTTAGCTGGTTTGTGGAGTTATTCTCTGACACTGCCTCATGGGCACTCAAAGCCTTCATGTTACTGTACCCTTCCTTTATCATTTAGCCATCCAGTGGCTTTCCCTTTTCCCAGGACTTCTCTTAGGGTAACCCCATGCTCTAATATCAGCCACCTCTGATGGCTGAGTTGCATCAGGATGGAAGTCTGAGACAGTGCCATCACTATCTCTCTGTCCCATGTGTGGGCACAAGCCCGATCCTGATTCCTTGAACACACCAGAGGCCAGGCTGTAAGTTTTTTTTTTTTTTTAAGAGAGAGAGCATAAGTGGGGGAGGGGCAGGGAAAGAGGGAAACACAGAATCCGAAGCAGGCTCCAGGCTCTGAGCTGTCAGCACGAAGCCCGACACAAGGGCTTGAACCCATGAACCGCGAGACCATGACCTGAACCACCTGAACCGAAGTCAGATGCTTCACCGACTGAGCCACCCAGGCGCCCCCAGGCTGTAACTTTTAAGAAGGTGTCCTGGAAGTTTGAATGGAGGAGGAGTATGATCACAGACTATTTGGCAACAACAACACAAGCCCAGCTCCATCTAAAATAAAATCTCAACTCGGCCAGCCACTGGCTTATTAAAGCCTACACTCACCAGGTCCATTTCAGGCTTCTCTAGGCTCTGGAGTCAGAGCTAAACAAATTTTGATTTTCAGGGAGAGGAAGATTCTTATATACTCTTCCTTAAAATCTGTGTAATGGGCTGAAAGACATACCAAAAAAGATATGTCTATACCTTAACTCCCCAAAACCTGTGATTATGTGGCAGAAGGTATGATTATCCTATGGATCTTGAGAGTAGGAGCTTATCCTACATTATCTGGATGGATCCTAATGTAATTGCATATATCCTTATAAGAGAGAAGCAGAAGGAGTTCTGAGGCAGGTTTACAGAGGAGTTTACACACAAAAGGAGGCAATGTGACCCCAGAGGCAGAGATTAGAGTGATACAGCCTTAAACCAAGGCATGCCAACACCACCTGAAGCTGGAAGAGGCAATAAATGGAATCTCCCTAAAACCTTTGGAGGATCTGAGATGGCTCTGGCAAAACTTCCATCTCATACTTTTGGCTTCTAGAACTGTGAGAATACATTTCTGTTGTGTTAAGCTACCAAGGTTATGGTAATTTATTACAGTAGTCCTCAGAAATGAGTACAATCTACCTCTCCAAATTTTTATTCTTTCTTCCAGATTAACCCCTTTTGTTTCAGAAGCAGAACCCAACACACTCTGGATAAGGGACTGGGCTCTTCTTGTGAACTGAGATTATTTCATTGGGCCCTGAATTGGTATGGCTATGGCCCAGGTCATCAGAGTGTTTCAAAATAGTAAAAACTTGGGCATTGTTTTCTTTATTTGGAAAACAATAAAATCAGGTTTGTGTAGGCAGTGATCAGTGTTTCTTGGCCTCAACCATCTGTAAGAACCATGCAATGGGCCACCAGCATTTTGTTGATGCTTACTGTACCTAGTACCTGCAGAGAAACTAAAAGCCAACTTCTGCAAAAGGGAAGAAGACCTGGGGAGCTTTCTAGAACTCTGTCTGCCCTTCCATCCTTCCAAGAGCCAGGGGTTAGTATTGTTTTAAGTGAAATTCGCCTCTCATCCCATTCTTTTCATGATTCCAACATCACTAGAGCTGTCCCAACCTTTAACTCAGAGGAAGAAAAGATCAGAGATATGAATGTTATGCAAAACAAAATGATCGACTTGCATGCAGAAAAGAAGAAATTTACAGAAAGCAAAAACAAAGGCCCATGCATAATCTACTCACAAATCTATGACTAAAAAAGAGTTTGATCTCAGTTCTTACAGAACTAAGTGGAAAGACAGAGGCGAAGGCTTTAGTGGGTGATTGATTGCCAAGATAATTGACTAAAAAAAAATCAGTTCCCTTCAGAAGAAACCCAACTTCAGTGTCTCTGATAAGAAGCTCGGAAAGGAGCTTACCTGTGCTTTATTTTCTCAAGTCTTGGTGTCACAATCTTATCTGTTGCCACTTTATTGCACATTCCCTGGTATTAACACTTAGAATTTCTATACTCACCCCACTGTTGGTCTAAGGTTTTATAGTTGGCAAATCTGAACTGGAAATTCCATGTTGTACTGGAAAGGGGTTGGGTGAGTCAGATCTGAGTTCAAGTTTAGATTTAGCCACTTCGTAGACATGAGGGCTTACGGAAGTTACCGGTTATTTACCTTCTCTAATATACATTTGCTCAACTGGCTAAAACAGGAAACACATTTATATTACAGAACTTCTATAAGAAATAAATACAAGGATATTTGTGAGGCTGCTTCCCCCCTACAGGTGCCTACATCCTGGTATGAGCATAATACACTATATTTTGCTGTGTACACAAAATAAGAATTATAGAGGGTGGTAATTATGGGTGATGCTTCTTGTAGAACTGGGGTTAGCATACTTTTCAACAAAGAACCATATAGTGACTATTTTAAGCTTTGAGGCCATGTGGTCTCTGCCTGACCATTCAACATGGTTCTTGTAATGTGAAAGCGGCCAAAGGCAATAATAAACAAAATGTGGCCATGCTATTATAAAACTTAGTTAAAAAAAATAATGATATCTCAGTCTATTTAGGTGCTATAACAAAATGTCACAGACTGAGTAGCTTATAAACAAGCTAAATAAATAAACACTTATCCCTCACATGTATTTATTTATGGAGGTTGGAAGTCCGAGATCAAAGTGCCCTTATGGTTGCATTCTGGTGAAGGCTTTCTTCTTAGTTCATATTGGGCAACTCTTGCTGTGTCTTCACGTGGTGGGATAAAGGACTTCCCTAGATCCCCTTTTATAAGAGTATGAACACCATTCAAGAGGGCTCTGCTCTTATGACCTAATCACTTCACAAAGGCCCCACCCTCTTAATACCATTACCTCTGGGATTTAGGATTTAACTTATGAATTTTGGGAGGATACAAACAAGTGGCATCCCAGACTTGCTGTGGGGCATAGTTTGCTGGCCCTAGCTATAGAGCCTCTCTGATCATCATTGGAAAACCTAACTGTCCCATATGATGTCAACCTCAAACATTAAGCAAGAATTCCTGAATCCAAAAACCCACCTAATGATTCCTTATCAGAATGAATGTACTCATAACTTAGCTGGTAGTACTTACTGGTACTACCTAAAGATAAAAGTTAGACTTTTACCATTTAATACATAATTAATTCTCCCATTTGTTACTAAAACCGTATTTTTCAACTTTTATTTTTTTAAAGTTTGTTTATTTTGAGAGAGAGGAAGCACACGTGCAGGAAAGGGGCAGAGAGAGGGAGAGAGAGAATCCCAAGCAGGCTCTGTACTGTCAGCATGGACCCTGATGTGGGGCTAGAAGTCATAAACCGTGAGACCATGACTTGGGCCAAAGTCGAACCTAAACTGACTGAATCACCCAGGTGTCCCAATATTTTTCAACTTTTAAAGAACTTTGCTTGATTTTAGTATTCTCATTAATTACAAACATAATTAATTTGATATTATCTTTCTAAATGATAGCCTTTTAAAAAACGTAAAATGATAGGCACCTTGTGAATATTCAAATACCTTTCCAGGATCAACACACTCTATATTCCTGAATTCACCACCCTTTTAAAAAACATTTTTTGGGGTTCCTTGATGGCTCAGTCAGTTAAGCATCTGACTTTGGCTCAGGTCATGATCTCATGGTCCATGGGTTCGAGCCCCATATCAGGCTCTGTGATGACAGCTCAAGAGCCTGGAGCCTGCTTCGGATTCTGTGTCTGCCGCGGTCTCTCTCTCTCTCTCTCTCTCTCTCTCTCTCTCTCTCTCTTTCTCTTGCTCTCTTTCTCTCTCTCTCCCTTCCTCCCTCCCTCCCTCCCTCCCTCAAAAATAAATAAAAATTAAAAAAAACTTTTTAGGGGTGCTTGGGTGGCTCAGTCGGTTGTGTGTCCAAGTTCAGCTCAGGTTATCTCAAGGCTTGTGAGTTTAAGCCCATGTCAAGTTCTGTGCTGACAGTTCAAATCCTGGAGCCTGCTTCAGATTCTGTGACTCCCCTCTCTCTGCCCCTCCCCACTTGAGTTCTGTCTCTCTCTTTCAAAAATAAACATTAAAAAAATTTTAAATTTTTAAATATTTTTGTAGAAATGACAGGGATATAGTAAAGTCAATGAATCTTAAATCTCAATTAACTTGTACATATGCATACACCTTTATAACTCCCCAGAACAAAATCTAGAGTATTTCCAGCTCTCCAGAAGTCTCCTTGTACCCCTCTATGTAAGTATAACCTGAAGGGTAACATCATTCTTTTACAGATTTTTAAAGCTCCAAGTAACCCAGACTACCAAACTCTTTCCCTTTTATTTTCTAAAAGGACTAAATTGATCAGACCTAGTTTTCTCTCATTTTGTCTTACCTCCAAATGTTCTGTGCAATGAAACATTTGATAAACTAACCTCTTCTGCAGAAAACCCACCAGCTTACCAGGTGTGCAAACAAGAATCACTCTCTATGGCTGCCAGGGTCATTTTCCTTGGAAAGACTTCTCATGTTTGGAAGACATGTTGGCAGAACTCCAGTTCACAATCCAGCACATGTCATCAGCCCAGAAATTTCACATTTTTTTTGCCAAAAGTTCCCCAATTTTGCCCTTGAACTGCTGCAGCTTCTTAACAGATATGTTACTGAGCAATTTGTGCAAATTAAATTTCGTTATCTTCTTAAAATGCAGTATTTTAACAAGCCCTGAATGTAAATTTTTTAAAAGGAGACTGCAGTTGGAAGGCAAGAATTTAATGGCAAATCTTTATGAAAAATGAGGAAATTTTAAAGTTACTCTTTAACTATCAATATCCTCATATATCCAATTTATTTTTAAGCAAGCTGCACCTATAGTGTGGATGGTAATAAATCATGTTCAGAATCCCAACACATCCCTTTAAAAGGCCAGGAGTGTGTGCTGGGAGAAGCACTTGAATTTTACTCAAGGTGGTGAAATTTAACCACTCTATTAAATATTGAGAATTTAACCAAAAGAGTTAATGTGGCTAATTACCTGGGCAGACAAAAACTGGCCTGTCTAAAAGTAAATTAAAACTAAATGGTTTGAACTCCCATTTCTGACCAAGATGGAGTATGGGGATCAGATTTATGCTACCACCTGAAACAACCAGAAAACAGATAAGATATACAAAACTTATTTCAAGAAATTGAGTATAAAGGACAGTGAACCCCAAGAGACAGGAAACAAACAAGGTCAACCCTATGATTGTCTCAGCTAACTGCCTGGAGAGTTTTCAGTCCATGGCACATATCTCTCTTGAGAACACAGGATGAGACCAGCAGATTCTCTGAGTTGAAAAGACAGAGATGAGAGTCTTAGAGACCAATGCAATTGAAGTCCACTGAACAGATGATCAGAGAAGGCAGAACTGAATACAGAGGGAGCCCAAGATAGAGGCAGAAGGTTCCACTTGAGTTTTTAGTTAAGTACTGATCAGTACATATGTGTGAAGAAACACCTAGAGATGAAAGCTACAATGTCTGAGAAGAAAATAACACTGGATGGGATTAACAGCAGATTAGATATGAAGAAAAAAATAGTAAACTTGGACACAGCAAAAGAAGTGATGCAAAATGAAATAGAAATAAAAAGAGAACAATGAGGACACCTGGGTCGCTCAGTTGGTTAAGCATCCGACTCTTGATCTTGGCTCAGGTCATGATCTCACAGTTTGTGAGTACAAGCCCCGCATCAGCCTCTGTGCTGACAGTGCAGAGGCTGCTTGGGCTTCTGTCTCTCCTTCTGTCTCTCTGGCCCTCCCCTGCTCACTCTCACTCTTTCAAATAAATAAACTTAAAAAAAAGAACGACAGTAAAGCAGAACATCAGTGAGGTGTGCAACATCTTCAAATGGCCTCGTGTATGTGTGAGGCAAATGCCCAGGGAAAGGAGATAAGGGGATACAGAAAAAAAAATATTCAAATGGTAAAGCTGAAAGTCTCCTAAGTTTGATGAAAAATGGCAAATCTGAGCAGCTCAAAGGACCCAACCCCAACAAACAAAAGGCAGATCACATCACAGTATATTATAATCAAATTACTCAAAATCACTGAGAAAGAGAAAATGTTAAAGGCATGAGAAAAAAAGAAAAGAAAAGATATATACAGAGGGACAAAGATAAGGATGATGTAAATGTACAAAAAAGATAGCACAGCCTGACCAAGTAAGGTTTGCTCAGGAATACAAGGTTGGTTTAACACTGAAAAGTCAATGTATGTCACTATATTAGAAAACTAAAAAAAAAAAACCATATGATCATCTTAATAGGTGCAGAGGAAAACATTTGACAAAATCCAACATCTGTCCCACTAAAAACTCCCAATGTAGCAGGAATAGAAGGGGATGTCCTTAACCTAATAAAAGGCATTTATCCAAAACCTACAGCTAATGTCATACTTCATATTCAAAGACTAAATTCTTTCCACTTAGATATGAAAAAAGGCAAGGACATGTACTCTCATCATTTCTATTCAATGTTGCATTTAGAAAATCTGATGAAATATTTTAAAAATCTACTAAAACTAATAAGTAAGTTTACAAAAACTTTAGAATACCAAATCCATGTCTGAAAAGGAAGATTAGAAAGGAGGAATTACCAAGAGACATGGCAAAACTTTTGGAAGTGAAGAAGGTGTTCATTATCTTGATGCTGGTGCTGGATTCATGGATTTATACATTTGTCAAAACATTGAATTTCAGTATATGCAATTTATCGTATGTCAATCATACCTCAATAAAGTTGTTTTTAAAAAAAAATATGTTCCCTTGAGATATTTTCCATCTTCTTTGGGAATTTTGTCTTCAAACTCACTGCCAAACAACATCTATATGAAACAAGAGGTTATACTCTGAATATAGAAACAGTATATTCAATATTTTATAATTCAGAGAAACACCAAGGCTAATTCATTTTGTTTTGATTTTTTTTAACGTTTATTTATTTTTGAAAGAAAGAGAGACACGGAGTACAAGCAGGGGAGGGTCAGGGAGAGGGAAATACAGAATCCAAAGCAGGATCCAGGCTCTGAGCTGTTAGCACAGAGCACAATGCGAACTTGTAAACCATGAGATCATGACCTGAGCCGAAGTCAGATGTTCAACCAACTGAACCATCCAAGTGCCCCTTTTTAAGGGTAATTTTCTATGAGGAAAATAAT
Organism: Felis catus; assembly: GCF_018350175.1. Lineage (NCBI taxonomy): Eukaryota > Metazoa > Chordata > Mammalia > Carnivora > Felidae > Felis > Felis catus. The sequence continues at coordinate 38,003,568 of NC_058370.1, read as the reverse complement.
CGCTTATCCATAGTAGATAAGGAAGTCCTACTCTCTTATTGTGATTGCTCACAAATGTGTTTGTCTAAGAGAATCCATAAAGTTTCACCCAATTTCACCAGTGTACTATGTTTTCTAAATGTTCTTGTCACTACATTCAACTGCAGATTACATAGATTACACGGATTTCTACTCTCTGTGTTGCTCGAGTCTGGACTAGACCAACCTATTTCATGAGGCCCTTAATAATAATATGAATAAACCACTACTCAATGAAAATACAGATTCAAAGCACCAAAGAATTATAAGTTTCAACTTCTCTAAACATCTCAGAATCCTACAGAGGTATTTCTGGGCTTCCCAATTCCCTCCTTCAAATGTTCCTTTATGAATATTTTCAAGTCCTTTTATAATGGTTTTTAAAAACCACATCTATTAAAATAGGCTGAATATACTGAGGATTACAAATGTTTTAATTTATGCTTGTGGGCAACTCATTTTTGTGCAATTCTCTAAATAAAAGCCCTCCTGCTGCCTCAGTTTAATTAAAGTGTGTCCTGAGTTTGCAGAGGCTCCCCGTGTACTTGAACTTGGTGTAAATGTGTTGTGGAAATGAAAGGTTGCTGTTCCGCACTGACCTTTTGTGACTTCAGGCCTGTGCACGTCCATCTACTTAAAAATGTACAAGTAAGTTCAAACCTACAGAACAAGGACACTGTGCTCTATTAAATACTAGTGAGACCCAGGCAAATCAGTTTAGCATACCTTCCTGTTGTGAAATCCCAGCTGGCTGTGCAACAAGAGAATGTATAATATGCTTCATCAGGGTAAAAATATATTACGCAAAATTTTATATTCATTATATTTTAATGTGGTTCTTATCTATTTTATTTTTAATACTTTTTACTGTTCAGGTCAAATGATGGTTATTTAAGTGAGAAATGGATTGCTGATTGTAAACGGACTATTTGAATGAAAATCTGATGATGCAAATGACAAGATCAAAAATGCTCAAGATGAAACTTGGAACAAATCATGTTCTGTTAGCACCAGGTGGATTCTTAAGCTGATCTGAATCACACTGAAAACAGTATGTGAAAACAAACAGGTGCAAAAAAAGTGCTCTCATAGTCACTTGTAAATAAAAAATAAAACCATAGTATAGGTAGTATGAATTTATTCCTAAACATTGCAGGGAAGGAACCATTATTTTTTCATTTTTCTAAACTAAATTTCATCTGACTCCAAGCCATGCATAGTGAAATCTGCCATTTTCCCTATTGCTTCTTTGGCCACATTCTGTTGCCCTAAGTGCTGATATATCTTGAGGTCTGGGCACTCATACTAAGAAGTTGAGCTGTGTCCCAGCTCATCTGCATATGGCCTTGACCAAAGGGGACTCCTAGATTCTGCTCCCAGAATCTGAAGCTTCCTGATAATGGCGCAGGCATGTTCTTGGCAGAACCAGAGATCCTGCCACCTCACAGAGCACTGAATGGCAGCGGGAAGCAAGTTCCCATCATGATGCCAGCCACATCCTTCCCCCTCCTACAGTTTCTCTTCTCCTAATACAGTCTACTCTAGAACCCACTTAGAAAGAGCCAAACTTTCAAAGACAACTGCTAGTTCTCCCTTGGGGCCAGAGAAACTCAGCACCACACAAAGTCTTCCCAGCTGCTACCAGGGTCCAAGTCTCCCATGTTCCGTGTGATACCTGGGTTTGCTGAGGGAATCTGGAGGGGCTGCAGTGACCAGAATGGGAGGAGAGACTACCTTTCATTCTTTTTCAGATGCCTATGGGAGAAAGCCAGACGATTTTTCCGTCCTCCATGTCATTCTCAGATGATAGTTATTTGTTATCAGGGCTCACCTTTAGAATTTTTGCAAAATAACCCTATACCCATTCCTATCCAGTAAAATGGAATTTTTAAGCAAAATCGTCTCAGCCTAAAAATAATTATTTAACCTTTACTTACCATAAATCAAACCACTAACCCTTGTCAGAAATTTTATGAAAAAATACAATAAAATGGTCTTCATTCAATGTAAATGACTGCTTTTCCATTTTTCTACATTTTCATGCATTTAAAAATTGTGTATATCTATTTTTGTAAGTTTTTTTTTAATATATTAATTCTTGAGAGAGAGAGAAAGTGAGCCAGTGCATGAGCAGGGGAAGGGCAGAGAGAGAGAGGGAGAGACAGAATCCCAAGCAGGCGCCACTTTCAGTGCAGACCCTGACACAGGGCTCAACTCAAGAACCATGAGATTATGACCTGAGCTAAAATCAAGTTGGACACTTAACCAACTACCCCATATTTTTTAGATATATGAAAAAATAGAAAAATTGAAAGGCAGTAACTTACATAAAATGATATAGATAGATAGATAGATGATAGATAGATAGATAGATAGATAGATAGCTGTGTACATATGTATGTAATTTTCTTTCCTCTTTAGGAAATATAAGTGTTAAAACCAGCATTTTCTTCATAAAGTGTACCTTTTACACTTGGAACACTATCTCTTTCTGTCCTCTTTCACCTCTTTTTTAAATTTAAATTTTTTTTAAATCTTCTAGTTATGTTTCTGCCCTCATTTTTATAGCCTGTGAATAACGTCATATTCTGTAAATGAATTTAATCATTTCTGTTTTTCATAAGAGAATTCAGCCTGTTCTCATTTAAAATAACAAGCATTGATTTTATTCTGTTCACCTTTCTTTACGTTTTCCTTTTTTCTTTTAACTTCACTTTCTCAACTTGCAACCTTTGTTTCTTTGGACATTGAAGTGTACTTTCTACTTCCCACAGTGATTATCTTCAAAATGCCAGCAGTCATTAACAAACACACATTTCTCTATTATAGGAAAGCAACTTACCACGTATTTCCCTTCCCCAAAAATTCTCTTCTTGCCATTCCAATAAAATGAGAGCTTCAGACATTTTATTTTTTTTTTTTAATTTTTTTTTTCAACGTTTATTTATTTTTTGGGACAGAGAGAGACAGAGCATGAACGGGGGAGGGGCAGAGAGAGAGGGAGACACAGAATCAGAAACAGGCTCCAGGCTCTGAGCCATCAGCCCAGAGCCCGACGCGGGGCTCGAACTCCTGGACCGCGAGATCATGACCTGGCTGAAGTCGGACGCTTAACCAACTGCGCCACCCAGGCGCCCCCATTTTATTTTTTAAAACCTATTTTAGATGGAATAACACATAGCTCTTTGGGTACAGTTGCAGGAATTTTACATACGTATGTGGTCTGGGAACCACCACCAGGTCAAGATATTTCCATATTTCAGCAGCCCTGAAAGTTCCTTCAGGCCCCTTCTTAATCAATACCCACCATATACCTACCAATGCAGTCACTGTCCTGATGATTCTTGAGCTTTTAATAAAAGCAATCCTATACTGTGTTCCTTTGTGCCTGGCTTCTTTTATTCAGCATTATGATTTTGAGATTCATAAAAACATCTGTCAGGAAATCACTCTTTTTATTATTGAGCATATTTCATTATATGAATAAACCACAATTCATTTATCCTTCTCCCACTGATGGACATTTGGGTTGTTTCCAGTTTGAAGTTATTATTAATCACACTGTCACGAACATTCACATATGTGGTTTAGGTAGACACATGCCCTCATTTTTCTTAGGCACATATCTAGGTGTGGGATTGCTGGGTAATAGTGCATATTTAACTTTATTAAAAACTGCCAAATATTATAGTTAATAATACTGTATGCTTATTTGAAAGTACCCAGGAGAGTATATCCTGAAAGTTCTCATTGTGAGAAAAAAAAAAAAATGGTAACTATGTATGGTGTGGACTTACTGTGCTCATCAGTTTTCAATATATACAAATATTAATGCATTACACTGTATACCTGAAACTAATATATGCTATGTCAATTATACCTCAATTTAAAAAAATCTGCCAAGGGGTACCTGGATGCTTCAGTGGGTTAAGCATCAGACTCTTGTTTTCCGCTCAGCTCATGATCTCATGGTTGTGAGATCCAGTCCTGCCAGCTTGGGATTCTCTCTCTCCCTCTCCCTCTGCCCCTCCCCTGCTCACAAACGCTCTCTCTCTCTTAAAAACAACAACACACCTGCCAAAAGATTTTTCTAAAGTAGTTTTACCAATTTGCATGCTGATTAGTAATATATGAGAATTTCCATAATTCTTAATCTATTCCAACACTTGCTATTGATGGTCTCTTTAATTTTGGGCATCCCCATAAGTTTATAGTGACATCTCACTGTGTTTTAATTTGAATTTTCCTGACACTAGTGATGATGAACACCGTATGTTCTTTTATGACACACATTCAACTCTTTTGTCATTTTTAAAAATTAGTGTTTCTGTCTTACTGGGACTTTATGAGGATAAAATATTCATAGTATGTATATCTCTAAGAATGAGTAAAGAGGATACAAAAGAAACTCATTTAAAATCAGTAATAAAATGATTCCATGCAAAATAAAAGGGGAAATTTTTAACATGCAATTTATAATAGAAATCTAAATAACCCATAAACATGAAAAGATGTCCCACCTTATTGAAAAGTTAGAAAATGCAAATTAAAACATTCATGAACCATCAGGAACTTTAATCAATTGGACAAAAACCAAAAGTGTGAGAGAAATGAGGGTTAGTTAGGATAGTGAAAATTGGGAACCTTTATAAATTATAAATTGGAACCAATGCCTTGAAGATGCACTGGACAGTATCTAGAAAACATGAATGAACATGCACATCATTAATATTTGACCATTTTGCTTCATGGTATATATACACTACAACACATGTAGAAAAGTGCTCAGTGTAGCCTTGTTTATACAGTGAGAATTTGGGAAAAAGTGAATAATCAACAACAGAAAAAGGAACACAGAATTGTTCTAGAGCAGTGGGGTAAACTACACATAGATATGTTTCACATGGACAAACCATGGGAATGTGATTTTGAACGAAGACAAGTGATACATGATCATTTACAGAGTGCTTTTATTTTATTTTATTTTATTTTATTTTATTTTATTTTATTTTGAGAGGGAGAGGGAGAGAGGGAAAAGGAGAGAGAGAGAGAGAGAGAGAGAGTGTGTGAGCACATGCAAGCAGGGAGAGGGACAGAGGGAGAGAGAGAATCCCAAGTAGGCTCACTCAGCGTGGAGCCTGAAACAGGGCTCGATCCCACAAACTGTGAGATCACAACCTGAGCCAAAATCAAGTCGGAAGTTTAACCAACTGAGCCGCCCAGGTGCCCCACAGAGAGCTTTTCAAAAGCATGATAAATTACACAGTATTGTTTAAAAGTGAGAAATAAGATATACATATTGTTCTAAAAAATCTGGTGCCTACACTAGCAACATCAGCATTTCCTGAAACATGTTAGAAATGTAAATTCTTGGGGTGCCTGGCTGGCCCAGCCAGGAAAGCATGCAACTCTTGATCTTGGGGCTGTGAGTTCGAGCCCCACATTGGGTATGGAGATTACTTAAAATTAGACATGTAAATTATTGGGACCACCCTCAGACCTACTGAATCAGTATCTCTTGTGGGTGGGGCCAGCAATCTGTTTTAACAAGCCCTGAAATAGATTCTGAGGCTTGCTAAAGCTAGGGAAATATAGATTATAGACCTACATTTTATTTTCTTTTCAATGTTTTGAAGTTTACTTATTCTGAGAGAGAGAGACAGCATATGAACAGGGGAGGGGCAGAGAGAGAGAGAGAGAGAGAGAGAGAGAGAGAGAGAGAGAAGGAATCCCAAGCAGGCTCTGTACTGTCAGTGCAGAGCCCGATGCAGGGCTTGACCCAACAAACCAGGAGATCCTGACCTGAGCCAAAATCATGAGTTGGAAGCTTGAGTGAGCCACCCAGGTGCACATGGACCTATTTTTTTTTTTTTTTAACATTTATTCATTTTTGAGAGACAGAGAAAGACAGAGGATGAGTGGGGAAGGGGCAGCAAGAGGGAAACACAGAATCCAAAGCAGGCTCCAGGCTCTGAGCTGTCAGCACAGAGCCCAATGTGGAACTCGAACCTATGGACTATGAGATCATGACCTGAGCTGAAGTCAGACATTTAACTGACCGAGCCACCCAGGTGCCCCAAACCTATATTTTACATAGATACCTATTTACTAAAAATAGTATAGATAGCCAGAGGAAGTAAAAATATCCTGCCAGTGGTTGTCTTTGGAGTTGCTCAAATATCTGTAATATCATGTCTATAAATATAAAAATAAATCTGAAGCAAGAAGCATGAAACACTAACATCTGTTACTTATTAGTGGTGTGTATGAGGGTCTTTGTTAAGTTATTCTGCATCCTTCTGATTTTTTTGAACTTTTCAAAATAAAAAGGAGCTACAGAGAACACAGGGTATGTGGTTACTGAATAGTGCAGGGATTTAATGTGTTAACCGAAACATCTTAGTTCTTTCTCCGTCTTCACATTTAATTAAGAATACCTTGAGATTGCAAGGCAAAATCTTTTAAAAACAAAACAAAAGAACCCATGATTTTGTAATCATTTACACTTGTTAAATTTACTGTATCAAACTTTTCGTGATTCTGCGCTCAAAACAATGTAGAGAAATAAATCAGAAAGCAGAGTGGATACTAAATTATAAGTGGCGTCTATATAATCTCTATTTTAGCGTTTTAGTGTGATCAGAGCATTGCTATCATTGATGTAAGAAACGTTAAAAAAGAAAATTAGAAAATACACTTATTTGAAACAAAATGTTACTTGTATTTGTTTTTATATTGGGATTGTGGAAGACTAGTATAAGCAAGGCTTCTCATTGTTTTTACAATGCTTTGCTTTGTGAGACAGTTTTACTTCTCTTTCTTCCTCCTGGGAGGGCTGCCCTTCAACCCCAGAAGATAGATACAGTGTTACTCAGTACTTCCAGATTTCCCAGCTACTCTTACTGAGGATTTTTCAAGTCTCACAATTCAGATTTTAGGATGTCTCCCTTAATGTTATCTTCTGCTACATGATGTTTCTGAAAAAAGAAAAGCCACTTCCTATCACTTAGAAAATATTTGCCCAAATAACTAAGCTTAGGATGAAATCTACTTCACTCATCAGTAATGGAGGCTAAGCCCACAGAGCCAGGCTACCTTTGGCTCTCTTTCATTCAACAGTGACTCTCTCGGTGTAGCACAAAAGTATAAAAACAGCCCTTGACCACAAAGGCTTAAATTCCAGTCAAGGGTGTCAGAAGTATCCATTTGCAGCATTGTGTACAAAAACAACAACAAAAAGTAGCATTCTATATGGCAACCATAAAGTGCTAAATCATTTGGGATGATACTGAACAGACAAGGAATTTTAAGAGAAGTCAGGCAATGGTGGAAGGTATTGGCAGGAAGGTTCTGTGAAAGAAATGAGGTGTAGAAGTTAGACAGAATTGAAGAAAACTGGGCAATAGCAATAGTGGGGGAAGCAGAATAGTGTGGCTGACGGAAGAAGACTGTAAGGTCAGCAGGGGGCAATGAATAGCAAAGATTGTTAAAGTGTGAGAGACAAAGTAGACTCCAGTTATGAAGCTCTGAGAAATTTAAGAGGTGCACAGACTTGATGTACAGAACATCATATGTTCCCTGATTAATAAAGATATCATTTTTAAGTGTACTTAACCCACTTCACAAAAAATCTGGGAAATCATGCAGAAAAATAAGATCTTTCTCCATTTATTATCCTCATCATGAACTAGTATTAATATTTTATTGCCTGTCTTTTTATTTCACAATATCTGTTTCCTTTTCATTTTTTTGAAAGTATAAAAATAATGCATGCTCATTCTAGGAAGTTTGCAAAAATGACCAAAAAATGTGGGAAATACCAGTTGATAGTTATGGATCATCAGCATTTACATTTTTAACTCATGTGAGCCTTGCAACAACCTCAGTATCTGTAATTTACAAAGGGATTAATATAGCACAGAGATGTTAAATAAGTAGTTTAAGACCACCCAGTACATATACAGTGCTGTCACAACTTGACCTCATGAATTATAGTGTCAGAGGCCATGTACCATTCCACTGGGCTCCACTGCCTATCTCTCTTCCAAAAATATGAGTTTGATTTCTGCGTTAGAATCCATGATATATACATACCAAGAATCTTTAAATATTTCCTTATAAGATACTGTGTCTAGCTGAAATATTTTCCTCTTGTAAATAATGCAACATTGAATATTTCTACACATAAGTGTTTACAGGAGTGTTCAGTTATCTCCCCAAGATACATTATTATAAGCCAAACTGCTAAGGCAGACATAGAAAAAAGTTGAGGCTTTTGTGTTGCTAAAATATTCCCCAAAATACCCATCTATGTTACTGGTACCACTCCCAACATGTAAGCAAGAAGAGACTTCTTTATATCTTTTCTATCTCTCAGAATTGTATGTTTAAACTTTTCATTTTGAGATAGTTGTAGATTTACATGCAGTTATAAGAAATAATACCGAAAAATTCCATGTACATTTTCCCCAATTTACTCCAGTGACATCTTGCAAAACTTTAGCACGATGTCACAACCAAGACATTACATTGATAGAGTCAAGATATGGAATGTTTCCATCACCAAAGGATGCCTGGTGTTGCCCCTTTATAGCCACACACACTTTCCTTTGTTCCAACCTCCTCATTTCCAGGTACGACTAACTTCTCCACTTCTATAACTTTGTCATTTCAAGAATGTTATTTAAATGGAATCATACAGTATGTAACCTTTTAGACTTACCTCTTTTCAATAAGCATAATTCTTTGGAGGTATCCAGTTTGTTGCATGTATCAATAGTTTGTTCATTTGTATTGCTGCTAATAATCCATAGTAACAACGTACTGTGGTTTGTTTAACCATTCGCGCCCTGAAGGGAATCAGGGCTGCTTCCGGTTTGGGAGTATCATGAATAAAACTACTAAAAACATTTGTATTCATGTTTTCGTGTAAATATACATTTTCATTTCTCTGGGATAAATGCCCCCGAGAGAGCAACTATTGGGTCATACAGTAGTTATACATGTATTTTTATAAGAAACTGCCAGTTTTCCAGAGTGGCTGTACCACTTTACATGCTTATCGACAATGTATGAGTCATCCAGTTTCTCCTCATCCTCACCAGCATTTCTTAAACTAAGTACTTTTTATTTTAGCCATTCTGATAGGTTTGTTTACTCATTGTGGTATTAGTGAATCATGTGATTTTTTTTAAATTTAAGTTAGTTAACATACAGTGTAGTATTGCTTTCAGAGGTAGAATTTAGTGATTTATCACTTACATATAACACCCAGTGCTCATCCCAACAAGTGCCCTCCTTAATGCCCATCACCCATTTAGCCCATCCCCCATCGAACACCCTCCAGCAACCCTCAGTTTGTTCTCTATATTTAAGAGTCTCTTATGGTTTGCCTCCCTCTCTGTTTGTGAATTATTTTTCCTTCCCTTCCCCTATTTTCATCTGTTGTGTTTCCTAAATTCCACATATGAGTGAAATCCTATCATATTTGTATTTCTCTGACTGACTTATTTCACTTAGTATATAATACACTCTCGTTCCACCAACGTTGTTACAAATGGCAAGATTTCATTCTTTTTGATCACCAAAAACTATTCCATTGTGTGTGTGTATGTGTGTATATATATATATATATACACACATACACACACACATACATACCACATTTTCTTTATCCATTCATCAGCCGATGGACATTTGGGCTCTTTCCATAACTTTGCTATTATTGACAGTGCTGCTATAACCATTGGGGTACATGTGCCTCTTTGAAACAGCATTTTTGTATCTTTGGATAAATAAGTCATGTGAAGCACTGGGTGTTGTATGGAAACCAATTTGACAATAAATTTCATATATTAAAAAAATTAAAATTAAAATTAAAAAAAAAAGTCATGTGATTTCTAATCTTTACTAACATAATACAAAAATGTGACTTCTCATTGTAATTTGGAGTTCCTTTTTTTCCCATCTTCTCAAACTTTTTGACCATTTTTGTTTTTTCTATAAACTATACAGTTCATGTGCTTTTTAAGTTTATTTTATGTATTTGTATACTAATCATATGAACCCTCCATTTTAAAATTATTTTCCTGATTTCACTGAAATTACTTGAGGAAGTGTTTTAGTTTTTTTTACAAAATGTATTCACAAACCATAATGACCACTATATTCCCAACAGGGTTTCTAAGTCTGCTTCAAATCTCAGTCAGGTCAGTTGATTAAACTGAATTGAATTGAAGCCTTTTATAATTTTGAATAGAATCATCCCTGCATATTATGCATAAATTTACTCAATTTCTATTAGTAATACGCTTGGTGTATTATTCACTGACATTAACACATTATTTGATACCAATGGGTTATCAGCTCTCTCTAAAACCAGTTCTTTTCTTCTTCCTCTCCTTCTTCTTCTCTTTTTTCTCCTTCTCCTTTTTCCTGTTTAGTATTTTATAGTCCTGAGTCAATTTCATGGTCTTGTAATGCAAGTGTCATACTTGGAAATGCAGCCATTTAAATCCACAAAATGTACATAGATTTCTGAAGAGAATAGGGATTATAGATAAAGTCAAAGGACCAACAGAGCTTGAAAACTGTGTACCTGTGTGTGTTCATTCTGGTTCAGCCGTGGACTTCTCATTGACCTCAGAGAAGGCCTTCTCTGTGCCTTTTCCATTTCTTCTTCTGTAATAAGGGATCACATCATTTTCTTCCCTCTGGGTCTGATCCAAGAAAATTCACTGATGAGATAAAGGCAGTGGAAAGGTCAAGACAAAAGATAGCCTTCAGTCAGGAAGATGGTCATTTAAATTATCCACCCAGGAAATACTGGAGTATCAGATGGGAGGGGCAGATGTCGATATCTGAAGCAGAAAGTACAGGAGGCTGGTGCTGCAGGAGGCCCACCCAAGAACCATGGTACGCATTAACAGCCAATTACAATAACTCAGAACACCACCACGAAGGTCAGCCTCAGAAGTCTTAACAAAGCCTGAGATTATTCCAAAGGGTTGCTGTCCATACACACAATCAGCTTGCTCTCTAGATGAAACCAGATGAAAGAACTCCTGTCGACTTACAAAGGTGAAACCATCTAAGGTGGGGCTGTGCACTGAATCTACCGTTTGGAGTCAGAGAAAGGAAAACGTTGTCAGGAAAGACCCCCATTCTCTCAGGAAGAAGCAAACACTTCCAGCAGGGTGAGATTCAGTGAAACATCCATCCCTCTGAAACACATTTACTTGTGGAAGGCAAGAATTTACCCATGGAAGACAAGTCCTTTTTCTCGGCTAGTGGAAGCCACCTTCCAGAGTATTCTAAGCAAGCCCAGAATCCTCACACCTCCAGGCTCCTGACATTTTAAGGCTCATGTAGGCCAGAAGTTAGCAAACTAAGGTCCACAAGCCAAAAGCAGCCTACCATGATGTTTTTGTATAGCCTGTGAGCTGAGAATGTCTTTCACATCTTTAAATGGTAGGGAAAAAAATCAAAGGATGAACAATATTCTGTGACACATGAAAATTATATGAAATTAAAATTTCAGTGTCCATTAATAATGTTTTATTAGGTTGCAGGCATTCTTATTCATTTAAATGTTGCCTGTGGCTGCTTTGGGGGTTACAACAGCAAAGTCAAGTAGTTGTAACAAAGACCATTTGGCCCTAAAGTCTCAAATACTTACTATCTGGCCCTAAACAGGAAAAAAAAAAAGTTGGCTGACCCCTGATCTGGGCCATCCTCCCACACAATCCTTATATAGACCCAATAAACCATCATCTTGCTCTGTGCTTCATGCCTGTCATGGCAGGGAGCTCATCACTTCACAAGCCAGCCTGTAACTTTGACAGCAACAATCATCAAAATTATCATTATTTTGAACTCAAATCTCCAACCCTCTGGACCTAATTGTGCTCTATTAAAATGACCTAGAATAAGTCTACTCCCTTCATGCATGATGACAAAATGAAATGAGAAGAAAATTCTTCCTTGTTAAGGTGTTGTCAGCTGCTCAACAGCAGAAGAGTAAGGGAGGGAAGGAGCCAGTTACCTCAGAGACTCACCAAGTCCCACCAAGCATGCTCCTGGCCTTGGCTGCGCACAGGGGCCAAAGCTGTGGTCCTGAAGGAGCTAAATGAATTTCTTTTTTGTCAATATCAGGTTAGCCCCCTGTGGAGCAGTCTGGCTGTGAACCTGGCCCCCTAATTCTCCCAATGGCACGTCTTGGGTAACTGAATCCCTACCATTTAGCCATCTGTCCCCAGCCTTTTCACTCTTTGGCCTATAAACTTGTCTAAAGGAAGCAAGGAAAAGTATGTTAAGTTATAAGGTAATCTCAGGAATCATCTTGTCCAGTGCTGCTCAAAGAGAGGTCTGTGGACCAGCAATATCAGAATCACCTGAGAGCTTGTTAAAACTGCAGGATCTCAGGCTCAATCAGACCTTCTGAATTAGAATCAGCATTTCCACAGGATCTCTAAGTGATTCATACGCATGGCAAAAGTGGGAAAGTATACAGCTAAATCTACAACCATCCTATAAATTGGGGGCCTCAGGTTTAAATTTAGTGCCTCAAATCTTATGTCTGGTTCTCTTTTGCTCTTCTAAGTAGCATCCACAAATACCCAGGAGAAGTCGTGATCATGCCTTTCAGCATGAAGTAACCCAGAAGGCTGCCTCATCCTGATTCTCTCTCTTTATTTAAAACCAGTACTCCTGGTGATCAAATGCTAGCCCATAATCAGCTAGCTCTGAGCTTAATCTCTTCATGTCTAATGTTAGTAAACCATTCAGCTAAAATACATACACATAAATTCTTAAATAAATGTCTGTCTTTCAATGCCCTTCAAAGGGTAGATGGTTGAACAAATCATGGTACATCCATACTAATCAAACCACTCAATAATAAAAAGACACAAATTATTAATATACAGAAAACCTTGGCTAAACCTCAAGCAAGTCATGCTGAATGAAAACAGCCAATCTCAAAAAGATACATACTTCATGATTCAATTTATATAATATTCCTGAAATAACTTAATTAGAGCAATGGAGAACAGGTTAGTGGGTGATAGGGACTGGGTACGAGGGAGAGGGTGGGTATGGCTATAAAAGGATAACATGAGGGACTCATAAGGGGATAAGAGTTTTTCTGTATTTTGATTATGGTGGTGGTTACATAGAGCTACACTAGTGAGAAACTGCACAGAGTTAAACACACATATGCGTGTGCACACACACACAAGAACAAGCATTGTTGATGAACTCTGAATAAGCTTTGTGAATTATACCAATATTGATCTCCAGATTTCGATATCACACAACAGTTATGCAAGATGCAAACGCTGGGGAAGGATGGATGAAGAGTGCACAGAATCTTCCTGTACATTTCTTAGCAACTTCCTGTGAATCTGTGATTATTCCACAATAAAATTAGCTTGAAAAGGGATAATTTCAAAAATGCATTAACAAACAGATGAATGAATGAGCAAATCAACAAAACAGAACATTATCCACAATAGGAGTGAGAGAGGCAGGTCCCTTTCAATTGGGAATGTTTTCTTTTTTTTATTATTATTATTACAACATGTTACTAAGACTCCATCAGTTATAAATTCTGTCCTCTAACTTGGCTGGTTCTAACTAGATGTAGTTTTTGCATTTGGATAATGAGGAGACATTTTTAGCCTTCTGATAACTGTACCTAAGATATGATTATATAATAAATCAAATGTCAAAAATCTAGAAACATTTATTAAGGATAAATCTTGTCTTTCTGTAAAGGCACAGAAATACATCATGCCTCACACATTATACTCCTATCGAAGACATTTATTTGGGACTGAAAGAATTAACAACACATTCATGGGACTATGAGGTCAATATTTTCATATGTAGGCCCTGCCCCCACCTCCTGGATCTCAGATTTTCTTCTTAACAGCCATCTTAGCTAAAATGAAAATGGACTGTGCAGTTGAACATAATAGCCACTTTTGCCCCTGCACATGTAATTGCTTGAATTTTAGTTTTAATTCTCCCTCTCTCTTGCTGTAATTATGAACACAATTAAGTGTCAGAGGTCAGAGCTGCTCAATTTTAAGAAGAGAGGAACAGCCAAGATGAACTCCTTTTCCTGCCTTCAAATACCAATTGTTAAAACAGCTACAACTAACATTTTCATAGTGCAACTGATAACACACTTTCACTTAGAAATATCCATTTAGGGGCCAACTCAGACAATATGGAAAATGGTGTTAAAAACTACTAAAGTAGGAACAGAGAACTGCATGTACATTTTCCAATGAATCAGCAAAAGCCTAAGTACAACTGAGTACACTGACTCCAAGGAGAACTGGGACACTCCACCCCTTGCTAAAATCTCTCATGCTGATGTTTTTGAACTCCTGACCATGGCCACCATCACTCTCCAAGAGAACTTGTATGTGTCCTGAGCTTGGGAAAAGGAAAGAGAGTTAAAGGTATGAACTAAGACTTGAATCTACCAAACAATCGTAAAAGGTAATGGCTTTAATTTGAGCCAGAGTCTACCCAGTGGGGGAGGGTGTCACATTAACTGGCTGCAAGACCTACCCATGGACCAGCCTCTTGGTTCTTTGTGACTCCTAGTTGATAAACTGAGTGCTTATGGAAATCAAACAGGGCAGAGTAGTTCCAAGGGCTCCAGAATCCTCAACAGGTATGTGCTTTGGGAAAAGCAACACTTATTCAAGGCTGCAGCAAAGAATATTGAAATGAGTCCAGAGCCAAACTAGAACCCAAATACAAAATTCAAAAGGACAAGCGGTAGTGTCACTAAATGAGAAGGGGCAAGAAGCAGAAAAAAAGCAAGACTGGGGCACATAGCCCCAAAATCAAGCATCAAGGTGCAGGTGTGTCCACCAGGAATGATTGGGGCATTACCTAGAGCAGATATTGTTTCTTGCAGCTGTCTTTTGTGGACCATGCAGAATGCAGGCAAGCTGGATAAGCTAAAAAGATCAGAAGGAGGGCAGACTGGAGAGATGTGAGTAGAGGGAAGGAAATAAGGTAGTTATTTTCCTCAGGCACCTTATATAGTACAGTGGAAAAGTTAGATGTATTCATCAGTAATTAAAAGACAAGCATATGGGCATATGGGAGGTTTCCTTACTAGAGAAATAAATAGTGGCCCATGGGAATATGGGAAAAAGAAAAGTTGGTTTTGATTCAGGGAATCTTAGAAGGCTTTGCTAGGGAAGAAGCATTTAAACTGGATTTTTATAGGTAGCATTTTAAGAAGCAGAGATGGGGAGAAAAATCCTGAGAGAGGGAAAAGCAAGTTCAAAAACAAGGAAGGTAAGAATATATGAAGTATCTTTGCAATGTATTATGTGAATATAAAGAGAGCAACTGACCTCATAGACCAGTGGGCCCAGAAAGATGAAGGGGAGACCAACTTAGACCACTTTGGGCCTTGCCTGATAGAGAAAGTCACCTACATGGTGGATATTGTGGGAAATGGGGAAGCAGAATGGAGCAGGCAAAAACGTCAGTGAGCAGAACGTGTCAGAGAGACATTATGAGGTTCTTGACTAGAGGTATTTAAGAACCTGAAGAAGTGGAGGATGACTGGAGGCAAGTCAGTGGGAAAAGAGTCAAAGATAGTTTTGAGATTTCAAACCAGTATTACTGGAAGATGGTAATGTTGTTAAAAAATATATTGGTACTAGGATATTATGAGATGGTTTTAAAGATTTTTTTCTTTCTGTCAAATGATTCATGTCAAAAATATACATTTCTGCCTACTTTGAAAATCATGTATGAGATTGTAACTTTAAAACATTTCTCATATTAATTTAGCTGAGTTCTTTACATTGAATTCAATAAAAGCAGAAACTGAGACAAGAATTTGGGTCCCAAGCACATGATTTACTGAGAGTGCTCTTGGGAGAAATCTGTGAGTAAAAGAAGGAATCAGTGGGATAAGGAAACTAGCTAAGCAAGACTGTGGGTTATTCTGGAGTTCAACCTCAGGCTTGATCCCATGGGAATCTTTTGAACATGAATTGCATCACAGAGTTGGTCCCAATATTAAGCAAAGGGATCAACTTTTTGTACCCCTGAATTCATCAGTCCTCGGCTTCAGGCAGTCCTGGGCCAGTGAGATAAGCCTAATATCTTGGGTATGAAGGCTCCTAGTAGCTTAAAGCAATTCTCTAGAGAAGGGAGCAGGTGTGAGCCTTTAGTTAACATTCACAGCAGCTGGGCATGTGTGTACCATCCTAATACAAGGAACCTATGTGGGGTACCATCACTGCCCACTGCCTACAAGTTTGGTTGTCCACCAGATAACTAAATATATTCTAGGGTATTACAAATAAAGTATATTTTGATAACTCATTATTTCTTTAAATTTCCCTTGTCTCCCCTAATGAGGATGAGCTAAAAGAGAATATGTTCCAACTCACATCTCTAAGGGGGACATCTTGGACCAAGGTCTTTGAGATAGCAAGAATACTGCCAAGAGAGTGTCAAGCTCTCTGAAACTTCTGTTTTTAACCCAACTTCTGTCTTCTCCACAGAGTGTCATGGTCAGAATATACTCTTGTCTGAATCTGAGTCATGATCTTTGTTGCCTGATAACATTTTAGCTTAACCATCCACTGATCTCAAATAACAGGAAGCATCTGAGCCCAGACATAGAATAAGAATTGAATAAGTGCCTAGGCTTTGGTGCTGAAATTCTGAATCAACCCAGACTATCTGTAAGAAGAACTTTTAGATGAGCTCTGTGTGGTTGATAAGCAAGAGTGAATGATTTTCAGGAAAAGTCAGGGTCATAGCTTCCTTGCTTATAACAAAGAATCAATGAAGGCAGTAGTTGGATTTGATTACTTCATGAATTTGTGAGGTTTTTGGAACATGACCATAGAAAATAGTCTATGCAAGGATTGTTCGTTAAACAAGAAAGTTTTAAAAAGTATTCCAAAGGAAAAAAAAATGGGGTTATATCACAAGGACACAGGAACTAGTTTGAAGGAGCACTTGCTGGCCAAATCTAGGACAATTTGAGCACCAAAATATTTACGGAAGGTAATCTTTGAGTCTATACCAAAAATAGCTAGACAAATCAATAAATAAACAGGGGGAAAGGGAGGCTCTTGCTCAAAAAGAATGCTGATTACTGGCTGCAGATGCAGCGTATGAACTATAGTTGGAATATCATTATTTTGCAACTATCATAGCAAAGACAGGATCAGGCAAGAATTATCAAAGGATGCTAAATTCATGGAGAAATTTTGATGAGGAGCAAGATGGTTGCATGGTCTTAAGCGTCTTTGACAAACTTTTACTAGTTGCAAATGAAGTATATTGACTATACTGTAAGGAAACTGGGAAACCCCTTGATGAAGAAAAGCTTGGACGATACTTTGGTTGATCAAAATCAACATGACTAATGAGGGGCTAAAGGACATAGTATGCCTCTGAATGTGATGTCTTGACAAGCACACAACATCCTCCATGCAGTATTCCGGCTGAGAATGTATAACCTCAATCTAGGGACAAAGAACTCTCAGAAATCCCCAAATAAAGACTATTCCATTAAAAGGAGGCACTTGAGTTACTCAAAACTGTCAATTTCATAACTGAAAAGACAGGCTGAGGAACAGTTCCAGATTAAGGAAAACTAAAGAGATATGACAGTCAGTTGAGCATCTGACTTCGGCTCAGGTCATGATCTCATGGTTCATGAGTTCAAGCTCTGCATTGGGCTCTGTACTGACAGCTCAGAGCCTGGAACCTGATTCAGAATCTCTGTTTCCTTCTCTCTCTGCCCCTCCCCTGCTTGCACTCTGTCTCACTCTGTCTCTCAAAAATAAATAAATGTAAAAAAAAAATTAAAGAATGTCTTTATCCTTATGAAATCTATACTTAAGAATTTAGGGGTAAAGAGGCATAATATATGTAACGTACTCCCTAATGATTTACAAAAAAATCGATTTATGTATATGTGTATGTATGCATATGCATATTTAGAAAGAGAGGAAAAATGACAAATTAAATAAAAATGTCAACAAAAGATAAATCTGGGTATTCCTGCATCTTTTCTGTAGGTTTCCAGATAAAAAGTTATTTACAATTAAGATGTTTTTTAAAAAAAATAGGGGCAAATATATCGGTACCTCAGTACAAATATATCAATACCAAAACGATTCCCTGCCAGCTGAACAAAATGGAATCCATTCTAGCACACCATCAATGACCTGGCCCCTAGACCACTACTGATACTTTAAAGTGGCTTCCTGCTTCTCAAATGCTCCCTCTCTGATCACTTGGCCCACCGCACATAAAATGATATGCCTAAAACAAGCACAGTTAAGTGCTGCCCCTCTCTGTTTTAAGGTCCCCTGTTGACTACCAATTACAGATCAAACTCCTTTTTGACCTTCAAAACCCTCCAAATATGACCCTAAATTGGTATTCCTTCCATATTTTCTACTATCTGTGACAAAATGTGGTGTAATAGAATATGAGGCTTAGGGTCAGAAAGACCCCAAGTTCTCACCTAACTCCAAAATGCATTGTGTGAGATCAGGAAAATTTGCTGACCTCTCTCAGGTGCAATTTCTTCATTTGCCCCCCGCCCCTAAAAGGAAATTATAATGCAGAATATATAGGATGATGATAAGGATGATTATATCACCATGCTTCATCACAGTCCCCCAAGTCTATAATAATTGCCATTCCTCAAGTCATTACAGAAGCTTCTTCTGACTGGAAGTCCTCGTCCTTGACTGTTTTCCTCTGTGAGAGCATTCTTTGATCTAATCTCAGTCTCGTATCTCCTATGGAGGCCTTCCATCTTCCCCACACATTTGCAATTGCTCTCCCTTCTGCATTCTCATAGCCCTTTGTTCATATCTCTATTTTAAATTCATGTTTTATTTTCCATCTTTGTCTTAGTATTGGACCAAAGGAGCTCTCAATAAGTGTGGGCTCAAAGCATGTGTGCCTTATGGAGTACTGGGGGATAATACTTACTATAAAGAATAGTAAATACACGTATATTATTATCTCCCATTTTGGATTACACAAATTCATTTAGAGTGGTGGCCATGTCTTCATGTATCCATCTGAATTCCCCACAGGGTATTCAGCAGAGTGGAATGGGGTTCTGTGCCCTCACTTTCATTGAAATAATAATAATGATAGTGATAATAATAGCTAAAACTTATTGAGCATTTACTAAGCTCCTGGTCCTATCTTGGGCACTCCATACATATTAAAACATTTAATCCTCACAATGATTTCATGAGATACATACACTTTAGTACTAGTCTCATTTTCTAGATAGGGAAACTGAGCCCCAAAGAGGCTAAATAATCTGCCACAGCCAGTAAAGCAGTGGAGCAAGAATGAAGCCTAGAGAGTTGGGCTACAAAACTCATTCTCTTAACCATTACTCTGCACCATTTATCCTCGGAATATATTGGGATCTGAAGGACAGCAGGTTGCCACTGTGACAGCAAGGAGAATGTCTGTAAACAGGGAAGATTGTCACTAGAAGATACAATGCCGCAGGGCAGCCATCCCACCTGGTCATTCTCAGGAGGACATGCTCTTTTATCTGGTGCCTTTTCAGCAATAATACCCTGCTTTCTTCTAGTGTCTTCCTTTTTCCTTCCCCCAGGCCAGCAGCCACTCTTTTACTATCAGTTTACCTTTGTGGGCTCCACATCCTGGATGCCTTACCACCCAGCCTCTTCCTCTATTAAATTTTTACTGTGACGATGATTTGTAACAACAACCCCCTAAATCTCAGTGGTTTACAACAACCAATGCCTACTCTTCTTATTCTTCTCTAAAGGTCAGCTGTGGTTTGACTACTCTTGGTTGGGTTTACCTGGTTCGGGTGGGCTGGGCTGGACTCAGCTCCATGTGTTTTCATAATTTTGAAACCAGATTAACACAAAGACAAGTTCTTCATAAGAGAAACAGTAGAGCAAAAGAGGCTAAACTAACTACAGAGCATATTTAAGTCCTGTGCACATGATACACCTGCTAATCTCCATTGGCCAAAACAAGCTGTATGAACCCAAAATGAACAGGGAGGCAAAATCACATGGCAAAGGAGCATGGAAATATAACTATGTTTTAGGAAGGAGTGAAAAAGTAAGAATAATAATCCTACCTACAGAACTCTCCAATGTCCCAGAGACAGCAAGGCAGGGGTTTCCCCACACAGAGAGCAGTAGGAACAGCACAAAGCATGGCTTACCCTTGGGCTCTGATGTGGACTCAGCCCCAGCAGTCATTTGGAAGTGGATGGATGAGACCACACCATGAAGGATGGCCAGAGAGCATACTCATGTATAATGCACCTGCCTCAGAAAAATCACATTGCCCCAATCTGAATGAGTGGGGTATGATTATTCAGTCAACCAACAAATAGCTACTGAGCATGGAATTACATCAAGGTGGTGTTTTGAGTCTCAAAGAGAAATGGTACATCAAGGGCCAATTGACCTCTCTAGGAAGACAGGACTAAAACACTTGCAACACATACTGAAGGAGCCAGTGTGTGATTAAGTTCTCAACCACATAGAGGAGCTCCTAGAGAAAAGGACAGTATTTTACAAGTGATAATTGCACAGCACAAAGCACACGCAGAGAAAGCCTTGGGGAGTTGAGAGCTTTGAAAGAGGACCTTGAATGTCCTATAGATAGAAAGAACAGATAGAAAATGTTAGATATGCATTTCCAGAGAGGATAACTGGATGAGTCAGGAGAGACGGGGGACAATAATAGTGTGGGATATTATAGGACTGTCATTTAAAAGAGTTTTAGAAAATCATATTCCAGGAGCCAGAGAGGGATAAAGGAAAATGGCCTGAACTGACAAATCCTGTGGCTGCCTTGGTCTGAAAGAAATTCCTGAGCTGTCTTTTTGAGTTCAAGTTCTATTTTCTGTGTTATTTTTTACTATTTCAAGCCCGTTCACTTTCTAACTAAACTGTGTGGAAAGAAACAAAATTTAAATGATTCAACATATGTCACCCAGAACTACTGGGCCCTGCCGTTCTTTTTTAAAGACAACCCCCATGAGGGTTCTATTTTCAGCCGGAGCAGATTTCCATTTCAACCAGAGCTCCTTGGGGTGCTGCGTTTCCCTTCTCTCCTATTCAGTGTGGGAGCCAGTTGGGATTCTTTAAAAGACCCGCTGTGTTGCTGAGTGTCCTGGAAGAATGCAGCATTGCAGCAGATCTAGCTAAACCAATAAATCATGACCCGGACACACCAGCCATTGGGCCCTCCTGTTTATCACCAACAAAAGGAAATGCAGCGCCTTTTCTTTCTTCCTCTGTGCCAATGCAGCACCCCAGGGGTTATAACAGGAGGAGGAAGAATTAAAAGCTGAAAGCTAGATATTTTTCTAGCTTGAGTTAAAATGCTACTTTGGGATTATAAATGTCATTACAGAGACTTCTAGTGCTCACCCAGATCTGGTTGTAGGAGCATGGGAAGATGAAATATCCCTACCCTGTTGCTGTGGGTGGTGATATTTGGCTGTTTCTGGCCAGTGGACAGAGATGCGTGTGGAGCAGTGAAAGACCTCACATTTCTCTAGTGTCTCTTCCCATGACTGTTGAACAAGGAGGCTGCTTGCTCCTGACACTGCAGCTAATAGTTAGTGGTGCCCCATCAGCCTGGACTGCCACGTTACTGTCTGGAGAACAGTGGTCCTGAAGGATTTCTGGGACACTCAGAGGGCATTGCCTAAGCAAGAAATACACCACCTTTGCTGTATTTAGGCACTAAAATTCCAGAATTATCTGTTATCACAGTTTCACCTACCTCTGCTGACTGATAAATGCTAACCCGTATCTACAAGGGTCTAAAAGACAGTGACCTTGACTTAGGCTAGAAGATTTAAGACGAGGCAAAATAGAGCCCAGTGCAGCGGTATCTGGGCAGCATAAAGTAACCCCCAAGCTCCAGTGTGTGTTTTTAGTCCTAGGTGAATCCCTCACAATCTCATTTAGAACCTAATAGGTCTTAGTTTAGATACAATTCTAACACAGCTTCTTCTTTCTAGCTTAAAGCACAAAGTCAGAAGGGAGGGTGTTCAGAGTTGGGCTTACAGCAACAAACAGAGAAAGCTGACAGTTTATCAGCTTGGGTATTTCTGTGGCACTCTTGGTCCCGAATTAGGTGAATTTACAAGTTCCCATAAATTTTCCTGGGACTTTCTGAAATGTCATTTAGTTTGTATCTTGGCAGATTGTTTAATATCTTCTCTGTGACCCACCAGCCTGTGGTGCCAAACTTTACCTAAGGAGGATACAGTGGGAAATATCACGAGCACGATGTTGTTGAGAAGCCAGTGCAAGCTCATTAACTTGGACACATACTCTGGCTTCTCACCACTGGCCCACAGCACTGGATCTGAGTGTAGACACAAAATGCATAAGGAACTATAAGGCATCAGGCTCTTATTATCAAAGAGCAGTGTGATTTGCAGAAGCAAACTCATTGTAAAAATATGGACATTTTGCAACCCTGTCTAGTATTGCAAGCTTCACCTGTATTGGACATGGTCTCTTGAGGACCCTTTTCCAAGGTTAAGTTGACCTACAACTAGTAATACCAGGTGTACAGAACTATAGATCTTTGATTGCCATTTTCTCCTGCATACTTGACCACTGTTCATGGAGAGCAAAGTTGACAGGTGGTGCCCGAGGGAGATTTGCTGGAAGCTAACAGATCACATTTGTGCTATAACCATTAGATGTTTATACCTAGAACATCTAGATGTTCATAACCTACCTCTACAGGCCATCCAAATCCTATGGTTTACTATGCACCATGGGGCATTTCTCCACATCTGAAGCCAAGCAAGGAGGGGGTGACTGGCAGAGAAACTGCTGAATTTAATTTTCTAACCAGTTATCTCCCTGAATAGATACCTTTCTTATGAAAGTGCCTTGAACTTTAAGAAGAGAGGCGCCCTATATTCTTGGCCAGCCTATCTTCCAGAATTGCATCTAGCCCATGAGCACTTGCTGGCATTTATGTTTAGTAACCAGGAGTTTGGAGTGATGTTCAAAAGAGGATACCTGAGGGTGATCTATGCCAGGTAACCAAGAATGACCTGCAGGAGGCCCCTACCTCAGTGGCACATGATGAAGCATCCTCAGTAAAGACTCCCTATTGAGTTAGGAAACATTCACAAAGCAAGAATTCAATGGTGACCAATTCTTTCACAAATTGGGTGAAGTCAAAAGCCTCTCACTCTACCTATCACTGCCACAGGAATAATCAGAGCTCTGCAGTGGTCATTTACAAAGTGGGTTGTCAGACACAGTCCTTTGTGCGCACAGTTAAGAGCAATGAATTTGTGGACAGGGGTCCTTATCTCAGCTGTACCCTTCTCTATCACTCAGAGCAAATGGTCAAGCTGAAATGGTGGGACTAAATCGTGAGGGGAGGACACTAGCAACTACGGTCTGATTTTCCAGGGTGTGATTATACTAATGACAAATATATGGATAGTTTAGGGCTTGTCGTGATCTAGAATTAAATAATGACTTGCAAAATTTAGAAAATAAAGCAGTTAAGATGCTAGTCTCTCTGATCTACCCACTTTACAAGGGAATTTATTATTATTATTATTATTATTATTATTATTATTATTATTATTTTAGAGACATGGAGCTAAAACCAGATAAGTTCTTACTGTAGTAACTGAGGTCACAGTCATCTGTGCATTGCAAACTTAAGAATGCATATAATTTGATCAAGGAAACCGCATTTGCTCACTTTCAAGGAACTTCCTCCTAATACGTGACAGTTAACCATTAAAAATTAGCCACTTTAGGGGCGCCTGGGTGGCGCAGTTGGTTAAGCGTCCGACTTCAGCCAGGTCATGATCTCGCGGTCCAGGAGTTCGAGCCCCGCGTCGGGCTCTGGGCTGATGGCTCAGAGCCTGGAGCCTGTTTCCGATTCTGTGTCTCCCTCTCTCTCTGCCCCTCCCCCGTTCATGCTCTGTCTCTCTCTGTCCCCCCAAAAAAAAAAAAAAAAAAAGTTGAAAAAAAATTAGCCACTTTAGTCTCATATGGCAGAGACTTTGCTTATTTCTGAGGAGCCATGAAATGAAGGATTTAATAACTGTATTTTTGTCCTCTCAAAGCTTTAAAAGTAGAATTATCTCCTATTTCTGCTCCTAAAGGTACAATACGGAGGCCTGTCATTTGCTGGTAAAAAGGTTGGATAGAAGAATGATCTGGGGGCAGTGGGTACTATTTCAACATGGTACTTTTCTTTCAGAAAACTAGAGCAATTGAGGGACAGGTAAGCACAAATAGGATTAGTTGGTATTTCACTAATGGAATGTTGTTAAAGACCTACTGTTTCTTCCCTGTTTGAGGGATTCTGATATAACACTCATGGAAGAAGACAGGTAGAAGTTTGTGTATAAGATGGACGGTGGAAGTGTTGGAATACTTCCTGAAATCATTCTGCGTGACTATGTACATCTATCAACCTAAAGCTCATCCTTACCCACACACCTGGCAGCACTGTAACTCATATCAGAATATTTGAGTATTTACACTAGTCTCAATAGGTCTATTTACAGTCTCATTGTTAGCAAAAACTCACCTTCTATACGGGACTGTCAGAAATGAGAGGCCCTAGACCACTGTTGTCCATGATCTAATGTCCTCATCATACTGGAGCTCTGACCTTTCACTGTTCTAGTTTGGTCATCTCCCTGAACTTGGGGCCCATGGGTGGACGTCAGGGAATCTGTGAACACTGAAAACTCCATGAAAACGTGTGTGAGCTTTTGTGTGTGTGTGTATGTGTGTGCGCGCACGCGCATGTTTCTTACAAGAAGCTCCATAGCTTCCAACTGCGTCTTAGAGTAGTTCTGTAATGCTCACTCCAAAGAAAGGAGAGAAACACTGGCCACAGAAGGAATGTATTCTATAGTGTATACCCAGCTCAACAACACATTTACCCTTTCTGTCCTCTCAAAGTCTCTGTGAGGATACAGGCTCATCTTGGTCCCATTCCACATTCCCCTCTGTTTCTTCTCTTTCCTTCACATTTTCTCCTCCCCTTGAAGCATCCTTAGCCCCCAGTGAATCACATCTGGTTGCTCTCTGATGAAATTATTCCCTCATGGGTGTTAACTGCAGAACATATTATGTCTCCCACACTCTTTTGCTCTATGTTTAAAAAAAAGAAAAGAAAAGAAAAAAGAAAAAAAGAGTGAGAGTTCACACCAAAGGAATGAATGTAACAGAATTTCAGACACTGTGGTCTCTAGACTGAAATTACTTAAGGGTCCTTCCCAGCACCTTTCCAATCCCACCAGCAAGTGACAATACTGTGCTGCTTCCCTGTGTGACTGATTCCAGACAAGTCATTTCCTAAACTACAGGAAGTCAGCAAAAGGACACAATTCTGGTGCAACAGAAGAAGTAGCAGCCAAACTTGCTGACAGAGTAAATAAGAGTTGGCCGATTTTCATGTTAATTTGTAATCTGATCATGTGGCCTTATCTCTAAATTGTACAATTACACCTCTTTAGTAACCTCAAAGAACCTATATCAATGTCCTGTCTACAAAGAGAAAAGGGCAGAGTATGGCCAGAATCCCTTATCTTGCTTTTCCTAAAATGTAGAACAGCATCTTCCAAAAGAAGGTCCAGGCATGGATCTCCCTCACTCCAGGACAGAGCAGTCTGTAGCCTCCAAGTCCCTTCTTCCCACCCCCTGGGAAGAGGAAGAAGCCCCCACATTATCCTCCTGCTGATCCATCCCAGCATGCTCATGGGAGAATCTGGAGCTCCTCTACCACCCTCTCCCCTCCAGTTCCTCAAAAACATACCCCACAACCCAAAGGGTACTCCCAAATATGTACAGACATCAGCACCTTCCTCCTGGAGAAGAGACTGTAGTCAATTATCTGTTGACAGTTCTGAGAAACTGTCTATGTTTAATAATGCTTAAATAAGCCTGCAAAAAAGGATCACTTTAGACCCTCCCTGCAGCTTCTTCAAGTCTCCTGTGACAATCCTGAAACCTAATCATCTTCCATATTTTGCCTACTTTTCTGAGCAATAGTGGGTGTGCGTGTGTGTCTCTTTTCCATTATCATTAATGGGAATTGGGAGCACTTAAGAGGCAAGCCTTTCCCTAGGGATGTAATTTCATGCATTAAGATATCAAAACATGAGAGAATACACATAGATATGTGGTGGATTCATACGATTGGCTCCATTAACACTAATGGGAATGAGGCCCGTGTCTCCCTGCCACACTGACGGGACAGATATAGAAGAGCTGGCGCCTCAGGAGGCCCAGGCTTGATGACTGACCTCACCCTTGCATGTAGTTTCCTTTGTTTTCAAAACCAGCTGGATAAATAGAGCAGAGGCCTCTGATTGAATATAGATACCAGGTCCTCACCCTGGCAGCAGGCAGTCTATGAGGTATGGCTTTAAAGGAACGCATGAGACGGACTCTATAAGCCACATAAACATCAGTCATTTATGGTCACATTATTCAAAGAACAGGCAAAGCAAATTAAGGATATATGTTTTCCTAGTGTTAGAAAAGGAGACAGCAGGCCCAAAATGGAGTCACTTATGCTAAACCCCACCAAGACTTAAAACCTAACTGCAGCTTCAGCTTCTCCCAGAAATATGATCTTTAACCAGCCAACCTGGAATTTCTTTGTCAACACAAAGATGTAATCCACTGATAGACTCCTTCCATTCCCAGTAGGGGGGCAACCTTGCCAAAAACAAAGCATTTTTCACTAATAATTTCCTTTCCCACTCTGTCCCTGCCTTTAAACACCTTTCCCTTTCCTTAGCTCTTTGGAACTCCTTTCTATTGCTAGATGGGATGCTGCCTGATTCATGAATCATTCAATAAAGCCAATCAGATATTTAGAATTGAATTTTTGTTATTTAACTCTAGAAGGGAGATGCAAAATCCTGAACCTCAAAGACCTACACCTGCTGCAGACTCAAACTACCAACAGGACCAGGTACTCCCTGATGGACTCACTTTCCACATCATTCCACTCCAAGCCTTGTCTGCCTTCTCTCTTTTAGGGTAATATTTGCACTTGCCTTTCCTTTGATGTCTTCTCTCTGTCATACTTACTGACACTCTCTCCCCATTGAGTGTTTTGTATATCCAACATTTACTTGATTACAAAATCCTAGACCCTTTAAAACATAAAATTGCGTGGAGGTATATCATCTTAAGGAAGGTGACAATATGGTCAAATTATTCACTAAGATCCGTTAGTTAGTGAGAAATAAATATCAAGTATCCAGCAAAAGCAAAACAGCAAAGTGTAGCAATTAAAACCTTAGAGTTAGACATTCCTGAGTTCCAATCAAATGTTTAATGTGTAATCTTGACCAAGTCATTTAATCTCTCCTGTTTTCACATCTGTTAAAACAAAACAAAACAAAACAAAACAAAACAAAACAAAACAAAACAAAACATGTCTACTTCATAGGATTGTTGGTAAGCTTTAGATCAGTAATCTATGGCCATAATAATGCCACATAAAATAATATGCACAAAACCTCAGTGACTTAAAATAAACATGTACTTTTGCTTAATAATCTATGTGTTGGCTGGGAGGCTCTGCAGATCTGCCTTGGGTTTGGCTGATTTGGGCTTACTTGCTTATGCATCTTTGATGAATTGGTTGTTTAGTCAGGTCTGCCTAGTCAAGGATGACCTTAGTTGGGATGGCTCATCTGTGCTTCATGTGGTCTCTCATTGTCCAGCTATACCCTACACCTGTTCTCCTGCTGGCAGGGGTCAAAGAGAGAGGGTGGCAGTGAACATGGCCTCCTAAGGCTTGGAACTGTTACACAATCACTTCCACTGCACCTTATTAGTCCAAGTAAGTCACATGTTCAAACTCAAACTCAAGGAGTGAGGAAATAGATTCTATCTCTTGATAGGCATTGCTATGATGTCATTTTGCAAAGGGTGTGGTAAAAGAAGAATAGATGACTGTGGTCATTTTCCAGTCAGTCTTCCACAAAGCTAAATGAACTTGTAAAGGGCTTAGCACAACACTACCACACAGCAAATTGCTTAATAAAATACATCAATTGTTAAAACCATTATAACCATACTATAATTCCTAGTTATTAATGATACAGTATTTTATCTGACACATTCTATGCATCTCTTCACATTCTCTTCATGCCAACCTCTTCCAGATTCATAAGCAATGCTCTGGTCTTAATTAGTGCACAAACCATCAATTCTGCTTGGGCCTTAGTGGCCTGACTGCAAGCTGCTTTCCATAGGAAAGTCATCAGGCCCTCTCTACAGCTTAAAGTTTGGTTTGTCTCATGACATCTGGACTAATGTAAAATGTCACACTGTGAGGCATGGGGTCTGTCACCCTGAGGAGCTGGTAAAGCAGCTGGATGAACAAACTGTGGTGTGGAAGAGCCAGTCCTCTATGGGGTCACCTTTGACCAGTGGAAAATGGGACACAGGAAGGAGCAAACAAATAAATGTCCTCTCCTTATCCTCTCATGGACTGTTCCATGAGCAGAATCTTTATAAATCCTGTCCAGAGACATTGTGTGGGGCTGAGCAAACATATCTGCCAGACAACATACTGTATCTACTCACAGATAGATCATCATGAAGCAGTGACTAGTAAAGCATCCTATTATCTTGTTTTCCACACTTCCCTGCCTCACTTTATTTTGTCTTCACCCTCCAGTCCTGTGTCTGCATCTCCCAAATAAAGCATTGGCACTTAATCCTTGCCTCAGGCTCTGTTTCCATGCAACTCTAAGATAAGTACATTTATCATATATCTTGCGCATATATTACATTTATATGTTATAAATGGTTTAAGGATAAATAATAATGTACCAATATTTGTCTAATGATGAAAGCCTATAGGAATAAAGCATAAAGGCATAACTTGTAACACATGTTACAAGTAACATGTGTTCAGTCCACTCATGAGGAGAACTCAGATCCTTTTTGTGATTAAATAATAAGGTTGCCGTGAACAGCTTGGACAGCAGACATTAAAGTAAGGACTTGGAGGGAAAAATTGCTTTAGTGTCACAGTTAGTATTAGTTTTAAATTGGATATAAGTTATGTTGCTGGAGGTGTTTTACAGAGCAGGTTGGATGGGTGGAATGAGTGAAAGGACTGGCCAAGAAATCTGTGGACTACTCCAACACAAAACCCAGAATCCAGAGAACCAAGGGCTTTATCTTATAAGAGTCTGCATTTCCCAAATAGGACCCAATTATTCTCCTTCCATCCCTTCCTTTAATGCATTCTCCTTCCTTCCCTACATTGGGACAGAATGTCTAAAGAATTTCCCCAAATGGAGAGATAAAAAAAAAAATAACAAAAACAAAACTTTTCAGACTACAGAAATGAACTAACAGAGGAAGGAGGCTCTCTCCTGCCGCTATCCCCAGGTTCTACAGATTCTTGTAAGAGATATTCAGAGAGCATCAATATCTTGGATATCTGATAAGAGACAGTTCTTCTTAAGTTGAAGGAGCTGAGGTGGGGTGGACATTATCAGAGTCACGATACTGTAAAGTTGTCTGTTAAATTATACTTTAGTTGGCATGACCTCCTCAGTTTACTGGGAGAAACTGTAAGATGGTGTTCAGAACATGACTTTGAGGAGTCAAATCTGAGTTCAAATGTGGGTTGCCATCCTCATCGACCTTCTGGCAAGGTTAAACAAGTTGTGTCATCGATCTTTCTTTTCTTGGTCTTAGAGTTGGTAATAACATCCTTTTAAACTAGTGTCTTAGGTGAGTTAACCCTGAGATAAAAACTCATATGCAAGGGATTTTTTAAGGAATTGCTCTCAGAAAAGGCTGATGAAGGAATGAGGGAAGCTGGTCCAAAAGGGAGAAGCCAGGTGAGGAGGGAGAATGTTCAGGTAAATTCCCAACTTCAGTCTGATCCCAAGGGGAGCTCTGGAGTATAAAATGTACCCCAGAGTTTGTGCTACTTCAGAGCAAATGAGCTGAGCTTCCATATTTTAGTACCAATCAGTAAGACCCACCTCCTCATTCATAAAATGGGAATCATATCTATGTTACTGGGCTAATTGCATTCCAAATTCTACATGTATAAGAACTCTTAGCAATATGCCTAGTGTGAGATGAGAACATGACATGTAGTGGGTTGTTTCTAATAATGATTGTCATTATTTTTTTAAGTGTATTTATTTTAAGAGAGAGAGAGAGAACAAGCAGATGAGAGGCAGAGTGAAGGAGAGACAGAATCCCAAGCAGGCTCTGTGCCACGAGCACAGAGTCCAATGTGGGGCTTAAACTCACAAACTGTGAAATCATGACCTGAGTGGAGATCAAGAGTTGAACACTTAACTGACTGAGCCCCCCAGGGGCCCCAGTGATTGTCATTATTATTGAAGAAATTGAGCAAGTTGCTAAAGCATCACACATCTAGCCAGAGCAGAGCCTTGAGAGAGGACATGTGTTTGGTTCTTTCCTTCTGACTCTCCGAGAGGTCACAGAAACTCTAAGCTGCATGCTTACACTCCGGATCACTTGCTACCCAGGTATCTTCTTCTGGGTGGTTCTACTCTCAAGTCAATTAGAATTAAAGTGAAGAGTTAGAAATGAAAGTGATTCTGTCATGTGTTTGTTAGTGCTGTTCTGAAAATCTGAACAGAAAAGGTCAGACAATTCAAAATGTATTTGTTCATGTGGGTGCATTCACATGGAAGCAAAGTTTAACTGGAAACGTTTCACCTTGACCAGTGTCAGATGTTCATTTGGAAGCAGAGACTTGTCATCTCTCATTAAGTCTCTAAAACACGCCTAGTACATGGTAAAAAGAATATATATCATGTGAAAAAATCCACATTCTTTCCTGAAACTATTAAGCACTTTTCTATCTTTCTTAATCCTCATTCTGGGTACTATGCTTCAAATAAAGAATACCCATGTGCCTCTTACTGAAATAATATTCTCAAGCTCTCCAGGTCATTCTGCCTGCATGCCATGGCCAGAAGAGCTGAGAGTTTATATCTCCCAGAAAGAACCTTTTACTGATGCCTTTTGAACGTGCTGAACTGTGAAACCCCAGCTCCCTTGTCATGATGTAGGACAAACTATGGAGCTCCCTTTGGGGTCAGGCTGAGCTGGGGATTCACATGAAATTTCTCCATCTCCATTTGGCTTCTTAGTGTTTCCTATCAAGCTTACCTCACTCTTTCACCAGGCTTTTCTGGGAGCAATTCCTTAACAAATCACTCTGAAGCGAATCTTTGTCTAACAGTCAGCTTCTGGAGTCCTAACCTAAGACACTGATAACAAAAAGGATTTTATTGGGGCGCCTGGGTGGCTCAGTTGGTTAAGTGTCTGACTTTGGCTCAGGTCATGATCTCATAGCTTGTGGGTCCGAGCCCCATGTCAGGCTCTGTGCTGAAAGCTCGGAGCCTGGAGCCTGCTTTGGATTCTGTGTCTCCCTCTCTCTCTGCCCCTCCCCCACTCACACTTTGTCTCTCTCTCTCTCAAAAAAATAAATAAATAAACAATAACAAAAAGATTTTCTTAACAAACATAAGGCCAAAGCAAGCTAGCAACATGGCATAATAAAAATTAGCATTTACTGCATGACTCATTTATCAGGAAACGTGTAAAGCAATCTATGGGTTACAGTATCTATGGGCTATGTTTGCAGATAAAGAATAAATATACAATAAGTACTAATAAAAGATAAAAGTTAAGTAATATATTTATAACCACACAGCTAGTTAGTGACCAAGTACATCTTCATTCAAACTGATTGATAATAAAGCCTAGGCTCTTAACCAGTCACCACCTTTGAACCCTTGAACTTGAAATGGAGAAAATGTGAAAGAAGATCCTTTAGCTCTTATTCCAAGAGGCATCCATTTCAACGTCTGGATTCATCAACCAAGGAAATTCTGTCTTTGTTTTCAGATTCTCAGCTAGGTCAGCTTTGTGAATGTTTCTGGATTTTGCATCATATTCCATGGAGGAAAGTGTGGACTGATATTTCACTTGCATTTTTATGCTTGTGTTACTTAGATCTTCTTAGAGACCCCGTTGAGTCCCAGTGCTAGCTGCCAGTGCCAGTGATTTCTCCATCAGGGAGTGGGGTTTAAAATTATCACTGACAACAAAGGCTCATCCGCTAGAAATGTAATATCCCTGAAATCTGACCTTCTTGAAGTTCAAAAGATAGTACCACAAAATTGAAAAGAAACCTTCAATGTAGGGTTGATCTTACGGACTATAATGAGGACCAGAGTTTCAATCTGCTCCCCAAGTGTGTGGCAATAAGGAAGGAAAGAAAGAAAAACAAAGAAGTGGAGATGAAGCTAATTCAGTGGAATTCAGTACAACAAATGTATTGAAGGTCTTCTGCCCTCACTTACTTCATTATACTGGGGCAGCACCCCTGCCGTCTCCTTTTCAAACTCTGCCATAACTCCTACAACCACATTCAGTACAGCAACAATACTTCACAGCAATTCTAAGGATAACAGTCCCTTGGTATTTCTCTACCACTAATAAAATCTATGTGGAAACTTTAAAGCTAATAGTCATAAAGAGTAGCGACACAGATGCATAGCCAAAGAGAAAAGAGCCAGGGACTTAGGACATTTCATTATTTCCTTGCTCTTTCCCTCCTGCCATGTGTTAACCTAAACAGCAGCAGATACTAGATCATGGGACACCTACATGTTGGGGTGGGTCCTCAAACATCTTGAACCATGTGAAAGATACCATATAAGGTGCCAGCATCTTCTCTCCTACAAGAAGCTTGGAGTCTAGACTGGAGGCTAACACTTTTGAATTGATTGACACAGCATGAAATAAGTAGATTCTATTCATGATTGTGTGGGTTTAGTAGATGAAGAAATCATTTAGAGCCAGGCTGATCAAGGCAAACATTGGGAAGGAGGTTCATTTTGAAGAGCAGTTAGCTGTGGGAAGGCTAAGAGGACTAGAAAAGGCATCCCAGGCTCAGAGTCTGCATGAGCAAAGGTGTGACAGAAAAAATTTAGAAGACATATCAGATGCATAATGGATCCACATGCAATAAAGAGTTTGAAACAAAAATTTGAAATATTTGAACTAGGCTAAACTGCCTTCCAAATATTTTTGTAATGTCAAATGCTTCCCTTACTAAAAATCCACTGATTATTGCTTGACAAACTATAGTACTAATATAGTTCTGTATAACAAACCACCACAGACCCAGTGACTTGTGACAACAACCATTTTGTTTACTCATAATTCAGGGGATAAGCAATTTGGGCTGGACTCAAACGAGTGGTCTTCTGTTGGTCTAGTCTGAGGTCACTCATACAACTTTTGTCATTCTGGCAGCTCATCTGGGGTTAAGTGGTCTTGATGGCTTTGAATATATGTTCCTATTTTGGAGACCATCTTAAACCATGGATTCATTCATGCTGAGGGCATGAACTCCACCTACCGCACTCTCTGCATCCCCCCAGACTCTGCACTAGGTGGAATCTGTCTCATGGACTCTGCCCTTCCATCAGGGTCACAGTGAAGATTCTGATAAATGATATTGAGAGAGCTAAGGATTATGGATCTGAAGCCAAAACATTTACCATTCTTTTACCATAGGGAAGGAATTCTGAGCAGTATTTCAAATTTGGAGGTAAATCTATGATATTTATCCAACTAAAAAAAAATCACCCACTACCATGAACATTCTGGAATGGTTAGATAGAGAGATGGTAAACCCATCTTGTTCAGTGCTCTACAATAAGACATGGAAGGAGTCTATGGTATCAGGAAAACATAGCTATGATGAGCCTGAGTGGTGACATTCTTTACTCGGTGGGGAGAAAACAAATCTGTGTACTCCTAGTATATGTCTGCAGGCTCTGGCATAGATCTGGAAAGGAAATATTTCTCCCTTTGGTCTAAAACACAAGACACATAGCAACTAGCAACTCCTTTTCTCCTTAACACCTGCATAGGGATTTGTCATACCTGCAAGTAATATTTATTTTCATTTACTTTTGGTATTGAAAATCCAGCTCCTTAAACTTCTAATATTTGAGAAAAAAAAATATCATTTAGTGGCCTGAAACAGCATCTAACTAAATGGTGTCCAAAAAGATGGAAAAATTTCATCTTCTTTCTAAAAATATCCCAGAGAGGCTTTTATACAGGGAGAATACATTTGTTGCAATACTCTGCCTACAGCAGCTGTCCCAAAGGGTAGGCAAGGTTCTCAAAGTACTTCAGAAATGTTAATGCATTTATTCCTCAAACATCCCTAATTAATATATAAAGAGCAAGAATTTATTACCATTTTTTTTAAAAGAGCCACATTAGCATCTGTCCATATCCCCGTTGTCCCTAACCCTGTGGTGCACATTGACCTGACATCCAAATGTCACCATTTGCATCTCTTTGCCCAAGGGCTTCTCTTGACACCACATTTCTCTGGCCTTATGCACAGCAGGCTGAAACAACTGGAGAATTAACAGTCCCCAGGAGCAGCCATCAACTAATGCCTGACAAAAATTAAAAATCGGTATGCAGTACCATCCCTCTACAACAACCTCTACCCTCTGGTGAGATGACTCTGAGCTCCATGTTCTACAATGGCTCCAGGGTACCCAGTGGGATGGAGCTCCAGTTACCCACAGTGACAATAAAATTGAGCATCTCCCTTGAATCATCTGCCTTGCTGTCCTGGTGCTTCCTGGAGTTGCCTTCTAACTAAATCACTTAAACTCCAATCTTTGTCTCATGTTCTGCTTCTGGGGGAAACAAACCAAGACAAACAGTGATGCATAGAGTAAAACTGTTTGCTTTTAATTAAATCAGATCTAATCTTCAGGTCTGGGATCTAGAATTGCTTCCATAAGACCTTCCTCTTCTTTCTATATTTAGAATTGTGAGAGGCACCTGAGTGGCTCAGTTGGCTGGGCATCAGACTCTTTATTTCAGCTCAGGTCATGATCTCAGCGTCATGGGGCCAAGCCCTGAATTGGACTCCATGAGCATGGGAGCCTGCTTGGGATATTTTCTCTCCCTCTCTGTCTCTCTCTCTCCCCCTCCTCCACTTGTGCTCTCTCTCTCTCAAAAAGAAAAAAAAAAAAAGAATTGTGAGGTTTATAAATTAGAAGAAAAGACCACAGGACATTTTATTCCAAACTCCTCATTCTACATATGAGGAAACTGGAGGTCAGAGAGGTGAAGAACTTGCTTCTTGGGGTAAAGCAGAGCACCTTTCGTTCCCAGAACAGCACTGTCCACACTAAACCACCCCACATTGGTTGTTCTGAGAGCATCTATCTTTCCTTACTGAATATGATGCAATCGAAATAATATAGTCCAGTAAGGTAGAGAGCAAACTTGCAGATAGCACAATAAAAAAAAAAAGGCTAGAATAAGAAATAGGGAGCAAAACTGGAGATATAGGCTTTGAGTTATGGAATGAATAAGTCATTGGACAAAAGATACAGCATAAGGAATATAATCAATGGAACT
Source organism: Felis catus (assembly GCF_018350175.1). Lineage (NCBI taxonomy): Eukaryota > Metazoa > Chordata > Mammalia > Carnivora > Felidae > Felis > Felis catus. The sequence continues at coordinate 37,967,992 of NC_058370.1, read as the reverse complement.
GTGATAGCCTTGTATGGTAACAGATGGTAGCAACACTTGTGGTGAGCACAGCATAACATCTAGACCTGTCAAATCACTATGTTGTACACCCGAACCTGCTGTAATATTGTATGTCAACCATACTCCTATAAAAAGTAAATAATAAATAAAAATAAAATTTAGGGGGTGCCTGGGTAGCTCAGTCAGTTAGGCATCTGACTTCAGCTCAGGTCATGATCTCCTGGTTTGTGAGTTGGAGACCCGTGTCGGGCTCTGTGCTGACAGCTCAGAGCCTGGAGCTTGCTTCTGATTTTGTGTCTCCCTCTCTCTGCCCCTCCCCTGCTTGTTCTCTCTCTCTCTCTCTCTCTCTCTCTCTCTCTCTCTCTTTCTCAAAAATGATTAATGGTTAAAAAAAAAAGTTTTTTTAAATAAATTTTTAAAAATAAGGAAAGAGTAAAGAAAGAAAAAACAGGTTAGCCTAGCAATGAAAGGTTAAATAGAGTGCAGTCGTTCTCAGTTTTGAACAGACATTGGAATTACTTGAGGTGCTCTTAAAAATGTGGAGGCCTGGATCCATTCCCCCAGAGATCCTGATTTAACTGATTTGGTGTGCACCTTTGGCACTGGGACTTTAAAAAAGCAATGCTCAGTTGACTCTACTGTGCAGCCAAGATGGAGAACCACTGGTCTGGCATACCAAAATTCTTCCATCACTGAAATAAGAAATCATATTGCTTTAGGTAGGGACTCTCAGCAGTCAAAAGAGGCTCCAAGGATATTAAAAAATGAAGAATTAACAAAAGAAGGTGTAAAAATATTTTACACATGTATTTTAAAGGTTTGCATTAATCAGCTAACATTTATAGAGAGTACTGTGCAGTATAATTACATATTAACTACAGTGCCTGTTGTAGGGCAAATAATGGCCCCAAAGATGTCTGCATCAAAATCCCCAGGACCTGTGAATATGCTGCCTTACTGATAACTGAGATTTCAAAAATATGATTAAGGTTCCATAAATGGGAGATTATCTTGGATTATCCAGGTAAGCCCAATGTAATCACAATAGTCCTTACGAAAGGGAGGCAAGAGGGTCAGAGTCCAAGAAGAAGCGAGACTAGAAGCAGAGGCTGGAGTAATTGGCATTGCTGGAAGGGGGCCAGGCACCAAGGAATGAAGGCGACCTCTAGAAGCTGAAGAAGACAAGTGACAGATTCTCCCCCAGAGATCCCAGAAGAGAAACATCCCTGCCAACACCTTGATATAAGCCCACCTAAGATCCATATTCAGACTCCAACCTCCAGAACCATGATAATAAATTTGTGCTGTTTTAAGCCACTAGGTGTGTAGTAAATGGTTGCACTAGCAGCAGGAAACTAATACAGGGCTGCTGGTGTGAGCTAGTCATGATACACACTTTAAGGTTTTGTGATAAACATTTCTTTCACTCCGATACCCACCATCCCTGTGGATAATGTAACCTAAAGATAAGAATGAAAGCCTAAAACTGGAGCCCTTTGTGACTGTGCAGTCCAAGCCATAGGACTCTCTTGGCCCCAGTGACCAGCGCTGGCTCCAAGGACATATGATACTGCTGCAGACGACATCAAATAGGACACAGGCTAACATCTGCCTAAATATGATGCCCAACACAGAGAATTAGGGATTCTGAAGAATCATTTGTTCACCTTTTTAAATCTATTCTTCTATTCATCCATTTATTTATCCACTCAACCAACACCATTTGGCTCCTGCTATTATGTTGGGCAGAGGTGTGATCTAGTATAGTTAGGATTTCCAGATAAAACGCAGTTAAACTTACTTCAGAAAAACAACAAATGATAATATATATATATAAATATAGAATATTAATATATTAATATTAGTATTATAATATTGTTTGATGTTTACTTGAAATTCAACTTTACCTGGATGTCCTGTATCTTTATTTGCTAAATCTATACAATCCTGAGGTTAGCAGTTCTCAGCCAGAGTTCCAAGACACACTCCTGTGTTACTGGTAATTTGTAGCTGCACTTTGTGAATGACCTGTGCTTATAAAAACTTAGAACCTGATTCTAACTGAATTTATTCTGGCATGCTGCCTCGTGCCAGAGAGAGAAGAGTGGACTTTTTGTCAGAATAAAAAGAAGAAGGCAATGCACACAACACTTTGGCACCCCCTGGGAAATGAAAGCTGCCATGCTTTTTGAAAGGTAGAAAATAAGGGAAGAACATGACTGATCCAGTGTGTATTACAAGGACTCATAGACTATCTTTTAAATTCTGCCCTGTCATTCACTAACTGTGTGACTTAAGGGAAGTTCTATCTTCTCTGAACTTTGGGGGTTCTTTTCCTATAAAATTAGAACATTATATAATTTCTAGGTCATTTGATCCATCAACTAATATTTATCCTTGATCAAACAACTAATATTTACCTGCTATGTGTCAAGCCTCATTCTAGCTGCTAGAGATACTATGTCGAACAGGCCAAAGTGCTTGTTCTCAAGAAACTTATATTTCTTTGGTTATATAATGATTAAAGAAACTATCCCAGCACTGAAGCACACAGTCGGTGTTCAACAAATGTTATGGAATGACTGCTTTGATTTATGATAACTTAACACCTTATCCTCAAGAGGCTTACTCTCAAGTAAACAGGTTAGCCTTGCCTGCCTTGTTTGCTCAAAGGCTTAGGAAATGCTATTTGGGAAAAACTATTTTAATCTTGAGTAGCACAGGGTGTCAGGGAACAGATTTCATTAGGTTCTGTACTTCCTCTGTGAGAGAAGTTTCCAAGAAGCAGTTCATGACAGGAAGAAGTACAGTGGATTCTATGCTGGGTTTGCCTGTAAGTCAGAAGGCCCATGCGGGGGATGTTGCAACTTTTGCAGCTTTGGTAACCCATATGGAGATGGGGACAAGCAGGAGTCATAGGCATCTATGTGTTTACATTCAATTTCATGTATTCAAGTAACATTTATTAAAGTAATTTCCATGCACAATGGAGGTAACCTTCAGTTTCCAAAGCTGACTGCAGTTCATACTGCTTATATGCAAAAATCTGGCAACAGCAACTGTGCTCTGAGATTATATAAGAAAGAAATATCTGATGGAATCCACAGTATTTTTTTTCATGTTGTGAAATATAATTTCCCTAATCTGTATGTGTGCCTAGGAAAGTATAAATAGGAAAGACATTTATCACAGCATAGAAAGTCATCTATTTATTCAACAACTATCCACTGGATGGCCTTTATTAAGCATAGTACTGAGAAGACAAGAGAGAAGAGAAGAGAAGAGAAGAGAAGAGAAGAGAAGAGAAGAGAAGAGAAGAGAAGAGAAGAGAAGAGAAGAGAAGAGAAGAGAAGAGAAGTCATGTAAGACCTTGCTACTGAAAGTGTGATCAATCTGTGGACAATTAGCATCACCAGCTATGAGTTCTTCAGAGAGGCAGGATCTTGGGTTCTACCAAGACTTATTGAACTAGCATCTACATTTAACAAGGTCCCAGGGTGATTCAAATGTACATTATATTTTGAGAAGCCCTGATGTATGATACCATCATGATGACCCAGAGAGGATGCTGCTATAGAGACAGAATTTATATACAATATCAAGAAATAAGGAGAGGGACGCTCGGGTGACTTAGTTAAGCTTCTAACTCTTGATTTCAGCTCAGGTCATGATTTCACAGTTCATGAGTTCAAGCTGACAGCACAGAGCCTGCTTGGGATTCTCTGTCTCCGTCTCTCTCTATGCCCTTCCCCTGCTTGCTCTCTCTCTCTCTCTCAAAAATAAATAAACATTTAAAAAAGAAAAAGAAATGATGGGAATAGCTGTATGATTTTTCTCAAATTAAAATCCAAATCTCCTGCAATGCCGTTCTCTTTCTTTTTTCTCACATGTCATTTCAAACTTTTTGTTTCTTTTACCACAAACAACAGTGGTAAACGAATTCAAAACTATATTATTCCTGTCTGTATGTATTTATTTCCTGGGCTTCATTTCTTCCTTGTGAATTCTTAACTTTGGGTATGCAAATTCTCTATTCGTCTTGTTTTTGAATAATGCAGCCTCACTAATACGTGGATGCTTTTTGCCATTAGCTTCAAATATTCATGCCAATAGTTGGTATCAGATTAACATAACAGGTAAAAAAATGACTCCAAAGTCAATTATATCCAGGTTTGCAGTATTTTTTATATCTGCAGTAAAGTTTAGTATATCTCCTTCTCTGTGAATGTACATTGATTTTTTGTAAATTGAAACACGATGCTCATACAAAAAATTATAACCCTTTTATTTATTTTTAAATGTTTATTTATTTGAGAGAGCACACATGTGTGTGCACGCGCAAGCAGGGGAGGGGCAGAGAGAGGAGAGAGACTCCCAAGCAGGTTCCACACTGTCAGTGTGAGCCTGATGCAGGGCTCAATCTCACCAACCACAAGATCATGACCTGAGCCAAAATCAAGATTCAGGTGGTTAGCTGACTGAGCCACCCAGGTGCCCCAATTATAACCCATTTAAATAAAATTCAGTGGTTTCAAGCATATTCACAAGGCTGTACAACCATCACTTCATTTCCAGAACATTTTCATCTCCCATTAACAGTCACTGTCCATTTTTCTTTCCCACTGCTCCTGTTCACCACTAATTTATTTTCTGTCTTTATGGATCTCCCATTTTGGACATTTCATATGGCCTAAAGTGTCTGGTTTCTTTCACTCATGTTTTCAAGGTTCATCCATTTTGTCGCATGTCTCAATTCTTTATTCCTTTGTACGGTTGACTAACATTGCATTGTGTAGATGTCCTAAACTTGTTTATCCATTCATTTATAGATATTTAGTTGCATCTGCTTTTTGGCTACTATGAGGAAAGCTGCTATGCACATTCATTTACTAGTATTTGTGTGAACTGATGTCATCAATTCTCTTCTGCATGTACCTAGGAATGAAATTGCTGGGCCATATGGTAACTCTATGTGTACCATTTTGAGGAACTGCCAAACTGTTTTCCACAGCAGCTACACCACTTTAGCTTCCCAGCAGCAGCGAGTGATGGCTCTAATTTCTCCACATCCTTGCCAACACTTGTTCTTGTCTGTGTTTTTTTTATTATAGACATGCTGTTTGCTGTGAAATGGTATTTCATTGTGGTCTTCATTTGCATTTCCTTAATGACTAATGATGTTGAAAATCTCTTCATGTGTTCGGTGGCCAAGTGCAAATCTTCTTAGGAGAAAATGTCTACTCAAACCGTTTGCCCATATTGGGCTTTTTGTTGTTGTTTTGCAGAATTCTTGATATATCCTAGCTACCAGACCCTTTACAAATTATTTGTCAATATTTTCTGCCATTCTGTGGGATACTTTGTCACTCTACTGATGATGCCCTGTGGAGCACAGGTTTTTTTGTTTGTTTCCTTGTTTGTTTTAATGTAGTCCAGTTCATCTATCTTTTCTTTGGCTGGTTGGGTTTCAAAAGTGTCGTATCTAAGAAACTGTTGCCTTATCCAAGGTCATGAAGATTTACACTTATATTGTCCTTTAAGAGTTTTGAAATCTTAGTTCTTATTTAAGGTCTTCAACGCATTTTGAGTTAAGTTTAGTTTACGGTGTGAAGTAGGGGTCAAGCTGCACTAGCACCACTTTTTAAAAACATCAATTTTTGAATTGCTTTGGCACCTTTAACAAAAATCAGTTGACTGTAAATGTATGTAAAATGTGTTTTATTTCTAGACTCTTAATTCTATTCCACTTATCTATATGTCTACCTTTATGCCATTACCACACAGTCTTGATTATTATACTTTGTATTAAATTTTGAATTGGAAAGTGTGAGTCCTCCAACTTTGTTCTTTTTCAAGAGAGTTTTGGCTCTGCTGGATCCCTTGAATTCCCATATGACTTTTAGGATCAGCTTGGGAAATACTGCTATCTTGACATGTGAAGTCTTCCTATTCATGAACATGAATCATTGTTATATTTATGTAAGTATTCTTTCATTTCCTTCAATGATGCTTTTAAGTTTTCCTATGGTTGCCCAGGGGATTATAAATAACATCTTAACTGATAACAATCTAGTTACTTTAACACGAGGTTAATTTCAATAGTATGCTGAAACTTTGTTCCTATACTGTTTGAATCTTCACTTGTTCCTCTGTGTCATTACTGTCATACAAATTACAACTTTATGTTCCATGTGCTCATCAACACAGATTTATGGTTGTTCATGTATGCAGATATCCTTTAAATCAGAGAGGAGAAAAAAAGAGTTATAAACCAAAATACATTTTTACTGTCTTATGTATTTACTTATATAGTCACCTTTACTGGTAGTTACTATTTTTAATGTGGATTTGGTTTATGGCTTAATGTTCTTTTATTTCCGCTTAAAAGATTTTCTTTAGTAATTTCCTGTTGGTCTCCTAATGACAAATTCTCTGTTTTTATTTATCTTGTAATATCTCTTTTTCCACCTTCTTTTTGAAAAATGCTTGGGCTAAATACAGAATTCTTAGCTCAACTGGTTGAAAAGACTTTTGGGACATTACATATATCATCTTGCTGCCATCTGGTCTCCAAGGCTTCTGATGGGAAATCAACTGTCAATCTTATTGATGATCCCGTATATGGAATGAATTTATTTTCTCTTGCTGCTTTCAAGACTTTGTTTTTGTCTTTCAACAGTTTGTTTATGGTGTGTCTAGGTGTGAATATGAGTTTATTCTACTTGAAGTTTGTTGAGTTTCTTGTATATTCAGAATAATATTTTTCATCAAATTTAGGAAAATTGGGACCATTATATATTTAGTAGTCTTCCCTGTTGGCTCTCTCTTCTCCTTGTGGAACTTCAATTATGACTATGTTGACATGCGTATAAGTCTCTGCTCATTTTTCTTCATTTTTATCTGTTCCTCAGTGTATATAACCTCAATTACTTTATGTTCAATTGTGCTGAATTTTCTGCCTGCTCAAATCTACTATTATGTTCCTCTAGTAAATTTTAATTTCAGTTAGTGTACTTTTCAATTCTAGAATTGCTACTTAGTCCTTTTAGTTAATTTCTGTCTCTTTATTGATATTTGCTACTTGGTGACACATCATTCTTATGCACTCCAATAGATTATATGTTCTTTGACTATAATTAAAATAAATGATTTCAAGTCTTTGTCTAGTAAGTCCAATACATGAGCTTCCTCAGAGACAGTCTCTATTGACAGCTCTTTTTCCTGTTAATGTACCGTACTTTCTTGGGTTTTTTTTTTTTTCTTGTAAGCCTCATTATTTATTGGAAATTGAACATTTAAAAAATAACATGGAAACTCTGGAAATTAGGCTTTCATCATATCCTATGTTTTGCTATTACTACTGAGTTTTGTTTTGTGACTGGGTGTGTGGTTGGTGGTGGTGGTGATGCCTGTGGTAATGGTTTTCTTGGTTTAATAGCTTTCCTGAATTAACTCTGTTAAGTCCCTATTCTTTTATACTTGTGGTCACTGAAGTCTCTGCCTAGTTAACATCATGGTCAGCTAATTACTGGACAGATTTTTATAAGTATATAAAACCAATAAGTCTACCAAGCTTTGTTGAGGGGCTCTGTGTATCTGCTGGGGAACACCGTTAGTACTTAGCCAGTATTTGACAATTCTACCTTATGTTTCACTTCCTGCTGACAACAAACCTCAAGGTAGGCCACAGTTGAGAACTTAACGCCTTCTCAGATATTTCCTGAACATACGCACATCCCTGTGCATGCACATAAACTTTATATCCTTGTGATTGTGTATGTGAGCGTTTTAAAACCCCTATAGATATCTCCTTTCCCAGCTTTTCCTTTAAAACTTTTTGGTTAGCCTGTGGTTTTCTCCATAGTCTGTTATTTACTGCTTCAGACAGACACAAAGGTAAGCAGTTTAATTCTAATTGTTTTTGACAAATTCTGCCAGGTTAAAGGATTTTTTTCCATTATAGGAGGTCCAAGTCAAGGCAAATAAAGACTGTCTTGCAAGCAGGGTCTTTCAGGGAACGACTAGATAGGTCGAATAATGATAATCTATGGGAATGAAGTTTAAAGGAGCTTCAACTCTGTTTCTCTTCTAGTTGCTACCAGGCTGCCATATTTAACTATGGGCATGGGCTCTAGGTTTTCAAGGCAACCCGCTACCACATAGTTTATGGGTGGAAAGAGAGCAACAGGACAAGTTAAAATGCCCTAAGAATAAGGCTCACTGTTTTTACTGAGATCCAACCATTGCTACTGAATAAATACTTCCCATATAACTAAAAGCCTTTTGTTCATTTTCAGAGTTATAAAAATGTTGATTCTATTTATTATCAATATTTTTGTAGATTTTATGGAAGAGAGAATTTTCAGAGATCCTGCCATTTTTGCTGACACCAATGACATTAATAATTTTAGAGTAAAAATGCATAAAATGTAAAATATTGGTCTGAAGGGAAATTAGAAAGTCTTAAAATTTCATCTTGTTTTATTGTTCAATACCTCCCATGAGGAAACAATATGTTATCTGTGTAATATTATAACTTTGTGAACATTGTGCATATTCATTTTCCTGAGAATTTTGTGAAGGCATAAAATGGTCGATATTATATTAAACATAAACAGGAAGATGTTTTCTGAAGATGCCTATTTCTCAGAATGGCAGCTGTACCTTGGAGACAGGGACTAGCTATTTAGGATAAATAAATTGCTTCAGGCCTAGACTTAGAATTCAAGAAATGTGGTAAAATAAGCCTTGACTTAGGTGTTTCATGTTTAAGATAGGGCCTGGAATTTGGTGAACTATTGCAGGAGGTAAGAGTAGAATTTCCCATTGTGGAGTGGTAGCCCCAAGGAGCAAGCCAGCTAGGGTGAAATCAGTACTTGTTGTTATTAACCAGACTACTTGTGATACCAATATTGACTGTGTTTATTTTCCTTGTATTACCATTGAAGGTGAGATCCTTTTCTGAAAGCTAGATAAGAATGTGTATTCAGGAGAAATCTAGACTTAACCTGATCCCATCTTAAAAAAAAAATGGACCAAAATCAGCATTTTTTGTATTTCTGATCATGTGCAACATCATTAAACGTCCTTAGAGTCAAAGCTTATCATCAGAGGCCACAGGCATAATTTTGCTTAGGCTGCATAGTCATGAAAGGTTTCAATGTCAGACTTTCAATCTTACCTTTAGATTATATTATCTATATGGTCACTGGGTCAGAGGATAAGCACTACAGGAGTGAAGAAATATATAAGATATTGTTGCTTAAAGTGCAGTCTGTGGACAATTAGCATCACCATCTTATGAGAGATTTTCACATACATAGAATTTAAGGCATCACACTAGACCTACTGAACCAGAATATACATTTAAACAAGATCTCCTGGTGATTCATGTGCACATTAAAGTCTGAGAAGTACTGCCATAGATAATCTAGCCATGGATTGTTGAAATTTGATTGTATACACTCCATTAAACAAGGCCTTGGGGAATTTAAAAGGTTGTTTTTGATCTTTCTAGCTACTCTGCTCCTTTCAATTGCAAAAGCAACAGGGCAGCTAAAATATTTTAACCTCAATGTGGCCTCTTATAAGTTATTAGCTGAGCTATATTAAATATCATTCTATATAACATTGCAGTAAAATTTCTATGGTGAGAAACAGAGAAAAGTCATGCTTTTTCCCCCAAGAAAGTTGATTTATGAATCCTAGAGAAATTCCATAGTTAAGTCATTTTATGTACTGAACAGGGTCTACACCAAGAAAGCTACTTCTTGAAAGAACAGCCAAATACCATTCTTACATATTTAACGGGCAGAGGTGAAAATGATGATAAGGAACAGTCCTACCTTGTTGCAGAGCTGAACTTTCCAAAATTTATTGAATATATGAATTGTCACATTATATGAGAAATTCAGTAGTAGGTTGTCCAGGTGTCTTGGGAGGAAAAGCCCTGTAAGATAAGGAAGATCAATGGAAATCAGGAGCATCTTAAATCAAGTTCGCTAAAAGCAGAGCCTGAAATGGGGATTCAGATGTATGGGATGTATTGCAGGAGGCTTCTCCGGTGAAGGGGAGTAAGGGAAGCAGGATGGGCAGGGAAAGCACGTGAGCAATGTGGTATGAGCTGATGTGGTATCTAACTTCAACCTGATCCCACAAGGAGCTCTGGAGTATGAATTTCACCACAGAGCTCCCTCTAAGGCCAGGAAACTAGCCTGTCCCTAAGTCAGTCAGTCATTGACTGCCTCTTGAGGATAGACATGACCTCCTTGACTAAGAGCAAGTCCCCAGAGCAGGAGTCCTCATGACAGCCAACAGAGATAGTGGCTCCTTTCTTGAGGACAGCTTGGAGGCGCATCACCAGGGCTTCAAAGGAATCATACTGGGAATGAACCGTGACTCTAAAACATCCATATTATTACCCATGAATACAAAGCTCAGTATGATCTCACAGCCTCAGAGGAGACAAAAAACAGATCTTGACATAGGGCATATTTTCCATTCATCCATATTTATTTAATCTGTATAATTTTAGCATGTATGGTGTGCACAGTGCTAAGCTGAGCCCTGTATGTTTTTTTAAGTTTTCAATATATGGTGTCTTATTTTGGGTTCTACTTTAAATGCAAACTCTGAAACAAGGACTTGGGTACAGGTAATATGTCTGGAAAGTAACTTCAGGAAGCACAAAAGAGGGTTAGGAAAAATGAGAGAGGGAATGAAGAAAAGGTTCACTCCAAAATAAATTGTGAACTGTTTGTAGTAAAAATCTCTTGTATAGCATATCACCACCTTGGGCAAATGGGGTTCAGTCCCATTGGTGACTTTTTGAGGAATGACTTAGAATTGTGCCACCAATTCCCATCCCTTGTTTTAAAAGGATTGTTTCTGGAGGTGTGATCTCCACAGCACAGCCTGGCTACCATGACTTTAGGCTGTATATAATGTGACTAGAAAGAAAAAAAAGGGATCAGTTTAGACTAATCAAAGTTTTCATACACGAAGTAAGAATGCTCCAACTGAGGCAGATGGAAGGCTAAGGAATACGATACAAGTAGAAGAAGGGGAATTTGAACTTGACCTGCAGAGAATGAGGTGTTATGAAGATTAATATGGGCACAGTAGACAATAAAAGCACTGACTTATCATGATCATTGTGGCAGAAGACTGTAGCAAGATTAGCAAGCATTCAGTCATCCAACAAATATGCATTTAGCACCAACTGTATGCACAACCTTCACAGCATCAGGGTCAGAGAGACAGCGCCCTAGAACTCATCCAGTGTGGTCCTCCAGCCTGAGTTAAGTCAAGACTAAGCAGCATTCCTCCAAAAGCAAATATCAGCCCTCAAATGTGGTACCAAGTTGCCCTCTCCCAAGGTTCAGGGAGACCGCCTAGCTGACTCAGGTTGAGCCTGTGGGGTCCTGGGCACATCTGAGGGAATTTCTCCTACATATGGTGGGCGGGTTGGTTGCTAACCCAAAGCTCAGGAGGCCAAGGTTCTAGGTCATGCTCTGCCAATGAACTTCACAAGCTTTACCCCTGTCTGGGACTCCATTTCTTTTTCTTTAAAAATAAAGCAACCCGACTTGGGGATGTCTGCAGCATTCTCCTATAAAATTCTGCTCTGATGAAACCCCAACCCTCATTTTATGGAATGAGTACCTAGCTGATTTGCCACCCCCTCAAAATCCTGCCACACCTGCAACATGTTCTTCCAGAAAGGTCCAGCAATGCTTTTGGTCCTGCCTTTAAACTAGCATGGCAAAGTCATTCCTCATATTAAAGGACATTTGCCCATTTGCAAGGTTCATAAAGCAACAACATTCTTTTTTATTTGTTTGAAATTAGCCACCTTGTATTTCCCTTAAATAAAAATCTAGTGGAAATTCTTCACCTCATCAATTTTCATAACTCAGGTGCAAACTCAGGCATGCCTTCCTTTTGTGCAGAAAAGCTCTTCTGTGATGTGTTTTGGGTTTCTTTCTACATGAACAAATATCTCTAAATAAAGTTCTACAACATTTATTATTTTCCACTATATAATATTTTTAAAGAAAAAAAAAAAGAAACACTTGTGAGATGTGCTGATTGATAACAGAATAGACCATGCCTATGGAAAGCCTTTCTATTCACAATATAGAGCCACTACAAAGCCAGGGAGGTGGTGGCTTACATAAACCTTAGCCATAGGATCCAGGAATAAATAAAATACCATCCCAGATCTATAAAATGACAATAAATGTCAGTGCTCATAAGTATTCCCAAATCCACATGGTCAGCCGCAGAATCTCAACATGCCAGGTGTTCCACCTCCAAGTCCAGACAGAGATCTAAGCTGTGCTTCTCTGAATAAACCCATCTGAGAGCATCAAGAGCACATGCTGTCCTTGAATTCTGGAGTAAGTTGGCAAATGCAAGTTCAATCAAAGGCAATAATGTAACAAGTGTTCCAAGTGTAATAATAATAAATTTCTACAGCCAAATTAATAGGACATGCAAGACCTAAAACCTAAGTGGGAATTAAAACTGCTCTTTTAAATGGAAAAAAAAATCAAACTGTGTAGAACAGAGGCATCACATTAGTCACACACGCTAGAAAGGTCTAGATTCCCAAGGACAAGGGGCATTTTTTTTTATTCCACTAGGAAAATAAGTGTTCATGGCTAATGTTGCAGCACTAAGTTGCACTAAGTGAAAAATTTCATTTGGTTGCTATTTTTGATAAAGAAACTGTTTGTGAATGTTCAGCAAGGGCTGGACTCCATAGGGATCACATCAGAAATGTCATGTGTTTATAAGAACTTAAGAGAAGGAAAGAATGTATCTGTCAGCCTTGGATATGCAGCCGTGATGCCTTAAATATTGTGCATATAACAACTCTGGAAAACATTTTCGTTTTGCCCTTTGGGACTTGAAGAAATAACTGCAAAAAAACAAAACAAAGGGACGGTCCATTTTACATATCTGAACTCTCTAGCAGCCACATTATTCAAAATCCTAAGTTTCATAAAAAGATTGCCTTGATAGAAACTTTAAAGGCCATTTAGTTCAAGTCCCCATCTATGTGGGAATATCTGATGGGTGTTTATTCTCAGCGTGGACACTTCAGGCAGGGAGGGAGATGGGGTCTTTGTTCACATCTCAGTGTCCTGCAAAGCCATGACTGCCTTATCTCCTTGCCTGTCTCCTTCCTTCCTTCCTTCCTTCCTTCCTTCCTTCCTTCCTTCCTTCCTTCCTTCCTTCCTTCCTTCCTTCCCTCTCTCTTCCCTCCCTTCCCTGCCTCTCTTTCTTCCTTCTTTCTTCTGTGCCTCCTTCCCTCCTCTCTTCTTTCTTTCCCTCTCTCCCTCCTCCCTCCTTCCTCCCTTCCTTCTTTTCTTCCTTACTCCCTCCCTCTAACTCCACTCTCTTTCCTCATTCCCTCCCTCCTCTTTCCTCTTCCACCTCCCTTCCTCTTTCCTTCCTTCACCATTTTCTTTTCCCTCCTTCTTTCTCTCCTTCTTTCCATCACCCCTCTTTATCCTTTTCCTTTCCTTCTATCCCCATCTCCCTTTCTTCCTTTTTAAGAAACAGCCCTGATTTTGAGAAGTTTTACCTTCTGTCGTGCTAAAAATCCATTCTCTCTCGATGTCCTCATTTGTGTACAGTTCTCAGCCTCAGAACCCAACAGAGTGACTCTGTTTGGCCTACAGGATCCTTTCTTTCCAAATTCTACAAAAACCCCCCATGCTTCTCCTTTCCCAGGCTCCAAATCTCTACAAAATTCATATGTATGGTTTATGAACTGGAAACCAGTTAGGGAAGGAACAAAATTTTTAAGGCTTATATATTAGCTACGTTTTTATGATTTTGTTACTTTACTGTCAGGATGTCAGGAGAACTAGCCAGGTAATGATAATACAGTAGTCAAAATTATTGCACATTTACCATGTGCCCAGATAATGTACAATGTATTTACAGGGACTATCTTACAGAATTCTCTCCTCCTGCAAGAACGCTATTTATCAGCCTTTTTGTACAGAGAAACATGCCCAGGGTGAGCCAGCTAAGAAATGACAGTGTGGGTTATTGAGCCTCTATTAATCTCCTAACCTAGTGCTCTCAACCACTACACAGTCCTGACTTCACATGTGTGCAGTATTTAGTTTCCAAAAAGGCATTAAAGCCAACTTCTAATTTTTCCCAGCTTTATAGTTAGCATCCCCAGGAGTGCCAGAAGCCCTGTTCCCACTTGTGAGCTCTGCATGCCTTAGACAGAGGTACTCAGCAGACACAAAACCCACCGGGCTATGTCTTGCTACCTCACCCTAGTCAAGGCTGCTCCCTTGTCCTGGACCATCCTCCTCATGCCTCTCTCCATGCCATGTCAGCACCCTGCCTTTCAGGCAGACCTGTGCGCGTCCAGCCGGCCCCATCATCAACCCTGGAGATCACGTCCTGCCTGCCCTTGCCTCTCACTCAGCTCAAGAAACACCCTGGCTCTGTTTGAGGTTCTTATGTGGGAGACTTCTCACCTCCACCAGATTATGAGAGCTGCCAGGGCAGAATCCAGGCACACAATAGGCCCTCAGCTCATGCATGCTGGACACGTTGATCAATGCATCTCCTTCCCTAGCATCTCCACTGAAGGCTAAGGTGCCCTTTCTCTCCTGAGCTACACACACAGCTCCAATTTCTCAAAGGGGCATGAGCATACCTCAAGTCCCAAAATCCTTGGTTGCTCGTCTGCTTTACAGCATCACTCAAACTTTGAGTTTCTTCCAGTAGCCTGCATAGAAAGAGGGATTTCGTAAGCGGCCAACAGTATATTTTGTGCTCAAATTCCTCATTCACACAAGACCAGAAAAGAAAAACAAAAACAAAAACAAAAATCCATACTAGCCCCTGGAGTGTCTCAGCTTCCAAAAGAGTTGTTATTAGAAAATTGCCCTTGACTGAGACCCTGGAGAGGAGCTAGTGCTTCCCATGGCACATGCAACCGTGAGCAAAGAGCCCCCGAAGCACTGGGGCATAATTTTCTCTCTTAATAAAAGATTAATTCCCATGTAAAAGGCTGCATGGGGACCATCATTACTTGCTGGCAGGGCCGTTCCATTTCCCTGTGCCGTCTCTGACCTGTTCTGGAAAGCTGTATAATGTGCTGTCGGGGGCGTCATTCCAGAGATGGAGGAATGCAAATGAAACCAAGGAAGAGGTTGTGCAGACCTAGATTGAGACACCAAAGTTCTGCCCTCAGCTCTGACATTCCCATTTCCATTAATTGGTTTTCACTTCCACTTACCAGACCATCTCAAAGAGGCTTTCTGACTCTCTGTGCCATGATCAGAGTGTTATAAACACACCTCCACATGCTCTCCCTTCTGCCTGCTCACTCCCCTACTTTATAATTGGGCCAATTTCTGGTGGTGGCGGTAGCTGATACTTCTTGAACACTTTCTAAGAGACGGGCCCTGTGCTTGGAACATTACTGTGAGTTATAGCTTTTAATACTCTTAAATCCTGAGAGAGGGACCTGTATTATTATTGTAAATATACAACCAGTAATATTATATGTCATTATACATAATCAAATTAATGTTTATAAAATGTACAATGGAATGTGTGATTTAAAAATAATCATCTCTATTGTGCATCTTAGGTTGGAAAGATCATCCTGGGTCCCTCAGCTAATAAGTAATAAGCATTTCATTTAAGTCTAAGCTTTTCTAACTTTTTTAAGTTCTTGCATTTAACTAGTCTGATATACTACCTGTCTGTTTATCCTTCAAGGCCATGTTCAAATATTACCCTCTACATGAAGAGCCTTTTTGGTGGCAACAAAGGCGAGTGGCTTTTCTACCCTCCCTATCACACTTTTACATATATAACAGTAAATCTGAGTCTCATCAAGGCCTATTTCAAAATAGTGCCAAAATCAGATGAATTATTAGTCCCATATCAAGAAATTGTAGAAAAGAAGGAAAAACCTTTTTGCAGGCTCTTAAGAAGACACCAAAGTTAGATTACATTCATTAAACCTAACGCCAAGGCAAAATATCTTAAATTTGTCATATAGTTCCCACCCACCCCCATCTGTTCTATGGTAGTTCTTCCCTTGCCCCTGTATAACAAACTTAGCAGGCCCCATGACGTGTCTGGTCACAATTATATCATCAAAATTCCTCATCACTTTAAATCATAATAGTAATTAAAATGTCCAATCCCTGTAACTGCAAAGGCCTACATGTAGAAAGGAGGGGAGATATTCAGAAGTTTCTTTTCCTGTCCAGCTCCTCCTTCTACAGCTCTCTAAGCTTGATGTCTTACTTTTCTAGAATTAGGACATGGGAAGTTTATACTAGACTGAAACCCTTGTAAACTGCCTTTGTATTTTCCAATAAACAAGAGCAATGCATACTGTATATATTACATAAAATAGTCATCATTATATTACATAACAATATATAATATAGAAATATGTAATATTAGATTTCACTAGTATTTTTTAAAATTTAAAACAGCACACAGAAGAAATAACAGCCATCCATAATTCCACCACCCCAAATGACCTCTGTCCACATTTTGATGTACATCATTGATTACTTCTCCTTCATCCATAGGTTTACACATTGCATGTGTATGTTTAAAGAAGATACTTTCTCTAGATGGTCTTTTTGAAATCTTAGCAATGATCTTTCTCTGTCCTAAGATTCTTGAGTGTGATAAGTACAAAGAAATCATAAATCACCTGTTGATAACTAGTGTAACATCTTTGCCTTCCACAAGCGGTCATGTGGACAGGTTAAGGGCCTAGACTCAGAGCTAGACTCCTTGGGGTCATTACAAATATCTCCCCCCTTCCCCAACTTAGAGTACCATTCAGTAAATGAAATCAATTAATGTTCCTATGTATATAGAACAGTTAGTATACCAGACTAATTAAATGCAAGAACTTAAAAAAGTTAGAAAAGCTTAGACTTAAATGAAATGCTGATTACTTATTAGCTGAGGGACCCAGGATGATCTTTTTCCAACCTAATATGCACAATAGAGATGATTATTTTTAAATCACACATTCCATTGTACATTTTATAAACATTAATTTGATTAATTAAAACTGATTAATTTAATCCATTTTCTGATCTGTAAAAGTGGGGACTGTTATAGTAACTGTCCTCATTTTCATTGTTAGTTGTGATGCATAAAATATATAAATGATCGTGTCTGTTTAATATTGTTTGAAGAGTGTCCAGCAAATGTAAAGTTCTCTATAACTGTTAGCTTAAATCAAGACAAGGATGATGATGCTGATGCCGACATAATTACACAGTGGGAAACACAGTTCTCGAGAAGCTCCTAATTAGTGAGATGAAATGAGTATCCCCGTTGAGCGCTAATCTATTGTCTTAATTCTTTTAAAAAGTCACAATAGGTTTTAATAAACAAGGTGGAACTTAGTAGGATTTAAATTCATTTGAGTCTGATGTTTGATATATAGATGTTATTTTTCCTTGCAGTGGTTTTCCATTCATCAGGGGTTTTCTGGGTCTTCTTCATGTCCCCTAAAATCTAACTAGATGACAGTAAATTGCCCTTGTCCTAATAAACTAACCCTCAGAGAAGAGAAGCTACACATGAACCTCATTGGTGCTACCAGCACTGCAGTCCACGCACACTCTCGCTAAACTCGTCTCTGATCCGAGCATCAGAAAAAAAGGGTGAGCCTAAAAAACCAGCATCATCTCCTCCTCCCTAATCACCTGCCAGTGGAGTGGATCCCCAGAGACTGGTGTGATTGGAACATCTCTTCTAAAGCTGAGAGGCCCAAGAAGGACTGGGGCAGGCAGTAGAGGCTAAGAATTAAGAAGTGAGAATTCTTCAGTATCAGCTGGCAGGATGTGGTGCGGAGGGGGGCGGGGGGATGTATCAGGAGCCCTGAGACGCAGTTAATGATCATGAGCCTGGATGTTTCTATAATGTTGGTCTGAGCATTTGCATGTTTTTTCTTTCCCTTGGTTATTTCCTTCTGTTCACTGGGTTTGGCTTTTGAAACATGATTAGTAGTTTTTAAGGACTGTTTTTAAGAGCATTCCACAGACTATCATCCACATTGACTTAGAACAGCCAGGGTCCTGCAAGTGGCTCCTGGAGACACCGACATGCAGGTGGTCCCTCTAAGTTAGTGGTTCTCTATCTTGGCTACATAGTGAAAACTACCCAGGAAGCTTTTAAAAAGCCCAACGCCCAGGCTTCACCAAAGACGAGACCCAGGCATCAGCATTTGTTAAAAGCTCCCTGGCTTATTTCAATTAGCAACCAAGGTTGAGAACCCATGCAGTTGGCTATAGCTAAAGAGTCTAGCTCTGTCCAGACCAGTACATTGTTTTCTATGTACCGAAACCCTAGATCTTAGATTAGGCCCTTGATCACAAGAGGAATCAGTGAGATATGGGAGGATTGCAGAACTGGTTTCATGGCCTGAAGGTTCTGGCCATGCTCTGTCCCAGCTCTGTCACTAACTCAGCTATGTGGGTTTCAATCAGTTACCAAGCCTCATTATCCTTTGTCCATTCAGTGGGAATCATAATATTAATTTTGTAAAGGTTTTGTAAAGATTAAAGGGATGAGATGAAAAGTGCTAGCACGATGCCTGGAATATGATATGTGTTCAATAATTAATACGTGTTGTAGTCATTATTTGTTAAATAACCTGAAATTTTAGAAATAAAAGCATGTGTTACTGACAGGGGGACAGTAATACCATTGTCACATACACAGGATAGCACATTTGAAAAGAATATATGTTCACACTACTGATTTATTTAATGTTAACACCTGTCTTTAAATTCATAAGTACTCATGATTATAGATATCAGTGTTCTAAATGGAGGAGGTATTTCCTATGCAGGATGTGATGCAGAAAGGGAATTGAAATTCAGTGGATGCATTCATTGTGTCTGCTGAAGACCTCTAAGCGATGTGGAGACATTATTGTATCCATCTTGGCAGGTATCCAGTGGAGTAGATAAGAATATGTGCTATCATCCAAGGACAGATCAACTAAGTGGCCCAAGAACTCCTGGAGTCATAAAATCATAAAATGTTTAACTTGCAAGAGATTATATAGTCCAATGACTTTAAAATATATATACTCTTAGCAGCAGAACACTTTCCTCAATAGAAATCTTAACTGCTAATGTCCAATATTTGTGAGTAAAATTCTGTTAAAGTGAGGCTTACCTACTTCACCCTGAAGGGTTGTTTGGAGTTCTAGTGATTCCAAAGAATACACTTTGAAATTCACTGATTGACTTGCAAGCAATTATGGTAGACTGTTACTTTGATAGCATTCAGCACAACTCCCCTCTTGGTGTTTTCGCTCTTGTGTATTCTCTTCCAGCACTGAGTATGGACTTGGCCATGTGACTAGCCATGACCAGCAAGACATTAGCAAGCATGATGCAAGCAGATATGGTCCTGCTTCATGGTGTACTCACTCTTTGAACCAGTTGCCAGGCTGCAGTAAAGCTTGAGCTAGTCTACTACATGAGACTATGTGAAAAGAGAGACCATGAAGAAGAGCATTAACCAGATATATGAGTGAAGTCCTCTGGATCTTGCAGCCCCAATGTAACCTCTAAACAAATGCAGTCTCATGAGAAGTTCCGAGTGAGACCAGCAATTGAACCACCAACCCAAGCCCAGATTATAGAATCACAAGGAGATAAAACGATTGTTGCTTTTAACCACTAAGTTTTAGGGTGAATGGCTACATAGCAACAGGCAACTGAAAAGTTATTTGCTAGAGCCCCTATTATATCGGTATCATCTATCCCTGTGCCTTGCATTAAAAAAGTGCTTTAATAATAAATACTGAACTAACCTGATTAACCAGCAAGTAGAATAACCATAAATATAATCAAAGTTTTTCATTCTGAACTCAAAACCTGTCCTAATTTGCCTGATCCTGTATCAGCGGAACAGAACCCCTAAACTCTAGATACCCAATCTAAATTCCTTAACATTCACTATATTTTGAGGTAGAAAGTGCTATTTTGGTCCCTAAGACCGAAGTCTCAATTCACAGCAGCTAAGAACAGGATGCTTCTAAACAAGGAAATAAGATACCACAATGTCCATGGACTTGTCTTAAAGGAGAGAGCCTCTCCTCAAAACTTACATGCTCTTATTTTATTTTTTTTTTAATTTTTTTTTTCAACGTTTATTTATTTTTTTGGGACAGAGAGAGACAGAGCATGAACGGGGGAGGGGCAGAGAGAGAGGGAGACACAGAATCAGAAACAGGCTCCAGGCTCCGAGCCATCAGCCCAGAGCCCGACACGGGGCTCGAACTCCCGGACCGCGAGATCATGACCTGGCTGAAGTCGGATGCTTAACCGACTGCGCCACCCAGGCGCCCCTACATGCTCTTATTTTAGATAAAGTTCTCTTTTAATGTGGTTTTCTGAAATTCTGGCCCATAATTGATTGGATGGAGGAGACATTTGAAGCAAGTATATTAAAACTTCAATAACAGGTAAGAAGAAAATAGGAAAACTCCTTAAAAATACGGATAAAAGTATTCAACAATATTTTAAGAGTCTGGGGCTATTTGGTGTAGATATTAACAACCCTACTCACCATATGAAGTATCACAATTGTGTAATATGCCAGAAGGACTAATTAGGTATCAATGGTCTTGAGATATCAATAAAGGTTTAATATATTCTGCTTGATAATTAGTATACCTTCCAACTTGCACAATACTGTAGTGTACATATGGTTGTCAATCTGCTATCTGTCTTTTTGGGAAAATTATCACTTCTACATTCCACAGCATTTCTATTTGTTCCATATAGTTCTGGTGGAGCTGAACTCCATGACCCTTAGAAAAAAAGTCCTAAACCCATTTCTGTCCAAATAGTGTATTTCCTTCCATAGGCCACAGCAACTGGTTCAGGGATGGGCATGTTCCCAAGCCTGCTTCTTTAGTTTTCCCCATGATTTTTTCCCAGAGTTATACAGAAAACTGTCCCTTTCCCCTGGATCTTAAGCTCTAACGAAGCCCTGAGCCCTGGTAGGTGGTAGGAATGGAGGTGTGCTCACTAAAGCCAACTCTCTTCCACATGCAGAGAGCCCTTCTTAGAACAAAGCTAAAAAGAAGTAAGAATTGCCAAGAAATTAGAGGAAAGCTCAGTGATGACTGAGCTCCTAAATCTAACTCCTGCCTCATGCTGTGAGCATCCTAGAGAGATGAGCTTTTACAAGTCACCTTTTTGCTTAAGTCGATTGCAATTTTCTCTTGGACACAAGAGACTCTGGAATAATAAACCCATTTGACAGTTTCTAAAATGCTTTCACGTTTATCACCCATTGGTCCCTAATGGTAATCTGCAAAGTGATCAGGGCAGTTGGAAGATCCCCCACTTTATCAGTAATGAAAATGCACCTCCCGTGGATGACCTTGCATCATCTACACAGCAAGTCAGATGTGGAGCCTGGCTGAAAAATGAGGTTCTCTGACTTTTTAGTCCAGGAAATTCCCCATTTTATTCATGTCACAAAATTATTTTCTACAAACCTCTATTGATTAAATATTTTCAGGGATTAAAGCGGTAGAAATTCAGTTCTGTGGAATGCATCATTTCCCATTCTCAGTGGGGAACGGAAGCATCACTACCAGGGAGAGTATTTGAGAGGCTGCACCGTCTTTGGCACCTAGGCAACATTCAGGGATGACTCACAGTAGGAAAACAGGCTCAGAAAGTTTTAGGTTGGGTTGCTTGAATGCAGATCCCAAGATGGGGATTCTTGTGCAAGTGACTTAGTGCGGGTAAGCTTACATAAAAAGGCTAGCTAGAGAGGGATGCAGGATAGGGTCAGAGAAGGAGCCAAGGAAGGATGTGATGTCAGCGGGTGTCTGGCCTCAGCCTGATACCACTAGGAGTCTGGAGCAAAAATGGCACCAGAGTTACCTGTCCCCCACTGAGGCAAGGGGAGCCAGTTTTGTGCCCTGATATCAGCCAGTCATTGGCTCTGGGCTGCCCCCATGCTGGGTTAAGGGACAAAACCTCCAAGCATTTCTGGGCAAAGCAGCTCCTCTCAACTGAGCCTATTCTCTTGAAAAGAAGCCTGGGAGCAACTCAGTACTCTTAACAAACAATACCTGTAGTAGCTGAACCCTGAGATATGGAGACAATTTTAGGGTGGGGCACCAGTGTGTGCTAAGAAGCCTAGGAAGGGCTCAGCCTGAAACAACACTTCTTCCCATAAGTTCCATGTGAAATATCTTATGCCACACAGAGTTTTGTTGGAATTCATCATAGCTATGAGTGCCCAATCCAAGACACCTCGAAGCAGAGCTTTTGTGACAGAGGCTCTGACCTATATGGTTTGCCTTCACAATGGATCTTTGACTCCGGTCCCAGTGTCTCATCACTGCTACCATCACCATCCACACCTGGTAGTTAAATACTATGCTTTCAAATCAGCAGACCACAGATCAGGTTTCTATAAGTGCCCAGAAAGTTAGGTGGCTACTGGTGGATTTATTCCCTCTCTTTCCCCAAAGAGCATGGCAAGGAAGTTTATTTATTCTTAGAATTTGAGAGAATTACCAGGGCTGTGAATTGTACCACATAATATTGGGCTAAAAAAATTCACTTTTCTTTATTTGTCAGAATTAAATAAACTCCATTCTCCTGCCTGACTGATGAAAAAGTCCATACATTGTTAAACTTTAGTTTTCAAAAGATGACAGAATAATGCTTAGGCAAATATAAAATGAATACACGTTGAAGATTTATTCAAGTCATTAATTACTGAGAGAAACAGTAAGGTGTTAAAGCCAACCCAAAGAGCATTTGAAAAGATAGGTATTAATATCCCAGTTAATAAAGGTGAGCTAGGATAGGCTACCTGGCATAGACACAAAAATGGTGAATGTCCAACGGGGTGATAAGCCATCACCTTTGAGGTGATCTGTTCCACTGAATGGAAATAATTTGCATTTCTACTGAAAAATATTTGTGAGATAGCATGTAGCTTCACTGAGTCTGGGACCTCATATCAGTAGCAAACTGCAGGTTAAAGAATATGCATTTGCCTAACCCCTGGATGGGCCTGTGCCTCTGTATGACACTGAAAAAGCAAGCCTTTCAAATTATATCCAAATTTTGAGTAATTTTTATTAATAATCATCATTACTGAGTCTCTCTCTGCTGATTGACTCATGCAAAAATCATAGGTCTTTTAGAAGCCAGGAAACAGAGAAAAGGCCAGGACTTTGTCCCACTGGGATATCATCTTTACCAGTGTCCTTCTGTGAC
Source organism: Felis catus (assembly GCF_018350175.1). Taxonomy (NCBI): domain Eukaryota; kingdom Metazoa; phylum Chordata; class Mammalia; order Carnivora; family Felidae; genus Felis; species Felis catus. Next base: position 37,944,686 of record NC_058370.1, on the reverse strand, counting down.
CTAATCTTGTTTTCAGGCCTCTGCCTTGGACTGCCTCATATGAGGGACAGACCCTAGGATAATCCCCAATGACAACCACCTTCTGGTACCCCTGCCTTTGTATAATTTCCCCTTGAGTGTGGGTAGAATCCATACCTTGACTCTAGCCAACAGAATATTGCAAAGGTGAAGTGATTCTGCAGATACAAATAAGCTTACAAGCCAATTGATTCTGAGTAAAGAGAAGTTTTCTAGGATGGGCCTCAATTAATCAGCTGAGCCTGAATTAATCAAAGTCCTTAAAAGGGAGACTGAGTCTGTCACATAAGCTGCTTCCTCTTATATTCTAGAAGACACGAACGCAGCAGACTTGTCACTAGTCAAGGGAACTGGTGAGTATTTAAATAGCATTACGTCTGGGACCATGATGTAACTTTCTTCCTGTAATTTTGGAAGCCCTCTGCCATGACCTGGGCTCTCAGGCCATTAAACGGTTTCCTAGAAAATGGGAAAACATGCAAATCAATCAAAACCTGATTCCTCTTCTCATTTTCACAAATGTAATCAGTGTTACCCCAGGTTTATCAGAAGGCTGAGGGTGAGGCTAAGATGTGTGTTACTTTATTCTATTAGGGCATATAACACCAGGGAAGAGGAGAAAGAAGCAGAAAGAGTTGAGAATGAAGGAAGGAGATCTGATAAGAAGTCACTGCCAGTAGGGAAACTACGTACCCAGTCTTGGACCTGCACCTTTGAAATCCATACTGGTTACATCCCAGAGCTGGAATGTGATGGTGGCTGGGTGCAGTGAGAAAGGACAATTCATGGAACCAGTGGCTCCCCTTCCCAATAGTCCAAAGGCCTGCTTCCAGAGGAAGGCTGGTGGGGAAGGACAGTGTCAGTCCTCCCACGGTGGCACCACTTCCAACAGCCAACAGTGGAGAAACCGCAGAGAATGTGACTCTCATGCTTTCTCCTTTCTGCCTTTTTCAACAGGTTGAGTGTCCTAACTTCCCAGAGACTGACTGTATTTCATCTATGCCCTAATTCTTTGTAAGAATTTAGCAGCACTCTTATCTTAAAAAGAAAGAAAAGGGGAAAAATGAGGAAAGTCAGCATTTCCCTTGCCTTTTCCAAATAACAGAGCTGAGCTGAGCTTCTCTGGCCCTGTGATCTTCCAGGACATTTTAGTCTCCATGAAAAATCTCTACTCCAGGATCTAGGGTCAGAACCATTTCCTGTGAATCCGGGTGGGGGAGATCCGCCCCAATCATGGTGTAAAGAGAAGCATAATCTTCTTTCCCGAAAGAAGTTCTATACAGACAAGGAATACAAGGCAGTTCAATTACATTATAATTGACTCTAATTGGCCCTCCCACGGGCTGTTAAATTCTTATCTGCAGCCTGGTAGCACATTAGAATGCTGTTAACACCTCTGTCCTACCCGGAAGGGCACAATTGAAATGTGAAAAAAAAAAAAAAAAAAAAAAAACACAAACACTAAGCAGCTGAGCTTGGAAAAAGGAAGTTCTGTTGAGGTCAATAAAATGGCAGCCATTTTAGAAGCAGTTGCAAAGAGCTCTCAGGGGGGACTGTGACACTTCTGACTGCCTTCTAACTGCAGAGAAGGAAAAAAAAGTTCTTTAGGGATTATTATCAAGCACTAAGAGAGCTTCTTAAATTAACGTACCTTCCAAGAAACTTCTCTACTTTCATTTGTTCAGTATGCACAGACTCCAGGCAGGTGCTGGGCACTCTGTTAGGAGTGGAGATACGGAGGGCAGATGACATATGTAGAGCCCAGCATAGGAGAGAAGGTTTGGTTAAGAGGACACCAGGACCCAATGATTGCTTAAGGTTGGTGAGAAGGTGTGTGTGCAGAGAACCAAGCTGGTGTGCTCCAGGCAGTGGGAAGAACAAGGGAGATGGGCTACATTCAGAATGGACACAGCAGGAATGAGCTCCTGGAAAACAGGGAAGCAATCCCCCCCACCACACTTCTGTCTTCCAGAACGGCCTACTGCAAAGAAGCACTTCCTCCATAAAACTTAGAGAAAACTCAAGATGACCTCCTTGTTTGCCTAAACAAGGCCAGACACAGACCCTCCAAACTTCCCCTCCTGAAAATAGCTGTCTTCAAGGTAAAACACCCTCTGATCTATTGTCGTGTCCTGCCCCTGCCCTTCATCCCATGTCCCTCACACCCAGCTCTTCCTAGCCTTGTTCACTCTTCTCTATACAAGAAAAGGCCTTTTCTGCTTAACTCTTGAGATGCTGGCAGATTTTATGGACAGAACCTTCTCCCCACTGCAACAGCCCTTCTCCCCCTACCTTGCAATTATCCTTTAGAATAAAGCCTCCCCTTGCTAAGTCCTGATTTATTTTCTATTTGACACAAATGAGCATCTGTACTAGTGGTTCTTAATACTGACAGCAGTTCTTAAACTTGAGTTGAATCAGAATCCCCTGGAAGCAAGCCTTCTTATAACACAGGATGCTGGGCCATAGCTTCTGATTCAGTAGGTCCTGGGTGGGCCCTAGAATTTGCGTTTCTAACAAGCCTCTAGGGGATGCTGATGCTGCTCACCCAGCACCTCGCTTTAAGAACCACTGATATAGAACCAGACAGGGAGAGGCAAGGGACACTGTCACCAGAGAATTAGGTAGAGGCCACAACATAAAGGACCACAGAGTTCACACTTTGAGGTCAGGCACTGTTGAAGGATGGAAACAGGAAGGCACCTAATCACACCTGCCTCTTTGGAAAATCCCTCTGTCTGAAGCTGGAAGAACAAATTGGAAGGGGTGAGAACCAGAGCAGCAGGCCTCTGAAGAAGCTGCTGCATGATCCTGGTGAGAAGGGATGGTGGTCTGGGCTGAGGTGTGGTGGAGAGCTAATGACTGGAGAGAAGCAAAGTCAAGTGGTATTTGGGCCAATGAGAAGAGAAGGGAATCCCTCATGGTCCCTGGCTTTGCAGCAGTAAATGGGACCCCATTACTAAGAAAAGAAAGCTTGGAAGGGAAAGCTGAGGCTGTTGTCATCTGGAGTTCAGTCTGTTGGAGAGACCTGTTGTGAAGTTGTCCACTATGCAACTGGAGAGAGGGTTCTAGAATGTCAAAGTCTGGTCAAAGAGAGGACACAGAGCAAGAAGCAAAAGAAGCATGGATGGAAGCCTAGGGAAAAGCAGGCAGACAGAGGACTAACCTTATAGCCAGTCCTCCAGGGTCCCCACCAGTGCTTGTCTCAGTCCTTCCTCAACAGTCTTCTAATGCTCATACTCCTCTCACAGTTACATGGGACGCAACTGCCTTTCCTCCACTAGACTACAACTGGGGAACACTGCTATGCATTAGTTTTGCCAGATGTCCCACAAGGATTCTGATGTCAATTCCAATGTGTGTGCATGTGGACACGGGGGGGGGGGGGGTGTCCCCATACCACCAAGCAATTCTCTGACACCAGCTGTACATCCTCCCATTCAACTCAATTCTGACACATCTACCCAGAGATAGCATCAGATTCCACAGTATAAGGGCTCAGTGCCACAAGACTGCCACCTCCCCTAACTTCAGATACCAACTGCAAGTCCCGGTTGTTACCTGGACTTCTGACAAACTGGCTAGAAATCAGAGGTTCCCACGAACACCTTCTTGGGTTTGATTAACATGCTAGAGTAGCTCACAAAATTCAGGAAACCGGTTTACTCACAAGATTACAAGTTTACTACAAAGGATATTAAATGAATCACTAACTAGCCAGGTCAAGAGATACAAAGGGCAAGGTCCCAAACAAAGGAGCTTCTGTCCTTGTGGAGTCTGGGGCCTGGTTCAGTGGCACGTGGAAGTGTTCCAGTTACCCACCCTGGAAGGTCTCCAAACCCCCTCCTTTTGGGTTTTTATATTGGCTTCATTACATAGACAAGATGGCTAAATCACTGACCATTGGTGATTGATTCAACCTCCAGACTCTCTCCCTTCCCAAGATGTCACGGGGTGGGACTGAAAGTTGCAACCCTCTGATCACATGGTTGGCTCCACTGACAACCAGCTCCCATCCTTAGGTGCTTTCCCAAAGTCACCATTTTAACATGACAAAAGACACATTTATTGCTCTCCTCCTTTAGGAAATTCCAAAGGTTTTAGGAGCTCTGTGCCAGAAATGGGAACAAAGACCATATTTTTTTTATGGTAAGTCATAATATCATATCCCATCTAGTGTTTCTTTTTCTTGGAGAAAGTATTTGACATAATCAACCATATTAATTTGTGTTTGTTTTTAAGATAAAGAAAGAAAGCAAATGACAAATATCAGAAATGACTTCTCTCCTCATTCCTTTCGTCTAGCATCAGTAAACAAACTGAAAAGTGACAGATGATAGACTGACCCAAGGATGAAGACACTGCCCAGCAAGCCCAAACCAGGCATGCAAATGGAGAATTCACACTTGCAAATGGTGCTCAAGATCCACCATATTGATTTCTTTAAAGGAAATAAAATGTAGCACTGTGCCCCAGAAACTGTTTGTCATATGGTTGTGCATATTTATAGAGAGACTGTTATATTTTTAGTTGGAGGGAGGTGGGTTTTTTTCTCAGTTTCTATGGTAAATCACTTGTAAAGTCTGCATTTGTATGATTAAAGTAATAATGTTGAATTGGCCAATTTACCCAAGTAGGAAATGCACCGAATTGCCAGGATTTAAAATACATGCACCTTTTTACAAGCATAACCACACTAATAGAACAAAATGGAAGACCTTTTTTTTTTTTAATTTACCATCTTCAGACATGAAGTGAAAGTCCCCAAATTCTACTTGCCTCGTAATTAAAGTCCCCAAATTCCACTTACCTCACAACTGTATGGTTCCCTGGGGTAGTGAGTCTATATGCACTCAGCTTGGGAGAGTGGGAAACAGGATCCCTCCCATCATGACTCAGCTCATTTTAAACCCAGGCTGTCTACTATGCAGCCCACAAGCCACATATGCTTACTGAACACCTGAAGTGTGGGGAGTCCAAATTAAGAGGTGATGTAAGTGTCAAATACACACTGAATTAGGAAGAATGTTTTTGACATGTGGGTTGAATAAAATATATAATTGTTAAAAATCTTGTCACTGTGTGTTAGTTTACTAGAGCTGCTGTTAACAAACTACCACTAACTGAGCAGTTTAAACAATTAAGATTCACTGTTTCATAGTTGTAGAGGCTAGAATTCCAAGATCAAGGCATTGGCTATATTGGTTCCTTTAGGGGGCTGTGAAGGAAGAATGGTCTGTCCAAGCCTTCCTCTTTGACTTGCAAACAGCTGACTTCTCGCTGAGGTCCCTTCATGTCATCTTCCTTCAATGCCTGTGTCCAAACTTCTAATTTTTGTAAGGACAACTGTCATATTGGATCAGTGCCCACTCTAATGACCTCATTCTAATTTGATAACCTCTTTAAATAACCTATCTCCAAATAAAGTCACATTCTGAGGTACTGGGGTTAGGACTCCAATATACCTTTTTTGGCGAAGACATAATTCAACCCATAACACACTGTTTATTCTTCCTTTTGTTAAAAAGTAGCTTTTAGAAAATGTAAAATTACATATGTGGCCTCATTATTTTTCTAGTGGACAGACTGCTCTGGAATTACTTCTCTCCCCACCCCCACCCCCCACCCCCAGTCTGGTGGCAGAGAGAAACTGCGGAGGAAAGGCAATTATGAGCTTTCCTGAGATGCCAATCATCTGAAAGCTTACCACCCTACTGAATGACCGGATCATGGTTACCAGAATTCTGTGAGAAGTCTGAATCAAAGGTGACATTGGAATGCCATCACACTGAGAATTAACAGCAGTTTTTTTTTTTTTTTTTATTACTTTTATTCTGTCAGAGTTGGCTACAGAGAGTGGAGCTCACTTCATTCATTTATCCATTGATTCACTCACCCATCTATCTTTCCATTTAGTCACCCATTCCCTTATTCATATTACATTTCATTCTTTCGGAGGCCCACAGTTGGTGCTTCCGGAAAATCTTAAATATCTTCTTGACTAAAGTACAGTTTGGTCACGGCAGCTGAGGAAGATAGATTTTAAATTTTTTTTAATGTTTATTTATTTTTGAGAAAGAGACAGAGTGTGAGTGGGGAGGGGCAGAGAGAGAGAGGGAGACACATAATCTGGGAAACAGGCTCCAGGCTCTGAGCTGTCAGAGCCCAACGTGGGGCTTGAACTCAGGAATGGCGAGATCATGATGTGAGCTCAAGTTGGATGCCCAACCAACTGAGCCACCCAGGCACCCCTGAGGAAGATAGATCTTAAATAGGAGGGTAGACAGCAATTTGAGCAGTAGAAAGATTTAAAAAAAGGAGGTCAGGATGTAGGGATGTATGAGAGCAAGAGACAGAGACCAATAATCAGGTTCTATCCAAGAGTTTCCTCCTCCTATTTCTTATGAAACGGTTAGATTTTTTTTTGAGGAAAGTCTGCCCAGAAGTTAGATGTGAACTCTTCTCACTATGCATTGTTCCTGTCAGCACTTCTTGGCACCTCATTAGCATTCAAGGCCTGTGGGAATTTTTGCTTTGCAACCAGTGAAAAGGAAAAGAAAAAAATAACAGCGTTGAATTACTGGTTAGGAGAGAGCTGTTACCAATTCCTGTTCTTTTTCACCAAGTCAGGGAGCAAAATTATTCTAATTTCACAAAGGCCTGGGAGCCAGGCATGACAGTAATGGGGTTCAGGACATGCTACCCCAAAATATGGCACCTTGGCACACTGAATATTTTTAGCTGAAGGAGTTTGAGAAAATAGCAGAAGCAGGAAGGTCACTGTGACTCTTCATCCCAACTTCTGTCCTGAAACTGGTCATAAAACCTTCATGTGAAAGGTGCTCTCCCTATGCCCAGAGGAAAGGAACATCCTTATCTCCTAAGACAAAGAGTCACAAAGAAGAATCTAAACAGACCAGCCTTGCTAAATCTCCCTCAGTTTACTATGCTATTTCTATAGGACTATCTACTCTTCATCAGACCTAACACAAAAATGCTCCAGTTTTACTGTTTCTTCAGGTCTTCATTTCTTTATCTTGTCACGTAAGTTCTCGTGTCACATAAAACTTAAATAAGTTTGTATGCTTTTCTTCTGCTAATCTGTCTTTGTCAGTTTAATTTTCACACCTAGCCAGGAACCCTCAGAGGGTTAAGGAAAACTTTTTCCTCCCCTCCGATAGATTCTTGAAAGTAAGGAAGTCTGACTTTCTTTGTGCCTGAATTGACGATAAGTTGTCTCCTGTGCAAAAATCACATGTGGGCTCTTTCCCTGGATGCACAGAATGAAGTCTTTTTAACAAGGTTCTGTTGAGTTGTTTGCATTTCCTAAAAGAACCCCTTGGAGACTGAGTTACTCAGAACTAAAATTAACTGCAGCCCCTCGCTTCCTAGATTCATAATAACCCTGTGCAGCAAAGGGAGACGTTGGTAGGCATCCTAATCTCACTGGATTGACCTCTTTACCATTCTCCTTATCACTATGGCAGAGCACATTTCCTTCCTAGGGACGAGAGGCAAAACTATTCCAAGTCGGCAGAATTGCCTGGAGGAGATAAGACTGTATTGCATTAACCTTCCCACCCAATATGCTCCCAGCTCCAAGAGGAGGGAAAACAAGACTCAAATTAATTTGGGTTATTACTGACATACTTAGGGTGTCTCACAGATTTCAGTCTGATTCTCCTCTCCCAGGTTTGGACATCTCCAGAAAAACTTTCTCTGAGACAAAGGGGCAGGTAGGTCATGCAGATTATTTCAGACTATCCAAGATAAAGGAGACAAATGTATCTTGCAGTAACTGTCCACCACATGACTTTCTCAAATGCTTACATGAAAGCATTGTAAAAGTAGACCACAACCAGAGGTCCTAAGTAGACCATGGAAGAAGGACTCGGCAGAGATAGTTGGTCACACACAAATGCCACACTGGTACCTGGTAAAGCTGAATTAGCCGTAAATCATTTGGGCAATAATATATTTACCTTGTGCATGGTGAATTAATATCAGAGAAAGGACATACTATCTCCCAAACCAGAAACAGGAAAAAACAGAATGACTGCCTTACGCTTTCCCTGTATTATCATAATGTAACTGGCATACTGAAAAGGCATCAATCTAGCCACTTTGTACTACTGCTGATCATTTCTTGCTGTAGTTCATTGAGATCTATCTTGCTAACATATCCTTGTTCCAGGCCTCCTTTGTAAGTGAGAACTGTACTTTTTACAGTTGGATTCCTGCCAATTCCTGTTTAGGATCACATGTGGTAGCTTCATATTTCATTTAATTGATAAATTAAATTTAATTAATGACCTCTGTGCATCTACACCATTTATCTTGTAGCTTTCTAGCCCCTCCCACTCTCTCCCTGGGTTTGGCCACGTGACTTACACAGGCCAATGGGAAGTTAGCAAAGTGCTTGCCCATTTCTGCTTCCTCCCTGCTTCTCTGTAGTTTCCTGTGATAACAGGCACACATACAGGTTGGCCTGGCAGACAGAGGTGAGAGACCCTGGTCACATTTGGGGAAGAGACTTGACTCATGTTAGCAAAGGCCCCCCATCAACCAGTATACCTCAGAAAATGAGCAAGCCCAACTCAAAGACAGCAAATCTCTCAGTCAACCCACCGATTTGTGAGAATTTAAAAAAAAAAAAAAGATTAATGCTTTAAGACACTGAGTTTGGGGTGATTATAATGCAGCATTATCGTAACATAGGTAAGAGAAAGGAAAGGTGATAAATGAATATTTGATTTGTTTTATTTTGCCAAATTAGAATTAATAATACATTTTGCTAAATGAGAACAAATACCTCTTGCTATTGCAGAAATAATTTACCATTTGACAATTCTATGCCTTGTGCCAAAATCTGACATTCCCTAAAACTTGGCTTGGAGGCTGGGAATATTGAGGGGAACTGTCCCACCCCTCCCCTGAGTTCTGTAGGTGTCCAGGCAGGAGGCTGTCCCCTGGGCCTTGGAGTATGGCAGGATCAATTTCTTCCCTACTGCAGAAAGCAGGGTCTCCTCTTGGATTTCTGACAGCCCCATCTCAAGCTAATCCCATGCGGGCTGCAAGAAATCAAGTTTGTATGCTTGATATTGTATTAATTGTTTTCCTCTAAAGCTATAATAAATTTGCCTTTCTCTTGTCTTTGAAATAAAGTGCAGCTGTGAAGCTTTTAAGCTGAAAGAACGTTGATCATCCAATCAAACAATTTTCCTACTTGCAGAAGGATCTTTCCCAAAAGAAAATACCTGGGCACTGGTAATTCATTTTCCTTAGAGGCAAAAAGCAGAGCTTCCCTGTTTGAGGCTGGTTAAGGGGAGAAGAGTGAAGAAAACCTCTCTCCTAAAGTTCTTCTCTTTCCTTCCCTCACATCCCCAGAGGAGCCTTATGGCACCACAGACACCCCTGGATTAGAGCTTCTCAAACTTTAACAAGTATAGGCATAGCCTGGAGTCTTGTTCAAATTCAAATTCAGTATCTCTGGATTGGGGCCCGAGATTCTGAATTTCTCACAAGCTCTGAGGTGATGTAATCAGCAGACACAGGAGTACACTCAGAGTGGCAAGGTCCTAGAACACTGCAGAACAACTCAGAAAACACTGACTTTCTGAGCACTTCCTTTTGCAGAGAGGGAATATGACTCTAGGAAGGTCACATTTAACGTCAAGGCTGGCATTCCTCACACACAGATCAGTGTTTTCTCTTTCCCATCTCTCTATATGACCCCAGGTCCCCACAGGTCTCTATCACACAATAAAAGTACTAGTTAATAAAAATGCTGAACTAGACATACATGCTTTTTCTTTCTGCTAAAATGTTTTAACTCACCAAAATGATCTCTGATTTTAAAATCAACTAGCTCCAAGAAATCTGGCAGACTAAAAATATATGCAAAGACTTTTAGTTTAAAATAGCATCTGTCACAACTTCTTACATACCACTAAAACACATATAAATACACAGAAGATAAAATAACCAAAACAAAACAAAATGATCAGATGACCCCAAAATGAAGAGTGCTGAGTGACCTAGCTCCAGAATTTGGAAGGAATGTCCTGTCTGTAAAGTCATTGAAAGTGGATTGTTTTCTACATGACACAGAACAGCTCTACTTGCTGGGAAAAAAGAGGAGGAAAATGCCTCCCACCCAGCTGACCCTGACTCATAGAGCCTTGGCATCTAACTCCCAAACAAAGCTGGCAGCCCATTTAGTGAGACGGCCACATCCCACAATTTGAGTAGGAGACACCATCTAGTCCAGATAAGTCATCCAAGATAGGTCAACTGGACTCAGAGAGACACACATTAGCATTAGCTCAGGATTCAGCTTTGTCATGAGAAAGGGTATCCACCGCCAACAAAGTGGGCAGGATGCTGAACTTAGGCAACCTGCAGGCTCTGGTCCCTGACCAGGGTCCAGAGAAAAACCTCCCTCAATCAAGAATAAACAGAATATGCCAACATATGATCTCTTAAGAAATTCTGGAGGTCAAAGGAAAGAGGATTTTATCCTAAAAGTTCAGAGGAAGAGCGCACCATTAAAAAAAAAAAAAAAAAAAAAAGAATTTTTGACCTTCTGTGCCCACTCTTTATTCTGGTTTTACCTTGTTAAGGAGTCCTTTCTTTAACCCCCACCCCCACCCCAGATTAAAGTAGGCCTCTATTATATACTCTTGGAGCACCCTGTGATTTTGTCAGTATATAATTATTTGTGTAATTATTTCGTTTAATGTCTGTGACTAATAAACGTGCTACTGAGCATGAAAAAGGTGTTCAGCAAATAATTGCTGAATGAATGACTGAATCTCTGTTGACATAGAGGCTGTGCCTTAGTCTATATAAAATAGAAAACGAAAGCCATAATAATGACAACAAAAGATGGAGATGAATATAGACCCTCAGAGTAAGGTACAAGGAAGTGAGTTGAGACAAGGTGAGTGAGGAGATAGGAAAGGATTTTAAGGACACGGACATTGGAAAATCTAGTTAAAATCCTCACTAGAAGAAAGCAGATTCAGCATGACTGAATATTTAATCTGTAATGGGGCAGAGCTGGGAAGGACAGAATTGAGAGATTTTTCTCAGGATTTAAAAGAAAAAGATGAAAACAACATGGTAGGAAATTTATATATAAAGAGCTAGAGCCTAAGAAATCTAGCTTAAGAGTTATAGGCATATCTACTGATATAAAACAAAGGAGCATCAGAACCAAATGCAATAAAGACCAAGTTTAAAAGAGAAAGAAAGAGTTCAAGAAGGTACCCAAGTGTGATGGTTTAAAAAACTCACACATTCCAATAAAAACAGACAAAAAACAGAAAGAAAGAAACCCACAACTAGGTGCCTGCTGGAGGCATTTTTGAATGACTAGAATACAAAACCAAAAACAAATAGTCCAACAAAACAAGTGAGAAACACAAGTTACCTCAAAATAAAGAAAAATAAGTGCCAGCAAAAAAGGGAGGAAAGACTAGAAAAGACAAGTCTTGCGAAATCAGTAATTTTATACCCAGTCAAGTCATTATTCGTGAGAAGGAAGAAAAATAAGGTCTTAAGCATGCAAGGCTTCAGAAATTATATCAATCCTGTACCCCTTCTGAATAATATTAATAATAAATTACCAAAAGTTTACATCCTGCTGCATGAAAGATGATTCAAATTAAAGTGTCATGTTTTATTGTTCAAATATACACTTGCAATGTAAATTTAGCAGTCATAAAATGGTATGCATAAAATACCAGCTCACCAACTGCATAAATTAAAAGCCTTAAGATGAAATGGTCAGAATTACAACCAATGGAGGAAGATTTTGAACAAGAGTTTTAAAGTTTTGATAGATGAAGAACACAAGAGGTAAATAAGTGCAAAAAGAACTTAAATAAAAATTGTAGGGAAGTACTGAAATATAAAATCTATAAACAAAAAAATGTACCTCTTTTTCAAGTTTCTTTAAAATCCTTATAAAAACTGATCATGTACTAAACAACATCAACAAAACTTTGGAACTTGTAATTAACAAAAATTACATTTGCCACATTTTCTAGCACAGATGTTTTAAAACTAGAAATTGCTGGTAAAAGTTTAAATAAGACAAAAATAAACCAGCCCTTTGAAAAACATGAATTTTGTCATAACTTTCATTGAGAACCAGATATAAGAGTGGGAGTTTTTACCTTAAACTATGTGGTCTCAAGTTTATTTTACAATACATCAGTATAAATAGAAAATATATATGTGTATGTTCATCTTAATGTAGACCACTGGATATTCAGGTGCCCCAAATCCTCTAAGGTGATTTGTTAGCACTCCATCGAAGACCACACTTTAAGGATAATTACTCAAGTTCTGCAGCAATGTTGATCTCAGAACAAAATCTAAGGTTTTGTGAATTAGTGTAATTTATGTCAGAAATGAATTTTGTTTAGCAAGTCGAACAGTTTCTTTAACCATCACAATGGATTTTAGAAATGAGTTTATACTGGTGACATTAACAGTGCTCAGGGTATTTGGGTTGGTTAGACATATACAAAAGCCATCCAGCCCTGTGTGTGCACTGGGTATAGCATTCAAGGTATCCTAGATTCTACTCAGTTAGGAATGGTACCCTAAGCTTGATTCATAAAACAATTCAGCATTCAGTAGATAATGAAAAGGCTTCTTGGTTGTCAGAGTCCATTGTATGCTTTAGCTGCAACTTGCTGACTTTATCTTGGGTGGATATTTTATGGAATATTCCAGTATTCCAACATTTATGGAAGGTACTATTAAATCACCTAAAAATAGAGATGGAATCTTTATTGAGCCTGCAGAATAGAGTATGTGGACTCCCAATTTTACTTGCTAATAAATGTGTATAAGTGAGGCAGAGATAGCTAGATCTGAGATTTGGCTTCATTGCAACTTTTTAGCAGGTCTGTGGAAAGGAAACTTATCACCTTCTCCATTAGGGTGGGCTGCTGAAATCTGTCTCAAAGAATAAACTGGCTGAGTTTGACCTAATCAATTTAAATCAGTTCCCAACAGGGCACAGCAATGCCTCCATTATACCAAGTTAATGGCCCATTTTGACCTAATATAGGTACTTCTAAGTACAATAGCACAATTTCTCACCTCACTGATTCAGGGTGAACTATCAGGAACAGTGATTAGTATACCGATAGCTATCAGGATAAGAAATGCAGCTATTATGATTAAGGAACACATTTTCTAATTTTATTTCATTTAAATTAAACAAATTTAAATAGCCACATATGGTTACTGGCTACCATACTGGGCATCATAGATATAGAACATTCCCATTATCACAGAACGTTCTGTGGGGGTGACATCACAATCAATAAGGTGATAACATGACCTCCTAATACATTGTTTCTATTAATTCATAACCCTAATATTAGGATCTCTGAGTTCTCCTTGTTCTGTGCCTGTGTATTCCCTTCTCACTCTGATTCTGGATTTGGTTATATGACTTGCTTTGGTCAATGAAACAAGAGAAAATGTAATACAAGCAGACTTTCTTGCCCTTTCTTTTGTGCAATCATCATGAGAACATGCCCACACTAGCCTGTGGAAGAGACTTGAGAACAGACAAGAAATGGTTATGGTTTTAAACTACTAAGTCTCAGCATGGCTTGCTATAAATGTCCTGAAGTATCAGTCACAAGCAAACTCAACTATTGACCCATCTGTTAAACTCACTTGGTTGAAAAGAAATAAATGTCTTGGGAAAGATTAGGCAGATGAAGGATGGTGTTGTGGACTACATGTTCATGTCCCCCCCAAATTTGTATCTTGAAACTCTAATCCACAATGTGATGATGCTATGTGTTGGTGGAGCCTCTGGAAGGTGATTTGGTTATGAGGGTGGAGCTTTCATGATGAGATCAGTGCCCTTATATTCAGAGACACAATAGAGCTTCCTTTTTCTCTCTCTCTCCTCCCCTTACCCCTCTTAACTCCCACCATGTGAGGAAATCAGGAAGATAGCACTGACCAAGAACTCAACCATCCTGGCACCCTGATCTCAGACTTAACAGACTCCAGAGCTGTGAGAAATCAATGGTTATTTTTCAAGCCACTCAGTCTGTGGTATTTTGTTATAGCAGCCAGAACCAACTTAGATGGTATGCTTTATTCCTCAGGTAGGTACGTTGTCCCAACCAAGGTAATTTCTTCTTCTTCTCTACATTTAGGGGGATACCTACAAAGGAGTTTCTGATCCCTCCCTACCCAATTACTTATTACTTTCACAGGAGGAGCTGATAATCAGGCGTATCAAAGCATAAAATATTTACTGGATCAGGTATTGTAAGCACAGGAATTGTACCTATAAAGGTCCCACTCATTCTCTTTTCCTTCCTATTCTCCACCAGGAAGTTCACTTTACTTGTCTTCTCTACCTGTCACCATACTATAAGCATACCATGAAAAAGGATATAGAGTAAGTAGGTAGGCCTCCTTTCCAGAGGTAAGCACCATCCTTGCCCATGTGACTGACAAGAAAGGAGGTATCAGAATCACTTCATTGCAAATATATCTCAAAATTTCCAAAACATTATTTAGATTCTGAACATAATCAGGTACCAACACATTCTAAGCCCAAAACTAAAACCATCACAGCTGTCAACTGAACATAGGATTAAGCTATCTGACACTTGAATGACATACATTAACAACATTGTTCTTTGTTTCTCTTTTGGCTTCTGATCCTTGTATGCATTTTTTGCGTGTTTAGATTCCATACAGAGAGGAAGAATAAGAGGGGGGAAAAAGAATAAGAGAAAGTCAACCCCTCATAGCTTATTAAAAAATAACTTGAGTTGGGGCACCTGGGTGGCTCAGTCAGTTGAGCGTCCGACTTTGGCTCAGATCATGATCTCACAGTCCATGAGTTCGAGCCCTGCATCGGGCTCTATGCTGACAGCTCAGAGCCTGGAGCCTGCTTCAGATTCTGTCTCCCTCTCTCGGCCCCTCCCCAACTCATGCTCTGTCTCTCTCTATCTCTATCAAAAAAATAAATAAATAAACTTAAAAAAATAAATAACGAGTTAATTTAAAGTCAATTGTGGCTATTTCCCTTATTCTATACACCACACTCCTTAATAAGTATCTAACAGGCAAAATTTTAGACACCATAATTAAATACGTTTAGAAAATTGTTATAAAGAGAGGTGTTGGGAAAAGAAGACATTAATAAATTGTCTATTCTTGGAGAGTACACACTTATAAGATTTCTAGTTCAGGTTGAGAAAGTGATTAATATGAGCAAAATCACTTTAAAATATTGGTGTTATGACAGCAAGAGGAGCAAAGGCACAAAGGTGGAGAAAATATCTTCTTAAATGAGAAACTTGAGATAGAGTTTATACCTTTAAATACACTCAGGCTGCCTACAATAAAAAAAAAAAGGCAAAAAGAAATCAATTGAAATCCCATATAAAATGTTGGAGATCCAAAGGGTGCAATATATCAGACGTTTTTGGAGTAAATGAAAGAGTTTGGGTTTGGGTTTTTTCTCACTCCAATGTGAGAATGTAAATTTGGAGCAAAGATATTAAGAGTAACATTCTTCCCTAGAGCTCAAATGCTATTAGAATATGGTCTTCCTGAAAGAGGGGCCAACATGACAGAGAAGTAGGGGGAATCCATACTTCCCACGTCTCTCAAACAAACAAGTGTAGAAGCCAAAGGACTTTGAACACCAGAGGAAGGAAAAGAGATTAAATCTATTAGGAAGAAAATTGGAAGGCTGGAAAAAAGACAGGAATCCTCCAAGGAATAAATCAAAGCACACCTGGTGGAGGGTCCAAAGTATTACTACAAGTAGAGTAATAAAATAACCAAAGTCACAACAACAGAGAGCAAGTAACAATCCCCGAAAAAACACCTCCTGAAGGGCCAGGCCCTGGACAGTGTATAACTCCTCCTTTAATATAGCAGTGCTCGCAGGTGCAGAGCACACAGCAAGCTTTTAAAATGCATAAGGGACAGAAAACTAGCCAAAATGACAAAACAGAAGAATTCTCCTCAAAATAAATTCCAGGAAGTAGTGACAGCTAATGAATTGATCAAAACCTATATAAGCAATATAATGGAACAAGAATTTAGAATAATAGTCATAAAATTAATCACTGGGCTTGAAAAAAGCATAGAGGACAACAAGGAATCTATTGCTACAGAGATCAAGGGACTAAAAAATAGTCATGATGAATTGAAAAATGCTATAAATAAGGTGCAAAATAAAATGGAGGTGGCCACAGTGCGGACTGAAGAGGCAGAGGAGAGAATAGGTGAATTAGAAGATAAAATTATGGTAAAAGAGGAAGCTGAAAAAAAGAAAGATTAAAAAAATCCAGGAGTACAGGGGAGAATTAGAGAAGTAAGTGATGCAATCAACTGGAACAATATCCATATCATAGGAATTCCAGAAGAAGAAGAAGAGAGAGAAAGGGGCTAAAGGTATACTTGAACAAATCATAGCTGAGAACTTCCCTGATCTAGGGAAAGAAACAGGCATTGAAATCCAAGAGGCACAGAGAACTCCCTTCAGATGTAACTTGAATCAATCTTCTGCATGACATATCATAGTGAAACTGGCAAGACACAGGATAAAGAGAGAATTCTGAAAGCAGCTAGGGATAAATGGGCTTTAACATACAAAGGTAGACACATAATGGCAGTAGCAGACCTATCTACTGAAACTTGGCAGGCCAGAAAGGAATGGCAGGAAATCTTCAATGTGATGAACAGAAAAAATATGCAGCCAAGAATTCTTTATCCAGCAAGTCTGTCATTCAGAATAGAAGGAGAGATAAAGGTTTTCCCAAACAAACAAAAACTGAAGGAATTCATTACCACCAAACCAGCTCTACAAGAGATTCTGTGACTGAAATGTTGCAAGGACCACAAAGTATCAGGGACACCACTACAAGCATGAGGCCTACAGATATCACAATGACTCTAAACCCATATCTTTCAATAATAACACTGAATGTAAATGGACTAAATGCTCCAACCAAAAGACATAGAGTATCAGAATGGATAAAAAAAACAAGACCCATCTATTTGCTCTCTACAATAGACTCATTTTAGACCTGAGGACACCTTCAGATTGAAATTGAGGGGATGGAGAACTATCTATCATGCTACTGGAAATCAAAAGAAAGCTGGAGTAGCCATATTTATGTCAGACACACTAGAATTTAAATTAAAGGCTGTAACAAGAGATGAAGAAGGACGTTATATAATAATTACAGAGTCTATCCATCAGGAAGAGCTAACAATTATAAATGTCTATGTACCAAGTTCAGGAGCCCCCAAATATATAAAATAATTAATTACAAACATAAACAACCTTATTGATAAGAATGTGGTAACTGCAGGGGACTTTAATACCCCACTTACAACACTGGATAGATCATCTAGACACACGGTCAATAAAGAAACAAGGCCCTGAATGATACATTGGATCAGATGGACTTGACAGATATATTTAGAACTCTGCACCCCAAAGCAACAGAATATACTTTCTTCTCAAGTACACATGGAA
This sequence comes from Felis catus, assembly GCF_018350175.1. Lineage (NCBI taxonomy): Eukaryota > Metazoa > Chordata > Mammalia > Carnivora > Felidae > Felis > Felis catus. Next base: position 37,927,111 of record NC_058370.1, on the reverse strand, counting down.
CATTCTCCAAGATAGATCACATAGTGGGTCACAAAACAGTTCTTCATAAGTATAAAAGAATTGAGATCATACCATGTACACTTTCAGACCACAATGCTATGAAACTTGAAATCAACCACAGGAAAAAGTCTGGAAAACCTCCAAAAGCATGGAGGTTAAAGAACAGCCTACTAAAGAATTAATGGGTCAACCAGGCAATTACAGAAGAAATTTAAAAATATATGGAAACAAATTAAAATGAAAATCCAACAATCCAAATGCTTTGGGATGCAGCGAAGGCAATCGTGAGAGGAAAATACATTGCAATCCAGGCCTATCTCCAGAAAGAAAAAAAATCCCAAATACAAAATCTAACAGCACACCTAAAGGAACTTGAAGCAGAACAGCAAAGATGCCCCAAACCCAGCAGAAGAAGAGAAATAATAAACATCAGAGCATAAACAATACAGAATCAAAAAACAGCAGATCAATGAAACCAAGAGTTGGTTTTTTGAAAAAATAAACAAAATTGATAAACCTCTAGTCAGGCTGCTCGAAAATAAAAAGGGAAATGACTCAAATAGATAAAATCATGAATGAACCTGGAATTATTATAACCAATCCCTCAGAAATACAAATAATTATCAGGGAATACTATGAAAAATAATATGCCAACAACCTGAACAACCTGGAAGAAATGGAAAAATTCCTAAACACCCACACACTTCCAAAACTCAAACAGGAAGAAATAGAAATTTTGAACAGACTCATAACTAGTGAAGAAATTGAATCAGTTATCAAAAATCTCCCAACAAATAAAAGTCCAGGACCAGATGGCTTCCCTGGGGAATTCTACCAGACTTTTAAAGCAGAGATAATACCTATCCTTCTCAAGCTGTTCCAAAAAATAGAAAGGGAAGCAAAACTTCCAGACTCATTCTATGAAGCCAGCATTATTACTTTGATTCCCAAACCAGACAGAGACCCAGCAAAAAAAGAGAACTACAGGCCAATATCCCTGATGAAAACTGATGTAAAATTCTCAACAAGATACTAGCAAATTGAATTCAACAGCATATAAAAAGAATTATTCACCATGATCCAGTGGGATTCATTCTTGGGCTGCAGGGTTGGTTCAATATTCAAAATCAATCAATGTGATACATCACATTAATAAAAGAAAAGATAAGAACCATATGATCCTGTCAATCAATGCAGAAAAAGCATTTGACAAAATTCAGCATCCTTTCTTAATAAAAACCCTCGAGAAAGTTGGGATAGAAGAAACATACATAAACATCATAAAAGCCATTTATGAAAAGCCCACAGCTAATGTCATCCTCAATGGGGAAAAACTGAGAGCTTTCCCCCTGAGATCAGGAACACAACAGGGATGTCCACTCTCACCACTGTTGTTTAACATAGTGTTGGAAGTTGTAACATCAGCAATTAGACAACAAAATGAAATTGAAGGCATCAAAATTAGCAAAGAGGAAGTCAAGCTTTCACTTTATGCAGATGACATGATACTATACATGGAAAACGTGACAGACTCCACCAAAAGTCTGCCAGAACTGATACATGAATTCAGCAAAGTCGCAGGATACAAAATCAATATACAGAAGTCAGTTGCATTCTTACACTAATAATGAAGCAATAGAAAGACAAATAAAGAAACTGATCCCCTTCACAATTGCACTAAGAATTATAAAATACTTTGGAATAAACCTAACCAAAGATGTAAAAGATCTGTATGCTGAAAACTATAGAAAGCTTATGAAGAAAATTGAAGAACATACAAAGAAATGGAAAAACATTCCGTGCTCATGGATTGGAAGAATAAATATTGTTAAAATGTCAATACTACCCAAAGCTATTACACATTCAATGCAATCCCAATCAAAATCGCACGAGCATTCTTCTCGAAGCTAGAACAAACAATCCTAACATTAGTATGGAACCACAAAAGACCCCGAATAGCCAAAGTAATATTGAAGAAGAAAACCAAAGCGGGAAGCATCACAATCCCAGACATTAGCCTCTACCACAAAGCTGTAATCATCAAGACAGCATGGTATTGGCACAAAAACAGACACATAGATCAATGGAATAGAATAAAGACTCCAGAATTGGGCCCAGAAATGTATGGCCAACTAATTTTTGACAAAGCAGGAAAGAATATCCAATGGAGAAAAGACAGTCTCTTCAACAAATGGTGCTGGGAGAATTGGACAGCAACATGCAGAAGAATGAAACTAGACCACTTTCTTACACCATTCACAAAAATAAACTCAAAATGGATGAAAGAACTGAATGTGAGACAGGAAACCATCAAAACCCTAGAGGAGAAAGCAGGAAAAAACCTCTCTGACCTCAGCCGCAGCAATTTCTTACTTGACACATCTCTAAAGGCAAGGGATTTAAAAGCAAAAATGAACTATTGGGACCTCATGAAGAGAAAAAGCTTCTGCACAGCAAAGGAAATAATCAACAAAACTAAAAGGCAACCGACAGAATGGGAAAAGATATTTGAAAATGACATATCAGATAAAGGGCTAGTATCCAAAATCTATAAAGAACTCACCAAACTCCATACCCGAAAAACAAATAATCCAGTGAAGAAATGGGCAGAAGACATGAATAGATACTTCTCTAAAGAAGACACCCAGATGGCCAACAGACACATGAAAAGATGCTCAATGTCACTCCTCATCAGGGAAATACAAATCAAAACCACACTGAGATACCACCTCACGACGGTCACTCCTGAACAAATCAGGAGACTATAGATGCTGGAGAGAATGTGGAGAAATGGGAACCCTCTTGCACTGTTGGTGGGAATGCAAACTGGTGCAGCCGCTCTGGAAACAGTGTGGAGGTTCCTCAAAAAATTAAAAATAGATCTACCCTGTGACCGAGAAATAGCACTGCTAGGAATTTACCCAAGGGATACAGGAGTGCTGATGCATAGGGGCACTTGTACCCCAATGTTTATAGCAGCACTTTCAACAATAGTCAAATTATTGAAAGAGCCTAAATGTCCATCAACTGATGAATGTATAAAGAAGTTGTGGTTTATATATACAATGGAATACTACTTGGCAATGAGAAAGAATGAAATCTGGCTTTTTGTAGCAATGTGGATGGAACTGGAGAGTGTTATGCTAAGTGAAATAAGTCAGGCAGAGAAAGACAGATACCATATGTCGTCACTCATATGTGGATCCTGAGAAACTCAACAGAAGACCAAGGGGGAGGAGAAACTTACAGAGAGGGAAGGAGGCAAACCATAAGAGACTCTTAAATACTGAGAATAAACTGAGGGTTGATGGGGGGTGGAGGGGAGGGGAAAGTGGGTGATGGGCACTGAGGAGGGCACCTGTTGGGATGAGCACTGAGTGTTATATGGAAGCCAATTGGACAATAAATTTCATTTAAAGAAAAGAATATGGGGGGCGGCTGGGTGGCTCCGTAGGTTGAGCGCCCGACTTCGGCTCAGGTCATGATCTCATGGTCTGTGGGTTTGAGCCCCATGTCGGGCTCTATGCTGACAGCACAGAGCCTGGAGCCTGCTTCCAATTCTGTGTCTCACTCTCTCTCTCTGTCCCTCCCCTGCTGATGCTCTGTCTCTCTCTCTCTCTGTGTCAAAAATAAATAAACATTTAAAAAAATGAAAAAAAAAGAATATGGTCTTCCTACTTGCAAATGAGAACTAAGTGGGGAGCAGGGACACCAGGGGCATTGAGAGATTGGATGGATGGATGGATGGATGGATGGATGGATGGATGGATGGAGAGATGGAGCTTGTATTAGCAGAGATTCAACACTGTGCAAAAGAAATTATTTCTTCAAATTTCCGTGAAATAACTGAAAAGAATGGCAAATCAAGTAAAATTGTGAATCAGAACCCGTCTCTATTCTTGCACCAAACTCCCAAAGTTTGCTTTCTGGTCATCTTTAGTCTATCTCAATTCACCATCACTCACTTTTGCCATCATTCTAGTTTAGACTAAACAGTCCTCTGTTTTGAAGATTACTAAGCATAAATTTAAAGTAAAGAAGTTGAATCTTCCCACAGAAGTGTTAGCATCTCTCCTGACCTTGAGTGCTTCTCCTATGTAACACCCAAGACCTGGACTAACAGACTCAGACTGCTCCCCAGCCCAGGAGTTTCACCATACACACTCAACAATATGGCAGGTGTTAGGATCTGCTGTGTAACAGATCAATCTAAAAGTTAGTGGCTTAAAACACAATCATCATTGGGTGCCTGGGTGGTTAAGCGTGCAACTTCAGCTAAGGTCACGATCTCATGTTTCATGAGTTTGAGTCCCATGTCAGGGTCTGGGCTGACAGCTCGGAGCTCAGAGCCTGGAACCTGCTTTGGATTCTGGGTCTCCCTCTCTCTCTGTCCCTCCCCCACTTGCATTCTCATTCTCTCTCTCTCTCTCTCTCTCTCTCTCTCTCTCTCTCAAAAATAAACAAACATTAAAAAACCCCACATAATCATCCATTTATTACCTCTCATGGTTCCTATGGGTGAGAAATTTGGGATTGGCTCAGCTAGGCAGTCCTGACTTAGGGTGTTACGATTTTTCTTAGATGAGGCTGAGACTAATGTCATCTTCAATCCTTCTTCACTCATATGTCTTGTGACAGGGCTTCAGAGACTTCAATGAGTGTCCTGAATACCTAGGGCCCCTCAGATTTCATTCTCTATCTGTATGTGGTCTTTTTATGTAGTTTCTCAAGAATGGTGACTTCAGTATAACCAAACATCTTACATGTCAGCTCAGGGTCCCAAAATGTATGTCTCAAGAAAGAAAGAACCAGGCAATAGCAGTGTTACCATCTCTAGTTTAGCTTTAGAAGTCACATAGAGTTACTTTCACCATACTTTATTGATTGAGGCAATTGCAAGATCTGTCCAGGTTCAAGGGAAGGGAACTTAGACCCAATCTCTCCATGGAGGAGTGTCAGCATCATCGTATAAGAAAAGCATGTACGTGTAATGGTACAGTGGTTTTTGGAAAACTCAGTGTGTTACAATTTCTCTTTTGGTAGCCCACGTGTCTCTTCAATTTCTCCTGTCTGATTAGACATTATAATGATCATAAATGAATTCAAACAAAAGAGTTTATCAAAGCTAGAAGAGAATGTTAATGTAAGATATATCAAAATCAATATCCAGAATTATCTCTTGGCAGACTTGGACTGCTGAGTTTAAAATAACAAGATGAATTTTATAAAGGGCCATGTGTGGGAATTTAAAAATAATTCTATGAATGCACAATAGGGAACTCCTGGCTTGGCAGGAGTTCATATGAAAAAGAGCTGGGAACTGTGGTTGATTGTAAGCATGAAATGTATCGAGTGGGATGTGATTACTTAAACAAATGAGAAGCTGATCCACATTTAGGTTGTATTTATGGTAGATAGTGTTCATATTATGGGAAGTAAAAGCCCGACATCCCCAGCATTCAATTAACCATTCATTCACTCAGTAAATGTTTATTGAGTTACTACTACATGCTAGGCACTGTTGTAGGTGCTGGCAATATACCAGTGAACAATACACACACAAAACCCTACCCTCCTAAAACCTGTATTCTAGTGGAAAAATGCATAATGAACCAGGCAAGCATGCTAGAGAACAAAAACGATGAAAAAGAAAGCAAGAGGGGGAATAAATGTTGGAATGAAAGGATTACAGTTTTAGATAATATAGATAGGCAACTCTTCACTGAGAGGGGCTATTTGAGAAAAGATATAAAGGACAAAAGTGAGGAAACCATGCAAGTCTCAGGGCAGAGGGAAGGAATATGTGCAACAAGGGTGCTGAGGAGGCCTGGCAGTGAAGAGCCCACAGTGAATGGAGCCAAGTGAGCAAGTCTGAGAGTAGTAAGAAACACAGTCAGAGAGGTGATGTACAGTTGATTCTCTAGGCCCTTGTGGGTCACTCTCAAGACTACTGGATCTCACTCTGAGTAAAGAGAGAAGCCAGAGGAAGGTCTGAACAGGGAAGGGACATGAAAGGACTGGGATTTCACCAGATGAGCAAGAGCAGCCACTGTATTGAAGCATGCTATGAGACTAGTTAGAAGATATTGTCAATAACCCAGGCAAAAGATGATGGTGTCTTAAACCAAGATAGTAACATTGAAGGTGCTAAGAGGTGGTCAACTTACAGATGTGTTTTGAAAAAAGAGCAATCGCATTTTCTTATTTATCAGACACAGCTTAGGAAACAGAGGAGTCAAAGATAATACGATGGTTTGGGCCCTGAGCATTTGCTGAGATAAAGATTGCACATCAGCAAGTTTTGGGTCAAATAATGGGAGTCCAGCTTGGGATATATTTACCTTTGAAGACCTATGAAACAACCAATTGGACATATCAATCAGGCAGATGGATATAAGAATCTTTAGTTCAGGGAAGGAGTCCACATAGATAATATAAATTTGGCCAGTATCCATAAACAGATATTTAAATCCATAAGTTTGATTGAAATAAGCAAGAAAGTGAGAATAAAAAGTTCCAAGAACTAAGCCTCTTTAAATATACCCTAAACTTAGAGACTGGGAAGATGAGGAGGAACCAGCACAGTGGACTAAAAGAATGGTCCTAGAAGTAGAAAAGTCAGGCAAATATGGCACCCAGAAAGCCAAATAGAGAAGGCATTTCAAGTAACAGAGTTGCTTATCATCTGCTACTGAAATATCAAATGAATAAAGAATCAGAATGAATTTAGGACAAGATTTTTCAATGCAGAATTCTCTGGTGACCTTGATAGAAACAGTTTTAATGGTGTAATGGGGGCAAAACTTGATTAGAGTGAGTTCAAGAGAGAATGGAAGGAGGAAAATAGAAGACTGGACAATTGATAACTCTTTGAGTTTTGCTGTAACAGGAAGGTCATGTGAGGTAATGACTAGATAGAACTATTGTAAAGAAAGGAAAAATGACAGCATGCTTCCATGCTGTTGTGGAGATTCTAGGAAAGGAAACATGTATTAGGTAAGGGAAAGAATTACTGAATTGATAACTCTGAGAAAGTGAGAAAGGGATGGAACCTAGTGGGCAAATGGCGGGATTGCCCTTAGCTAGAAGTAGGAGTAATTTAGCCTTACTAGTAGGACAGAAGCCAAATACATGGGAGCAGATGTAGATAGGTGAGCAAAAGTGGTGGTGGGAGACTTAGGAGTATTCCTATGAATGTTTCCATTCTCTTTATGAAACGGAAAGCAAGGCCATCTTGTGAGCTTCAGGATGAAGAGGGAGGTGTGGAAGATTAGAGCACAGATGAGAGGGTCTGAAATAATTTTGTAGGCAACTGGGAGAATAAATGAGTGGAGGAAATATGAGTGCCATGTAGAACAAGACACCCTTGAGGCTGATAACTGTGAATGAATGTGAGACCCATCAGCAAGGCTATATGTTCTTCTCCATCCACTTGTAGTGACAGGTGAGCAGGTGCAGAGTAGGCAGAAAGATTTGGCAAAGACTGTGGCCTAGTTGAGCAAGTATTTCAATAAGGTTGTTGGGTTTTCAGACAAGGAAGTCATCATGATGGCTAGCCACTGGATTTGAACTGGATAAGGAGAAAAGTGAGGATTTTAGTTGGCTTCGATGGACTAAGAGGAGGTACTTGTATCCACTGTCTGTAGTTCTCAGAACTAGGAACTACAGCAGGTGTATACTAGAGGGAGTGAGATGAAAGATTAGGGGATGGTAGTGGTAATGTGATATGTTTGGCACTGAGATAATAAAGTAGGTGCAGTTAATGGCAATGACAATGTCTAGGGTATGAAGGCTCAGTGAATGAGGGAGGGTGCAGGATAAGAGCATGGCAAGACAGAACAAGGAACTAAGCCACCAATGAATTGATGCTAGAGAACCTAACAATTATCCAAGAACTAAAATGTTCCAGGAATATGGGCAGTGACCTGAGAAGTATACAGATAATTACAACAACGAAGGGGTAGCAAGTGGAATAAGGTAATGACATGAGAGTCAAGTTGAGGGGTAGTGTTTAGAGAAGAATTAGGGAGATGATTTGGAATGACAATGAGGATCAAACAGGATATCCATACATCATCAAACCCAGTGGCACCAACACTGTGAAAAAGGAAACAACCATCAGTTGAATTACAAGGGGAGCAGAGTGTTAATGTTTCTAATTAGAACAAGAAGTGAAGGCAATAGTTCCAAGAGATGGTGAGATTCTGGGGTATTTTACTCTAGACTGTGAGTCCTGGGGGCACCATGGAGGGTTTTTAAGATATAGAGAGGGTGAGCTATATATTCAGAAAAGGTGATGGACAGGGTCACGTGAGACTTGGGCTTCTTAAGGTGACTGATATATACAGGGGATAAAGCATATAGTGAAATTAGTCCTCATAAATCCAAAACATAGAGTGGTCTCCAAACTGTGAAGGTTGGAGGGAGGAGCAGCTGAGAGTTCGTGCAAGGAAGGTGCAGACTTCCACATTTGAGGCTCTGTGTTCAACTTGTAATGCTGTTTTAAGAGGATATAAATGAAGTGGAGGCCACTGAGATGCACAGGCTCAAAATAAGGAGAATACAGAGGAAATCTTAGGAAAATCAATAGAAGAAACTGAGAAGGATTTTCTGGGTCTTTGGAAGACATGACAACTGTCTTCAAGTATCGGGAGCGTTTCATGTAAAAGAGGGTCTTCCTTGTGCCTTATGGTTCCAAAAAACCCAGAACTTATTGTTGGCTAGAAGTTATGGGGGAAAGAAATACTTGTTCCAAAAGCTGAGTCCTCCAGTGATGGACCAAAGGACAGCTACTAAAAAGTGCTGTCCAAAGACCAATGCCGATCAACAAAGTATTTGTTACCATAAGGGAAGTATAAAACTCGAGAGCAAGAACTTAGAAACCATTGTTAGCAATTTCCCTACAATGTTTACTCATTTTTTGAAATACAAATTTAGGTTTGCTTACTCAAATAGAAAAATGTGGATTTGTGTTTCAAATGTTTTATTTAATTCTTCTAGTATTTTAGTTATATTATATTTTATTAAAATGTTGGTCCTTGATGGATAGGGAAATTTTTTAAAAAGTAGGTTTATCACCATAACTAGCTAAAGAGCTTGAACTAACCTAGGGTATCACAGGAGTCATTTAACTGTACACTCAGCACTCAGATCTTGATTTCTAATACTATTCTCCAATAAAAGGAATTAGGGCTCCTTAGAGAAATGGCTGATGTTAAGACTGAGTTAGGAAATAAACAAGATTAACCTGAAGTATCTCGTAGTGCCAGAAAATAAGCAAGTGTTCTTTTCTTTCTCTCTCTCTCTCTCTCTCTCTCTCTCTCTCTCTCTCTCACACACACACACACACACACACACACACACACACACACACACATGGATAGGTCAAAAAGACACAGAAACCAACTGAAAGAGATCCCAATGGCCAAAGTGGGAACAATTTGAGCAACAGCATAAATAAAGTAGCATTGGATTATAACCCAAAGTATCAAATAAATATCCACGAGTATAAATAAATACTCATACCGATATAAATAAACAGTCCCGTAAAAAAATGAGCAAGAACAGAAAACTATCTACTGAAGAAGAATTCAAAATAATTCATGTAGATACTCTGTCTTTAAGGAGATGGAGTATAACCCCCACTGCTTAAGTGTGGGCTGCCAATAGCGACTTTTTTCCAAAGAGCAAAGCATGGAATGGGGGAAAAAGTAACTTTACAGTGGAGAAACTTTAAGCCAGATAATCAAGGTAAACATCAACAGTGATAATTCATATTGATAGTATTGATATTCATACTGATATGATGTGGCACTTCACCTCTGTGGTCTTCCTCCCAAAAGCATATTACCTCAGTCTGACCATAATAAAAAAAAACATCCGACAAATCCCAGCTGAAGGACATTCTGCAAAAACCTGAATACTCCTCAAAACTGTCAAGGTCATCAAAAAAGGAAAATCTGAGAAACAGTTACAATCAAAAAGAGCTTAAGGAGACATGTATGTTATCCTGGGACAGAAAAATGATATTAGGCAAATGCTAAGGAAATTTGAAAAAAGTATGATCTTTAGTTAAAAGTAATGTATCAATATTAGTTCATTAACTGTGATAAATATATCATATTAATGTAAAATGTTAATAGTAAAAGTAACTGGGTGTGGGTTATATAGCACTTTATACTATGCAATTTTTCTGTAAATCTAAAACTGTTCTAAAACAATTTTCCTTTTAAAAGTCTCTCGGAAGAGCCTGGGCAACACTTTCCATTTGCAGTGGGAGAGTAAAAGGTCTGGAATAGAAGTCCTGACTATCTTTACTGGTAAAAGGAAGTCACTTAATTTCACTGAGCTTCAATCTCCTCATCTGCAAAATAGAAGTGATACCACTTTTATCTACCCCATAGAGTTAAGACTCAGATGACATGATCCATGGGAAGGATCTCTGGAAACATCATAATCTAGATACAAGGAAATTTGGAGGTTGCTATCATTGTAACACATGGAGATATTCTGGCCTGGGAGATCACTTGGACCAATTCTGATTACAAATGTCACATAAGTACACTGTGCCCTGGGCACCCTACTCCCAGAGGTTCTGACTCAGCGGCTCTAAGATACAACATACAAATCCAAATCCATATTTTTAAGCTTCCCAAGTGATTCTGATACACAGCTGGATTTGAGAAGCACTAACCTAGGTGAATTCTAAAACCTCTTCTTATTTTATGATCAAATGTTAATGACACAGGATTATTTTTTCCAGATACGTGACACTCTTTGAGAAAGATTTAAACTTTGCAGTAAGAGCATAATTCTAGGTATCAGTCAGCCTGTGGGTAGTGTAGGTGAACTAAAGTTGTTAGTCATAATCTGTTCTGCCTATTTGTAAATTCAACTCAGCAGGGAAGGCCTTCAAAGTAGCATGAAAAGGTCACAGCTGTTTAGTTTTCATTTACCTGTAGTCCCTCAGTGTGTGTGTCTGTGTGTGTGTGTCTTTGTGTGTGTCTGTGTGTGTGTGTGTGTGTGTGTGTACTTCAACTGTAATATACCATATACACAAAAAAAAAGTGTATAAGGTGGAAATCATAAGCGTATAGCACACAGTGCCTTGATTTTTTGCGTATATATACAGCCCACACAATCATCATCCAGATCAAGATATAATTTCTAACACCCTGTAAGGTGTCATAGTTAACTAACTTCCCAGTATAGTTATAACCAAACTAGCGTGAGTTTGCTCCTTGGTGAGTTACAGATAGAGATTGCACCAGGTGGAGTTGTCACACTAAGGAAACTTTATTTGCAGCAAATGAGCTCATGGGGCATAACCTCCAAAGCCAGGACCCCCTGAGCAGGGGTAAGTGCACTTATTTTATTTAGGGTTCAGATTAGTCTGAACAAAGGGGAGTTTAACCATAATATTATAATGAGGCAGAGGTAACTGTGGCACAAGGGGGAAGGGTTATCGACATGCTCCAAGAGCTGAGAGCAGATATCACCAAGAGGAAGTCTTGGGCTCCTTATCCAGGTAAGGAATTCTGGGCCTTGCTTACTTTTGAAAGAGCAGTGGGAGTTTTGCCACTGATTTATAGTCTCTGGTTAGGCTATCTCCTGGCATATTTTTTGCATTCCTCTTGTCCCCTTAAAATCCCTAACTACTGAGGTTTTTACATTTCTTTGTAATTCTGACACCTCCTAGGAAGTTCTACTAGAAGTGTGCTAGGGGGCACCCAGGTGGCTCAGTCCCTTAAGCCTCTGATTCTTGATTTCAGCTTGGGTCAGGATCTCAGGGTTCCTGGGATCAAGCCCTGAAATGGGCTCCATGCTTACAGTGCAGAGCCTGCCTGGAATTCTCTCTCTCCCTCGCCCTCTGCCCCTCCCCTGCTCACGCTCTCTGGAGTGCTCTCCCCTCTACCCTCTCCCCCGTCCCCCTCCCTCTGTCCCTCTTCTTCTCCCCCCCCATCCTTCTCCCTCTCAAAAAACAACAAAAAAAAACCTTAAAAAAAAGAAGTGTGCTTTTAGAAGAGCTATTAAGACATAGATCACAGAAAATAGCTAGAAGGTCTAAATGACCTATTTTTCTGGGGACCCCAAACTCTTTCTGCTTCCACAGTCACCCAGCCAGAGGTAGCCACTCTTAAGACTTCCTTCACCACCAGTTAATTCCACCTGTTCTTAAACTTCATGTAAATGGAATCATGTGGCATGAGCTCTTTTGTGTCCATATTCTTTCACTCAACAAATTATCTGTGAGATTCTTCCGTACTGATGGATGTACCAGTAGCATGGTCTCTTTATTGCTGGTCTTTCAGTTCTTAGCACAAGCTCTAAATGATCAAGTTCAAATTGTCTATGTGTAGACTAAATAATTATACAATTATACAAGTACAGGAACAGAATGACAAGTCAATGATGGGAAATTCCATAAATATTACTGCTCCAGTAGGGTAAACTGTGCCACAAGAAAAAAAATGGCATACTTTATGGTTGGCCCCAGTCTGAACCTCTGGGAGGGAATCAGAATGCAAGCTCCATACCACCATCACCTCCAAGAAAACCACATTTTTGTCAAAACATTCTTCTTGATTTGTACATATGCTCATGTTTGAGAATGATTCCTGTAAACTTTACAGAGAATGTAGAAAAGGGGCTTTTCATTAATGGAGTTGCCCACAGACTGCTTAACAAAAGCTAAAGGTTTTGAAATTTGACTTCAGGGATTATCACCTAGGAGATCTGATTTTGATGAAACTGAGTTTAACTTAGCTTTTTTTCCCCCTTCATTGACATCTGTCTGCCCCCTGGGTAAAGACTTTTTTTTTTTTTTTGTATATGATTTGATAGAGCATAGAACATTTTTTAACCAGAGAGGATAAAGAAAAAAGAAAAATGATGAACCAAACAAGAACAGTGCTTATTTCATTTCAAGCATAATGTCAAAGTTGATTATCAAAGCCACTCTCAGGGGTTCCAGGAAATACAAACTTCAACAAAACCACACAAACTCTTCCCTATTCTCTGTGGTCTACTGTGCAGCTGACCACAAAACCATACACAGGCATCACAGCAAAACCACTGGGCTCTACTGAGTACTCTGAACAAGTGAATATTAATCCAAAATACTGTTTCAGAGATCTTTATGAAAAACCACGGTTTCCCTTCCATGGGTTATTTATTCTGCACTCATTTGCTAAAGCAATTTCCATGTGCTGAATTCCAGTGAATAAATAAAACAAGTCAATCAACATGTCATTATATTGGTAATCAATTTCTGTGGGTTTCCAATTGTTGCCCCTTAGCTTTATTGCACATCTCACCATATCCATGGTCTTCTTCTCAGCTAGGTATGTGCCTAGGAAAACATGCATACAGACTCATAGGTTCACAGATCCTCCAAAAAGTCCCACTTGGGGAATGTTTTATTAGTACTTTTAATGATATTGACAACTGACATTAGTAACTATGACTTACACAGCTCTTCACCTAATGGATTTTATGTGCACCACATCAGAATCCTTGAGAGACAGAAAATGCTAAACTCATTCCATAGACAAAGAAACTAAGTTTAAGCACTTTCATGGACTGACATGTCTTAGTAAACAGGTACAATGTCCAGTATCCAAATTCATGATTTCTAGCTCCAAATCATGTTAGTTGCCTTATTTTTCTACAATGAGATGCTTCTGTTAAGATTAAGTCAAATAAAAGTCAAAACTGATAGAAGCAGAAAAAAGTAGGTTGCAAGGGGTTGGAGCTGGGAGAAATAGGGAGAGGTTGGTAAAAGGTCACAAACTTTCTGAATAAGGTCTTAGAATCTAATGGAAAACATTAGATAGTCTACAATACTGTGTTGTGTGACTGAAATTTGCCAAGAGAGTAGAAATTTAATACCTTTACCAAAGAAGAGGAAGAAAAAGGAGGAGGAGGGGGGCGAGGGGAAGAAGAAGGAGAGAAGAAAACAAAACAAAAAAGATAAATATGTGAGGTGATGGATGTGTTAATTAATTAGATAAGGGGGAATCCTTTCACATTGCATATGTGTACCAAATCACCATGATGTATGTGCAAATGATACCTCAATAAAGCTGAATTTTTTAAGGCAGAAAAGGAAGAGTAATTTTTTAAAAAAATTTTTTTGAAGTTTATTTATTTTGAGAGAGAGAGAGAGAGAGAGAGAGAGCGAGCACACAAGAAGGGGAGGGGCTGAGGGAAAGAGAGAGGATCCCAAGCAGGCTCTTCACTGTCAGGGCAGAACCCAATGCAGGGCTTAATCTCACGAATGTGAAAGATCATGACCTGATCTGAGCTGACACCAAGAGTCAGACGAGTAACCAACTGAGCCACCAAGGAGCCCCAAGTAAATATTTTTTAAAAAAGAATAATTTTCAAAGCATGACGGAACAGTAGTTTTGCTTCTTATTCACATTTTCAACAAAATCATATTTACAACAGTTTCACATTTTGCTCACACATTCAGTGTGGACAGGTATGTCCGGGAGTGGACTTCAGGAATCTCCTCATCTAATCCTGCTGGGCCAAGAATGCATGCGCAGTTTTGAATCACTCCTTAACCTCTCTCAGCCTTTATTAATCATCAGTAAATAAGCCTACTGACCCTACACCATCTTTAAGGGTCTTCTTCAGCTTAAGGTAGGTTTTTTAGGGTGACCGCAGGAACATTTACATGTAGCAATGCTAGGATGCCACAGTGAATGCTTCTGCTACGCTGGACCCCATCGCCGCAGCCCACTGGATTTCTCCCTGCCTCGGTGTAGAAGGTGGGCCGTGACCTCCAGCACCTCAGCTATGAAAGACTGCCGAACTGCAAAATCCCAAAGCACAGCTCTCAGCCAGCAGTTGGAAGGAGTCATGGGATAAATATACCAGAGTCCCCAATCATCTGTAGGACAAGTATGGGCAACTTCTACATTTTTCCTGAGAATCTCAGTGGGATTGAGCCCATTCCCCACAGGAGTAACCAGCTCATGATACACTCCTATTGGCTTTTCTCTCCTCTCCATTTCATGTCCCACATCCCCTACCTGTGCTTCCTGGGTGCACTTCCAAATAATCTACCTGCACTGACAGCCTTGTCACAGGCGCAGCTTTTTGCAGAACCTAAAGCAAGACTTGGGCTTTAGAGAATTGTTACTGTCTGAATACAGAATTGAGTGTTACACGACACATTACCAATTAATGCAATGCAATTTACCCCTTTAAGCTGTTTCTTTAAAATTTACTGTGATGCTTTCCAAACAGTTCTTTATATGTACCTGAAAAGTTTAGATAGAGAGATGAGGACGTGGCATAATTAGTACCTGATACGGCCTTTTCTACATAAGAGAATCTCCATGGGGACGCCTGGGTGGCTCAGTCGGTTAAGCGTCCAACTTAGGTTCCGGTCATGATCTCGTGGTTCAGTTTGAGCCCCACATTGAGCTCTCTACTGTCAGCATAGAGCCTGTTTCAGAACCTCTGTCCTCATTTCTCTCTGCCCATCCCCTGCTTGTTCGTTTTCTCTTTCTCTCTCTCTCTCTCCCAAAGAAAAATAAACTTAAAAAAAATACAAAGAGGAGAATCTCCAGAAAGCTTTTTTTTAAAGTTTATTTATTTATTTCTAGAGAGAGCACAAGCAGGGGAGAGGCAAAGGGAAAGGGGGAGAGAGGATGTGAAACAGGCTCTGTGCTAACAGCAGAGAGCCCAATGCGGGGCTCAAATTCATGGAACCGTGAGATCATGACCTGAGCTGAAGTCAGACGCTTAACTGACTGAGCCACCCAGGTGCTCCAAAGCATTTTTTTTAATAGAGACTATTGGACATATGCTCTTCATGTTTTATAAAATTATGATTCTTCAGTTAGTACTTTAAGTCATATCTTTGTCATAATAAAATGGTTTGAGGGTGAGGTATTAAGACAAAAATCTCTACCAAATTTCTCATTAGGTGATGTTCACTTGGAAGCTGATCAAAATAGTTGCCTGTCTTACCAGTAAGGATAGTTTTAGCTGTGAATTACAGAAACCCTCATCTGAAGTCCTAAGATGACCAACTGTCTCATTTTTCTCTGGGGCCATCTTGGATTTAGCACTGAAAATCCTGGGAAATCCCTTAGTCACAGGCAAACCAGAACAGCTGGTCAACACCAAGTCCCACCCATCTTTATCTGTATCATTTAACCACCCCTCTTATCTTGGGTAGTCCATCCAACCCTTCCAGGAGATTCAGATCCTATAATTGCCCATCTCCACTGGAACCACTCCATGGGATTCCAGGGAAAGAAGAGTTATCCAGAAGGAGAGGGTATTGAGTTTGCCAAAAGAAGTGGTGGGGGAGGCTTGGATTGAGATAGAGATACATATACATAGACATATATAGATCCAGATATAGAGATATAGACACTGATGTCCACTCTACTCTTTAAAGAATCTTGTTCTTTCACTCTTCAGATCTCATTATCAATATTATTTTTTCTCTTCATTTTTCCTGTACTTCCTACATAGGTCTTTCCTCTTCATTTTATATTCCAGCCCCAACACTCTCATTTTCACAGCACCCCAAGGGACTCACACTTCCCTCCACCATCTGCACTACCAGATCCAAATAAAACTATGCTCCAAGAAACATACTATTCTGAGAAAGAAATGAATAGATACATTAAAAACTAAACATAAAAATATGTTATAGGAATTTAAAATGCATATCTTCTTTCCTTGGCTCACTGTTTTGATTAATGCCATTTTCTCTAAAAGTGTTAAATGCCCAACTCTTGACTAATGTAAAACTTTTTTTTAGGCACCTGTAGCCAGGAAGTAGGCATTTTAAATACTCACTAGGGCCCTTTTTAGTGTCTAAAGTAGTAACTCATCACAGGCTTAAAATTCTATGAGAAATATTATTAAATAAAAAGTTACTGGCTGACTAACTCCTGAACTTGAGCTTTAATTCCCATGTTTAAGGTGGAAATGATAAAGCACTTGGAAACTCTAACGGATGGTCTTTACCACAATGGCCTGAATATTCCCCTTAGTTTGACCAAAACTTAGACAGGTTTCTTCCTGACTCTAGTCCACTGACCTCACTTTTCTTAGAACATTTACTTTACAGAATTTGTAACTGTACATCCTTTCTCTGCCCCCTTTGATATGTAAATATTTTTAAAAGCCTCTTTCCAGTTTTCCAACCCAAGAATGCCTGTCTCAAGGATCTGGGAACCATCTCATTGAAATGTAATCATCAAAGAAGATAGAACCCCTATCTCCCAGTTTCTGTGTGAAGGCAGAAGCTTAACTTCCCCATTGTAAAGCTATCATCTGTCATGAAAAAAAGAGAAGGTTTACTTTTCCTTGAAATGAAGACAATTAAAAAATTCGGTCTTCAAAAAATTGTTGCCTATGTCTTGCCACTCTCCTAGATTTTATCTCATATCCTGTCTTTGACTCTGTCTTATCTCAGGCACTATTTTTATCTTATCTCTATGGAGCACCCTCATATTAAATCCTGATCAATCCTTCAAGGTTTCAAGTGAGCTACCATCTTTACTATGAATATTTCCATGATTAAAGCAACCAAAAATCTCCATTACTGCTCCTAATTCCTATAGCATCTTCAATTGGCCTCTTTCCCTCCTCTGTCCTTTTTTATCCATCCAGTTTCTCCTGGGAATATTTTCTTAACAAATCATTTACACCTGAATCCTCGTCTCAGGCTCTGCTTCTGTGGAACTTGTCCTAAGATACCGCCTTCCCTAATAACTTTGATGTCTTGTCAAACACTTAACAAGACATGTCAGGTCCATTAGTATCTTGCTTACACTTTTAGCCTTATCTCTTGTCTCTCTTCCCAGGTTACTCAGTGGTCCATTCTGAGCTGCTATTTGCTCATGTGTTTTTGCATGTGTTCTCATGGCTCCCATCGACTCAGCCTTTAAGTCTCATCTAAGATTACCAATGCTGCGGAGCTCTGACAAATTCTTTTTCCCCCTTACTCTAGGCAATTTCTCACTTCTTTTGTGAAAAAAAAAAAATAACAGATCCTTTAAAATAACATAGCTTTTAAGGGCGCCTGGGTGGCTCAGTCGGTTAAGCGGCCGACTTCGGCTCAGGTCATGATCTCGTGGTCCATGAGTTCAAGCCCCGCGTCGGGCTCTGTGCTGACAGCTCAGAGCCTGGAGCCTGTTTCAGATTCTGTGTCTCCCTCTCTCTGACCCACCCCCATTCATGCTCTGTCTCTCTCTGTCTCAAAAATAAATAAACGTTAAAAAAAAATTTTTTAAATAACATAGCTTTTTAAAACTATACAAATAGTAAGATGATTTAGAGCCTAGCCTCAGCAGAGGGATCAAAGGTAAGTTATTTACCTTCTGTAGGCTCCTGTTTATTCACATATGAGGATGGTAAGATTCCACATCCTTCATAAATGCACGTAAGGTGCTTACCAGAATATTTAGAACATATTATGTGGTAGTTTTATTAACTATTAACTGAGAGAGAGAGATTGGTTTCTCTATAACTTAACCAGATTTCAAAGTTGTGAATACTATATCTTGTTTATCTCTGTACTCCTAATTCTCACACAGTGCATGGCATAATACACATCCAATAAATAGCTGATGAATAAATAAATGATATGTAGCCACTGGGAACTAAAACTTGTTTCTACTCTTTTTTTCTGTTTTAGTATATAGCTCTTCTACACGCACAACCAAGAAACAAACTCTGGGAATCCATTTCAAAACTCAAACAGCATAAAGTAAAAGCAAACATTCTGGTATTTGTTGTATTTTCTATTTTCTCCAATATCCACCATGCTCTCTCTCTCTCTCAAGCTAATGAAAGTTTTCCGTTTTGCTTGAAAAAAAATGGTCAAACATGTATGAGCACAAGGTCTTCTTTAAACTCAGTAGTAAATCTGTGTTTCCTCTCCCTCTCTCTCCTCACATTCCCTCTCTCTCTCTCCCACCCTCCTTCCACATTTCAGAGATCTGGAGATTATATGTAATTTTATATTTTTCCCCTCTTTCTCTCTTTTCATTTTTGATGACTTTTGAAAACCTGCGACCCTGAAAACCTTAACTTCTCAAAAAGAGATTCTTCATTTTTAAGAGATGCTGGAAAAGGCATTCTTTTAATAGATGGATGTCATCAAAATTACTCTTCCCTTGGACTTTGTCTCCAGAGATTTTTTTGAAGAGAGCTTTCCATTTAGTAAGTCATTTTCTAAAATTCTTAGAAGTTTTCTAGAATAAAAGCTCTTGGATTCTCAAAGTATTTGTGAAAAGTTTCTAGTGCTTAAATTTACTACAAAAGGGATTTAGTATATAAAGGGATTAACTCATAGAATCATAGCCTTGTTTGCAATAACACTGATAATTATTTCAGATATCTGCCACTTTTTCCTCCTGTGGTTGCCGTAGCTGAAGAGAATTGTCTTCTAAATCCTCGTGGCATTTCATGTTTGTCATTTAACACATATCTTTGCATCCTCATTTGGAGTTCTGTTTTTACATTTGTTCCCTTACCAGATCATAAGATCCCACCAAAGTCTAGCACTGAGTCTTGGGTATAGTAGGAGTTTTAAAATATTTGCTAAATGAATGAAAATGGCCACAAGGTGCCTGTGTGAAAATAAATCAGCAAAGTACTCTGGATAATACATCCCTCATAGTCACAAGATAACATATAGATTCATTGCTATTAATGATAATATTATAATGATTAATATTGACAATATTAATGATGAAAGCCATTAAAATGGCCTTATTCCAGACAGATGCAATTTATTTTTCAAAAGAACTTAATGCCTACAACCAATTTTCTCCAAATATCTATATTCCCATGAATTAGACAATGTAAAGAAGAGAGGGCACAGGTAATGCCACACAAAACACACTTAAACTCAACTCATATCCATAGTCCTCCCCTGGCTGATGGAACAAAACCAACTTTGACTACAATGCCCAATGCAAATGAATGGAAACTTAACCCTTCAATCAGATCCTTAGGGGAGCATATTCATTTCCTTTCTCCTCATTTCCTAATTAGAATCCCTTACCCAGTCACTCTGCCACCAGAATTCTTGTCTGACTCAGTATTAGGGGTCTAGTTATGCTTTCAATATCTACATATTAATTTCCTTTGGGCACCTGGCTGATATTACAGAGAACTTTCCCTGCTAGTTCATGCCCCTGTCGAGCCTAAAATCAATTTTATGACAATCCCAAACCACTTTTCCATCTATGGCTCCTCAATTCTATTCATTGGGGTAGCAGTAAAATTAGTCTTAGGGCAAAGATATTCTATTTAGCTTGAGTATTCTATTTCTAGGTGGTCTGAATGTTTAAGTGGTAGGGATATTTAGAGCAACTCAAGAGTCTATAGGATTTGGCACACATCTGCTTTCACACAATGAATAGCTTCCTCCTTGTATAAAGATTAGCTTTATGAATTCTCCAGGAGAAAACACCTGTTTTATCAGTTCATTTAAAGAATTTCAAACTATTCAGAGATACTGTTAAAAATATTGATGTGATACCACCACTCACTCTTCTAACTTTTCTCCACAGATTAAGAAACTAGACCCCAGTGTTAATTTCCTTTAAGATGTGTCTTAAGTCAACATTGACTAGAAGAAGAGCTTGAGATAGGGTTCTTGTGCAAGTGACTTAATGAGTGAGGGCTCTTTGGAGAAAAGGAATGAAGGAAGGAAAATGGTACGGGAAGGAGACAACCAATGATGTGGTCTTAGCTGTAGTCTAGCCCCACAGCTGTCTGATCTCACAGGAGTTCTGGAGCACACATGGTACCACCAAGAAGGTCCACCTTAAGGCAAGAGAACTAATGTTTCTGTCCCTCTTTTCGGTATTAGCTGTGGGCCACCCCCCAGGAGGAGGGCATTGAATCTCCTAGGCATTTCTGTGTGAGGTCACTCTCATGGCCTGAGGGAAATTCTCTGAAGAAGGGAGGAGCTCTAAGCTATTAAAAGTTTCTCTTTTGCAGCATCTGGGGGGTGGATGCACTACTCCTATAAATACAGACTTGGACAGGATAGCAAACTGTTAGTTTCTATTACAAACGGTTTCGGGACTAGCCTAATCCTGGTATTATTTTACACACTGAGTAAACACAAATGCAGAATCAATTATTCATAGAAAAGTGAAATAATATACTTGAGTTGAGGTAATCAGCAAACTGCCTCTCTAGTGGTGAATAAAGACCCTTTTACAAGATTATATGTCTTATTTAAATCCACATTCAAACCCAGGCTTGGAACTGAAGGATGATGTGTGTGACTAGAGAATGCCGGACTGGCTCTCACCCTTCAGAAGACATTTATTTGCATGTAACCAAAACCCTGAATGTAGAGTTAAACAAACAGAACCTTACTAAGAAGGCAGGAGAATCACAGTCTAACAATCTACGATAGCATCCAAAATTTTGTATCTTTCACACTGAGTTACTTATATTTATCCCTTAAATTTGGTGGCTTATTTGTGGTCTCACAGTCACAATGGAGCTACCAGACTACCAGGCATCTCATTTGTGTTGCAGAAAAAAGGTAGAGAAGAGATTAAAAGAGCAAAGAACAAGCTAGCCAAGACTATTTCTTCTATCAGGAAAGCAAACACTTTCTCAGCAGCTACACACGACACACTTATTCTTAGAACTTATTAATAGAGTTGGGTCATATTGCTACCAGTAGGCCAGTCACCAGCCATGGGAGATAATCCTAATTTATTTAGATCAACACTATTTGACAAAAATGTCATATAAGCTACATATACAATTTTAAATTGCTTGTAACCATATTTAAAAAGCAAAAAGATGTGAAATGAATTTTAATAATAATACATTTTATTTAATCCAATATATCCAAAATATTAAGTATATAACCAACATAAAATAAGCCATTTTACATTTTTTAATTAAATATTTGAAATTCAGTGTGTATATTACACTTATGGCACAACTCAATTTGGATTTGTCCCATTTCAAGTGCTCTAGAGCCATATAAGATGAGTGGCTACATACCGGACTAGCCCAAGTCTAAACCAATCATGATTTGTCTCTGGAAGCTGGGGTAGGAACCTGTCTTTCCTGAGATCCTGTTATCTCTGTTTCTATCTGAAGAAATCTGGATATTGTTAACATGGAAGACAAGGAGAGATGGATAATGGGTAGGAAGGAAATAGTGTCTATTCCAGGCCCTAACTAATGTCTCCATTGACCTGTCCCAGTGGTTGGAATCCTAGCATTTACAAATCTTTCCATGGTTGGATTATCTGATTTAAAGTTCATCTTTTTTGAAGCATATAATTGGCTATGGATGATTTTAGTAAAATTATGACTTTTCTCACATCTAAGATCGGAATCCCACAATAATGAGACCCAGAAAACAAGCATTTTGGTTGCACGAGGGAGACTGAGCACAAACCATTCAGGAAGGGAAGAATCAGGCCATGGGAGCTGAGGTGACTAAAAAAATTTCAGGGCAGCCTAAAGACACTGGGTTCTTGTTGGGAGGAAAATAGGGGCCTATGACAGCAACTGGACATTGAGACTCTGAAGTAATGAGGGGAACAAAGCTTTCCATCTCATGCTTTGCTTTGATTCTGGTTAAATATTTGTGCATAATGCAGACCAGACTCTGTAATAGGACCAAGGAAGAATTTTATCAGATTCTTGAACATTTAAGCAGATACTCTTGGTGCACTGATGATATTCTCTAGCCCATCCTAGAGGTCAACTCCAGCTCTGAAGGACAGGACTTGACCACGCAGGCAACTTCTAACTCAAGCCTCTATGTCTACCTTGCCCTAAGGTTTTTTTCTGGGATAAGAGTAACTCCAGCCAACTGGAAGTGCTAGGATATTCACAACCCTCCACAGGACCAACCCTCAATTAATCAGGAATGAGAGTATGTGAATAAATACTCCCTCTTCCTTACCTCTTGGTGAACAATTATAAAGTATACGAAGGTCTCAGCAGGATTAACCCCAGCTGACCACAGAAATGGCTCACTAATTAACATACTCTTCATTGGCTTTTCTTCCTTCCCTGTCTCACTTCTCTGCTCCTCCACTGTGCTTCTGGGATCACACACCAAATAAGGCCTCTCCACTCAAATGCTTGTCTTAGTGTTTGCTTTTAGGTAAATCTTCAAATCAAGACACTTTGTTGTTGTTGCTTTTAGAGACAGAGACAGAGACAGAGACAGAGACAGAGACAGAGACAGAGAGAGCGCGTGCCCAAGTGGGGCAGAGGGGCAGAGGGAGAGAGGGACAGAATCCTAAGCAGGCTCCATGCTCAGCACAGAGCCCAATGAGAGGCTTGATCCCTCGACCTTAGGATCATGACCTAAGCTGAAATCAAGAGCTGGATGCTCAATCAGCTGAGCCACCCAGGAGCCCTAAATCAAGACACTTTGTATAGGGGATGATGTCTTAATATAATAGAATATATATTTAATAATCATGATTTTCACTAATTTATGCTAAATTATCTTTTGAAGCATAAAACTACTAATCAAATTTTCCTCACCCTACTGCCTCAAGAAATTCAAGAGATAGGCCATGTCCTCAAAAGGATCATGTTATATTTAATTTTAAATAATAAATTTTAAAGGATGGAAGCACCAGCTAAACCAACTCTTTAGGTTCTAGGGATTCTTTCTCTCTCTAGTTGAAGTCCAAAGTATGTATGCAAATGGAGTATGGACCACAATTGTGCTTTCCAAAAGGTAGCCACTACCCACGTGGTTAAGTTAAGATTACATAAAATGAGAGGCACCTGGGTGATTCAGTCAGTTGAGCATCTGACTCTTGCTTTCGGCTCAGGTCATGATCTCACGGTTCATGAGTTTCAGCCCTGCATCAGGCTCCGTGCTGACAATGTGGAGCCTGTTTGGGATCTGTGTCCCTCCTTCTCTGCCCCTCCCCTGCTCACTCTCTATCTCTCTCTCTCAAAAATAAATAAATATTTTTTTAAAAATGAAAACTTCAGTTCCCTAGTTGCACTAGCCACCCTTCAAGTGCTGAACAGCACGTATGGCTAGCAGCTACCATATTGGGCAATACACAGAACATTTCCAGCCTTGCTAAAAGTTCTATGGGATAGGACTAGGCTAGGATCTCAAGTTTGGAAGATACATAGAAGACAATCCTCTCTCTTGTTCAATGTAGACAAGCAAACTGATTATGTGCTTTCTCCTTGGAGCTTACTTTCAGTCTTTTCCAAAAACAAAACTCCAGACTGTCATTTAAAAACACTTAGAATTGGCAAATGTAGTAGCCAGAGTAATGCTAAGCTATGCTGCAGTAAAATATGAACCATGAAAATCACTAAGTCAGGCAATCCTCCAGGACAGCCATCCACTGTGCTCTGTGCAATTCAGGCTACCTCCATCAAATAGGGGCTCTGATAAAAATAGTTTCTCCTGAGAGCAGACCTTGTTAAGAGGAACAGAATGCACTGGCATATTTCAAAATAGCTACTTTTTCCCTCCCCTTGCCAGAAGCACAAGGGGATTTTTCTCTCCTCTTCATTGTGGAAACCTGGTAGTGCTCCTGGAGATAAAACTCACCAGCCGATGACTGGGTCCCCCCGGGGTTTCTAACTCACAGACTTGTCCACACTTAGCCTCCAGCAATTCATCAATTATAGTTTTGTTTTTTCTACCCCAACCCTGGTTCTTGCAGAGGATTTTGCTCATGCGTTTAATGGTCTGGTAAGTTGTGATCCTCTGTAACTGCCTATCCTACTGTATCTCCATTTTGGGGGCCAGTGGTTTGCCCTGTGACCTCAATTTTCTGACAGATCAAAGAAGGGTTGCTGATTTTCAGTTTGGTCAGATATTTACCTATGATTAGGACGGAGGGATCACTTCCAAGCTCCTGACATGCTGGACCATGGACCAGGTACCAAGACGGCACTCTATTTTTTTTTTTTTTAACTAGTTGTATGTTTCTACAGTGGGGTAGATGGGCTGTTCCTTTTTCCCCGCTTCCCCTTTCCTTTTCTTTCCCACTCTAGACTTTCTGAGCTGAAGCCCTCTTTATTGTTCTGATTGAAAGTGGCAAGTTCTTTCACTAATGTTTTCTTCCCCGTGGTTATTAACTTCCTATACCCCAAATGCATTGGCCCAAAATTCATTATTACATCTCAAGTGTTCTCTTTATTTATAAAGAAATTTGTCCCAGTGACTCAGTCACTAGAAATTCCTTCTCTCTACAGTGATACACCACATAGTATCATTTCCCAGACCTAGGAGGCATATGTTGTAATTATGGGACAAAAAAGCAAGGTGCACGTTGCCATGGCCATTCCAACCCCAATACCTTCTGTGGATGTGTCCCTAGCTGGCCAATCTCTCACAGCACATGTTTATGAATTTGTTTCCTAACTTTTAGGACTCTGAACTAAAAAAAGATATTGACTGGATTGACACCCAATGAGCTAGATGCTCCATTTGGTTATTTCTGGACAGTCTGGAGCAACGTCAATCTGTTCTCTTCCTCCAAACCTCTCTTCTTCCAAGGTAAGGGTCTTTTGACGAATTAAAAAAAGAAAACCCAGGTAGAAGTGATACCTGGTAGGAGATCACTGAGTGTTACCTGCAATTCTGCAAACTTGTACTGGATAACATAACTGCTTTTAACAATTAGGGACCAATCTGCTATTTTTGTTTTGCTTTGTTTGGGTTTGGCTTTTTGGTCTCACTTTTCCATACAGTTGGTTTATCTATCAATCTATGAATAGTTAAAATATATTTGCCTCTTACTCTCTCCTAGACATTTTTACAGACTTGATGGCTTTGAAAAATCACATTACAGTAAACTCAGGGTTATCCCATTAGGCCAAAGAACAACCTTCTCTAGTTAATCACGTTGCCTGATTAATTGAGACACACAGATTTTCAAATAATTAAGAAATACATCTAACACAGGTTCTGTGTTAAACAGAATCTAATTTTCTTTGATGATTCAGAGGTCACTTTTATTCTTATGTTACTTAATCATTATTATTGAGAAAATGACTTGCCAGTTAGGCCAAATTTCTAACTGATACACGCAGACAAAACAGTTTTTAAAATCTAATATACAAAGCTCCATTCTTTTCAGAAATTTTTCATATTCTCAACAATTTAAAGACCACATTCTAAAGCGACATGTCTTCCTTCCATATTCCCAGGTGACATAGGTATCTACAAAGTTTTGTTTTCTTCTGTAAACTAATAGCCTGGAACAATACCATATTAAACATTACAAGCTCAATAGTTTTTGTTAAATAAAGGAATGAATGGATATGTTAATAAAATGTTTTTTGAGGCATCCATCTCACTCCAGGCAGAATGATTAACTCTACCTAAAAGACCCTCAAATTTTGCATGCTTTGCATGCTTCCATTCCTACTGAACTATCCTGCAGGTTCTTAGAAAATACCCATTGCTCATTGTCCTCAGACTGTTTAGAAAACAAACCTCAGAAATGATAGAATGACCACATTTCCTCTCTGTAAAGGGTCACTTTATGAAGAATCATCTCAGTATTAAATATTATCTCATTTACGTAGTCCTTTCTGCTTGATCAATGCTACCAAGGGCAGCTTTCCCAAGAGCAAAGTTGGTCACGTGACATGTCCCACCTGCCCACCTCCCCACACTCAGTAGTTGCAGCCTCCTCAGAGAGGCCTGAAATCCATTTGTCAGAGAAAAATGCTGTTCATTTTTTAGTTCCCACAGCAAAATAGGTTTAAATGCAAGGCCCCAGGCAGAGGAGCGCAATGGCTTACATTCTTACGAAGGCAGAATATTTCTGAGAGCAGATCTGAGCAAAGATGAAGGTGATTCAGACATCAGCAGGATGGTACACGAGGAAGTTACAGGCCCTTCCTCTCCCACAGAGACACCAACTTAACAACAATATATGAATACTGTGCAGGTAGACACAAAGACATCTAAAGAGAGAGGGGGCCTAGAGGCCTAAGGGCTGGAGGAGGATTAGAGACAGAAAATTCAGGCTTATCTCCCCATTTAGGGACAATTTAAACACACAATAGCTTTTACACATGGTTGAAATTTTGCTCTTTAAATCTTCAGTTACCACCTGTCTCCAAACTGTCTTGCAAAATGGTAGATGCTTTTTGCAAAAGAAAAGATGCTTTTTGTTTCAAAATCTGCATTCTCCCTTTTGAGTAAAAAAGTTCAAAGACAAAAAAAAAATTCTCCATTAAATTTGGGAACACATTGCATACCTTGGATCTCTAACTTTTTTGTCTGAGATGTCCCTTCATTCTTGCATATCTCTTGACCATAGGCTGTCTGCACATATTAAGCAAGACAAAGTGTACCTCAGGTATTTCAGCAAATGCATCTTTTTTCTCTCTACCTTCTCTGCCTTTGCACTCCCGCCCCCATCACACTTGTTTTAAACATGACGATTAATCTGTTCTAGTTTCAAGTAGTTGTGGTCATCTTAGCTTGGAGGACTCAAATAGTGACAATTAAGTCCCACATAACTTCCCCCCTTGCACTGAGCACTATTCCCTATAACCCATCAGGAGTCTCAGAATTTTACCTTGAAAATAAAATGAACACTCTGATATGGTCTTTATTTAAAAGTTTAAGGATTTTTCTGCATTATTTTCAATGTTTAAATATTGGTCACTCTTTCCCAAGTATCCATCCATAGATGAACGGATAAAGACATGACACACACACACAGTGGAATGTTACTCAGCCACAAAAAAGAATGAAATCCTGCCATTTACAACAACATGGATGGAGCTAGAGGGTATAATGCTAAGTGAAATAAGTCAGTCAGAGAAAGATAAACACCATCTGATTTCACTCGTGTGGAATTTAACAAAAAAAAAAAAAGAAAGAAAAAAGAGACAAACAAAAAAACAGACTCTTAACTACAGATAACAAACTGATGGGTACCAGAGGGGAGGTGGGTGGGGGGGTGGATGAAATAGGTGAAGGGGATTAAGAATACACTTACCACGATGAGCACTGAGTAATGTATAGAATTGTTGAATCACTGTATTGTACACCTGAAACTAATGTCACACTATATGTTAACTACCCTGGAAATAAAATTTAAAAATACATATATTGTTCATTCTTTCACTCTTACACCAAAATAAGGTTTAAATGCAAGGCCCCAGGCAGAGGAGAACAACTTCTTACATTCCTACTAAGGTGGAATCTTTATAAGAGTAGATCTGAGCAAAGATGAAGGTGAGTCAGCCATCAGCAAGATGGCATACTAAAAATTTACAGCCCCTGTTCACTCCCACAGAGACACCAAGTTGACACAATATAGGAATACCTCTACGAGTATTCAATTATGAAGCAACACAAAACCATGCTAAAACATAAGGTTCTCCAGTAAAGGTAAATATGTGGACAAATATAGCACTGTCTGCTATTGTAATTTTGGTACATATAATTTACATGACAAAACATCTCAAAATTATAAATCTATATTATAGGTATCCCATATATAAAGACATAGTTTATGGGATAATATCATAAACTAGAACTTATATATGTTAGTGAAGTTCTTATCAGTTTAAAATAGAATGCTACAACTCTAAGATGTTTTATGTAATTGCAATGGTAACTACAAAGAAAATATCTGTAGAATTTACACAAAAGGAAAATGGTAAAAGAATCAAAGCATCTCACTACAAAACAGCAAGAAAGAAAGGCAGGAGGAGAGGAAAAGAGGGACAAAAAAACTACAGGATACATAGAAAACAATAAAATGACAATAGTAAGTCCTTCCCTAGCAGCAATTACTTCTAGTTTAAATGGATTAAATTCCCTAATCAAAATACATAGATGGAATGGATTAAAAAACAGGACCCAAATAAATGATGTATACAAGAGACTCACTTTTAGGGACACATACAAACTGAAACAGAAAAGATGGAAAAAAGATATTCTATGTAGGGGCGCCGGGGTGGCTTGTCTGACTTCAGCTCAGGTCATAATCTCGTGGTCTGTGAGTTCAAACCCCACATTGGGCTATGTGCTGACAGCTCAGAGTCTGGAGCCTGCTTTAGATTCTGTGTCTCCCTCTCTCTCTGCCCCTCCCGGCACGTGTTCTGTCTGTCTCTCAAAAATAAATATTAATTTTTTTTAATTTCTAATTCTTTAAAAAAAAAGATATTCCATGCAAACAGTAACCAAAACAAAGCAAGAGTGGTTCTTCTAATAAAATAGATTTTAAATCAAATATATTACAAGCGACAAAGAATATTATATAATGATAAAAGTTCAATTCCACAAGAAAAAAATTATAAATACTCAACCAAACTTCAGAGCTCCTAGGTATATAAACAAACTTTGGCAAAATAGAAGGGAAAATAGACAGTAACACAATAATAGATTTAAATACCCGATTTTGAATAATGAACAGAATGAGATAGAAGATCAATAAAGAAACAGGATGTGAACAACACTATATATTAATTCTACCTAACAGACACAGAACACTCAGCCTAAAAACAGCAGAATACACATTCTCCTCAAATGCACAGATAACATCTTCCAGGATAGATCAGATAGTATGCTAAAAAGTAAGCCTAAACAAATTCAAGAAGACTGAAATCATACAAAGTATCTTTTCTGATCACAATGGAATGAAACCAGAAACCAACTATACAAGGAAAACTGGAAAATACACAAATATGTGGAAATTAAACAACAGTCTTAAACAAATGGGTCAAAGCAAAGAAGTAACAAGAGAAATTAGAAAATATCTTGAGGTAAATAAAAATAAAAACAACATAGCAGCGAAAGTAGTGCTAAGAGGGATCTTGATAGCAGTAAATGTCCATGTTAAAAAGGAAAAGATGTCAAATCAACAATGTAACTTTATACCTCAAGAAACTAAAAAAAGAACAAATTAACCCAAATCTAGTAAAAGGAAGTAAATAATAAAGATTAGAGCAAAGATAAATGAAATAGAAAATAGAAAACAACAGAAAAAAAACTGAATGAAACTAAAAAAAATTTTTTTGAAAATACCAACAAAACTGACAAGTCCTTAACTAGATTGAGAAAAAGAAAGTGAAGTCTCAAATAACTAAGATCAGAAATGAAAGAGGGGACATTATGACCAATGTCACAGAAATAAAAAAGATAATAAGAAATTGCTATGAATTCTTCACACTCAACACATAAATGTTTTCCAGGAGTTGGGCTAAGAAGGAGATGAATAGGCATAAAATCCCACAACAACATACTCAATGGTGAAAGACCATTAGAAATAAGCCAAGAAAGCCCACTTTTGCCACTGCTATTTAAAACAGTATTGGAAGTTCTAGCCAGAGCAATTGCACAAGAAAAAGAAATAAAAGTCAACCAAATCAGATAGGAGGAAGTAAAATTATTCTATTCACAGACAAAATTGTCTCACATGTAGAAAACCCTAAAGATTCCACATACAAAGAAAAGAAAACTATTAAAACTAATGACTGAATTCAGCAAAACTGCAGGACGCAAAATCGATAACAAAAATCAGTTGTATCTCTGTACGTGAACAACAAACAATCAATCTGCAAAGGAAATTAAGAAAACAATTTCATTTAAAACAGCCTTGGATTAGGGCACCTGGGCGGTTCTGTCAGTTAAGCATCCGGTTTCAGCTCAGGTCATGATTTCACAGTTTGCAGGTTTGAGCCCTGCATTGGGCTCTGTACTGACAGCTCAGAGCCTGGAGCCCATTTCGGGTTCTGTATCTCCCCCTCTCCCACTCACACTCTGTCTCTCTGTCAAAAATAAATAAGCATTAAAAATTTAAAAAATAAAACAGACTTGGATATTATAAAATATGTAAAAATATACCTGACTGAAGAAAACTACACTGAAAACTACAAACCATTGGTGAAAGCAATTACAAAAAGTACAAATAAATAAATGGAAATACATCCTGTGTTCGTAGACTGCAAAGCATAACATTGTTAAGCTTTTACCCAAAGTGATCTACAGATTCAATGCAATCCTTATCAAAATCCCAATGGCATTTTTTTTTTTTTGCAGAAATTGAAACATTCATCCTAAAACTCATATGGAGTTTCAAGGGACACCAAATAGCCAAAACAATTTTGAAAAAGAAGAACAAAGTTAGGAAACTCGCATTTTCTGATTTCAAAACATATTGTAAAGCTACAGTAATCAAAATAGTGTGGTACTGGTGTAAAGACACGTTGATCAATGGAATACAATAGACAGTCCAGAAATAAACACTCACATATATAGTCAATGATCTTTGATGAGGGGTCAAGACCACTCAGTGGAGAAATGATAGTCTTTTCAAATGATGTGGGGAAAACAAGATGTCCACATGCACACGAATGAAGTTGGACCCTTATCTTTCAACGTGTATAGAAATGAGCTCAAGATAAATTAAAAACCTAAACATAAGACCTAAAAATATAACACTCCTAGAAGAAAATACATGGAAAAAGTTTCATGACATTAGACTTGGCATGATTTCTGGGCTATGACACCAAAATAACAGGCAACAAAAGCAAAAATAGACAAATGGGACTACATCAAACTTAAACAATTTTGTGCATCAAAATACACAATCAGCAGAATGAAAACACAATGTATGGAATGACAGAAAATATTTGCAAATCATAGATCAGATGAGGGACTAACATAAAAAATAAAGAACTCTAACAATAAGAAAATAAATCAAATAACCTGACTTTTAAAATGGGAAAAGAACTTAAATAGGCATTTCTCCAAGAATGACAGACAAATGGTCATCAATGAGCATATGAAAACATGCTCAACATCACAAATCATCAAGGAAATGCAAATCTCACTCCCATTAGTGCTATTGCTACTGTACAAAAACAAGCAAACAAAAGCAACCAACCAAACAAAACCAAACAACAACCAAATAACAACAATGCAAAACGAAACAAACAAATAATAAGTGTTGGCAAGGGTATGAAGAAATTGGAACACTTGTGCATTGTTGGTGGGATTTAAAGCCTCTATCAACAAAATATAAAGGTTCCTCAAAAAATTAGAAGTAGAATTACCATACAATCCAGCAATTCCACTTCTGGCTATACATCCAAAATAACTGATAACAAGGTTTCAAAGAGATATCTGCACACCTACGTTCATAGCAACACTACTCACAATAGCCTAGAGGTAGAAACAACCCAAATATCTATCAATGGATGGATGGATAAAGGACATGTGGTACAGGCAGGCAGTGGAATATTATTCAGCCTTATAAAAAGAAGGAAATCCTGTCACATTCCATGACACGGTAACCTGTGAAGACATTATGCTAAGTGAAATAACCTAGTCACAAAAGTACAAACACTACAGGATTCCACTTACATGAGGTACCAAAAGTAATCAAATTCACAGAAACAGAAAGTAGAATGTCAGTTACCACAGACCAGGAGTAGGGGAAAAGGGGAGTTGTTCAGTGGGTATAGTGTTTCCGATTTGCAAGATGAAAGAATTATAGAGATATGTTTCACAGTAATTAGAATAAACTTAACACTACTGACTGGTAGACTTAAAAATGGCTATGATGAGGGGTGCCTGGGTGGCTCAGTCGGTTAAGCATTCAACTTTGGCTCAGCTCATGATCTCAGAGTTCACGGGTTTGAGCCCTGCGTCAGGCTCTGTGTTGACAGCTCAGAGCCTGGAGCCTGCTTCAGATTCCAAGTCTCCCTTTCTCTCTTCCCCTTCCCTGCTTGTGCTCTGTCTCTCTCTCTTTCTAAAAAATAAACATTAAAAAAATTTTGACGTTTAAATAAAATGGTTATGATGATAAATTTTAGCACCATACAAATTACTGCATTAAAATATTATGTACATTGGGGGCCCCTGGGTGGCTCAGTCCATAGAGCATCTGACTCTTGATCTCAGGGTTGTGAGGGAGCTCAAGTCCCGTGTTGGGTGTGAAGCCTACTTAAAAAAATTATGTACCTTTATTACTGAGTTTTTTGGGACCCACTCAAATTTTGCACTTAGTTAGATGCATCACCCCAGTCCCAACTCTGTATTTTCCTACCAGCCAAGTATTATAATTGAAGTGGTAGGAAGGAAATTAAAATAAACATATCCTGCGGAGTGGGTTAAAGGGGCCAAATTCCTTTCATCTCTCTATCCATCAAGGTATGTGTGTACTTGATCCGTGATAAAGAAAGATACCAGCAAAGATGTTGCTAGATTTACCCCCACTGAATGTCTCAAATATCCTGATATCACATCCTGCTCCATAAACCATTCAAAGGCTACAAAAATTCATGTTAGTCATTCAGCATCAGACACTGTCTCCCCAGAGGACTGGAGACCTCAGATGGTTTAAATAAATGTCAAAACTGGCTTTTAAAATGGCATTTAGAGTTGAATAATAGCGCAGTCCATAAGAAATTGTTGCTTAGAGCCCAGATATGATAGGTATTTGAATACAGGATTCTGAAAACAGTTATTTTCTCTATAAGAAGCATGCTCTCTAAAAGAACAAAACAATCAGAATGCAAAAGAATGGGGAAGATAATTAGTATTTAATAAGACTTGTTCCACTTCGTTGCAAAGAAGCTAAGGTAATAAACTTAAAAGTAGGTTAATCTTCTGTCTTGTCCCTTAAGCCTGCCATTTCTTATGTCTTTATTGTATTCAAAATGCACTAAGAAATAGAAAAGTCCATAAGCAAGGTATTTTGCAATATCTGTTAAAATACATTCAACAAGTATTTAAGCACCGTTTGTTGCAAACACGGAGGAGAGAACTGTGGGGGGAAAAAAACAGAAACAAGCTCCCATTTCTTGAATATGAAAACAAGCTACAAACCTTGCTTTCTCTATTTTCCCACACTGAATTCAGGAAATCAGAAAAGGGAATAAAACACAAGCTTTTCTAAATCAAGGGCCCCCAAATTGTTTACTGCAGACCTCAATTTTATCAGTTGGTACTTAATCCCCAGCCAAATCTCATTCTCTGTGGCCCTGAGCCATCTGAATTATTAGTATGTCAAATCTCTAGCAGCAAAGCCTTACCTAGGAGTTGTTTTGCGAATGATTTGTAGAGGGAGTGCTGTCAAGAGAATCTAGTAAGGGAGAAAGCGACACAAGATGGAGCGGGAAAAGGAGCTGACAACAATGTGGTCTCAGGTGACCCTGTGTGGGGGTCTGGAGTGTGAATTACACCAGAATGGTCTCACCTGGAAACACCTGGCCATGGCTACCTCTGACCTATAGTTGGTGCATTATGGAGCCTAAGGGATAAACTCCCAGGCATCTCCAGGTGATGTGGCTCTCATTAGCTAAGGACACCTGGAAGATGGATGCCCAAGGACGGTAAAGAAGTTCCACGCAGGGGAAGAATAGAACCTACTCTGTCATCACAGATCTGGGTTTTTCAGGGAAGCAGCCACAGAGTGGCAGATTTTGAAAAGCTAAAAGGATGAAAATATCCCTTCTAGAGAAATGGCCTGAAGAATTTCCTAGCAATGCCAAGGCCTCCTCCAGCTAACCATGTTTTTCTCTATTAGGTGGTCTTTCCCCCATTCATCCTTAGATTCCAATAAATCTAGAGCATTATTATTCAGTCAGAGGTAGAAAAAGCTCTCCCAAAACTGTTAAGCCAGACCTAACCTTAGAGATCTTCTGGTCCAACAGCTTTGAGACACTGGTATCCAAGAGTTCTCATTCTCCAGAAATCTTGTGGAAATCCAGTGAAAGGGAAGTCATGCTGGTTGGAGGGGTGAGGATGGATGTCAATCTCTCACAAACTTTGGAGGATCCCCTTAGGCTAGAAGGGATGCATTCCTCATGCCCCAAATATTAGCATGTATTAGGTCAGAGTCCTTAGAAACAAAGCCTCGTGTTGGAGTTCTTGCAAGTGATGTATTGATGAAGTGACCTCAGAAGAAACCTTCAAGGAAATGAGGGAAATAGGCAGGAAATGGTCTCCTTTGGTGGCTGGCTTAAGGCGGATCCCATGAGGAAGCTTGAAGGGTAACCCAGTTATGTCCTCAGTTGAGGCAAGGAGCCAAGATTTTATACCCTAGTATCAATCAGTCATTGGTTTGGGGCTGTAGGGAAGGCATAGCTTCCCAGCCATTTCCTGGAGAGGCAGTGCCTGTTGGCCAAGGGCAGTTCTCTGAACAGGAGGCAGCTGTGAGTCATTCGCTTTCAATACTCACGGCAGCTGGTGGAGGGCCTGAACAGAGGGGCACTGGGCAGGCACCAGTAACTTTTACTACAATAGCTCACAGGCTCCCTTGCCATTTCAGTCACTTAATGTGATCGTCAGCACAATAAAAGCCCAAACCCAGAGCAGTGTCTGAGGAACTGCTTGAAAAGGCATAATCGCAACTACCGCCCACAATTTCCATTTGGTCTTCTGGGTTTCTTTTTCCCATAGTGTGAGTTTCGTCAAAGATTTTCTTCTTAATATGCTTTCACTTAAGTTATCTATAAAGAAGCCAACTTTCGATTCCAAAAGGAAGTTGCCAAAAATACAGATAAACCTCTAAGTTCGTTGAGGAGATTCACAGCTTCTGTTAAGGCTGTTCCTTTCCAGCCTCGGTGAATCCATGGCAGGGGAGCCCCATGCCCATCAGCCCCCTGCCCTCCACACCCCCATCCCTCCTTCTCCAGCCTGCAGTCGCACCCCGGAGATGATGTGCCTGGGTGTGTTTCTATGACTACCCCATTCTCTGTAGTTTCTGGGGGTTTTAAATAGCCATCCAATAAGCTGAATCTTTACATTTTGTTGGGTGGGTTCCCCCCTTAACTCTTTTTAATATATTTTTGACTATTATTACCACAATATCTAACTGGAAGGATCTTGTTGTGTTCATTTTGTTTTAAGGAGGAGAGGAGGCAGACAAGGTATTAGCAGCAAGCAGTTCAGTGCCAAGATGTCGACCAAAGAGCTAGAACTGGAAACGTCCTTAAAGATCGAAATTATGTGTTTTCAAACTATTTTCTGAGGAGCCCTCGCATTCCTCAGAGGTGGCTCTGGGTTGGTTTTCAGAGCCATAGGGAAAGAGAAAACACTGGGTCCAAGCCCACACTAACCACCACAGAAATCACAGTAGCTCTGTTGTTGTTGTTGTTGTTTGGTTTTACATGCTGTTTTATAGTCCATAAGAGGATCTGAGAAGCTGGTTAAAAAACAAAGGTTGAAAACCAGGACTTAGTCTGGAACAGACACTTCAGGTCACAAGCCATATCCCCTGAGCACTCATCATTTCCATGCATATCACCTGTGTATCTTTACCTGAAAACTTTCTCTGGTGGCAGGAGCCTTCTCTGCCACACAAACTGGCTGGACCTGCCAGGCAAATATTACCTCCTGGGAGCAGCCCTTAGTCACAGACTGATGTCAGTGGGTGTATCACTGCCCCAGCTCCCTCACTTCTCAGGT
Source organism: Felis catus (assembly GCF_018350175.1). Lineage (NCBI taxonomy): Eukaryota > Metazoa > Chordata > Mammalia > Carnivora > Felidae > Felis > Felis catus. The sequence goes on along the minus strand of NC_058370.1, from coordinate 37,890,690 downwards.
GAGACATCTATGAGGCATATGGTCTATTCTGTCTCCAGGCTTCCACAAAGACATTGAGCTCCCAGTGCCCACAGTGGTAACCAGCATCAGAACACATCTACTATCTGCTTTCCCTTCCCTGCCTCACTTCCCCACCAATGTTTCCTGGGCTCCCTTCCTAGATAAACTACTTGCATTCAAATCCTTATTTCAGGGCCAGCTTTTGGGGCAACCCAAACAAAAACATAGCCCAGGGGCGCTTGGATGGCTCAGTCGGTTGAGCGTCCGACTTCGGCTCAGTCATGATCTCGCCGTCTGTGAGTCAAGCCCCACATTGGGCTCTGTGCTGACAGCGCAGAGCCTGGAGCCTGCTTCTGATTCTGTGTCGCCCTCTCTCTCTGTCCCCTCCCCCACTCATGCTCTGTCTCTCTCTCTGTGTCAAAAATAAATAAACATTAAAAAAAAATTTAAAAAACAAAAACAAAAAACATAGCCCAGTTCTGTTCAAGGCACAGATGAAAACTGGATATTCAAAAGAAAAAGATCTATACCTTTTTAATGTAAATTTTACATTTTTCCTTACCTTTTATAGAGAAAATTAAACTAAATTATTCTTAATGATTTAATGATGAAGGGATGATTTCTTACTGAGAGCATAGTAAACTCTAGGCAATGTGCTAAAAGCACAGTGATAGAAACACCTCCAGGTAACAAAAGTGCAAATTATTATTCAAAGACTTTAGGTGAGTGACTCAAGGGACGTAGGCAAAGCTTGGATGGTCTGGGTTCAAAACTTAATTTTGGTTCCTTAATTCAATATCAATACAACACAGCCATTAATCTTATTAATCTATGATCTTCATCTGGTTCTCTTCTCACAGGGTAGCCATCCTCAATAAAATATCTATTCCCTATAACTGCTCAGAGCTTACATGAAAATTAACAATGTGTATAAATTATATCAAATATACATGGCTTAAGGAACGTCTCAGGAGTGGCTCAGTCATTTAAGCGTCCAACTTTGGCTCAGGTCATGATCTCGCGGTTCATGAGTTCGAGCCCCGAGTCAAGCCCTGTGCTGACATCTCAGAGCCTGGAGCCTGTTTCGGATTGTCTCCCTCTCTCTCTGCCCCTCCCCCACTCATGCTTGCTCCCTTCCTCACTCTCTCTCTCGAAAATAAAGATTAAAGTAACCTTAAAACAATACACATGGCTTAATATAGTGTTCAGATATTAAAACTTTGTACTTTTCTTTATCATACATATGACATTTTGTCAACATTATCTTCCTTATTTCTTTAGTTATATAAATTGGGCAATTATATTAATTCTCTAACTTTGAAGAGGATAGCAGTGCAATAGTTTCTGCCTCTGCCCATTCTCATCAATTAAAGAAGTAATCCATGGAGAATGTGCTAGATTGTTTTTACTGGTGGCCCCAATTAGTGACTTCCCTGTATCCATGCTCATTCCCCTATAACTTTGTAAGCCCAACTACTTTGACGCTAGGCTCCACTTTAGCCAAGAAAATTCATGAGAAGTGATGTTGTGCAGTTGAGAGCCTAGGCCTCAAGAACTATCGTGCACTCTTCACTGGAACCCTGCCTCGGATGTGAGAACAGGGTCTCTCTGCGAGAGGCCACCAGGAGGGGAACCAAGTGCCCCAAACCAACACCTGGCCAAGCCAATGGACCACGGCAGACTATCTGACCAGAAAACAAACACAGAACCACAAAGAAACCCACCTGAGACCTGAAGAATCTCTCAGTGCAAATTGATCCCAGTCCAAACCGCCAACCTACACAATCCTGAGTTAAATGAATAGTTGTTGTCTTAAGACACCAAGTTATGGGATCACTTGCTGTGCACCAATAACCAACTTGTACCACTTCCTTACTCTGAAAGAAACTTGAGAAAACATATATGACACTCAATGGGTTTATGGTGCCCACAGGACCAAGTCAAAGCACCTTTGCTTTGTACAGTGGGATTTTTCACCTCAGTTTCTGCTTATCTTTATGGTCTCACACTGGTCTCATAAACCCCTGCATATAAGCAATGAACTTGCCCCAAGCAACGAATTCTGCAAAAATCCCCCTGCCTGTTCTTGTAGAATAATAACAACTTTTAATTAAGGTATAGTATGTACTAGATAGTGTTTAAGAGCATTACAATTATTATTTCATTTAGTTTTCACTACTTCTCTGAGAAAAGTGCTACCATTATTCCAAATTTACATATGAGGAAACCAAGACATAAAGAATTTAAATAATTTGCCTAAGGTCATGCTGTAGTATCAGATCCTAGAATATCTGCTTCCAGAGGCCAAGGGCTTGTTTAATCATTGCCCTCCCCTATTCTGTGGATGAAGAATCTCTCAGTCTCTCAGAAGAATCTCTGGCACACTCAGCTTTGCACTTTAAGATCTAGCTTCCCTAACAGAGCTACCCTTCCATATGCCACTCACTGTGCTCCAGGCAGCATTCAAAGGCCTTCGTATCCTTGAGTATAAGATGATGCAACAGACTGTAGTTATTAGCATCCATCAGTATCCCTATTTTAAAGAGGAAGAAACTGAGGCAAAGACAGGTCAAGTGACTTGTTCAGTGTCACACGCATGTTAGCGACAGAAACTTGATTCAAGCAGAGGCCATCTGACTCCAGAATTCAGGTTCTGTAGCACCACACACTAGTGCTCTCCCACACCTGCTAGCTTTGGGGAACCCTGAAGAGTGTTGTTCCTTCCTTCTCTTGTTTGCCCACATCTTCATATGCAGACCACTGTCCCAACTTCCGTATTTATGCCAGAAGTTAACTTTGCCTGCCCATCTTCCTATGAAAGAAATTTGCTCTGCAAAATTTGGGACCGCATGTAGAGCCATAAAAAAATATGGGTTTCCCTTTGGGAAGAGGATCTTCCCATTGGTCTCGTCTAACAGGGAACCATAAATCATACATTCACATATTGAGAGATAAGAAATTGTTGTAACGCCACTGTGACTGCCACACCCATGCCCCAGCTCTAAGAGTATTGGCTGGAAACAGTTCACAGCTCCCTTCTTCTTCTCAGGATTTCCCTCACTCAATAAGAGCCCCTCATCCTAAAATTGCTGGGGATATTCTACCAGTGAAAGAATGACTAATTTGGAAGTTCAAAACCCTGTGCCATGTCTCAAGCAGAAACAACTTGGTGGTGAGATTTATATTCTAGAGCTCTTGGTGAAATCAAGCTGAAGCTAGTACCCAGCTGAACCCACATCTTTTCTTGGCTCTTTCCCCTTACTCATTTTGCTCCCCTCACTTAGGGTGTTTCTCTTGAGAGTCCTCATGCAATAAAAGCAAGAGAATCCCCATAGGAGGCTCTGCTTCTAGGGAATCCAACCCAAAATAAGAGCCTTATAAAGATAGGAGACAATTTAATCATGGATAAAAGAGGTGTTTATTCAGAAAAAGGTTTTATAAATTTTTTTCTTGATAATGTGGTTGTTTCTGGCACTTAAGGCTGAAAAAAATTTCTGAACAAAATTAAAATTAATATCAGCTCTTATGTAAGCTAGGGTAATATTAAATGCTGTGACAAACAGACCTTGAAATGTAAAGAGTCAAGTAAGACGGAAGTTCTTTTCTCTTTATATATCAAATGGACTTTCAGGTTATTGGGCCACTTGACTCTACAGTCTTAAAGACTAGGATTTTTCTCATGTTTTTCCACCATGCCCTACATAGGGTGGTGTTCTCTTCTGCATGTTGGAAGCTGTGGTACAGCAGCTGACTTATAGCAAAGGAACAAGAGGGTATGAAGGAAGCACACCAGCCTTTTTAAGGGCTCTGTCACTTCTCTGCACATTCTGTTGGTGAGAACCAAGTCACCACACCTGTACATGAGGGTGGGCACTGCAGTGTAGATGGTCAGCCAAGAAGCATTATATTGTTGCAGAGAAAAAAAAGAAAAGAATGGATTTTGACAAAGAGTCAGCAATCCCTGCCATAATCCTTATTACTAGTTTTGCATTGGCTCACTATTTTTTCTAACATTCAGTATAAAGAAAATGAGAACACATGAGGTAACAACTCTTTAAATTAACTGCCAAGTCTGTCTTTTTGTAATTTCAACGCTTGTAAAACCTGTTTTAGAAAATTTCTTGTCCTCATAAATGTGTCTGTTGTAGGAAGTAATGTCAACTCATAAATTGTGCCTGATATTAATCATTAAGTTGTAAATGAAGTCACCAGGTTTTTTTTCTTCATTCCATCTATATCTAAGCTGCTCAGTAGAATGTTCTGTGATGATAGAGATGTTCTACATTTGTGCCATCCGATTCAGTAACCAGTGGACAAATGTGACTGTCACATACTTAAAATGAAGCTAGAATGACTAACAAACTGAAATTTCAAATTTATTCAATTTTAATTAACTTAAATTTAAAGTACCGCCAGTGGGTAGTGGCTATCATATCAGGCAAAGCAGCTCTATATAATACATAAAAATTCTGGTGTGAAAGAAAACAGTTCGTTTGTTTATCTGACTGCAACTGTTTTTACCAAATTTGCACTGATGGTTCTTCTAATGGTTTCTGATCCAAACAGAAGGCAAAGCTTTGTTTCTTCAAAGTGCACTATCTTTGCTGCTATCTTTCAGCATCAGGCAGAGTTGTCAGCACATAGTAGGCTTGTAGTAAACATTCGCTTATGTAAATAAACGATTGAATGGTGCGTGCTTTGTTCAGTTGAGCTGAATCTACCATATATACCACGTTTGACCTGGCTCCTAGTTCAGAACATTCTGCAATGCAAGCTACCAACAGTGAAATAATAATTCATATGAATTAGGCATTGATGTGATTTAATTTTTTAGATGGGGAGAATTGTTGGACCAAATATATCATGGCAGTAGTGTCTTGTGGCTACTGAGTCAGGGCATACAAAGGACTTACACTCCAAATAAATTCTTCACATTTCAGATATTTTGCATCTCTTCCATATACACAACACAATAATATTCAGTTAACAGCTGTATGCAACTTTACTGGAATGGCAGTGCAGTCAAGTACCAGAAGTCATAAGCACATTTGCCATCTGGATTCAAGATGAATGTAATTTATCCATGTCTGGGTTAATCAGAGTTTAAACTCAGTCAATTGACCTACCAGATACGAAGAGTCATCATTTCATAAATGTGGGCCAAGTCAGACGCAGAGCTATTAGCACACGTATTTTATGCTTAGCTCCACTTATCTCTAGAGTAGAGCCTCCAGTGCTTGCCTGATTTTTATGTATTTGCTGAACATCATGAAATAAGTCATCCTTGCTTAGACAGTCTGATTTAGGAATAAAATCCTAGTTATGGAGGTGGAGCTAGAAGCAGGTTTTTTCCCTTCTCTAAATTGATAGGGCTTAGACAAAAATACATATTTACAAATATAATTAAAAACAAGCTCCCACACTACATCCCATGTCCCCTAGACCCAGCGTGGAAGAAAAGAAGGGCCCTTACCCAAAGAGTCAAATAAAGGCTACAGTTTCTCACCACAATGGGTGGAGCATGGAATGGAGAAAGAAATGAGAAGGATCTAAGGAGGTGGTGAGAAGATGGAGAGAACGAGGACCAAATGGAACTGAATTCTTCTTGAGGATTTGGAAGTGGAAAAGAACTTCTTTACCCAAAGGGTCTCAGCAGGTGTAACAAGTATAAGGCTTGTCCTTCCTGAAGAAATGAGCATGGGGCTGTCTTTCTTTCAGGAGCCGAGTTCTCAGTCTTGGTGAGAGTGGTCAGGCATCTGGATAGTGCCCTGCTCAGGTAAGAGTAATCTTCCCATCTTCTAAAATTAACCGATGAAGTTTAATCATATTTGTAGGTCTCAACTTTGCATTTGTACCCAAATTCAAACGGTTGCATCATAATCAAGTTGAATTAGGAAGTCTTATTTTTTGAGACCTAAAAACTTCAGCTAATTTAATTTAATCTAGTGATCAAAGAAAGAAGTACTTATTAGAAAACACAAATTATTTGGGGAGGCTCATGTCCTGCAAGAGGACTGAGCCAGGGGCCTACAAAATAACAATGAATTTTTGTCCTCATAGTTTTTCCAATTCTGTACTAGTCAGTGGGTAAAATAGGTTTCCTTCTATGTTGCCTAGTGCTCAAATTAAAAGCAAATACCAACCTCAACTACATTTGAGAAAAGGATATAGTACTCATTACATGTATTTTGGCACTAGCATGTAAGAACAATACACATAAATAAAATCTTGCTTGTAAGCAAAAATGGCAGAGTGAGGACCTCTAAAATTTTACCTCTTTAAAAGCAATGAAAACTCACAAAAATTACTAGATCATATGGTATTTCTATTTTTAACTTTTTGAGAAACCTCCATACTGTTTTCCACAGTATCTGTACCAGTTTTCATTCCCACCAACTGTGTACAAAGGCTCCTTTTTCTCCACATCCTCAATAAAACTTGTTATTTCTTGTGTTTTTGATTTTAGTCATTCTAACAGGTGTGAGGTGATATCTCACTGTGTTTTGATTTGCTCTTCCGGGATGATTAGTGATATTGAGCTTCTTTTTATGTGTCTGTTGGGCATCTGTTTGTCTTCTGCGGAAAAATTTACCCAAAGAAAATAAAAACACTAATTCAGAAAGATATATGCACCCCTATGTCTATTACAGCATTATTTACAATAATCCAAGATATGGAAACAACCCAAGTGTCAACAGATGAATGGATAAAGAAGATGTGTGATATATATGTGGAATAGTACTCATCCGTAAAAACACAATGAAATCTTGCCATCTGCAACAACATAGATGGATCTAGAGGGTTTAATGCTAAGTGAAGTAAGTCAGAGAAAGACAAACACCATATAATTTCACTCATATGTGGACGTTAACAAAACAGACAAAGAAAAAAAAAGACAAACAAAAAAAACAGACTCTTAAATATAGACAACAGACTGGTGGTTGCCAGAGGGGAGGAGGGGGGGAATGGATGAAATACGTGAAGGAGATTAAGAGTACACTTATGGCGTGTCTGGGTGGCTCAGTCAGTTAAGCTTCCAACTTCAGCTCAGGTCATGATCTCACGGTTCCTGGGTTCAAGCCCCGCATCAGGCTCCATGCTGATGGTGCAGAGCCTGCTTGAGATTCTCTCTCTCCCTTCCTCTTTGTCCCTCCCCTACTTGTGCTTTCTCTCTCTCAAAAAGAATAAACTTTAAAAAAAAAAAAACTAAAAAAAAAAGAGCATACCTATTATGATGAGCACTGAGTAAAGTATGGAACTGTTGAATCATTATATTGTACATCTGAAACTAATATAACACTGTATGTTAATTATACTTGAATAAAAAAATATTTGAATAAAAACATACTACAAAAAAAGAGAAAACTCGCAAAAAATGTCAGCACCAACTTTTTTAGAACTCTAGGAATTAACCTAAAGCTTTTTCAATCCATGGAGTGTTTGGTTGGTAATATGTTTGAATCTCAGTAAGAACATGAACTTCAGGGCTCCTCACTCCAGCTCAGCAGTACTCTTGAAAATAATAGGCAACATTCCAGTGCGGAAGGAACAGAACGAGCTGAAGCTCTCTCAAAGCCTCACTCCCATTATTTTGTCATAATTTTAGCCTGTCTGTTGGGTCCCTGGAGGATCCCACTTGAAAAGTTTGTTTTTATTTGACCTAAGTTGGAGCTAATCCTATGCAAAAAGCTTCTCCTTGTGGGGCATTTATCAAAAACAATAAAAAGCTATAGTTATAAAGTTGTGACTGCCTGAGATGACAGATACAATTAGGGCAAACAACAGACTAAAAACAAAACTGAAAAAGAAAATATGAAGATAAAGAAGTCGATGGGGACTTTGGAAAGCTCCATCATATTCCTATGAAAGTAGAAAGTCACACACATGCATAAGGCTGTGTGTGCACACCAACTGATTTTGAGAATTTGCACAAGTAGGAAGTAAAAGCTAAGGAAGAGTTATCAATCACCTGGATGAGTGTTGAAGGCATGCCCCTAAGCAAAGACTAAGAGATTTATTTGTTCCAGGCATTTAAGGAAATCTATGTCCAAACATTAGGTAACCACTAAGCTAATTCAGTAGAACCTTCAATGGTTACACACTAAAGAATACAGACCTTACACAATTAGTTCAGAGAAGTCACTAAACAAAGAATAATTACAACAAGCAGCAATGACAACAAATGCTGGGGAGGGGTGAGAAAATAATTGCCAAAGTTATTACATGTTATTTAAAACATCTAGTGTCCCAACAAAAATTATTAAACATGCAAAGAGGAAGAAGTATGGCTTACACACAATAAAAATAAGCAGAAACTCCCTAAAGGGGAACACTCTTGCACTATTGATAGGAATGCAAACTGGTGCAACCACTCTGGAGAACAGTATGGGGCTTCCTCAAAAAGTTAAAAACAGACTACCCTACAATCCAGCAATTGCACTACTAGGTATTTACCCAAAGGATACGAAAATACAGATTTAAAGGGGTACATGCACCCCAATGTTTATAGCAACATTATCAACAATAGCCAAACTACAGAAAGAGTCCATTGACTAACGAATGGGTAAAGAAGATATGTGTGTGTGTGTGTGTGTGTGTGTGTGTGTGTGTGTGTACATAATGGTATATTACTCAGCTATCAAAAAGAATGAAATCTTGCCATTTTCAATGACATGGATGAATCTAAGTGTATTATGCTAAGCGAAATAAGTCAGTCATAGAAAAATAGCATATGATTTCATTCATATGTGGAATGCAAGGAAAAAAAACCAGCTAAACATACGGGAAGGGGAAACAAAAAGAGAGAGAGGGAAAGAAACCATAAGAGAGGTTTTTTTAATGTTTATTTATCTTTGAGAGAGAGAGAGAGAGAGAGAGAGAGAGAGAGAGAGAGAGAGACATAGCAGAGCAGGGGAGGGTCAGAGAGAGAGAGACACAGAGTCCAAAGCAGGCTCCAGGATCCAAGCTGAGAGCCCAACACTGGGATCGAATGTATGAACCACAAGATCATGACCTGAACTGAAGTTGGACACTTAACTGACTGAGCCACCCAGGTGCCCCACGAGACTCTTAACAATAGAGAACACTGTGGGCAGATGGAGGGAGCTGAGCGCAGGATGGGCTAGATGGGTGGTTGGTTCTAAGGAAAACACTTGTCATGATAAGCACTGGGTGTTGTATGTATGAATCACTGAATTCTACTCCTGAAACCAGTATTGCACTGTATGTTAATTGACTAGAATTTAAATAAAAATTTGAAAAGAGAAATCAAAAACAAAAAAGAGAAGCTCCCTGAGGAAGTCCAGAAGTTTGGTCTTACTAGACAGTTATTTTAAACCAGCTATTTTAAATATGTTGAAAGAGTAAAAGGAAACTACATCTAAACAACTAAAGTATAGTATGAGAAAGATGGCTCACTAAATAGAGAATAGAAATAAAGAGATAAAAATTACATAAACCCCAAGTAAAAAATCTGGAGTTGAAAACTACAAGAATTAAAATTCAAAAATTCATCCAAAGGGCTTTGCCAGAAGATTTTAGCAGGCAAAAAAAAAAAAGGAAGGAACCAATGCACTTGTGCACTCAAAGATAGGCTAAGGAGATGATTCAATCTGACAAATAGGAAGAGAAAAAGGAGATAGAGAAATGAGCAGAGCATCAGAGACCTGTGTAAACTGTTGAGTATATCAACACAGGCATACTGAGAGCATCAAAAAGAGAGGAGAGAAAGAGAAAGAAAAAAAACATTTAAAGCAATAATGGACATCTAACAATAGAGCTCCAAAATACAGATAAAAACTGATAGAATTGAAGGAATAACAGGCAATTCAACAATAAAAGTTGGATATTTTGATATGCCACTTACAATAAGGGATAGAAAAACTATCCGGAAGTTCAGCAAGGAAACTGATGACTGGAGCAATACAAAATAGACCAACCAGCCCTAACAAACATCCAGAGTACTTCACCCAACAGCAGCGGAACAGATATTCTTCTCAAATGAACATGGAACATTCATTAGGCTACACTATATGTTAGGCTATAAGCCAAGTCTCAATAAACTTAAAAGGACTATGGGGCACCTGGTTGCTTAGTTGGTTAAGCATTCGACTTTGGCTCAGGTCATCATCTCATGGTTTGTGAGTTTGAGCCCTGCTTTGGACTCTGTGCTGACAGCTCAGAGCCTGAAGCCTGCTTCAGATTCTGGTCTCCCTCTCTCTCTGCCCCTCCCCCCACCCCCCACTCTCAAAAATAAAGAAACACTAAAACATTTTTTAAATAAAATAAAATAAATTTAAAAGGACTGAAATCATAGAAAGTGACTTCCACACTGAAAATTAACTAAAATCAATACAGAAGGAAATTTGGGAAATTCACAATTAAGCATAAGTTACAGAATGCACTCCTAAATAAACAATGTGCCAAAGGAGAAGTCTCAAAGGAGACTAGAAAATACTTTGAGATGGACAAAAATGTCAACACAACATACCAAAACATATGAGATACAGCAATAGTGCTCAGAGGGAAATTTATACTTTCAAATTCTTACATTAAAAAGAATAATCTCCAATCAACAACCTAACCTTGCATCTTAAGAAACTAGAAAAAAAGAAGAGTAAACCAAATCCAAAACAAGCAGAGGGAAGGAAATAATACGGATTATGAATAGAAATAAATGAAATAGAAATTAGAAACCACAATAAAGAAAATCAAAGATACCAAAAGTTGGTCCTTTTAAAAGATCAAGAAAATTAATAATGGCTAGCCAGACTGTTTAAGTCTAGTTAAATATTAAAAGAATAAAAGAGAGAAGATTCAAATGACTGAAATCAAGAATGAAGGATGGGGCATTACTACCAACCTTACAGAAATAAAAAGTATACAAGAGAATACCAAGGTCAATTGTATGCCAACAAATTAGATAACCAAATAAAATGAACAAATTCATAGAAAGACAGAAATTTCCAAAGTGGCTCAGGAATAAATAGAAAATATGAATAGATCCGTAACAAGTTAAGAAATTGCATTAGTAATAAAGAAAAATCCACAAATAAAAAGCCTGACACCAGATTGCTTCAATGTTAAATTCTACCAAACTTTTAAATAAGAACATCAATCCATCACAAACTCTTCTAAAAATAGAAGAGGGAGCACTTCCTACCCCATTCCATGAAACTAACATTATCCTTATACCAAAATGAACAAAGATGTCTCACAAAAAGAAAGCTATAGAACAATACTTCTTAGAATAAAAATCCTCAAAAAAATATTACGAACTGAATCTAGCAGCATATAAAAAGAATTATACACCATAATCAATTGGGATTTGTCCTAGGAATGCAAAACTGGTTCAACATACAAAAATATAATCAATGTAATAAACCATATTAATAAAGGATAAAAACTACACAAAATAGACCCAGGGGAAAAAAACTGACAAAATCTGATACACCTTTATGATAAAAACATTCACTATTCTAGGAATAGAGGGGAACTTCCTCAAACTGACAAAGACATCTACAAAAATCTCCAACCAAGGTCATACTTAATGGTGATAGAATTGAAAGCTTGTCCCCTTAGATTTCACCACTACTTTCAGTACTGTACTGGAGGTACTAGCCTGGGCAATAAGGCTAGAAACAAATCAAAAACCATTCATATTAGAAAGGAAGAAATAAAACCATTTCTATTTGTGGATGGAATTTATATATATATATATATATATATATATATATATATATATAACTTATATATATATATAAATATGTATGTGTATATACATATATGAAATGCTAATTCACAAATACATAATTATAGCTAATAAATTTAGTAAGTTTGCAGGACGTAGGGTCTATATACAGCATAAGTTTAATTTATATACACTAGCAATGAACACTCCAAAAAAATTAGAAAATAATTCCATTTAAAATAGTATCAAAAGAATAAAATACATAGGAATAAAGTTAATGAGTGAAGTATAAATTTGTTCACCAAAGCCATAAATCATCACTGAAAGAAATAAAAGAACTCCTAAATAAATGGAACAATATCCCACATTCACAAACTGGAAAGCCTAATATTGTTACTATTGGTGATACTCCCTATATTGATATACAGATTCAATTAATCCATATCTAAATTCCAATTGTCATTTCTATAGAAGTTGGCAACCTGATCCTAACAATCATATGGAAATGCACAGGGTCCAGAATAACCAAAACTGTTTAGAAAAAAAAAGAAAGAAAGAAAACATGGTTAGAGGACTCACTGTTTCCAATTTCAAAACCTACTACAAAGCCACAGTAATCAAGATTATGTGATACTGGCACACAGATATGCAAATAGGTCAATAGAATAGAGTTGAGGGTCCAAAAATAATTCCACACATACAGTCAATTAAAGTTAATTAAGGGTACTAAGGCAATTCAATAAAGAAAAAAATAGCCTTTCCAACAAATGGTGCTGGGACAACTGGATAGCCATATCCAAAATATGAATTTGGACTTCTACCTTACACTATAAACAAAAGTCAGCTCAAAATGGATCAAAACTCTAACTGTAAGAACTAAAATTCATTAGAGGAAAACATAACTATAAATCTTCATGACCTTGGATTAGGCATGGTTTTATAGATATGAAACGCGAAACACACCCAACCAAGAAAAAAGTATGTAAATTGGACTTCATCAAAATTAAAACATTTTGTTCATCAAAGGACACCTTTGCAGAATGGTAGCAAATATCTGATAAGGACTTAGTATCTAGAATGTGTAAAGAACTTTTACAACTCAAAAATAAAAAGACAATCCATTTATAAAATGGTTTTATAGTAATAAAATACACATAACATGAAATTTACCATTTTAACCTTTTGTAAGTGCACAATTCAGTGGCAATAAGTACATTCATGATGTACAATATTTACTACTACCCATTTCCAGGATTTTTCATCATCCCACACAGGAACTCCATATCCATTAAACAATAACTTCTCATTTTCTTCTCTCCCCCACCTCTAGTAACTTATTTATTTGTTTGTTAAATTCAAGTTAGTTAACATTCAGTGTAGTATTGGTTTCAGGAGTAGAACCCAGCGATTCATCAATTACATATAACACCAAATGCTCATCCCAACAAGTGTCCTCCTTAATGCCCATCACACATTTAGCCCATCCCTCCACCCACCTCCCCTCCAGCAACCTTCAATTGGTTCTCTGTATTTAAGAATCTCTTATGGTTTGCCTCCCTCTCTGTTTGTAACTTATTTTTCCTTCCCTTCCCTTCCCTTATTTTCAGGTTTCTTAAATTCTGCATATCAGTTAAATCATATGATATTTGTCTTTCTATGACTGACTTATTTTGCTTAGCACAATACACTCTAGTTCCAACCATGTTGTTAAAAATGGCAAGACTTCATTATTTTTGATCGCCAAGTAATATTCCATTGTGTGTGTGTGTGTGTGTGTGTGTGTGTGTGTGTGTGTGTGTGTATACATATATATATCCCATCTTCTTTATCCATTCATCAGTCGATGGACATTTGGGGTATTTCCATAATTTGGCTATTATTGTTGACAGTGCTGCTATAAACATTGGGGTACATGTGATGTACCCTTTATCTGATATGTCACTTGCAAATATCTTCTCCCATTCTGTTGGTTGCCTTTTAGTTTTGTTGATTGTTTCTTTCGCTGTGCAGAAGTTTTTACCTTGATGAAGTCCCAATAGTTCATTTTTGCTTTTGTTTCCCTTGCCTAGGGAGACGTGTCTAGTAAGAAGTTGCTGCGGCCGAGGTCAAAGAGGTTGCTGTTTTCTCTTCTAGGATTTTGATGATTTCCTGTCTCACATTTAGGTCTTTCAACCATTTTGTACTTATTTTTGTGTATGGTATAAAACAATGGTCCTGGTTCATTCTTCTGCATGTCGCTGTCCAGTTTTCCCAGCACCATTTGCTGAACAGATTGTCTTTTTTCCACTGGATATTATTTTCTGCTTTGTCAAAGATTAGTTGACCATACATTTTGGGGTCCATTTCTGGGTTCTCTATTCTGTTCCATTGATCTATGTGTCTGTTTCTGTGCCAGTACCATACCATCTTGATGATTACAGCTTTGTAATACATCTTGAAGTCTGGAATTGTGATGCCTCCAGCTTTGGTTTTCTTTTTCAACATTACTTTTAAATTTTCCATCTCTGTGAATTTGCCTTTTCCTCATCAATAGAGAGGAATCACACAATATTCATCCTTGTGTCTGACTTATTTAATTTAGCATAACATTTTCAAGTTTCATTTATGTTACAGCATGTATCAGAAGTGCATTCTTTTTTAAATTTTTTTAATGTTTATTTATTTTAGAGACAGAGAAACAGAGCACAAGTCGGGGAGGGGCTGAGAGAGCCAGAGACAGAATCTGAAGCAGGCTGTAGGCTCTTAGCTGTCAGCACAGAGCCCGACGTGGGGCTCGAACCCACGAACCATGAGATCATGACCTGAGCTGAAGTCGGACACTCAACAGACTGAGCCACCCAGGTGTCCCAGAATTGCATTCCTTTTTAAGGCTGAATAATACCCCATTGTATTTATATGCCACGTTTTGTTTATCCATTCATTTGTCAGTAGATATTTAGGTTGTTTCTACCTTTTGACTATTGTGAATAATGTTACTATGAACATTTCTATACTGTTATCTATTTGAGTTCTTGATTTCAAAAATTTTTGAATATATACATAGGAATGAAATTGCTAGATCTTATGGCAATTCCATGTTTAAATCTGTGAGGAACGTGGGCATAGTATTTGAACTGACATTTCTCCAGAGAAGATATACAAATGGCCAATAAGCACATAAAACACTCTCAGCATCATCACTCATTAGGAAAATGTAAATTAAAGCCACAGTGAGGTGCCACTTCATACCAATTAGAATAGTTGTAAGAAAAGAACCCTGACAACATCAAATTATGAAAAGAAGGCAGAGGCAAATTGATCTCTCCTCCACTGCTGGTGGGAATGTAACATGAAACAGACACTTTGGGCACAGTTTGGCATTTTCATAAAGTTAAACATACACTTGCCATATGAGCCAGCAATCTCACTCCCAAGTATTTATCCAAGAGTAATGAAACATGTCCTCAAAAATGTACAAGAATGTTTAAAGCAGCTTTACTCATAATACACAACTGAAATTAACCCAATGACCCTTACTTGAGAAAGGAAGCAAAACGGTGATACTACTCAGCAGTAAGAAGGAATAAAATACTGATACTTACATCAACACAGCTGAATGTCAAAAACATCAAGCTAAGTAAAAGAAGCCAGACTCAAAGGGCTAAATACTCTCCAATTCCATTTATATGACAGTCTGGGCCAGAAAATACAGTTAATAATGGGGAGCAGGGTTGATTGCAAAGACTCTATAAGACTCTTTATGGTGATGGTGATGGAAATATTCCATATGGTGATTACTGGTGGCCATCTGACTACCACTGACCCTCAAACGGCATGAATTAAGAGGTACTGACCCCCATGCAGCTGAAAATCCACATATAACTTTTGACTCCCCCTAAATTAAACTACTAATAGCCTACTGTTGACCAGAAGCCTTACTGATAACATAAACAGTCTGATTAACACACAATTTGTATGTTTTATGTATCATAGACTGTGTTCTTACAATAAAGTTAAGGTAGAGAAACGTGTTACTAAAAAAAAAAAAACATAAAGAAGAAAAAATACATTTATAGTACTATACACGTATTTTGTGGGGAAAAAAATTGTGTTTAAGTGAACCTGCAAAGTTCAAACTCATGTTCAAGAGTCGATTTATTTGTCAGGGGTACCTGGGTGGCTCAGTCGGTTAAGCATCCAACTCTTGATTTCGACTCAAGTCATGATCTCACAGTTCATGAGTTCGAGCCCCACATCTGTCTGGGCACTGACAGTGCAGAGCTTGCTTGGGAGTCTCTCTCCCTCTCTCTCTGCCCCTCCCCCAGCATGTGTGCGTGCTCTCTCTCTGTCTCAAAATAAATTTAATAAATGAACTTTTAAAAAAGTCAACTTATTTGTCAACACTCCAAGAACTCTATTCCTATAAAATGCAAATTTTACTACATGTAAATTATACCTCAATATACTTGCCAGAAGCAAAGAAATGTGATCCAGGAACTTATTACGTACTTGTTCGTATATCAGTCCATCAACTATTCTTATTTTCAGCTATTTTTTTTCCTCTGACAGGGGAAAAAAACACCAAGGTTGGGGGATGGGAAAACAGTGCTCTCAGATGCTGTAATTGGGCTCTCCTTTAAATCTCATTTTCACAAAAATGAGCCAAAATAAATGACATACTGGCGACTTAGTGGCACAAAGAAGAGACAAAGCAGACAAAATAAAATAACATGATTTCATTTGTTGAAATTTATGAAGTAATTTATTTATAATGGTTACAGCTGTGCAAATAGCCGTAATGGGACTTATAGGGGCATTATGCAACCTCTGTTCTTTGTGCAACCAGTGTCCTCTCTGAGAACGTGAACCCGGTGGAACTGGATACATTCAAGAAGCTTGAAAGAACACAGGCCTTCAGGACAAGACTCAGCCGGCACCAAAACACAGTGCTTGGTAGTTTACCAAAGTTGAGCCTGATTTCCACTTGGAACTGTAACTCAAGACACATTTAATGCACCACAAAACGTGGACTGTTTATTGCTTTGCTTATGATTCTCTCTGAAAATGTCAATATTTTTTAACAGTGGTTCAGATTACAGGGTAGAATGAAGCTGGGAAAATGTAAGCTGTTGGTGCTTTCAGCATACGGTATTTTCTTTGGTTCTCATCAGGCTATAATAGAGATTTACGGGCTCTGTTTAGTATAATAATAAACAAATTATCTTTAAATCAAGGATCAGCTGTTTGAGTTTAGCAGATAACATCTGCTGTGAACCATAAGAGGGAGCAGGCCTAATCTGGGAGTTACACACCCTCCCTTCTCTCCCTACCCTGCTGGTCATTGCCCTGTTATTCCTCCAGTTGTCATGTCAGCCAACATCCCATGGCTGAATTGGGATAGAAGAGGGGAAAAGAGAGTTGTAGCAGGCAATTTACTCACGCTGCAGAACTAGACCCCACCACTTTCATACTCTGAATTAATTACCATCTTTTACTTTGGACTGTATTAACATCCTGTGATACAGAAAAAAGGAATTTGGGGGCAAATGCTATGTAACAGTTGAAGTCAATATTCATTATTGATTATTCATTCATTGATAATTGAATTTATTCATTCATTGATAATTGATAATTGAATGATATTGATAATTCATTCATTATTGAATATTCATTATTCATTCAGTATTTCAGATTACCTGAAACTTCCAATACAAACTCTTGCTTGAACTACAAACCCAGGGTCTCATATCGGCAAGTCTGCAACATCCTGGCATTAAAGCTGTACACTTCACAATCTTTTGCTCTCCTCATTATCGACAATATTGATTTTAAAGAAATTAAAATATTGCTAGGTGCCTGACTGGCTCAGTCAGTTAAGCGTCCGACTTAGGCTCAGGTCATGATCTGCGGTTCGTGAGTTCAAGCCCCGCGTCAGGCTCTGTGCTGACAGCTTGGAGCCCAGAGTCTACTTCGCATTCTGTGTCTCCCTCTCTCTCTGCCCCTCCCCACTCACACTCTGTCTCTCTCTGTCTCTCAAAAATGAATAAACATTAAAAAAAATTTTTAAAAAAAGAAGAAATTAAAATATTGTTAACAAAGTTTGGTTATTCTATTCGTGCTTGGGTCATTTAACTTTTTTCCAACATTTATTTATTCATCCAAAATATATCAAGCTAGTATGGCTTGTGATCCATAGAAGATAACCATGAATGTCCAGTCCACTCATTCATTTAACACATATTGGGCAGGCACCTGCCATGCTGGGTGCAAGATAGGTAAATTCTATATTCCTCACAAACTTAATATTCTAGGGGCAAAAGGGAAATAAGAGCAAATAAATGTACAAAGGAGATAATCAGAGAATGTCAGAAGTAAAGGAAAGAAATAGGTGATGAGGTACAAAAAAAGGCCTAAGAGGGACTGAGGTCAAGAGACCACTTGTCTCCCACAATGGCTAACATCTGAAATGCACTGGTGTAATGTGACCTTATAGCCAAAAGGGAGTTGAGGAATCATTGATTCTACATAAAATTATCTTTAATTTTACATATAAAAATAGCAGGTTCTGCCAGGAAGGCCAGGCTAGTCTAAGGCCATGAAAAGGTTTGGGTAGGCACCTATGTCTAGAGCCACCGTAAATATAAAGTAGAGCCATTGCAAATATCAAATATCAATTCATCAGGATGGCATGCTAGGGATCTTTGTGAACCCTCACTTTTCCCCCACACCCAAACCTCCTTCAAATCTTTCTGCCAACCCAGACAATTGGTTTTGGAGTCATGTGCACCATTGCTTTGGAGAAGTCTTCAGGACACAGACTTTTAGCTTTGCTTAACAACCTCCATTCTGAGATTCTCTGGTAGACCAGTATGGCCCAAAGAAACAATGTCTTCAATGACTACATTTTCTGACATTGGCATAGTACCTCACAAGACACAAAGCACACTCATGGACACTATTGCATGTGATTCTTGTAATATTGCTAGGTAAATACTTATAAAAGAGGAATCCAACCTAAGGAGGCCCTGTGACCTGGCCAAGTTCATATAGCTTGTTCTAAATGCAGAGCTGTAGCTTGATTCCAGTTATGGTGACCAACTGTACTCATTTTCTCAGGACAAGTGGGGTTTCCAGGAAGTGAAATTTTCAGGGCTTAAACCAGAACAGTCCCAATAAAACCAGGTGATGTCATTAAGCTTAATACCAGGTCCAGGGGTACCTGGATGGCTCAGTCGATTAAGCGTTCAACTTTGGCTCAGGTCATGATTTCACAGTTTGTGAGTTCAGGTCCACGTTGGGCTCTGTGCTGACAGCATGGAGTCTGGAGCCCACTTGAAGTTCTGTGTCTCCCTCTGTGTCTGCCCCTCCCCTGCTCACAATCTGTCTCTCTCTCTCTCTCTCAAAAATAAACATTGAAAAAAATATCCGGTCCATTTAATATAATGTCTAGGATACTTGCCATCAAATGACAGCTAGAGCAGGACTCCAATTTGTTCTTTTTCAAGGCCCACAGGCAAGTCATTCTCATTGACCTGCAACGTAGAGCTCTAGAATGAGTCACCACCCTCATCACCCCACTAGCCTCCAGCAGCTGTGTATATTACAGTGCCACACAGTTGGATGGCTATGCTTTGAAATACAAATCTGCAAAGAGAACAATAAACTTTAAAATATCAGAGCAGCCTCTAACTCCTGCTCTCAACAACCTCTAGGCTCTTCTCTGCCTAATGCGAGCATCGGTTGGAACAAGAGGAATGGAGTCATTTTAAAAGTTTTGCATACATCTCATTAGGGTATTTGACAATGCAACATCATGCTGGGTTAGTCATTGCCGTGGGTGTCTCGGGAATGATAGTGGGCAATCTTATGAAAACTTTATAGTCAGTAACATTACTCCCACGGCATGGCAGGCAGGGGAGGAAGGAGAAGTAGAAAAGCTACTCACTGTCACTTGAGCTTGAGAGAAATGCAACCGTACAAACATCAAATAGTAAGAAAGACCAAAAGTTGTTTTTGAAACAACTTTGCCAGAAGTGCATGAAGAAATCAGAAAAACACCTGGAGAAGGTATTCCAAAGGAAAATCACTTCATTGGGTTTTTAAAGTTAAGTTGTATGTAATTTTTCAAAAACTCAAGAAAAAAATGTGTTTCTCTTAAGTGCAGGGAACATCTGTTGAATGTTTACAATGTGACAGGTACTCCTCTCAGTATTTTACTGTGTTGATTACTTACAATCTATTAAGTCATCACAATATCCATCCACTGGAGGTACTTTATTTACTGGCCCTGTTTTATGATTAGGCAAACAAGACAGAATGATTAGAAAACTACAGTAGAAACCCATTCAGGATGAGAAGGATCCAGGATCTGAACCCACACTGGCTCTAGAATCCACATGCCTGAGTATCACACTGCACTGTCTCTCTGTGGTGCCAAAGGTACAATTTCTGCCCACCAAGACTGGTACCCAAATCTCCAGACATTCACGAGTATAAATAAACTATGGACAGAATGATACCTTGCCCATAAGAGAAGACTGGAAGAACAGTTCTTTCATAGGAGGGTAAAGAGTAGTGGTTTGGCTTCCTCAGTGTTTACAGTGGGTTGAAATTTAATCAAAGAGGGGCCCATCCAAATGCTACCGTTTGCATTTAATTAAAAATTCGTCACTACAAAGTTTGCCCTTAAAATATATATACACATGATATCTAGGTTAAATGGTAGCAACATAACTGACTCTGCTACACATTCTCTCTTCCTTCATAAACATATCCAAAGATACAAGCAAGTTAAAGGGCAAGACAAAAAATTAACAATAGCAATGCAAACAAAAGTTGATTAAACCTGACACCAGGTGGGAGAGGAATTTCTCCCAACTGCAATGACAGGGTGTTGGGTTAGGGACTTCATTCCCAGACTACACAATACAGTAAAACTTTGGTTTGTGAGCATAATTCATTCCAGAAACACACTTGGAAGCCAAAGCACTTGTATATCAAAGCAAATTTTAAAAACCATTGGCTCAGTTGTGATCATGTGATGTTTGGCATCACATACTACTCATATTGAAAGACATCGCTCCTTTATCAAGTTAAAATTTATTAGAAACGTTTGCTCATCCTGCAGAACACTTGCAGAACAAGTTACTCACAATCCAAGGTTTTACTGTACTTACTTAATATTCAGAACAAATTGAAAACAGGCCTTGAGAAGATATAGAAAAAGATAGATTTTCTCTTATTTTTTGAACTACATCCTGGATGGAGCTGCACTATTCAGAAAGATAGGCACACATGTCTCAAAAGCTAAAAAATAACTTCCTGAGCCATCCCAAGGGTCCTCCCTCCTCCTTTGTTCCCGTTAGCTTCTCAGGTTTTTTGCATCCTTAGAAGACTACAGCTCCCAGCATGCACTAGCGGTACATGGAAGTTGGAGACTTAAAGAAGGGTGCGTCCTGAAATGTTGAGTTAAGTAAGGATAAGCTTTGTAAGACAGGGTGGAAACAAGAGGACCTTCAGGATAAGCCAGGTTGGGTGTGGGGGTAGGGAAAAGTTAACTTGGAAGAGGGAAAAGAATTCTCTGGCTTATTCTATGGAGAGGGAGAGTAGGCATAAACACAGTAACACCTTAATTAATAAACACTTGAACTTTTTATTCAAGAACAATTAATCTGAAAACACCAATGTAAGCTTTTTTTCCCTTTTCCATATAGGATATAAAATGTTTCAGAAAAGTATACCTCTAAAAAAAAGTTCCTATAAGTTACAGTAAAATTTAGAGTATACATATCTTCCTTTCTTTTCATCGAAAAAGGCAAGTACCATCAATAAACCAAGGCTAGGAAAATAAGTACAAAAGGAAGATCAAAACAGATTTAAGAAAGGCTCACTGGAAAAAAAAAAGTTAAATAAACAGAAATAGAAAATTCAAATAATTAAGATGGAAATCAATAAAAAAGAATATTATGGTCATGGCAAAAAGTCAAAATGCTTTTAACAGATTAAGTTAAAAAGAATGAAGAGGAAGAGTAAATAGAAATAAAAATATGGGGAAAAATTGAAGACATATCAAGAAACAGATTCAAGTAAAGAATTATAGATGCTCCTAAGATGGAAAACAGAACATCAGAACAAATGTAATAATAGTTTTTTTCTTTCTTTTTTTTTTTTTTGATAAAAGGGGATTATTTAGTAATAGTCTTAGTGTTTAACAATTTTTCAAGGCTGTATACTGGGTGGAGGGGGAAAAATTAAACATGTATCCTATTCCTTTCTCCACATGGAGATAAAGAAGAGTCCATCTTTTTGATAAGAAATTTGATAAAGTTAAAGTCAACCACAAGTATACTTTAAAACAGGTCTATTTTAATAGTAGCCACTGAATATAAGCATAAGTAAAATACAGTCTATACACAGAAAAAAGGACGTTCAAAAGAAAGTGGGAAATTCAACACAAGAAGAATTTGGGCCAAGTATTCATTTTTATCGGAAACATAAAGATGCTAAATTCTCCTATTGAAAGGGAAATATTTTTATATTAAGTGAAAAATTTGACCATACTCATACTATCGATAAGACCATATCCAAGACTACAGCAAATATTTGATAAACAAATAAAAAAAGAACAAGAGCAATTCAAGATCAACACATCCAAAAGAACAGAAAATGTACAAACCACATCCTCTTAGGATTACTCTATAAAACTAGATATTGATAAGAAGAAAAAATCCAGTTATTTAAAAATTAATAATGATCTATATGCTTCTCAATAATATTATGTCACAAAGAAAATAAACATTTCAAGTAGACATTTAGATTATAGCACATATGAGGTATTTCTTATGCAAATATATGAAATACTGCAAAATTGCACTCAGTTTACAGTTAAACCCTGTGCTCGTTTTGGCGTTAAAAGCGGACAAGTAAAATAAGTGAAATAATTAATAAAAATGAAAGTGTGATTAAAAAAACGGAAGAAAAGATAATAGAGTGAAAAACAGCAACTAATGGATTTGAAAAGAGAAAAAGAGAATTTATAGACACATTCTAGAGCTAGAACGTGTGTGTGTGTGTGTGTGTGTGTGTGTGTGTGTGTGTGTGTGTGTGTGTGTTTGCAAACCGTCCCTAGTACACGGAGGCCAAGGAGAGACCTAAGAAAGAGGCAGACCTCCGGATCATTAGGTGGCACGCTTAAAACTACAGGGCTTGTCTTGGCAGCTGCAGGACAAGTAGATTTCCCAAGCCGCCGCCAGCATCTTAAAAGCTATATAGAGGTCTTACCTGGGTTCAGTCATCTATATGGTCCCCATGTCCTAAACAACTCCTTACTCTCAAAGCTGCGTCCTTGAAAATGGCTCCTCCGAAGGGATGGTGGGTGGAACAAACAATCCAAGGCCAGGGGAGGGGGCAAGGAGCCTCCAATTGCCCGGATCCAGCGTAGGGGTCAATTGGCGGTCACGTCCTTTCGATGACCTCCTCCAGGGGTGAAAAATATACAGAAACCTCACAAATCTAAGATTCAGTAGAACCATCCCTAAGTTCACACAATTCTAGGTGTGAATGCTGCCTGCATCACTTACAAAGCTGTGTGACATCAGATAAGTTGCTTAGTTTTGCTGATCCTCAGGTTCTTTATCTCAGAAATGGCAATAATGATAGTACCTCTTTCATAGTAAGATAAATTTTGTGAAATCCACTTAGCACCCTGTGCTTGACATATTGTAAGCAGTCAATATATAATGGTTCTTCTATTTACTATAATCCTTAATAAATACAAGAAAAAAATACCAGTATGTAGAATTTGGCATAAGAAGAACATTGTAACAATAGAGTGACATTAGTACCTACAAGATAACATTGTGTAATGGGTATGTTAATAAAAAGAGATGTTTTTGGAAAACTAACAATTTTCTGGAAAGAAAATTGCCAGAATTGACGAAAAAAGTGGCCAAATACATTTATACTTTAAGGAAACAGATAATTATTTTTTATATTGGCAGAAAAAATAAAAAGCCACAAAGATCCTTCCTTTTTAATGAACAAGTATAAGTAACTTTTATATCAAAACCTGACATAGACAACGACAGTATAGGGCAGCATTTCAAAAACATGTTTTCTAGTTGTGCTAGAACCATGGATATTAATAAGTTTTAGCTTCAATTTTGGTTTTTGAGAATCTTATATTAAATTTCCCCAAAACATCCCTACATACACATACACACACATTGGAATAGGAAATTCTGTACTCCTACAGCATCCTGGGCTCCTGTATTGTATCTTTTCTATTGTATCACATTTATCAAAATGTGACTCAATTTGCCTGTTTACTTGTCTGTACCCTAGCCATTTGGTTCTGCATTACTTGGGGCAAGAACCATGTGTGTCTTTTTGTCATTGTAGCCTGAGCTCTATTAATATCCACTTTTTGAATGAAACTGTTACAGGAAAAAAAAAATATACTATCTTCCAACAACTATGGAAAACTCCAAGTTATAAAAACATTAAACAGAACTCTTACCTATAAAATTGTGCATTTTGAATCTCTAACACACGATATATATTACCTGACTACAGAAATACTGTTTTCAAAAAACATTCTCTTAAACCTCATTATGTAATACCTACTTAGGAAACCTCAGTACATAATACCTACTTAGGAAACACTCATTAGCTAATTTCATTCATGAATATTGATCCAATATATCCAAATAAAATACTAGCTAATTAAATTCAATGTTATATTTTAAAAATCCCCCATCTTGACAAAGTAGAGTTTATCCCAAGAATACAGGGATGATTTTTTATTAGGATAAAATAAATCAATAGGTCAGATAAGTAATATATATATATATATATATATATATATATATATATATACTATATATATAGAGAGAGAGAGTATATATATATATACACAATATATATATACATACATATATATACATACATATATACTATATATATATATACATACATACATACATATATACATACATATATATATATGATCAGTTTAACATACACTGGGGAAAAAAATCAATAAAATTTAGCCCTCATTTAGGATGGAAACTTCTATGAATTATTGTTAGAAAAATCTTTTCCTAAAATGAGAAAATACCTATCTTGTAACCAATAATCATAGGCATCTTACAAGCTTTCTCCTGTCTTGCCCATCCCGGTTTCCTGTTTCCCCTTTTTTAAGTTAAAGCAAAAGCTTTAACTCAGACCATGTGACACTGAGGAACTCATCCTAAAGTTTCACGCAAGATGGGTGTTAAATACAAAATACTCCATATAACTGAATGAATGTTTAAAAATCAGAAACAAAAGTAAAAGACAGCTAACCTTAGGGAATATTTGCAAATATATGAGAGAGAGTATCCCTAAAATACTAAAAGTACTTATACTTTATAGATAGAGAACCAAACTATTTGTAGGAAAGTGAGCAGAAGATATAAACAAATGTTGCAGAAGATAAAAATGTTCAAAAAACCCTATCATCTCTCATTGATTCTCCCAATTCCGGTCCTTCCTCACCTAAGTCAATGTTATATTCCACAAGATTATCTAAAAGCAAAATTCTGATTATCTTCTCAAACACCATCAGTGACTAACTTCTCCCAATAGTAACCAAATTGACAATGAATATAGTATTATCCCAGGTAATTCTGACATTAAAGTAAAATATCTTGTAGGTATGTGGACCCACAAGAGTATGTGGACCCCTATTAAAGCAACCACCAGAACCAGTAGTTCATTCATTCATCAAAGTTTTGTTAAACCTCCAATGACTATAGGTACCTCATCAGGCTCTGGGTGCTAAAAGATGAAAAACACAAAGTCCTTGCCCCTGAGTATCTCACAGGCCAGAGAAGACAAACAACAAAAAATGGTAGCAGATGTTGACCTAAAAAAAAGAGGTAGACTAAGACAAGCTCAAAATTGTCAAAAAGATGAGTTTATCTGAGAATAGCAGAGGAATTGCAATTAAGGCCATGCAGCAAGTTCCGGGTAAGTCTACTGAGGGTTTGGGGTGGGCTCTTCTTCTGGGAAGGGAATGTAAAGAATGGGGAGTTTCGTTAAAGTCTGTTAAAATTAAAAATAAATGGAAACCAGCTTTGAAAATGCCCCAAGCAGATGAAACTAGTGCAGTCCTATAAATGAAGCTCAATTCAGCTTATTTTGTGAGACCAACCCAATGTGGATCATTTCTTGGTCATGTCTCTGGAAACCGTAAGCAAAAATTTCGCCAGGTTGAGATGAGATAACTCCTGACCAACTGCTTATCACTTAAGAAAACCCTAATATTATCAGTTTTCTGTAAATCAGGCATTTATGAGAACTCAGGCCCTCAGTCCTGAAGCTTTGTTTTCCTGAGGACACATGTGCGAGATTGTCCATCTTACATCCTCCAGTTCCATTTCAGATTGAAATTCTTTCATGCAGTACAGTGAGCTAAGGCTCACATTGGTCCCATTCTCAGAGCAATAAGAGAACATAAAGAGATGTATCTGACCCAGTCTAGGTCTTCCTGGGGGATGCTATATCCAACCTGGATCTTAAAGTCTGAGCAGGAGTCACTCAGAGAAAGTGAAAAGAGGCAGAGCATGCCTGGTAGAAATGATGATATAAACGAAGACAAGGGGGCAAGAAGTAGTATTTTACATGTGGTGGCATTGTTAGACCATCTATGGTAAGCTAGAGATACGAGATAAGGCAGTAAAAGGCAAGTTAAAGCAGGCTATAGAGTTCTTTTTTTAAGGTTCTTGGAACCTGGCATGTAATAACCTATAAGCTCATTGAGGGTAGGGATTACCACATCTTCTAGAGAGTCTATCTAACACATCTCTCTATCTGAATTGCCAGCTAAAAATTGCACACACAGCACCCAGAATGCAATAATCAGCCCATCCTATGAAGCCTTCCTTGCATTTCCAATTCATCTGGAAGACAAATGTTGCACCTGCCAAAAAGCCTTGTATCAAGCTGAAAACTTATGTTTGTAGGGCAAGGGCTCTTGATAGCTCAGAATACACAAACTTTATTTCTCTGGGGCTTGTTTTCCTTTCCTCTAGTCACTTCCATCCAGCTTCACTCATGCGTTTTGCTAGATATGAAGCAGATATAACCAGAGGGAGAACCTGTTTGAACTCAAGGTTTAATTCAATTCCAAACCAAAGCCCCATTGTGTGCATGATTTATCAATAGCATTTAAGTGCCTGTGGTGAGCCAGCCCTGACTTGGCTCCATAAATAAACGATGTCAGACTTCATTCCTGTCCTCCAAGTTCTCACACTCTACAGAGGAAAAGGGGGAGCATCTACACAGTTTTCATCAAGATAATTATGTCTAAGCAAAGCCTAGCTAATTGGCCAAACACAGCAAAAAAGCCATTCAAACCTGGGAACTAAGCAGTGCTATGAGGAGCCCTATGTTCTCCTTGAACAGATTTTATTTCCCTTTCTCCTTTTCTTTTCTTTCTTTTTTAAAGTTTTTACCTTCTTACAGTGTAGAGATTCTTTTACTCAGGTCTGCTTCGACTCAGCTATGAAATGGAAGATCTCTGAGTCAGGAAGTCTTTGATGAGTGACAAGGAGGCCTCTTGCTGTGCTAACTAACATCTGATGGAGAATCATAGAGTCTCAAGAATTAAAATAAATTTAGTGGGAAGTATGCAGACTTCCATCTCTAAACCTTATGAGACAGTTTTATTTTTGGTTGTAAGAGAGGACCAGGAAAGAACACACATTGGCCCTATGAGTTACCCATGATCTAGAGATTCTCAGTCATAATTGCCAAGATGGAAACAAAAAATGGAGTCAAGAGATTGCATTGTAAGGAGAGACTAATGCAATAGTGTGGTCTGGACATTACAGAAAAGACCCAAAATGGAGTGTAGTCCAAACAAAGAAAGAAATAAAGAAGTTCCATGCATGGTAGGGAGGTAAGAATTTGGTAGAGAGGGTGGTATAAAATGGAAAAGCAATAAAAAGAGGACAGATCTTGAGAAGGAAATCTTGGACTTGCAATCAGGAAGGACTGGGAATATGAAGTCTAGGAATGGATTAGTGCCTGGGTATATGCCCCATTCAGAGAATAATAGGACGATCTTCACAGGAAGTGTAAGCATGGTGGTTGTGGGAGCCCAAAAAATAGATTGCCTTTGAGATAAACAAACAGTCTTAACCTTGAGGTGATTCTGTAGGGACAGGAGAAGGCTTTTTTGAAAAGCAAGGGAAAAAAAGGTATGAGAATGAGTAAGAAAAATCCTAGATACAAAATCAAAGCTTCAAAAGATTCAGGGAAAGACCCGAAAGTAATAAATATGCCTTGAGTTGCTTCTGAGAGACAGAATATACAAGAGACAATGCCAGACTGTATATAAAAATAGAACCCTGTCCCACAACCCACAGCAACTAGCTCAGGAAGTCAAACCACAACCTCTGTGGCAATCAGCCCCAAACATCCCCCAGGACAAGATCAATAACTGACAGCTTCTCTAATTTTTGTCCCTACTTCCAGCTTGGGACCAACTGGAGAAAGCCAATATGGCTGGCTAACCAATTACATAGGATGCTCTGCTTCCCAGTAGCCCACCTCCAGTTCCCCATGCCAATGAGGGCATCTGTGAAGCCTTTCTGCTTTTTTCCATTATAAAGCTTTCCCACTCCTCTGCCAAGCTTTGAGTCTCTGCCAAATACAGGTGATGGAGTCTGACTCCCTTGCTATAACAAGCTCTGAATAAATACCCTTTTCTTATTCTCATGTAGAAGAGAAAATATCTCTTTTTCCCCATACTACCCCATGTACCCAACACTATTACAGGCACTGGAAATAACAGGGAGCAAATCAGGAAAAGATCTCTGCCCTTATGGGACTAGCTTTCCTTTGGAAGAGACAAGCGATGAGAGAAATTAAGCAAGCATTATGATGATAAACTACTATGGAGGAAATAAGGATGATGAAATGGGGGGTGGCTAATGTACTAGATAGTGAAGAACAGCCTCCTCAAGGAGGCGATATTTAAACTGAAGACTAAGAGATCAAGAAAAGCCAGGCTCACGAATTGCTCAGGAAGAGACGCCAGGTTGAAGGAACAGCAAGTACAGGATGCACTGGGGCAGAGTACCCTTGGTTTTGTTGGAGAAAAATAGAAAAGACCAGGGCAGTGGGGATGTGTTGAGTGAGAGGCAGGTGGGGGTGAGACTGGGGAGGTAGGCGAGGCTGGATCACACAAGGCTGAGGAAGGATGTTATTACAAATGTGGAGGGATGGTATCAGAAGGTTTCAGGCAGGAACACTTGAGGTCCTAAGATAAATGCAAATGTACAAGCAGAGTCAGTTTTAAATGTTCCTTTCCACTCAATTACCACTATCAAGTCAGAGCAGTTCATCCTAAAGATTTCAAGTGTTTATGGAAATAACAGAAGTGCTGCTGGGATAATAGTGCTTTGGTGTAATTAAGCACCTCTGCTCTCTCATCATGAAGAAACAACAAGCTTCCAGCTCTTTTTCAAGATCCCACGCACAGCTGATAATGGACAATCCATCAATATCTTCTTCCTGCCATACTAAGACTGTTTTATGATGATCCTGAAAGCTTTAATAAACCCTCTTAGATAATTTCTTTATGAGGCAGGGAATTAGTAGAGCTGAGCATGAAATAGGTTAGGGTCTGTCAACAAAGAGGGCACCATTGTTTTTATGACTTCTACCAGTGGTCCCTGGGTGGAAAACTCTAATTAGCTGGGATATTGATAACATATGTGGTTGCATCGATCTGCTCTCTAAATAGCAGCCATCTCTTTGCTCAAACAGGGACTTTGCTCAGTTCTGACATCATCGAGCCTGCTCCATCACTGGAAACAGGCTCCTTTGAAGGCTAAGGTAACTCATTTCCACTGGTTGTTAGAGTTCCAGGCCTCACACTAAATCCTGAGTCCCTAAAAGAAAGAAAGAAAGAAAGAAAGAAAGAAAGAAAGAAAGAAAGAAAGAAAGAAAGAAAAAGGGTCATAAAGCCATGATACTCATAATTTCTGCCACAACCCATTTTATAATACAGAGAAGTTCAGGTATCAGTGCAATCTTGCTCCTCAATTTCTGCTGCCAATTCCAGATTAAGGTAAGGGCTGTGCCTAATGATGCAGCAAGAAAAGGTATTGTCTGATCAGCATTGCCATGATCACGGCTGGTAATATCAGGAAGGACTCCCTGTTTAGTATTAGTCAATCACTGGGGATAGCATTCTAGAGTCTTCCCAGTGTGTTTGTCTATATCTGTTGCAAACCTCAAACGAGCAAGTGAAAAGAGCTGAGAAAGGAAGCATGGCTAACTGATGTGGTTGAATTCAGCGAACATTCCATCAAACCTGTTTCCTCTTTGTCCTGGGCACACAGCTACACCACTTCTCCAAACTTCTTGCCTTTAGGTGTGGCTTTATGATAGTCTCAGCCATTGGAAAGTAAGTGACGTTGAAGTGTTTCCCATCTGGGTCTGGCCCAGAAGCCCCCCCCCCCCGACTCCACTACCACTGCACATGTTCCTCCAAGCCCTCTTCATCTTCCCTTGGCTTGACACAGATGAATAACACCATCTTCAAATCTACAACTGGAAATAGAAGAATCACAAGGTGGGAAGGCTTAGGGTCCTTAAAAAAGCATCTGAAGGAGAGCTGCCTGCCAATTACGAATACCCTTTGTGAACTTATATGAACAAAAAATAAATTTCTATCATTTTAAATTGCTGAGATGTTGGAATTTATCTGTTACAACCACTGGCATTCACTAACAAAACCAGACTTTCAAAGAATTCATAAACAAAAGTATTTGTCATCTTAGGGTTACTGCCATGGCCCATCAAGCAAGAAAGCAGCCATGTTTTTTAATAGCTTTATCAAGGTTTAAATCACATATCATATAATTCACTCATTGTTAAGTGTATAGTTCTATGGGTTTTAGTAAATGTATACAGTTATGTAGAATATTCTATCAAACCCCCAATTCTCTCATTCCTATATGCAATCAGTCCACGATCCCAACCCCAGCACCAGGCAAGTACAAATCTGCTTTTAGTATTTCTGGCATTTATCACTTAGTATAATGTTTTTTGAAGTTCACCCGCATTACATTATCAGTAGTTTATTCCTTTTTTTTGAGAGAGAGAGTGCAAGTGAAAGAGGGAGAGAGAGAGAGAGAGTCCCACGAGGGGCAGAGAGAGAAAGAGAGAGAGAAGTAGAGCTCACTCAAAGCAGGGATTGTGTTTTACGCAAAGTGGGGCTGGAGCTCACCCGATGCATGACTCGAACTCACGCACTGTGAGATCATGACCTAAGCAAAAGTCAGACGCTTAACCGACTGAGCCACGCAGGCACCCCTAGTTTGCTCTTTTTGATTGCTGCATATGATGGAATTTGAAACGTTTCCAGTTTAGTATTACTTTTATTGATGCTGTTATACGTCTTTGTACATGTTTTAATTTCTCTCTAATAGGAGCTGAATTGCTGGGTTGTATTAACTACCATTTCATATCTAACAAAAGCTTTCTTTGATTACCTTAGAAAGAATCTCTTCTTTGGTGTTTTTAAATCATTTTTGTTCATACGTGAAATACTGCATTTATCATATTGAATTCATTGAACGTTTTCATTCACACCTCTCTCTGCTAACTAGACTATCAGCTCCTGAAAGATTTAAAAAAGCCATTTTTGGGGGATATGTTAATGCTTAGAATAGTGATGAGTACTCAGTAAGTGTTTATTGGAATAACAAAATGCCAGAGAGCTTGAGGTGAAGAAGCTATTATGTAGACGGAGTGCTGGGCTATGTCAACTTGGCTAATGTCAGGAACTGTGTTTCCAAGAATTCCCTTCTCTGTTTGATCCCCATTAGAGATGACCAAAGGAAGAAACTGCATGGGACTCCGAAGGAGGAAGTGGAACAGAAGTCACTCTACTCTCCAAAGGCACTCTACTGTACTAGTGGTGAGGCATGGTGTGAGGTTGGGGTGGACATGTCTGGCAGGCCCGCTTACCGCCATCTCCTTGGCCCTTTGTCGGCTCCTCTTCCCCACAGGTGAAGCTGCAGCCCTGCCCAGGTGCTGTTGCATCCACACGACTCCTGAAACGGAATGCTACGGGCACCAGGACAGTCTCAACCAAGTTTATTGCAATGAGAGGCAAGGCCAACCTATCGATCAGCACTGACACTCTTGAGCAGAGGGCGTCCCGAACAGCAGGGATAAAGAGTTTTTACAGCCGACCACATCGTCTTATCATCACCTGGGAACAGAACAAAGGAATAGTT
This sequence comes from Felis catus, assembly GCF_018350175.1. Classification (NCBI taxonomy): domain Eukaryota; kingdom Metazoa; phylum Chordata; class Mammalia; order Carnivora; family Felidae; genus Felis; species Felis catus. The sequence goes on along the minus strand of NC_058370.1, from coordinate 37,858,722 downwards.
CCCAGGTGGAAATGGTTCAAACAGGCCCTTGCCCCAATCCAATCAAACACTAATCACATCCCTTGGTGGATAGGATAAGGCTGTCATCTCTTAACCTATAGTGTTAAAACAAAGCTGTTATTTCTTAAGGCTACAGGTTAGCCCTGCACTACAATTTAACCCTTACAGTGCTAGGCATTTATTACTTAGTATCATGTTTTCGAAGTTCACCCATGAACGTTTTGAAGTGGACCCAGGGAGGTAAGCCCTAGACAAAAGCAAGGGCTTCCCATAGACCCCTCGTTGGCTTCCTCCTTTGGGGATCCCACCCTGATGTCCTGATGGCCTTGTTTCCAGAATGTTCCCTCAAGCTCTGACATCAACCACACCAGAGCTCCAGCCAGACTAGTCAGCAGCTGATTCTCTGACTCGCACATTCCTCTTCTGAATCTGCACTTTCCCAGTTCTTGCCACAGTCCCATGAGGTCTAATTCCTATAATAAAGCCATCACTTCATATTACTCACAGTGGGTCTGTTTTCTTAGCCAAACACAAACTGATACAGTTCTCCAGGCACGACCCAACCATATGTAAATCTTCACCCTTCTTGAGAGTCCAGCACTGTGGCCCAGAGCCTCTGAAAACCTGCCTGACCAGCTCTAAGCAGGTGGGCCCTCCCTGTCCTAGGTGACATTTATTTAAAAGGTCTCTCTACACACAAAGCATTACCCATGAGATCTGGGAAGAGTTTTGTTTCCAGCATTAAAATGTCACTGAAGATTTTTAATGATATTGTTTTTCTTTTTCTTCAGCTAGAATTTAAATTTTTCCTGATAACATTTTAATTGCTATTAGAATTCCTGGGTAACTGGCAACCCTTAAATTTTTGTTATAGGTGTTAATTGTTATCTTGAATCCTCAGAAAGATAAAGACAATTTAAAGTAAACATAGGGAAAGAGATCTCAAGTGCTTTGAGAAAAAGGGAGAGAGAATCTGGGAAACAATGACTAGGGGCACTGCCATCTTATTTTCTTCTTTTTTACTCTCTTCTCACACTTGTACCTCAACTGTTTAATTGAAAGAAGAAACAACTTATTGGGTAAAATCAACTGTTCTTGTCCTCTACCCTTGTCAAACAGCAGAGCTGAAGCACTCAATATTCCTGCCTGACCGTAGATTATCTTCTGATACCTTGTCAATGGTAATTGGAGCATATGGCAGATCACAGGCAGAAGGAGTGACACCAGTAATGGTCTTTATGGCCAGTTATTACAGAGGGCTGTCCCCCTGCCAAGTAGACCGTTGTCTGGTCATGATCTGTGACAAAAGTAAGGCTCTACGAGTCATAAGATAATTGGTGGTGGTGTCGATACTTAGGGACTCTAATGAGGCCAATTTCTGTGAGCCTAACTATGAAGTGGGTACAGCTTTTTGTTGAATTTTATTTGAACTGATAGAGACAGACTTACTTTGTCCTGCAGAGCATCTCTTGAGCTTTTTCCTGCATTATATACTTCAAGGACCAGTACAAGACTCATTTTTCCTGGAAGCAGGATGAAAGGGAATTTACTATTTTTTTTAGAAGCTTGGCAAAAGATGCAATGCTTTTTGCCAAGATGGCCACTGCAGAGGAAATACATCAACTTAAAAAAGAGAAAAGGCCAAGACCCAGTCTGTTCTTTGAGGGACAGATAGGGGAACCAGTTTCACATAGACAAGCTATTTCAAAGTTGAGGGCAACAAGTCTCAACCAATGAATCTGTTTTTCAGAAAAGAGAATCCATTCTGTGTTTGAGAGTCAAACTCAAAAAAGAAGCCATGGTGTTAGGTGATGGAGAGGGGAAGAAGGGCTGATTGGAGTGTGAGGTTGCTGGTGAGGGATCCTCCTAACTCTACCACTCCTGAGTTCATCCTGGTCACTGTGGCACAGGGCACCAATGCCATTCCAAGCAGGGATTCAGAGTAACAGAGCAGAAGTGGTGTGGCGGCTAAGCCTGAAGTCCCATTGCCTGGGTCTGAATCCCAGTTACGAGCCTGAGAAGTTGAGTGACTGTGGGAAAATTATATAAGTTTCAATGTCTCAATTTCTTCTTCTGTATAATGGGTAAAATAATAGCATCTCTAGTGCAGAGCTAAAAACAAGTTAAGTGAGTTACACACATACACACACACACACACACACACACACACACACACACCCTTTGTTCCAGCTATGGCCACTTAGTCTATTGAAAATATTTTCCTTGTCAGGGTGCCTGGGTGGTTCAGTCAGTTAAGTGTCTGACTTCAGCTCAGGGCATGATCTCTCACGGCTTGTGAGTTCAAGTCCCGTGTCGGGCTCTGTGCTGAGAGCTCAGAGCCTGGAGCCTACTTCTGCTTCTGTGTCTCCCTCTCTCTCTGCCCCTCCCCAGCTCAGGTTCAGTCTCTCTCCTTCAAAAATAAATAAACATTAAAAAAATTAAAAAAAATATTTTCCTTGTCAACAAACCCAGATACTGGTCCCCAGTCATATCCTCTGGTCCATTTCCTGTCTCTAAGGAGCAGTCTCCAAAGGCACTTTGGATACCTTTATGGATTCACCATCAGCCACCAGTAGACTAATAGGCAAGTGGAATACCAGCCCCAAGAGCTTAACTCTACTGCCATAGTTGCTGTGGATAACAGCCTGTTTTCCTGCCTCAATGCACCTTATATGAGATGAGAACAGACCTCCCTCCCCCCACCCAAACACAACCTGTCTTCTGTCCCAATGAATTTGGTAAGCAAGGTAGTAATGCTGCACCAGGACCCCAGCAGTTGTGGGCTACCCAAGACATAAAAGGAATTCATTAATGTTGATAACAACTCTCCATTTCTCCTCAAAATGAAGCATTGGCTTCCCCTTTGAATCCTGATGCTCATGAAATTTTCCCACTTACATTCCAACCTGTAAGTGGCCTGGCCTCTTTTTTTCTCTCTAAAGCTTGACCATATTTCCTACTATTTCCTTGAGCAACGAATGCATTTCTGGCTCAAAATAGCCCTGAGATTGACCACCAGTCAATCCAAAAAGATTATATGTCAACAACCTCCCCGATAGCTATAGGTTTATGTATCCTCTGGCTTATGAAATATTTTGGCTTCTGGTAAGTTTTTGTATCATCACTGTAACTTCTTTTTTAAGTAGGCTCCACACGCAGAATGGAGTCCAAGTGAGGCTCAAACTCACAATCCTGAGATCAAGACCCGAGCTGAGATCAAGAGTCAGTCGCTTATCCAACTGAGCCACCCAGGCACTCCTTATCACTTGTAACTTTAAACACTGGTAGTTAGCCATAAGAATGTCAATGAATTAAGTCATGCATCCATTCATTTCCTGCATGGTTCCATAAAAAGTCTTAAAATAATTAACAGAAGATAGTATATGAGGTCAGATAAAGCAAAGCAAAGGCTGGGCAGTACCCCCAAAATGTTTTCTTTTCTGCAACAGTGTTTAAACTGTGTTACAGATTTAATTCTGAGCTTCCCAGCAACAAAGTCAAGAAGGAAACACATTCTGTCATTTGTAAATGCTATCCACAAGATTTTTTGGAGATATTCAAAGGTTTTCCTGTCATTAATATAAGGTAAACATTATGAGACCTTGAGAAATACTGGTATGACAGATTATTTTCCCTTTTGTGAACTCCAAAGCCACATAACTCCATCTCAAATGTGCCATTCTCACTGCCAGTGGCAGGGGCTGCAGAGGCAGCATCCATATCTCAGAGCAAAAGTATTGGAGTTGGGTTTTAGAAAAAAAGTCTGGCCCCTGATAAGCCCCTGAATAGCCCCAAGAGACTACATTTCCTCTGTCCACTCTAATTTGCATCAAGCAGTATGCCATTAATCTTCATTGATCCTTACATTCTGCTTGTCCCTGCTATCTTCGAGGAAGCAGAATTCAATTTTCTATGCAGGCAAGCTGGTAGGTCTTCAGCTGGTTTGGAGGTCTGTGTGTAGACATCACATTCACGTTATTGAAAGTTCCAGATGAATGGCTGCCCATGGGAATTCATTCAAACACTGGATGGATTCATCATCAGAATGAGAAAAATCATGGCTATGGTGTAAGGGACAAGTATTCCCTCTATTTTCCTTCCATCTTTAAAAAAATCAAATTAGTAGCCAATGTGACTTGCATAGCCAACTAATGAGTGTGAGCACACAGAAATAAGGTTAGATTTGAAATCAAGCCAAGCTTCAATTAAGTCAGTCTTGCAAATTTAATAATTTTTATAGATATTTCTTTGCAGAGTGGTAATGAGATACCTATAGTAGGCAATATATACGTGATTATAACTTCATTAAAACATAACCACAATGTGCATTTTTTTTTATAAACTAGGATAAAGGAAAGTGAAATTTGGAGAGAAGTTGTATTGAGATCCCTTTAAGCGCCCCTGAACTAAGGTAAAGAGGGCCCACTGATTAATATTTTCGAAAAGGGCCCTGATAACTAAATATACCAGAAGATAGAGGCCACGATCCTTTCTTCTTTCCCAAGGAATACATTCTATACAAGTTAAAAAAGTTGTGCAGATCCAAAAGAAAATTTCACTAGAGAGATCTGATCAAATATTTTTTTTAAGCCTAGGACTAAGCTGTCAATTTCTTATGAATCACTTTCTGTACCCAGGATACATACTTACATATAAAGACATAACATTTAAAATTGGCAATATACATGTGAAACAATGTGTACATGGAGAAAATATGGGAGATTTCTATGATGTAAGATTAGTGTTTCTCATTAATATATTATAGTACTTATTGCTTTCTAAAGTAGAGGCAGGATTGCTGTTCCCTACACTGTTGCAATTAGCTGGAGCCCTCAAAATATGAGCAAAAGTGCTGTGAATTGTTTGCAGGCAGAAGTTTGAAGTTGGTTTGCCATGCTCTCTTTTGCTTATGCCATGACAACCAGAAAGTTTTAGGATGCCTGGTGTGCAGCCTGGGTGCCTGAATGAGGATGACATAGAGAAGAGTATCCAATCAACGCATGATGTTCATGCAGCATGAGCTACATAATGTGTTTATGAGACTGGGTGTATTTGAAACATAATTTAACTAATCCTGACTGGGTGACTGAGTTGTGTCCAGCTAGATCAGGATAGGCTAATTATGGTGTAAAAGCAAATAATTAAAAATCTCAAGTGCTTAAACCAACTAAGATTTACTTGTCACTCATGCTATGTGCCCAACGTGGGCTATCTGAGGAGTCTACTCAACACAGTCACTCAGGGACTCAAGTGACAGTCTGCCATTGTGATTGCCAATGCAGGGAACAGGGGACATGGCAAGTGGTTTCCTGGCTCTTAAAACATCTAGGTACTTCTGCTCATATTTCCTTGGTGAAATGCATGTCACATGGCCATACCTTCCTTCAGATGGCATGGGAAAGTGCAATCCTCTCATGTGCCCAAAAGGAAAGACTTTTTAAAAAATGTCAGTGATAGGCCCTAATGATAAAAATACAGGTGTGACACCCATTTTCTAGATGATATTACCAGTTGAGAAAGCTTTAGAAACTGGCTTAAACTAATTGGATGTGGAAGAAAAGAGTATCTGAATACTGGCAGGCTGAATTCCAGGTCCTAGACCCTTAAAAACTATGCAATCATACTAAGACTCTACTATTAAGAATAATAGTGAGCACTTGGAGATGGTAAAGAATAATAATGTGGATTATTCATAGCATGGAGTATTATTATTAACAAATAATAGTAACAACACCCAATTAGCATTAACTAACGATAATGGCTACCAAAGGAGCAGAATAGCCTAGCAGCTAAATGATTGGTTTCTGACTAGTGGTTATGTGACCTTGAACAAGTAACTTAATTTTTCAGTTTTCAGTTGCCTCATCTATATGATGATAATAGTACCATCTCTCTTGTAATGTTATTCTGAAAAGTAAATGAGTTTCATAAAAAGCCTGCCCCAAAGGACACCCTCAATAAATATTCCTGAGTGTTTGCTGTGCATTGGGCATTGTGCTAAGGGCTCTGCATGCATTACATCATGCAATGTCCACAATACTGCCAGTGCAATGAAGATGTCTCACCTCACCTAGAAGTTGTATTTTAACATTTTCCAACCCTTCTGCCATTCCTTCTTGTCTCCCTCATATTTTCTCACATACTTGTCTTCACCTTAACCCTAAGTATCTGCTTCTATTATGACCGGCACCTAAAACACCCTCAGTCATACACCTGTCAAGACTTTTACCCATAGTCTGCATTCTTCTGGAATTCTTACCAGAGACCTCTAAGGCACACATATCAGAAGCCCTGTCCTCTAATACTCCCATCAATACATTTTTGTATGCCCCTGATATCTAGATAAATATGTATGTTCCCAATATAAATTTAGGGTCAGAATGGGGCACTTGGGTGGCTCAGTTGGGTAAGCATCTGACTTCAGCTCTGGTCATGATCTCAAGGTTCATGAGTTTAAGCCCTGTTTTGGGCTCTGTGCTGACAGCTCAGAGCCTGAAGCCTGCCTCAGATTCTGTGTTTCCCTTTCAATCTGCCTCTCACCAACTTGTGCTCTCTCTCTCTCTCTCTCTCTCTCTCTCTCTCTCTCAAAAACAAAAAAAAAAAAAAATAAACATTAAAAAAATTTTAATAAATTTGAGGTCAGAATGAAGACAAAAATACAGTCTAGGACTTCGACAGATATAAAATCCAATTCAGAAAGGAGAATTGTATAAAAAATTAAGAACTGTACAATGTTGTTTTTATACATTAAAGCCTGGTCTCCCTGAGAAGAGCCTTACCTGTACTCATTTAGCAGTTTACTAGGTCAGAGTAAAAACCTGAAGGATGTACCTTTATTGTCGTTTAAAAATCTCAGCTATGTATCCAGAAAACACAGTTATGTCAAAGTGAGTTGAAAATAGATTCTAGTGTTGGCCCTTCATTCATTATTCTTTTTAACTTTGTGGGAAGCTGGGGAAGCCAATGTGACTCCCCTCTGTTCTAGTCCCTGATACTAAAAATGGAAACCAGGCCTGCTACACATAGGGACATTCACAGGGCAGAGCCATCATGAATTAGGACAGCACTGAGTTCTGAAACATGTGGAGTTCCTTATTTGAAGGCTCTTCTGCATCTGTACAGAGCATCATTGTTTTATATTGATTCATTTTAAACGGTCCCTTGGCTGAGAATGTCAAAATAGACTCATGCTCCAGATTTCCATCATCCTTTTGGAAAAATCGAGACAATGGCCTTCATTACTTTTTATCCTGTGTAGCCTCTGAAAGTTTCAACACTTCTCCAGTGCACAGGTCCCTCTTTACCAGATGCTGGTTTTTCAGAATTGAATTCTAATAAGAATTATGCCTGCCAAATTAATTTCACCCTCAACTCCTAAAGAGTCCTTAAGATGAAAAGGATTTGCTCACTTAAGTTCATTTGTAAACAAAGAAGAAACACAGTGCTGTACAACATGGGGAGCAAATAGGATTCCCAGTCAAAGGAAACCAAGATACATGAGGGTGAGGCCACCATGTTTAACTCAGCAAATACCTCATCCTCTGTCAAGGGCAAGGGGCTGATGCAGAAACAAGTTATGAATGAGATAAGCAGTGCGGAGTCTGAGAAAACACCCAGGACCTCGGGGCGCCTGGGTGGCTCAGTCGGTTAGGCAGCCGACTTCCGCTCGGGTCATGATCTCGCGGTCCGTGAGTTGGAGCCCGGTGTCGGGCTCTCTGCTGACAGCTCAGAGCCTGGAGCCTGTTTCAGATTCTGTGTCTCCCTCTCTCTGACCCTCCCCTGTTCATGCTCTGTCTCTCCCTATCTCAAAAATAAATAAAACGTTAAAAAAAAATGTTTAAAAGAAAACACCCAGGACCTTGAAACAACACATCTCCATGGCAGGATTCTTTTCATTAGTTACATCTTTTTTATCCCATTAACAATACCCTTTGTTACCCATGGAGCCATTATTTATCCTCAGAAATTTATGTTAAAGAAGCAACATTAAGTAAAATACAAATTAAGTAACTATGATATACATATGTATGTGTATATACATATACACATACATATATACGTATATATTTCATTTAAAGTATTTAATGATTGGGGTGCCTGGGTGGCTCAGTCAGTTAAGCATCCGAATCTTGATTTCGGGTCAGGTCATGATCTCATAGTTCCTGAGATGGAGCTCCGTGTCAGTGCAGATCCTGCTTGGGATTCTCTCTCTCCCTCTCTCTCTGCCCCTCACTCACTTCCTCTCTCTGTCTCTCTCTCTCTACCTCTCTCTATCTCTCGAAACAAATAAATAAAACAAAATAAACTATTTAATGATTACATACCACATATAAAGTTATACTTTTAAGTATCCTCATTTAGTAAGAGACATGCTGGCTTAGGTTAATTATCAAACATAGGTCATGATTAGTTTTTTGGTAATGAATATATACAAAACTATAGTTTGAAACATAATTTCATACCATAGTATTCAATGTAAATACCACAAAATACCATTTTTTTATGAACAGCTATTGGGGACTCTTGCATTTTTCATAAAAAATAAAAATAGTTCCTTTTTATAATTTTTCTGTTGTGTTTCTAAGTGAATAAATGTGAGAGAAGGATTCTGACTCATTTTAGAAGTATTTCTTTGCACATCACTGTGTAAGTATGGCTAATCCTTATTTCAAGAAATGATATGCCAACTTAGAAATAAATAACAATCATTGCTTTATTTTTTCCTTTTTAGCACTGGCTCCTGAAGTGCCATGGAAAGTTTCCAAGCTATTTGAGAAACAGATAATATGATTGTAGCCCGCAGATCCAGTGAAGACAATCTTAATGGGATTTTGATGTGTCTCTTAATGTGTTTTCCACACCAGCATTTCTTTGCCCTCCCACCTAACCGTCAGTCCCACCTGGACATGAACTAAACAATATATGACTCAAAATAAAAACACTGGAACCAAACCACGATGATGGCTGGTGGTGGTACCCTGGGTAAGAAACTGAAGGAGTCACACGGCCCCCACATGCTCATCTGCTGCCCACTAATTGTAGTACATGCCTACTCGATATACATCCCGAATCTCTCAGCCTTGTGTAGAAATAATCATTAAATAATTATCCTATTTATTGAATTTTTGAAAGTAATAAATTAAAAGACACATCAGTTTCTTTGAGCCCCCCCGAAATACCATGGAGTTACTGGTCCACCCCATGACAGACACAGCTAGCTACCTAATTATTACCCTTTCTTACCTTCTCCTTTACAAATATAGCCATAATTTTATTTCGTGCAACCATATCAGTTAGCTTTTGATGCTTAGAATCTATTCCACAATATAGTGTCTTAAAACAATCACCATTTATGGTTCAATCAGTCAACAATATGGGCTTGGTTCAGCTGGAGGTTCTTTTGGTCTTGGTGCATTTCATTCCTATGTCTGAGATCTAAGGATTGGCTAGCTATTGGCTGGGGTGACAGAGGTGACTGAGCCATGTGAATGTCACCATCCAGGAGGATAGCCAGGGCTTATTCACACAGTGGATCAATACAGCTCTGAAAGAGCAAGACAAAGCATGCATATTGCTTTGAGGCCTGGGTTAGGAACTGGCACAACATCCCTTCCACTCATTCTATTGGCCAAAACAATTTCTTTTTAAAAAAATTTTTTGACATCTATTTATTTTTTTATTAAAATTTTTTTAATGTTTTAATTAGTTTTGAAGGAGAGAGAGACAGAGCATGAGTGGGGGAAGAGCAGAGAGAGAGGGAGACACAGAATCCGAAGCAGGCTCCAGGCTCTGAGCTGTCAGCACAGAGCCTGATGCGGGGCTCGAACACACGAACTGTGAGATCATAACCTGAGGTGAAGTCAGACGCTTAACCGATTGAGCCACCCAGGTGCTGCAACATCTATTTATTTTTGAGTGAGAGAGTGCACAAGCACGAGTGGCAGGGGTGGCAGAGAGTGAGAGACAGGATCTTAAGCAGGCTCAAAGCTGCGAGTGCAGAGCCCATCCAGTCCCAGGACTGATATCATGACCTGCGCAGAAATCAAGAGGTGGCTGCTTAACAGACTGAGCCACCCAGGCTCCCCTAGCCAAAACAATTTCTAAGGCAAGCCCAGACTTAAGGAGTGGGGAAAGAGACCCCACCGCTTAGTGGGAGGACTTTCAAAGTCACATTGTGTAACTGGAAAAAAGGAGGGACATAATTTCCGGCTTTTCTTACATTGAGGGGTGGTCAGATAACACAATTCGGGTTCAAGATAGAGAAGTGAAACTTCTAACAAATCTCCTGGATGGTGAAGAGACTTAGCTGCCTTATATATTTCACCTTGAATCTTCCCCTATTTCCTGGGAAGAATGAGAAGCAATGCTGGAGGTGGAGCCGCCATTCTGAAACCTTGAGGCAATAATGATCAGCTTGGAAGCCACATCCTAAAATGACTGAATGGAGAGGAAACACAAGACAGATAAAGCCTATTCCCTGAACACTTTTTACATGAAAAAAAATAAAACTCCTTACTTGTTTAACCCACTTAGGTCATTTCTGCCACTTAGTGTTGAGTGTACATTCTCACTGATACAAATTTGTGTGTGTGTGTGTGTGTTGGGGGGACATGTCATGGTGTGAGAAATTCAATTAACGTATTTACCACTGTGCAGCCACATAGGAAAGAGGAACAGGAAAATATGTTTCCAGGTGTATTCCCTGGGTCACTCTAGGTGCCTGAGAGAAGGGAGAGCACTAAATAGAACAAAGATCCGAGGCTAGAAGACATAAGCCCACCTGATCCACTTGAGAGCAGGAATGATGGCGGCCTACTTTAGAGCACAGCCAAGCATGGATAGACGCATTCTCAAAAATTATGTATCTAAAGCACTATTTGGTGCCATGGAGAGAAAGAAAAAAATTGTACACAAAATAGAAATTAAAATGAGACAGACTACAGGTTAAGATTTTTCCCTAGGAATATAAGAACTGCTTTCACCTAGTATCATTGTGGGAAAATCCATATATTGGAGAACTGACAGCATTTATGGGTTAAGGTCTTTGGGAAAATCATTAACCCATTCAAGAAATATTAATCAAGCTCCTTGATAACTGATTTATAATGATTCTTTTTAAATTTAATTAGTGCTCCTGTACTTCTAGGATACTAAAGGGTTGTCAGATATGGTGACTTTGAAGCAGAACAGAACTACTTTCTTTCCTTTTCCTGTCCCTTCCCTTCTCTTCTTCTCTTATTTATTGCTTCCTTCCATTCCCTTCCCTTCCTTTCAGGAAAATAAGAAGAATCTCATTAATACTTTTCTTTCTTTCCTCAGGTCTGTGATTTTCAAAGCATGGAACAATATTAGTGTTCTATGAAGAAGCTTTAGATGGTAAATAATGCTTAAATACATAGTGAGAACGTTTTCCATTTTCCATTTTCTCTATTTCTTTGCCTTGAGTTAAAAAATGTTTTCATAAAATAGTTATGAAAGGACTGTAAGAACAATACAAAAAGTAGCCCCCTACCTCTCCCTCCTCACCTCTTCACTTCTCCCCAAATACAACCACTTTTGCCTTTTAGCTATTTTTAATAGTACTTACTTTCATACTTACAAATAAGATGCTTATACTGTTTCTTTGATTCATCAGATTTAATTTACCTTTTGACAGTTTATAATCAATCAAAATTCTTATGTGGATTTAAAAAATATGTCCATAGATTCGTGATACTCTGTTGGGCTTAATCCTCCTCTTGTTGAGTGTGGGCTGAAATTTGTAACTTGCTTCTGACAAATCGAACAGAAGTGATGGTGTTTGACTTTGGAGATCAGGTCATAAGAAAGCACTGTGGCTTCCATCATGGTCCCTCCTCTCTTTCTCTCAGACCACTTGCACGGGATGAAGCTAGCTTCCATGTTGTGAGGAACTGAGGCACCTGTCCAATGTCCGTTGAGGAACCAAGGTTTCCTGCCAGCTGCCATTGACTGAGTTTGGAAGCAGCTCTTCCTGCCCCAGCCAAGTCTTCTGATGACTGCAGACCCAGCCAACATCTGGACTATAACTTCATGAGACACCCTGAGCCAGAGCCATCCAACTAAGCTGCTTCCAAGTTCATGATCCACAGGAAGTGTGAGAAGAATAAATGTTTACTGTTTAACGCCACAAAGTTTGGGGGTAATTTCTTATGCAGTAATAAATAACTTATAAAGTACTTTAAAATTGGGGCACCTGGGTGGCTCAGTCAGTTAAATGTCAGACTTTGGCTCAGGTCATCTTCTCACAGTTCATGAGTTTGAGCCCCACATCAGGCTCTGTGCTGACAGCCTGGAGCCTGGAACATGGAGCCTGCTTCGGATTCTGTGTCTCCCTCTCTCTCTGCCCCTCCCCTACTCACGCTCTGTCTCTCTGTTTCTCTCAAAAATAAATAAACATCTAAAAAGTTTGAAAAAAAACCAAAAACCATTTTCCCCATACTTCCAATATAGCTACCTGACATTTTCAGTTAATCAATGACATCTGTTTATTTCATTATAGTTATATGGATGTTATTCACTAAGCCAGCTATTGTATTATAATCACATGTCCTTCCTTCTACAACATTTTGTTTTTGCTGGAATTAATAACTGGCATTATTCTGCCGGACACATATAGTTATCTATATATCTATCCTCATTAATTTTTCAAATATTTCATCAGATCTACCATGTACCACTTGGAAGTTTTCCTTATTCTAAATGGCATATTGTAATAGATCATTTAATAATTACATATTTTCCCCCATGGAGACCTTTGTCCTAGGTCTTCTTACTCCAATCCAGATATCTTTTCTCTAGGTCTGTCATCCTGACTCTTGTCTTTCCTTCACTCTGGTGCTCCCATTCACTACTCTTGTGTGTCATGACCTCTCCTTCTTAGATCTTATATCTCTTGTCTCTGTGTCATTTCCTCTTTTATAGGAGAACAAAATGCAATAACTTTCTAAGCATTGGAGAATGGGTGACAAATTGGATTTAGATGCGTAAAAATATTTTATTTCTCCAAGATGATGAATTAGGAAAGGATAGTCTATGTGAAGATTGTTTTTATTCTTCATATTTGTTTCTTCCAGATTCTTTTCCTATTTCTCACACTTTGATTTTTCTCAGAAGTCATTACCAATGTACAAATAAATGAATTAACCATATCCATTTAACATTATAAAAAGTTATCATAATTATCTTTTTAATTTCAGACGAAATGTGGACAGAAGCAGATTTTAATTAGTCATTACTTTTGTTATTCTCATCTCTACATGCTCACAGTGCTACTTTATATATTTATTTCAGCATTTGGTAACCTGCCAAGCTCCATTAAAATGTGAACTCATTGCAAATCTTCATTTGATGCTATTTCATCATGTCTAATTACAGGTGAAAATTGACAGTTTAGCAATAGTTATCACTACCTTTCTACAGATGATTGTCTGGGCTAGAGGCTTTGTGTTGGGGAAGATGGAACAAGATTTAATATGCACAAGCCAACCCCACTTTTCGTACCTCCATATCTTTATCTTTTAAATATCAGATTTTGTAGATGATCTAGAAGATGAGAGACTTCCCAAATCTAATGTTATAGATAGGAATGATTTACATAATTTGAAGTCCCAATGTACCTTTCTCTGGTCTTAAAAATCTAAATGATACCTAAGTGTATTAGTTTCTTCAGGCTGCTATAACAAAGTAAAACAATTTCAGTGCCGTAAAACAACAAAAAGTTATTATCTCACACTTCTGAAGACTAGAAGTTTGAAATCAAGGGATCGACAACACCGTTCCCTTTTGGGGGCTCTGAGGAAGAACACTGTGGGTCAAACCTTGGTTCTTCACTGTAGGATCCAAGCTGAAAGAGAACCTCTAATCTGGAATGTCCAGCCCCATGACAGAGGCTCTTAGATCTTCCACTCAGTACTGATGAACATCACCTGACTGATCTTACAGCAATGTGGGAGGGAATAATACTCTCTACTCTCTCCAGAAAAAACACCAAATAATTGGTAACAACAATGCAATCTTCAATGAAGGGGAAGAGAGAATTCAAGCATACTTAAAACCCCAAAAGAAAAAAAAATCCTTACCTGCCAGTGTTTTTCCTCCCCATGAATTGGATAAACATACATTTGAAAAGAAATCACAAATAGAATACTTATTTTTAAGGAAAAATGATGAAAAGTTAGACCAAGAGCAACAATTATAACAATACATGTAAAGTTTATATTGACCTCCAACATGCCTCAAATTTATTTAAAAATCAATAATAGCTTACAAGAGATATCCTTAGAGCAAAAAGATAAAGTAATACTAAAAGTAAAGACATAGGCAAATATGAATCAATCCACCTCAAATATAAAGAAACAAAAAGAGATGATAATACATTGCAGTTCAAAGGGTTCATATTTTTTGCTCACAGAATGATCCTGTTAAAACATCATTCAGATGAGATCACTTCTGTGCTCAAAACGCTGGACCTCAAAAACAAAAGCATGCTTATTTTCTATGACCCACAAGAGCCTAAATCTCCTGACTTTATCTGTCTGACTTCATCTCCTATAATTTACCCTTTCTTTTACTCTCAGCCACATAGGAAACCTTTGCACTGGCTGTTCCATCTGCCTGGAAAGCTCTTTCCCACATCACCTCCTTCAAGTCTTTATGGAAAATTCATCATCACAGTGACACTATGTTGGCCAAAATTTCAGGCCCATGTCTTAAGTTACATATCCCCCTTCCTTGATCCTTTTCCTTCTTAGCCCTATTTAACACACTATAGATTTTATTTGTATATGATATGTGTGTATTGTCCAATTTTCTCACCAAAATATAAACCCCCTAAGGTGAGAATTTCTATATGTTTTATCAATACTGTATACCCTATAATAGTTGGTAAATGTTTTCTGTAATGGGCCAAATAGTAAATACTTTAGGCTTTATGGGCCATATGGTCTCTGTTACATTGACTCTGTTGTGTCACTGAGGTACAAAAATAGTCATGGACAATACATAAACAAATACATGACCATGGCTGCAGTCTAGTAAATATTTATGGACACAAATTACATTTAATATAACTTTCGAGCATCATGAATATTATTCTTCTCTCAGCTTCTTTTTCAAGCACTTAAACATGGTAAAAACATTTTTAGGTCACAAGCCAAACAGAAGCAGAGAGCAAGCAAAATTTGGCCTATGGGTCACAGTTCACAGACTACTGTTCTCAAAGAATTCTTGGCATGTAGTAGGTATTGAATGAATGAATGTAAAGATAATCAATATTTATAACTGAATATTTAATAGCAAAGATGAGCAGTAAGTTACATTAAAAAGAATTTCAATCACCTATAAAATTATAGCAATAATAATAGACTTATTTTATCATATTAATCTTACAATTGAAAATATGGAGCATATCATCACAAGAAGTTGTATACAGAGATTGTAAATGGTTGCTGATTTTGCTTCCTATGGTTGGAAAGCACAACTAATTTGCAAGTACTCAAAGAAAGTCTACGAATGTTGTGACAGTCTTCAAAAATGGATACACATTCGTTTGTACTCTTCACATTGAGGTAGAGTCTACGTAAATTCAATTTGAATTTGGGTGGCCCTGGGACTGCTTTAAATAACAGGGGGAGCAGAAGTGATGCTGTGTAATTTCTGGTGGTAGGCCATTAAAGGCCATGCAGCTTCCACCTGTGTCTATTGGAATGCTCACTCTCTAAATGCTTCTCTTTGGGTACTACATCTCAGAACCCAGCTGCCATGTTGTGAAGCAGTCCAAACCATTTGGAGAGGTTAAGTGTAAGTACTCAGGCTGACAATCAAAGCTAAGCCCAGCCTACAAGTCACCCTATCCTAGCTTCAACGCATCCCTGCCTAAGCTCCAAAAGCCCCCAGATAAAGATAAATCTCCAGGTATTCAAGTCATCTAAGCCACAGTCTTCCTAGCTGAGGCCCCAGACATCATGAAGCATAAACAAGCCATTCTTGCTATGTTCTGTTTGAATTCCTGACTGAGGAAATCCATGAACATAATAAAATGGTAGTTGGTGAATAACCCCTTGTTTGGGGTGGTTTTTTATTTAGCAATAGTTCCTGGAAAGTAATTCATCATAATATCACGCCAAAAGAAA
The DNA here is from genome assembly GCF_018350175.1 of Felis catus. Lineage (NCBI taxonomy): Eukaryota > Metazoa > Chordata > Mammalia > Carnivora > Felidae > Felis > Felis catus. The sequence continues at coordinate 37,842,571 of NC_058370.1, read as the reverse complement.
ATTACCACATAATTCAATAAAAAATTCAGATTACCCATAAATATAGCTAAAAACTAAAGCACAGATATAATACAAAATCTAAACTTACTTTAACAATAGTGCCTTGAAAAGTAATTCAGTGAGGAACATGAGACTAGGCTCTATAGTTTCCTTAAATATGAATAAGTTGAAGTTTTGGAGAGTACCAATGAGTGGAATAATGTAATACAAACAAAAGGAAATCTTGAAAAAGACTCCGGCTCAAAGCTATACTTTTTATTTTATTATTCCCATGACTAACCAGTTGTGAAATTCTGCAACTTTCACCAGTATTTCTATTATTTCTTCCTTTAAAGTGCTGCAGACCAAATTCATCTTTTTTCAGCTCCTCTGCTTCATTATCTGAATAACTTCTCTCTTGACTTCAAGCCTGTTGTTCTTCAGAACAGCTCCCCCTCTGCTTCCAGAGACTTTGAGTTAAGAAGAAGCTGTATCATGTCACTCCCTTTTCAAAAAACTTTAATGGGATCCTTTGTGTATAAAATAAAGTCTAAAATCTTTAGCATGACAAGGTCTTTAGCAAGCTAAAATCTTTAGCAAGGTCTTCAAAGGCTACCTCCTCTAAAACACTTATCCATTGTCATTCCCTAGCAAAATCCCCACCTCTAATCACTTAATATTATCATCTAATAATGTGGATATTAGATGGACACATCATTCATTCACATTACCCTAGCCAAGGGTCTTAATAATAGTGACAAAGATGGTTAAGAAACTAGAAATTTGGGTTTTTAGAAAGGATTATTTTGAGGCAGTTCACAGAATACAAATAAAATTATTTTATTCTAAGAAAAAGGACTTTGTTGGCCCATATATATGAAAAGTCAAGGTGTTTCTGGCTTTAGGTAGGGCATGGTCTAGGCATATATGTGACGTCCTTGATCTCTCTCTGTCTCTCTATCTCTCAGTACAGCTTTCCTGTGTGTGAGCTTCATTCTCAGACAGTCCCACTACAGGTGCTAATTCCTAGTATCTCTGAAATTACATCTCACCATCTTTGCTTGGCAACACCAGCTGTAACATAACTTCTTTTATCCTAGAAATTGCAACATGAGTCCTAGAATTAGTTTGTATTGGCCTGACTTGGATTACAATTCCATCCCTACAGCTAGGGGGAAGCAATTCATGGCTTCAGCCAGGCTGAGAAAGATGAATCTGATGGTAGAGTCAATACCATCCAAATACATAAGATGAAACTGGAACAAGAATAGTTACCCCAGTATGGTCTCGCATCAGGAAGAAGAATGAGTGCAAGACACACAAGGATGACACTTGCCTATTGCACAATTTCTCAAAACTTCTTGGGAAAAATAAACACTCTAATTAGGCTAGAAAGACACTGTCTAAAGGAGCATCCCCAAAATTTTCTTTAAACATTTACTCGTGAGAGAGAGGGAACAGATGTGGTCTTTGGAGCTCTGCAGATTGTATGGAGGGCTGAGAGGAAGTAACAGAAATTTGGGTTCATAAAGAAGAAAGTGTTTTCTTCAGAAAATAGGACAGGCTGGCTATAAGGTAGAGATGGATGGAGCAGAATCCAGGAGAAGGAAAGTTCTAGGGAAATGTTCTGTTCTATCATAAGGCTAATGCTCCAGGGTGGTGAAGAGGGTAACAGTTGGAACTTGCATACCTGACTGGATGTGCTTAGAATCCATTGGAGACATTCAGTTACCCCACAAAACTTTACCTTTATCTGTTTAACACCAGTTTCCAGTGTTTTGAAACAGCTGGAAGCAAGTCCATGGAGACATGAGTCAATATATGCCAGTCACTAGTATAGTGACTTAGATTTGAGTCCTCACTATACATTTAATTTACACAAATAATGTATTGAATAATTTGATCTGTAGGAGACTCCATTTTTTCATCTGTAGGTAAAAATAATAATATACTCCTACCCCTGACAATGCTTTGAAAACCAAATAAGGGTGCTTCATCTAATGCAGGAGTCAAACACCATTTCTATGCACTCTGTGTATTTTGCTCATAATTGGGGTAAGAAACTAGTTATTTCTCACTTGACTTTGAGAAGTCTACAAGAGAGGAGGGGAAAATAGTTAACAAACATAAATTAGAAGTTAACCTAAATACATAATAGTAGTTTGAGTCCAATCTGGTAACTGATTATGTTTTTAAATCAATCTTATTCTCCTCTAAAAATAATGAGTAATTTGACTTCAATTCTCTCTCCTTACCACCCACTCCCTACCCCTTTTCCATAAACTATTTTTATTAAGTATTTATCAATTCGTCTGATGAGTTTCTCATGCAAAACAAGATAAAAGTTTCTCATTTCTTCTCATAGCGTCTGCTTGAGAAATGACTCTGTGCAGAATTCAGAGCAAAAAAAAAATGTCACTAGAATATTAAAGCAACATAGATGATTAAAATATCACACCTTGCCTGTTTCTTTGGCAAGCTGAATGAAAAAACAACGATGAAATATTAGCATGTATTTTCACATGAATATGTGGAGGGGAGACTTCAAAAAAACACAACTTTTTCTTTTGTTTTCACTTCTATCTGATATTTTTTAAGCCCTCAAAACTTATCTTGATGCTTCTCCTAAATAATAGCTTGGACAGATACAGAATATTTCAAAAGTCAGACTTAGAACAGTATAACTGTGTTTTTGACAAGGAAGGAATATCAAATACTTTCTTCTCTTAGTATTCAGGAAGTTTGTCCTGAGTTCACAAATTAGAGCTTCATATACCTAGCTCTTTTGAAAACAAGACTCAAAATTAAGGATCCCTTTAGGGTCTCTTAAAGATCAAAATCCCTCAAGAGGTACCTGCCTGGCTCAATTGATATAACATGTGACTCTTGATCTTAGGGTCATAAGTTCAAGTCCCATGTTGGGTGTGAGGATTACTTAGAAAAGTAAAATAAAATTATTTTTAAAAAAGATCAAAATCCCTCAAATCCAGTTTTATTTGGCAAAAGATCTTATAGTTTAAGTAATTTATCCTCATTAGGTCAAATGGGTCCTCTAACATAATTTTAAAAACATAATAGTTTCATTGAGATATAATTTATATAGTATGCAATTCATGCATTTAAAGTACAAAATTCAGTGGGCTTAAATATATTCACAGAGTTGCGAACCAATGAATCTCAGGATTCAAGAGTAGCAAGAGAGGGTAAGCGCCAATTACAAACACTTTTCAAGCTTTTTATATCACATTTGCTACTATTCCATTAGCCAAAGCAATTCACAGGGCCAGCAAGATTCTCTAGGAGGGAAAACTCCAGCTACAGAGGGAAGAAGTTGCAACGTACATAGCTAATTTTGCAATCTACCACAGAAAGCAAAAGACAAGATTTCTTAGAGGTACCAAAATAAGGTCTTTAGCATGGGGCTTCCAATCATGAGTTTTGTACATGTACTGCTATTTAAACTTTTCTACTACTTCCGGGTACTTCCTCTAACAATTATTTTTGTCTTAATTGAGAATTTTTTATTAGTTGTTATCTTAATAGATGTAAGGCAAGCACACAGAAAAAAAAAAATACAAGGAAAAGAAAGAGGTACAAAATGGAAAGAAAGACTGTCCCTCACATCTTTTTCATTCCCTCCCCTCTCCACACTCACTCCTCATAGACCATTTTGTATAGTTCTTCCTTCAGGCCTTTGGAGATAATACTAAATAAAATGTGTGTGCCTTTATGTTTACATTTATCAATACTAAGCAGTATCTATTCAGGCTTTATGTGGACACAAGAAATATTTAGTTTATTTTCTCTATATCTCTTCCATCTACTTTCTCTTCCTCCTTCTATGTTTGTTGATTACATTTTTTAAAAGTTTTAAATCATATACTAAGACCTGTATTTTAGACCCATCAGCTTCAAGCTCTGGCTCTCAATTTCTCACTGTACCAGATGAGGTACTTAATGTTCTGACATCTTTCCACTTGGCTCCCACAGCCCACCCCTCTACCACTTGTCAGAATCTGCCAGGCATCGCATTGCTTTGACAATGTTGTGTAGCATTTATATTCTGACTTCCATTTATAATAAAGTTTTGCATTCACAGTCCGGTTCTGAAAATCATGAACCAAGAAACAATATTAAAAATACGATGATTATGCAGAAATCAGGGATGTGATTGAATTCACAAAAAGGTAATCCTGTGTCTCTTAACCGAAGTCACTTGAAGGAGAATATTTCAAACATCAAGGTCAAATGTATTTTATGACATTCCATCACTTGTTCGATATTATGACACACTTGAGTTGCTTCAAATTTATAACATGATTTTCTTATAAAACTTTTATAAATCTGTTGGAGAATTTTATTGCATTCCCTTTGTTTTTCCTGTCAGCGAGAAAGTATTCATATTTTATCACATTCTTTAAAGCATCAACTTGCCTTATCATGCTACTTGTTGGATGATATAAAATGCTTCTAGGCCATAAGCACAGCTGTCTTCTTCTTATTTCTTTTTATTGTTCTCCTGGGTTAGTTCTATTGTTTCCTAAGGCCTTTGAATTTCTCTTGGATTCTTTTAGAAATGCGTATAAGAGGTGAATTTAATGAGTCCTTACATGAATGAATATATCTTTTATTTCCTAGAATTTTAGCCCCTGTTTTTCTTTCTTCTTAGAACTTTGAAGGCATAATTATACCATCTTTTAAGATACAAGGTTGCTGATGTGAGAATTTTAATGCCAATCCAATTCTTAATCTTAGTATGCAATGTAGTTATGTTTATTTTAAAAGTTTTAATTAGGTATAATATGCATACATAAAAGTGGACAAATTATAGCTTGATGAATCATCTCAAAAATGATCACATAAGTTAGAGATAAAACACTATGCCTCGGAAGCCCTCTTTGAGTCCCATTTTCAAGTACTATCCCCCTCTTCCCATAAGACATCATTTTACTGATTCCTAATAGCTTAATAGTTTTGACTGTTTTTGAAACTTATATAAATAGAAACAAAATACTACATATTCTTTTGTGACAAGCCCCCTTGACATTAGGTTTGTGAGATTTATCCACATTGTTGCTTACAGAAATGATCCAATCATTCCAATTTGTGAATTGTTCCATTTTATGAATTTATAAAAACTTATATTTTTAAATGTCTATATGTATTTGTTTGTTTCTAGTCTTTGGATGTTAAAAATAAATTATAAAAAATTTTTTTTGGTGCACATACATTTGCATTTCTAATATGTTCTATTTTATGCCATCTGGGCTCATTGAGTATGATTATATTAAGCTTTAGAAGATACTATCAAAACACTTTTCAAAGCATTTGTACCAATATCAGTCTTTTTTAAATTTTTTTTCAATGTTTTTATTTATTTTTGGGACAGAGAAAGACAGAGCATGAACGGGGGAGGGGCAGAGAGAGAGGGAGACACAGAATCGGAAACAGGTTCCAGGCTCTGAGCCATCAGCCCAGAGCCCGACGCGGGGCTCGAACTCACAGACCGCAAGATCATGACCTGGCTGAAGTCGGACGCTTAACCGACTGCTCCACCCAGGCGCCCCGGTATCAATATCAGTCTTACCAGCAATGTCTTTTCTGGAGTCCAGTATGTTCCATTGTTCCATCAGTAAATCCTGGCACCATGCCACCCGTTATTAATTTATGGTAGTTTTACACTGAAAGTGCAGGTAGATTTGGTAGTGTATGTTCTCTAACTCCTTATCTTTAAAGATAGCTTTGCTTGGAGTGCCTAGGTGGCTCAGACGGTTAAGCATCCAACTCCTAATTTCGGCTTAGGTCATGATCTCACCATTTGTGAGATCAAGCCCTGCATCAGGCTCTGTGCCGGCAGCGCAGAGCCTGCTTGGGATTCTCTCTCTCTCCCTCTCCTTCTGCCCCCCTCTGCTCATGTGTGCTCTCCCTCTCTCAAAACAAATTAATAAGCATTAAAAAAGAGATAATTTTCATTATTCTTGGCCCATCACATTTCCACATAAATTTTAGTATTAATTTGATAATTTCTACAAAATCACCTGCTATGATTTTGACTGAAAATTTATTGAATATATGGATATATTTGAGGAGAATTGACATCTTAATAATATTATTTTTTCCTGTTCATGAAAATGGTATATATCATTATGTATTTTGATTTTCTTATTTTCTAGCAATAATGCATTATAGTTTCCTATGTAAAGATCCTATACATTTTTTACTAGACTTACTGTATGTATTTGATATTTTTGATGTTATTGTTAGGTAGTATCATGTATTTTAATTTCTACAAATTGCAAATATTTGCTGCTGTTACACATGACGTAATGATTTTAATGATCTCCTTATATCACTGATCAAATGTTATTCCTGAAGATTCCTCTAGATTTTCTACATGAACAAATCAAGTTGAGTTGTCTCCAGGTAATGAGTTTTATTTTTTCTTTTCCAATATTAACAATATTTGTTTATTTCTGCTTCATTGCAGTGGGTAGAACCTCATACAAAATTGAAATTATATGCTAAGCAGACATTCTTATCTTAGTCCCAAACTTGGGTTTTCTCCCTAGATGTTCAGAAAGCTTCCTTTTGGGGCACCTGGGTGGCTCAGTCAGTTGAGCATCCAACTCTTGATTTCAACTCAGGTCATGATCCCTGGGTCATGGGATCAAGCTCTGCTCTGAGCACGGAGCCTGCCTGAGATTCTGTGTCTCTCCCTCTCTGCCTCTCCCCAACTCATGTACGCATTCTCTCTTTCTCTCTCTACAATAAAAAAATGAGAGAGAGAGAAAAAAAGCATCCTTTCACTCCTAGTTTGCTAAGGATGTTTTTGTGATAAATGACAAAATGAACAAATTTTATAAACTGCTCTTCTGCATCTGTTGATTAATTTTTCTCCTATATTCTGTTAATGAGATAAGATACATTGAATTTTTTTAGTGTTTAACCAACCTTGTATTCCTGAAATAAACTTAACTTGATCATGACCCATTTTATATATTGATATATACTTTTTGCTAATTTTTAAAACATTTTTTCATCTATTTCCATGTAAGGTATTGACTCATTATGCTTGGAATATAATTACCAGGTTCTGTTATCAAAGTTATGCTACCCTAACAAATGAGTTGCAGAAGGTTTCCTCGCCCTATTCTTTGGAAGAGTTTGTATAAAATATGTATTCTTTCCTTTATATTGAGAGGAATTTTCTGGAGAAGTTATCATTGACTGAAGAGCTTTTTCATCTTCTTTACATATTGTGCTAACAGATTTAATTTACTCAACTATGGATTCAATTTGAGGATGTTTCTCTCTTTATAGTACAATACCATTTCAAATACCTCTGAGGATCTTAAGCTTAAATTAGTACCTCTTCCCCTCAGTTACCTATGCATCCCCTTGAGTCTGCTGCCTTTTTGTTTATCTTGTTATTTGTCCTTTGCATTGCCAATTGTCTTCAAATGCCTGGCAATGTTCGTTGTCCAGTGATTTAGTGTCAAAGGACGAGATTAATAACATCGGTAGCTGGCTTGGGTGTGCTCAGCCCTTACCAAATTCTACACTAAAGAAGAAGACTTGCTATGAGATCTGTGTCAATTATGAGAGGGTGTCAACTGGCAGTTCTCTTTCACTCCCTGATAAGAGAGCACAAAAGAACCTGTGCCCTCCTCCAAATGGCATAATAATAAGAGGGGTCTTAATCTAGAGCGCTAACTCCTGTTCTGGATGCCCATGTTCTGCCCAGAACTTCTTTCTCTTTTGAAAGAATCTCTCTGGCTTTGTCCTGAAAGTGAGTTCTGCAGCTGCACTCAAGGGATGATGAAGGAGGGTGGAAGAGGCTATTCTACAAGCCATTTAGCAAAGAAATCAGTCAGGCGCCTACTTTTTTCCCTACCGTCAGTTCTGCTCTCCAGATCAGCTGATTTCACTGGCCACAGCATGAACTCCACACTGGGCTACCAACTTTTCCCAAGCTCATTCAAATCACCCACCTATTGGCATGATTCTACTTTCCAGAAATTTGTAAGCATCTTTGTTCCACTGATAGTCCCTTCTGTTTTAATTCTTTCCTGTCTTTCAATGTTTTACTTTTTGTGTAGCTTTGTCTTTTTTTATTTTTATTTTATTTTATGAGGTATTTGTCCTTTTTTTTTTTATTTTTCAGGAATGGATAGGACTAAAAGATTTATTAAGTCATGGTTTTGAATTTAAATATTACATTTTTAATTTGAATATTGTTTATTACTTATTAATGTTATATCAATAACATGCAACTAGGGGATTTAAAGTGATAGTAGAGTATGATCAAGATTATTTTTACAACACCTGAGAGATACAAACACAAAAACACACATGTAGGTAGGGAGAAAGGAGAGTGAGAACAAGAGAGAAAAGGTATAAAAATATCCAGACAGCTGCCTAGGGAGTTTTCTGCTTTTAAAGAAAAAGAATCATAAATATGCTGAAATAAGATTTAAAATTTGCCTATGCTATAAATCTTACCATAAATCAGAAATTAACAAATATTTTATTTTATTTTATTTTATTTTATTTTATTTTATTTTATTTTTTAATTTATTTTGAAAGAGAGATAGAGAATGAGCAGGGAGGGGCAGAGAGAGAGGGAAACAGAATCCCTAGCAGGCTCCAACCTGTTAGCACAGAGCCCGATTCTGGGGTTGAACTCATGAACCATAAGATCATAACCTGATCCAAAATCAACAGTTGGACATTTAACTGACTGAGCCACCCAGGTGCCCCCAGAAATTAACAAACTTTTTAAAGGTCCATGACTGCTAGCAATACTATTTTATTCATTTACTCATAGATATCAAATAGATTATGCATATCTTGTGTGACCTACATCACCAAGGAATGTCCTAACTTATCAATAAAATTACTCATTCTATTAACATTATAACTTCATGCTTATACTAATTTAAAGGAATGTATGTTATTGCTCTTGAAAATAAAAACATACATCTTCAATTTCCCTTTCCCTGCCTCCTAACCCAGTGCCAACCTCACTGGCTACTCTATATGGACCTAGAAAAGTTAAAAATAAAACAAGGAACAACCCAGTGTCCAGGACTGATGGGTAATTGATTTAATTGGCAATGCCCAATTTACTACATAGGAAACCACTCTAGTAGATTATTTTATAAGGTATAAAGAATTCCCATTTATACCACTTGTTAATTTTTAAAGTATATTTCCTCAATCTGAAAAAAAGTCTGTCATTTTCCAGATATGGTGGTTCTTCTGCACAGCCTCTACTAGATCCTTTGCTATCTGTCTTCCACTCGGGTCTGGCCACTAGGAAGTAATGACAGAAGATCACAGGATGGGAAATGAGAAAAGTCAGAGGATTTCTCCCTACTTGCTCCCTGCTTCCCTCCCTGGTCTCTGACTGTGTGTGTCTACCCATCTAGAGCTTCCTCCACACTCCCAGCTCTCCATGGACTCCAATGACAACAATTCCTCCCAAAGGTGGTAATGACTTCCCATTACTGCTGGTCTCCATCCCCAGATTGTTCCCATAGCCCCGACCACCTGTCTGTAATTAGTCTTGTCACCAGAGTCTCTTGTCACCAGGGTGAGCTCTGTTTGTGGTTGAAACCCTGACAGGTACACTAGATTTCAGAAATGGCATAGTTCAAACCCCAAAGGAAGTGCTTCAAACCCCAAAGGAAGGATGGTATTTCTACTGAGAGTCACATTGGGCCCTAAGTAAAGCTCTGCCACCTCAGAGTTAGAAATTCTATTGATGTCCCCAGATTGGTGAGATTGTTTTAGATGACTAGAAGATGTATTTCTTTAAAAAAATTACTGTTTTTAAAGGTGGCTTCATAACTTGCCCTTTGAAATATTTGATACGATTGGTCCAGTGGTTCTCACCATCAGGGGAGTTGTTTAATACCAATTGTGGTAGGCCGAATTCTAAGACAGCCCCAAGATTTCCTGCATCCCCATTCCCAGTTTCTACACCCTGCATAATACCCAGGACTGTGGGTTTGATAGCTTACATTTCTGTAATTAGGTGCTGTTGCATACCATGTAGCTGACTTTTAGAAAGGGAGATTATCTGTTAGCTAACACTATAATGCCAATCATATTGCAATATAAATGTATCAGATCAATGTTATATACCTTAAACTTACACAATGTTATATGCCAATTATATCTCAATAAAAAAATTGAAAAGCCAAAAAAAAAAAAAAAAGGGAAGGAAGAAAGGGAGATTATCTGAATAGGCCTGACCTAATCACTCCAGCCATTCAGAAGCAAAGAATCTTGTCCAGCTGGTCACCGAAGAGAAATCAGAGATTTGAAGCATGGCTTTGACACCACGGAGGTTCTCCACTGCTGAGATGGAGAGGGCCAGGTGACAAGGACCTCAGACTGACCTCCTGAAACTGAGAGTGATCCCCAGCCAAAAGGTAGGAAGACAACAGGGACCTCAGTCCTAGAACCACAAGGAAATGAATTCTGCCAACAGTAGTGAACTTGGAAGAGAATCAAGAACCCCAGAGGGAACTAGCCAAAAAATTGATTTCAGCTTGATGAGAATCCAGTCACCATGTGCCCAAACTTCTGACATATTGAGACTGTGAGAAAATAAATTTGTGTTGTTTTAAGCTGCTAAGGTAATCTGGCAATTAAGCAGGTAATGTGTTAAATGTAATAGAAAACTAATACATCAATGCTTCAACCTCCAAAATTCTAGGGTTTTTTTTGGTTGATCTGGATTGGGATCCAGGCATGGGCATTTTTCAATACCTTATCCTAGGCAATGCTAATATTCAGTCAGGAATTTAAAAACTCACTGCTTCCCCCCTGCCCCATAACAGAACTGGAACTAGCTAAAAAATAAACCCCCTACAATAGTTTCATCTTCCCAGTTCACCAATTCAACAAATAGTTATTGAATGTTTACTGGGTGCCAGGTGGTTGGCCCTGGGGATTTATTTAAAGGTAAACAAAAATCAGACAGTCACTTCCCTCATGGAGCTCACAGTTAAGAGTAGGAGATAACACGTGTTTTTTTGAACACCGTATGTATTTTCTGCACATACAGCTAGGTTTCTTTTTACAAAAATTGGCAGAAAATAAGCACTTCTTAATACTTAGATGTTTGTGCTGCCTCTCATATTTCAGGGTGCCCTCTCAGTTACTTTAGTTTGAACCACAAAGGCCTGTGTGGGAAGATAAATTTGCTTGAAATGACCTTGATCAGCACTAGGATGGTGTGCTTATAGAGGTCATTTGATTAATTCAGGAAAAAAAAAAAAAAAGGATAAGAATTCACCATAGACCCAGTCATCATTCTTGGCACTAAGATACCAAGATTGCAAGTGTTGGCTGTCATAGTAAACAAGTCCTTTACAGATCACTTTAAAAAAGAGTTGGGAGAAGAAAAACATTAAACAAATAATGTCACAAAGAAATATAAAATAACTACTGTGATAAGAGTTTCCAGAGGGAGATGCACTTTCAACAGGGGGATATGACTTAGGTTGGGACAGGGGAAGATCAGGGAATGTGTATCCAAGGAAGTACTATTAAGCAAGGAAGCCAAAGATTGAAAGGTGGGCTGACGGATTATTGCTTACACAGTGGTTGCAAATTGAAATATCCTGGGAAATTTTACCCCGGAGATCCTGATTCGGTGTACGGGAGGTATGCTCTGGGCATCCCCAGGTCACCCCAGTGTATATCCAAACAGGAAAAAAACAAAACAAAACAAAACACAGTATGTGTAAAGGCCTTGTGGCAGGAGGGAACTTAGATTCTAGGGGCTGAAAGAAGGCTGGGCTGAAGGAAGTCACGGCCCTCCCAAGATTTTTGATAACTATAGGCATGTTACAGACACATGTGACACAAACTTGCCTTCTCTGAGTTACTGCTATCCAAAGTATTTCTAACATGTTACCTTGTGTTGAAAAGCACTCTCTAGGAGTTCAATATATGAAGTAAGAGAGATTTCACCAAAATGCAAAGAATTGCCCCAGATTAAAACGTAAAGGAGTCAGGCACCTGGGTGGCTCAATCAGTTGAGTGGCTGACTTCAACTCAGGTAATGCTCTCATGGTTCCTGACCTGAGTTTGAGCTGCACAACGGGCTCACTTCTGTTAGCATAGAGACCGTTTTGGGTCCTCTGTCCCCCTCTCTCTCTGCCCGTCCCCCTCTCAGGCACGTGCACTCTCTCTCTCTCCCTCTCTCTCTCTCTCTCTCTCTCTTAGAAATAAATAAACATTAAAAAAAAGTAAAGGAGCATATAGCTCATTTCAACAAGCAACCCCACTCCCTGCCACAGAGCCTTGGTCCAGGCAGAAACATGTTGAGAGAGACAAGAGCACTCTCCTGAAAATGAGAAAGAAGGCAGCATTTAACAGCCCATGCATTTTCTTTCCGGCCTGCGCAATTGTGCAGTCAGTTATATTCCAGATAGCATGTAAAGAGTTCACTGCTACTGACAGGAGTGCAAATTGTTCTCTTAATGGCATTTTGGGATCAGCTATATAATTTGCATATAGCATAGGGAATAAAGTTGATTGACATAGGATAATAATCTAAAAATCTCTTTTGGCATAAAAAGACCTGATCACTCTCAAACTGCCAAATCAAACAGGCTTATGGAATTTACCTCAGCCACTGTCCTCTCCCTCAGCTTCAGCCAAATTGGCTTAATTGCTATTTCTCTAAAAGCCCAGCATGCTCCTGTCTCAGGTCCTTTGCACTCTGGATTCCCTCTCTTGAGATGTCCTGTATGCCCACCATTCACTTCGTCACTTCCCTCAGAGTCATCCAATCAGAGAGTTTCTTGACCACCTAATTAAAAGCACTCCTCTGATACTCTATACCCCCACCTTGCTTCAATCTTACTTACACCATTTATTGACCTGTGACATATTATAAAATTATTTATTTTTTGTCTATCTCCTCAACACTGACTTAGGCTATAATCTGATTTGGTTACTAAAATAGTACATACTTAGAATAGTGCCTGGTGCATACTTAGTGCTCAATATATGCTTTTTAAACCAAAATATGACTACCAATAGTAACATAAAAGAACAAAAAAGGTTTTTTTTTTCATTTTTTTTAACATTTATTTATTTTTGAGAGACAGAGATAGACAGAGCAGGAGCAGGGGAGGGGCAGAGAGAGGGAGACACAGAATCTGAAGCAGGCTCCAGGCTCTGAGCTGTCAGCACAGAGCCTGATGTGGGGCTCGAACTCGTGAACCATGAGATCATGATCTGAGCCAAAGTCGGATGCTCAACCAACTGAGCCACATCAGGCACCCCACAAAAAAGTGTTTTAACAAAGAATATGCTCTTACAAAAAAGTTAAGGCTCTAAGATACAAATGGACACATGAATGAAAACTATAACATATTTCATAGTTATTTTCTAGATAGTTGGTGATTAAATTTTACAGAATGTCAACCTTCATTGAAAATTGCTCTTTTATAGATAGAGCCACTTGAATAAAAATTAAATTACTTTTATGTAGCATATTCCATTAAATTCTGCAGGCATTTTATTTCATCAAGGCAAATAAAAATAATATGATTTGAAGCTGAACAGTTCCTCATCTTTCTGTTAAAAATCTCTGTGGAATGGACAGTGATATATAGATCAAAAAAAGTTACATAATTTTTTAAATCAAAAAGCAATATACAAGGTACAAAGATGTTCAAAGCATGGAAAATAAAAAGTGTGAATAAATATATTTTCAGTTCCATTCTTAGTTCTTTACTTCCCAATTTTGTTTAGTATTGTACTAAGATAGCTAGTATAATAATAAATATATTTAGTTACACCAAGAACTGAAATCCCTACTTTAGATACCCACATTTCTCATTGTAGTCTTCTGGAAACCTCCTATATGCATTTCTCATGGAGATTGGAGTAACCACATATGATTGCTATTTGGTGAATGTGGGAATTGCTTAGATACATTTAACTGTTCACCATTTGAAAAGAAGTTATGACAGTTTTTCAAAGCTGGGTGTACACCAGAATCAACTGATGGCTAGTTAAAACCGACTGCTGAGCTCCAGCCTGAGTATCTTGACTCAAAGTTGAGGGGCAGGGTCCAAGAATTCGTATTTCTCTCAAGCTCCCAGGTGATGCTGACGCTCTTGGTTCATGGACCATCCTTGGAATAACACTGGTCAGTTGGGTTCTGAGGGTTCCATTTCTTTCCCCTATTCCTATATTTCAGAACAACCCCATGAAGTGGATCCACCGAAGAAAGAGTGAGTTAAGCATACACAAAAAATTGCATGTGCAAGTGTGTGTGTGTGTGTGTGTTTGTTTTAATTTTCATAAATAATATCATTCTCTATAATTTTTACCTCAACTTGCTTTCTTTTACTTAATATTTTGTTTTGAGGATTCATCAAGTGCTAGCTACATCTAGTTTACTCATTTTCACTCTGTCATGGGATGTGTCGTATGACTCTATCAAAACTTTAACTTTTCTCTTGGTGAAGGGTCTTTCCATTTTTTTTAAAAATAACTACAAACACTACCGTAATCAATGTACCTATACATGTCTTCTTGTACATATGGGTCAGAGATTTTATGAATGGAATTGTTAGGTCACATAGGTCACATAGGATATGTGAATCTTTCATGGCACTAAATGAGTTAGATAGATTGGGTGAATGGTGTCAGTTAATCGCATCCCTTTCTCCACACTGCTTCCTATAATAGTGTAACCTTGAGCTTGGGTTTGTGATTTGCTTTGGTCAATTGGATGGTAGCAAATGTGATGCAAACAGGCTTAATAAGTGATTGTGTGTTTCTGCTTGCATCCTTGCGTGATTAAACATGTCACACTTGCTTTTCTGAGACCGCCAGGAGATTGTCCCTAGTCTGCTGAAGGAATATAACAGACACATATATTAAAGAAAAATGAAGAAGAGCCCAGGCATCTCATTGGCCATCTTAGACCAGCCTTCAGCCAAAATCAACAATGCGACTTGTCTACACTTGTTTGATGTACTAGCTGACCTACAGCCAACCACAGATGCATGAGTGGGCCCACCAACAGTAATAAATGGTTCTTGTTTTAAGATATTCTGAAATAAGCTCTGAAATGGCTTGATATGCAGTATTATTGTTGTACAACGTAAAGATACACTTGATATTGCTAAATATTTTCCCAAAGTAGTTGAACCAATTTACATTCCCATCAGTGATAGTTACCCACATCTTCCTAACACTTGATATTAAAGACTTAAATGCTTTTGCCAATAAGACGATTATGTAACTATACCTTGCTAAGAGTTTACCTCCATAATTACTAGTGGGCATGACCGTATTTTCACATGCTTTTTGGCCATCCATTCCTTTGCATGTTGTACATTTCATTGCCTCCGCATGAATTAACAAGAGTTGAAACCATTTTAAGATTTTTAAAAATTAGACTTTCTGAGGGTGCCTGAGTAGCTCAGTCAGTTAAGCATCCGACTCTTGATTTCAGCTCAGGTCATGATCTCACGGTTTGTGAGTTTGAGCCCCTCATAGCACTCTGTGCTGTCAGTTTGGGATTTCCTCTCCTCTCTGCCCCTCCCCTGATCACATTCTCTCTCTCTCTCTCTCTCTCTCTCTCTCTCTCTCTCAAAATTAAAATAGACATTGAAAGAAATCAGACTTTCTGAAAAACATAATAAAACTTGACTAAATTGGGGTGACTCCAAAAGTTAATTAATTAATTAATTAAAATAAAATGGCAGTGCCCCCTTCAGAATTAGACTTTCAGATAAAATTAGGGGAATATGATCAATGGGAATCATTCTCCCAAAGACTCATTGGATTATCAATTATTCTGACTAGGGTGTGTGTGTGTGTGTGTGTGTGTGTGTGTGTAACACAGATGTCATTATAATATCCAACTTAAGTGTAGGGTAACATTGCTCGATTTGCCATAAAGAATACTAGCAACAATTGCATGAATTTGTAATTTGTGATTGCATGAATTTGGGCTGCCAAAGCAGTGCTGACTTGCTAAAGTCAGTGGGTGAATCTCACTCACACAAGACATAGCACAAGATCAGGGCTCCTGGCTACCAACAGTGAACAGCTACCCTCGGGCTTGAGCAGCACTCAGCCATTTGTATTCTGATCCTGGGACCTCTGGAGGTGTATAGCACCTGAAGGCAATGGGTGTGGCAGAGTCATCCTTTTACCCTGTGAGCTCCCTGCAGCTGGTCCCCAGCATAGTCCCACCACCCCTCTTCATGCCTTGTGTCAGGAAGTTCTCCAAAGTTGACCATGCCTATCTCCTCTAAAGGATTTGGTGACCATTAGCCCCCAGGGCCAATGGACTCTTCAATACATGTGGTGGAATGATGCTTTCCTAAATACATCTTAAACCATGTCTCATAAGGGATGAATATCCCTTGCTCTTATGAAACCATTCCACCTATCCCTCTCTCTCCCCTTCTCTTCTTAACCACATCTCTTTCTATTTCCAGTTTCAACAAACATTCATTACATATCTACATGTGCCAGCATGGCAGTGTAGAGACTAGCCACGCTGCTACTCTCTTGCCTAGCACAGAAGAAAGGCATTTAAAAGGTAATTACAGTTCTCCCAGGGATTACATTAGCCATCTATTATTAGCCCATACCTGAAGTCACAGCTATAGTTCAATGCTTTGCATTGAGTGCCTTAGAACTTGAAGTACAACCCATATATTTAAGCTGCTATTTTTAAGTTAAGATTGATTCCTGTCCTTAGTCTATAGCCAGAGCCCCATTCTCATTTTCTCCATAGTAAAGAAGAACACACACACACATAAAAAAAGAATAAATTTAATTATGAATCTGAACATAGTGTCACATTCATTTCAATCTTGTGGAAAACCTGGTTAAACCTCCCAGAGGATCCCTCTCTGTGTCACAACATCATCTTCTTTGTGACAGATTTCACATTTCTTTTATATCATGGGGTAATGACTAAATTGCTGCTCAGGGAAATGGCATTTGGCTAAAGGAAAAAAAAATATTGGTGCAGGGGGAGAGATTTGTGCAGTCTGAATGCCTAGGCCAATGTCTGATCTGAAGAACAGAATACAAATTATGTAATGAATCAATATTTCCCCATACCACCACAGAAAAGAAAAGAGGCTGGGCTAATCCCAAATAAGATACATTGTAGAACAGAATACGACATCAACTCATGGAAATTTTCTACTATATGTGTCCCATGCAAAAAAAGAAAAAGGGGAAAGTGCCTTTTATGCCAAACATATATCAGATAATGACATATAATGAAATGCACACATCTTCTGAGGGAAAAAGAGAAGCTATTATATTCCATTGAGAAACGTAATGTATCAAGGAACTAAAAGCTCCCTTCAATGCCATAATTTTCTCCAAAATATTTCTGGAAGCATTTCACCACTTTAAAATATACCCATTAAGACCAAAGCTATCTACAATAATTTGGAAAACTATAGATTGAACTTCAGTATAATCCTTCATATATATTCCCTTGCATACTGATAGGGTGAGAAAGAAAGCAAATTCTGTGTTCCATAATGCATACTGCCAGAACTTCCAAATAGTTCCACATTTCTCTACAGATACTTTGTGATGGGTTTTTTTTTACATCCATCCACTCATTACTATTCAACAAAAATACACTAAATACCTACTGTGTGCCAAGCCTTCTTCCATGATTAAAAACAAAAATGCTAAAAAGAAAGATTAAATCTCAGGCCTCCTGGGACTTATGTTGGGCAGAGAGATATTAAACTTTGAAACAAGTACATCTGGGGAGTAATAAGAGCACAAAAGAAAATAATGGAGGGCAATGAGATAGAGAACATTGGGAAGAGTTGGGACCTACATTAGATAGGGTGGTCACAGAAGGCCTCTTTGAGGGCATACAAAGGCATGAAGGATGAAGGAGGCAGCCACGTGTAGATACAGGGGAGGAGCGTCACACAGACATAGAAGACCAAGATGGTTGTGGAAGGTTTGTGAAGCTACACTGCTTCCATAACCTTATCTCTGTAGTGCACATTATTGGTAATCTGGCCAGATGCCAACACCAGTTTCCTGCATGCTTTACTTCTAATATTGTGTACCTGCAGCTTTGTTCAGAGGCCTTCTCTTGGGCAACTTTTGAGCCACTTTAAACAAAAAAATCAAAAGTCTGTGTTTCCTGAGCGGAGCTGAAGAAGGATACAGGCATGAAAGCTTAGTTCTGTGGCCCTGAGTGAGGGATGGGAAGTCTCTGCAGTGTAATTTGCACCCCTGAGACTCTCATGGGATCTGGCTGAGGCTGAACCTTTGCCTTGAAATCACATCCTTGCTTGGCTTTCTCTTCTTCCTTGACCTGCTTCTTCTGTACCCTCATTGGTTTCTCCTGGGAACACATTTTAAATGAATCACTTTCATTCCAATTCTCATTGTAGGATCTGCTTCAACCTCCATGCCAACATGAATGACTGAAAATATGTCATGGTGCATGATTTGAATTATCCTAGTATTTCTGATAATTGTGGAGTTTGGGGAAGAAACTTTGTTGGTAATGATGATGACAGGTTCTTGTTCCAGCTTTTCTAGCATGTAATTTTGTGAACCTAGGCAAAGTCACAGCTGTGGACTTCAGTGCTTCATCTGCAAACTGGGGTGTAAGGGGATTGATGACCTCCAGGGAATGTTTCCTAGTTTTCTTATTAGAAAATAATAGGCTTGGGGCACTTGGGTGACTCTGTTAAGTGTCTGACTCTTAATTTTGGCTCAGGTCATCAGCTCACAGTTCATGAGCTTGAGCCCCACATAGGGCTCTGTACTGACAATGTGGAGCCTACTTGGGATTCTCTCTCTCCCTCTCTCTGCTGATCCCCTGTTCCATCTATCTATCTATCTATCTATCTATCTATCTATCTATCAAGAAACAAACTTAAAATCATATGCTATGTATACACATGGGTACAGATGATACATTGATACACAGTCACATATGCTGCACACATCTAGAGAGATAATGGTGTTACACCCAACGGGATATGGAGAGATCAGTGAGTGAGTGTTCCAGTAAGTCAGTAAGTGATCTTTACTCGGTTACTGCTGTGAGAGGTAATGAAGAGCAGTTGGTTAAGGCCAAGAACAATGATCAAAGGAGGTCAGGAGGGTTTTGGTGTAATTGTGCTTTTACCTTAGACCTAAGTAAGATTGAGAGATGGGCAACCTACTCAATGAAAGGAAAGAAAAAGGAGCCAAAAAAGAACACACGTAAGAAATGTCTGCACTCTCAGGGGGAAAGTGGAAACTGATAAGAATCATGACAAAAACTGCCAAATCATGATTGCTCCCAAGTCACTGGACCTGGACATGTCCTCTAATTCCTGCTCATTGTGGCTAAAAACCTCCAAATCTTACAAAAGGAGGGGGGGGAATAATAGAGAACAAGCAAAGAGAAGCTCAACTTTACATCATGCAAAGGAAAAAGGTGTTCAGAATGCATTATTTAACATTACCTTAACAACCATTGTGGTAGAAAAAATAGATCTAAAATTAGCTGTGTGATGTCACTGACACTACTGTGTCTCAGATTTCCTGCTTTGTAAAATGGAGAAAATGCCTGCACTTCAAAGGGGCATTTTGAGGTTATAGAGCAGAGAAATAGCTGACATGGGAGGCACCACAGCTTGTAATGGATGCTTCAGAATTAGAGGCGTCTGAGTCCTCGCTACCCCTCACCCGATCCCTTGATAGCTGTGTGATCTCAGACAAGTCACCTAACTTCAAGTCTATAATACGTGCCCATCATTGTACACACTTTATGGAATTACTAAATGTGAGGCACTTTTGCCTGTCTCATAATACGATCTGCCCTCTGGTCACATTTGCTAGGTAAACTTTTTCTGGAATACATAAGTGATGTCAATAAGCATCATATCCAGTGCTCACTGAGCTCTTTCCACCCCAACTATGCTTTCTCTGTTATTTTTTTCTTTTTTCAAGTTTATTTATGTATTTATTTTGAGAGAGACAGAGCCAGCACGAGTGGAGAGGGCCAGAGAGAGGGAGACAGAGAATCCCAAGCAGGCTCCACACTGTCAGCACAGAGCCTGATGTGGGGCTTGAACCCATGAAACCATGAGATCATGACCTGAGTCGAAACCAAGACTCAGATGCTTAACCGACTGAACAACCCAGACACCCCTACTTTCTCTGTTCTCGTCCCATGACTGACTCTGTCCTTACTACTCAGTGGTAATCCCACCTCCTTGATAAAATACCAATTATTGACACGTTTTTCTAGTTTATCCTTTATACATTTCCTCAGAGCACAGATTCCGGCATTCACTCCTAACTCAATACATGGTAACCATAGATATGAGACACCCCACATTCCACTAGACTGTAGTCTCTGGATGCCATTAGCCAGGGATATCAACATTGGAGAAGAGTGCCTGACATCAATCCCCCAGCTCCTGCCTTTACTTCCCTTCCGGTGAAAATCACAACATTCTCAACTTATCCTGTGCTTCCTGCAAGCTTTTCTACACAATCTGATCTTTTAAGGGGAAAAAAATATATCACATCTTTACATCCCCAGGCACTTTATGTCCTCAGCTAAAATTAGTATAGTTGCTGCTCTACTATTTTAGGAAATGCAGGACACCCCTTGCTCTTCAGACCCACCAGC
The DNA here is from genome assembly GCF_018350175.1 of Felis catus. Classification (NCBI taxonomy): domain Eukaryota; kingdom Metazoa; phylum Chordata; class Mammalia; order Carnivora; family Felidae; genus Felis; species Felis catus. Next base: position 37,821,906 of record NC_058370.1, on the reverse strand, counting down.
TTAACCAGTTGAGTAGCAATTATTCAATATGTAGTATGTAGGTTAGGCAGCAAACCTTACAACACCAGGCTGCTCTTTCTACCTCAGCTTACCAACATAGCAAGAGTGTGATCAGGTGGGCACAAGAGCTGTTAGAATGGACAAATGTAAAGATGTAAGTGAAAGAATGAAAACCCCAGAAAGATAATGTTTTAGGCCAGTTTCCCTAGAATCAGAATCTGAGATGGAGATCCTTGACAAGTGATGGAGTGTTCTCGGGAGACACCTGTCAGGGAGCGAGAAAAGCAGGGTAGTACAAAGAGAGAAGGTAAGCAAATATAAAGCTTCTGGTGAAGTCTAGTCTCAGTGTGACCCCCCAGGGAGTTGGAAGATGTGAATGGCACCGGGATCAGTCTGTCATTGTCTGAAGGCTGCCTCAATAAAGGGCACAACCTACATGCGTTTCTGGATGGTATGGCTCCTGGAAGCCTACAGCAGTCCTCTCAGGAGAAGGGGGTTGCTGTGACCCAGTAACAGCCAATACTCATGGCGGCTAGGAGGAATCTTTAAATTTAGGGATGATATTTGTTACATGGGTTAAAATCTCCAGCACTAATATCAGTCCATAGGTGAAATACTCAATGTTAGGTAATCAATGACTAAACTAAATATGAAAGAAAATAGCAATTTATTTGAGATGGAAAGAATGGGAAGAGGAAATAGTTATTATTCTCCAAGTAGGGACATCTGAGTTAATAGAACATGGAGTTTATTTCAAGAAAATGGAAAATCAAGTCTCAAGATTCTGTCTGAGTTTACCTCCGTGTCTGTCAGCAGCAGGTTAACTGTGTGTGAGGAAGAAAAGTGTTGGACTTGATATAAAAATTAAAAAAAGAGAGAGAGAGGGAAGTTCTAATCACAGCCTGGTCACTTACTAATTTGTATGTCTGTAAATCAGCATCAAATGAAGAGTCTCAGGTAATTAAATTCCATTATGGGAATTATAATAACTAAGATGCCTAAATCATGGGGTTCTTCTGAGGCTCAAGTGAGTTAATGCACTGGGAAGGAAACCTGTGTCTTTTCAATGCAAGTGAAAGACCCCAAGTCCACGGGCCCAGGGTAAAAAGTGATGTATAGGGCCAGGGATCAGGTGGCCATATGGAGTGGCATGACAGTTCCCTGCCACCATCTCTCATGTCTCTTTCTATTCCAGTGTCAACTTCATTCTCATGGATTGGACTGCCTTTCTCATGAGACTGGATACATGACAGTGAACAGCCTTAAGCTTTATCATATGAGAGGGAGGAACCTTCTTCCCTGGTTCTTACTAGAAAAAAATTGCTCTCTTGATTGCACTGATTGTAAGCCCTGTGAAAGAGATGTCAGTAGGGCACAGTGTTTGGCAGCCACTCTCTGACCTGTGAAATTGGGGAAGCAATAGTTTCCCAAAGCAAAGGCTGGCCCCAGGAGCAAAGATTTGGGGGTGGGGAGAGAAAAGATGGCTATCCACGGGGATGCTAGATGTGGTGTCAGAAGATTGAAGCTCAAGTGTCTTTTTTTTTTAATGTAGCCTGTCCTTGAGTACATCAATAAATCTCTCTGAACATCTTCTTCATCTACAAAATGGGAACACTAAAATATATTTCACCAGGATGTTTGAGGATTAAAATAGATAATTTATGGGTAAGGACGCTTTGAAAAATGTAATGTGCTTTCAAAATTTATATTAAGGTGTTATTATGAATTATTGTGCATTAAATACACAGGACTTCCCAGGCATATATGCATTTTCAATTAGTTTTTTAAACGAAAAACAAAAAAAAAAAAGAGAGAGAAAATGTTTCAATGCCTACCTTCTCGCAGTTTGCAGCTGAATCAATCCACCACATGGCAAGAAAACAGACAAGAGGTCCAGGAAAACAGCCTTAGCTGGAGGTGGCGCTACCTTCAGTCAGTTCTCCCTTCAGAACAGTTATTCCCAGTAGGGAGTGACACGGGGTACCGTTTAGAGAGGTGTCAGTTCTACAGAGGTTTCTCCTTTCATTCTGAGAAATCGAAAGTGATCCCAGCAGAAAGCATTTGCGGCTGTGTTGGGAAATGAGCTAGTCACGCCTCGGCAATTTATGGCCAATTTTCCATTAATAAGAGAGAATGGAGTGTGGTTCAATCACTTTACAATCTAAACATTTGTTCTTAAGAATGGGGGAGACAGAATACAATGGTTTTGTTCTGTTTCTGAAAGAGCATTAATTCAATATTGTGTATCTTTGAAGAAAAACATTTAGATGGCTTTAAGTGATGGAAGGTAAGTTTTACAGGAAAATACTTATAACGACATGCACTAGAAATACCACCTAGAGTTCATTGGTGAGAGAAGGGCCTGAGGCCATGACCATGGTACAGGTAAGAGGAAGAGTAGAGTAAAAGAGAGAGAGAGAGAGAGAGAATTGGAAGTGGGACTGGAAGTTTCAGAGCATAAAACCAAGACAGGAGTCTCAATTAAGTGATGGATTTCTATAGTCAGGGGCCTAGAACCACAGGCACATTGAAGGCTGGGTGAAGCAGAGGTAAGAATCAGGGTGGGAAACAGATACTGGGACACAGATGAGGCTGTAGGCCCAGAAGAGCCAGGTGGTAATGTTCAAGGCAAACTGACAGTCATAGAGAATTATTAACTCAGGGAGGAGGCTTGCGATAAGACACCAAACTCTTACCCCAGCCAGAAGCTTGTGACATATTCCCCAAAATGTGTCTTCCTAGGGTTTGCAACAAGAAAAGCAAAATGTTGGCTGGCACCATGTGTGTAGAAAATGAAGATGGAAATTGCTTACAGGTCTGAAGAGGCAGAGACCAAAGGAGGTTTCCTAGAATAGTGGAAGGTTTCTTCTGTGGCATTCAATCCACTGGACATATCCATACCCTCAGTTCTCTCAACACAGCATATCACCAGGTGCTTCTTAATGTAGGTTCCCTCCAAAGAACACCTGGAGTTGAGAATTTGGGTGCAAATTTGGGAGGTGATATGGGGAAGACCCCTGAAGGAACAGAAGCCAATAAAGGGGATATCAATGAGCAGGTGACCTCCGTTGGCACCTGGGGACAGAGTAGAATCTGGCTCAGAACCCACCAAAGCACAAGACAGCCAGAGTGTTCATCCATCAATTTCTATCATGAATCGCATTCATTGAGGGTGGCTCCTTGAGATGCTAGCTCCCCAGCACTTCCAGACTCTCCTTAGTCACTAGAGGGAGGAAGTCCCCAAAGCTACAGGTGACATCCAAAGTGGGTCAAGGCACCAAAGAAGGGGACAGCCAACACCTGCCACAGAGCCCTAAACATCCACACCCTTCACTCAAAGACTTCTCCTTAGTAAACCATTGCCCTTCTACTCTGACTTGAAAACTTACCAGTGCTTTCCAAGAGTCAGCTGAGTTTATTACCAAAGATGTTAGAGTTCTAATTGTATTGTTTTATGTAAGCAAATTAATTTTATGTAAATTAAGTGTATAGAATCCATGAAATACGAGTGCACAAGAAGAGATGTTTTCATGAAAGATCAGTTGAGTTCTTCAGAATAGTTTGATGCAAGCAAGCCAATAAAAATTTATACAAACTGTTGAATTAGGTGGGGCTGAGAAAACTGAGAAGGGCTCAGGGAGCGATTATAACAATCGAGGAAGATTATTCAATCAGATTGCTTTGCAAGTCACTTCAATTCTCACTTGAATGTAAAGAAACCAAAGTTGAGGATCTTAGGGGATGCATTAAGAGTGTGATTTATGATGAGAGACCACACATCATGCCAATTAAGAGAAAAGGCCTTAGCTTTACATCAAAGATTGGCAAATGAATGTCAACTTATATGTTTTAAGTTAAAATAAAAATGTTTAAGGCCTGTATGAATCATTTTTTATGACCCCATGCTTTCAGTAATTTTTTTCCCAATTAATCAACCAATTGCTAGCCTTGAGAGTGTTGCATGAGAGGTACCTCAGCAGCACTCCCAGCAAAATGCTCTGAGACCACGGCTCTTTACCTCTTACAAAGTCAGCTGCCAAGAGTGTTTTATTTTAAGCATCCCACGAAAATTGAAGTACAAGGAACAAGTGCTTCCTCAGGGGAAGAGAGGGGATTAAGGGTCAAAAAGGTTAAGATTTCACTCTGGGAGCTATTTGGCCCAATCATAAAGAATCACAGGAGATTTTGAAAAGCTAATGAAATGAAGTAAAGACGGGATGGTGAATACCCGGGTTTAGCGGCTTCACCCATATCTCAGTTAGCCTTGCAAAGTTACAAGAGGCACAGCAGGACAGTTTTGAGGATAGAAAAGGGAAGACCCAACAAACAAACTTGTAACTAATTTTCAGAATAAGAAAGGTGCCAAATTCTTAAAGCACACAATGTAGATGCTGAGACTCTGGAGATTGCCTGGAGTCCCCCCTTCTTCCAATCATTTAACACCAAAATCAATTTGTGTCATGCTTTGGCTACCTGAATGCTTGTCAGTTTAGAGAAATTCATTATGTGGCTCTTCAGGTTGGCAAGAATGAGAATCACTGAGGTTTGCTACAAGGTTTTATAACTCAGAACAAGTACCTGGCTTACCACAGATATGTTCTTATTACCCTGGAAAAGCAACATCAGAATAAACCTAATGGGTTTGTTTTTCATAATGATTCAAATTTTCAGGACACCAAGGTAACCACAGCATGGCCTCTCTTCCTCCTCAGCCCTGGGGAGCTTTCACTGGTAATGGGTCTGCATTCATAGGATGGATGAGATAGGCTTAGGTCTGCTTAAGAGGAAGATCCTGGAGTCCTGGTGTGGTGGGCAGAATAATGGCCTCTCAAAGATGCCCACATTCAAATACCCAGAACCTGTGAATATGTTACTTTACCTGACAAGGGAGAAGTAAGGTTGCAGATGGAATTAAGGTTGTTAATCAACCAACCTTAAACTAAGACTAGCCTGGATTATCTAGGTGGGCCCAATATAATCACAAGGGAGGCAAAAGTGTAAGAGTCAGAGTATTTCAATGTGAGAAAGCCTGGACTAGTCACTCTGGCTTTGAAAATAGAAGGGATGTGAAGAATACATGTGGCCTCTAGAAGCTGGAAAAAAGCAAGGAAACACATTCTCCACTACAGTCCCTAGAAAGGAACCCAGCCCTGCCAACACACTGGTTTGGGTCCAGTGAGACCCATCTCAGACTTCTGATCCGCAGGCTGTGAGACAATAAATTTGAGTTGGTTTAAAACCACTAAGTTTGTTGTAATTTGGTACAGTAACAATAGGCAATGAATACATCTGGGTACCTGCTGTTTGGTTTCAAAGGAGGTGTAAGGGCTCTGAGTAGGCACACTCCTTGACTCTGTAGACCCCTGTCCTTGGGGGAAAGTGTGGCTAGAAATGAACTAAAGGAGATCCTTCAGAGGGCAAGGGCTTGAATGCTTGGGTCAAAAGGAGGTAGGTGCTTCAATGTAACAGGAAAATGATGCAAGCAAAGAAGAAAGCCTTACTGAACAATGACAATGGGGGGACCTGAATTTACCAGGCAACTTGGAGGGATGAGGTAGACCAGTTTACTGGAAGGGGACAAGCCCTCATGCTATATCCCCTTTCAGACTAGTGTTTGGCCTCTGGGTTAGAAATGGCCACATTCTGCTTTGCATAATGGAAGGAGGGAAGAAGGGGATTCTGAGCAGAAAAATGAGGACAGAACAGAGGGAGTGGAGAAAGAAGGAACTGAGCCAAGGAAATGGTGTGAAGACCACTCCCCACAATCTCCAAAGCCTGGTTAAATTATACTTACTAAATACTTTGGATAGATTTCTTATGGAAACTGGCCAACCAATGGAGCTTTGTGCCTGCAACAACGGGGGCTACAATGGATGCCAAAGCAGATCATACAAAGCCTCTCAGGAGCCAGGCTCTCATGCTCTTAGCTTTCAACATTGTCAGCTGCTATTGGTGCAGAACTGAGCCTTTCCCTGAGAAATGTCCTTGCCAAGGTCACATCCTACCCAGGGAACAGCCTGCATGCAATGAATGCCATTCAGAGTATGAAGGCTCAAATGCAATTTGAGACACAGGGCTACCCCAGCTCCAGAGCACCCCTTAGGTCAGATGAATATTCTATGACAATTAAATCACAGCTAAATTCTCCCCGGGGTCCAACCTGCCTCTTTCACCCTCCCACCTGGGATCCCAAGAGAACTTCCCAAAAGAATTCCTACATGGAAATCTCGGAGTCTCAAAATCAGCTTCCTTCAGAAATGGATCTATGATAGGGGTGAAAAAGACAGCAAAATGACCTCTAGGGCCATGGAATTAGAAGAAAATTGGGGAGGGGCACCTGGGTGGCTCAGTCCATTGAGTGTGCAGCTCTTGATTTTTGCTCAAGTCATGATCCCAGGGTCATGGGATTGAGCCTCACATCGGGCTCTGCCCTGAGTGTGGAGCCTGCTTAAGATTCTCTCTCTCTTTCCCACTGCCTCTTGCACCTACTATCTCTGTCTCTGTCTCTGTCTCTGTCTCTCTCAAATAGAAGAAGGAGGAGGAGGAGGAGAAGGAGAAGAAGAAGAAGCAGAAGCAGAAAGTTGGGGGAGAATGGCTCTCCATTAGAGTGAAGTCTGGATTGTAACAGACAGCAGAATTGCAGTAAGTTAGATCCTTAAGGACCAGAACACCTTCCAGCCTCTCACCAGAAGCCACAAATGCCTTGTAAATCCATATGTGGCCTACCCAGGCTGCACAGGAAAGGGCATTAGGGAATTTTCATCCTCAGGTCACCCAATAATTTCCAGGTCCTCTACATTTCTGTGTGCTTGACTAATAAGTTGCCTTTTAGGTTTTAATTAAAAAGCAAAATGTCTAGAAACTGGAAGGCAGGGCAAGATATGATTAAAGAGGCTGAAGAGTGACCACATATCAACAATTTGCCTGTACTGCCTACATTCATTCGGAACATAAAACCCTACACGAATGTCCTAAGAATGGGCCAGGTTGCCTGGATAATCAGTCTAATTTGGCTTGGCATTTGTGAAGAATGAAGAAAAGCCTTAACAATTCAGAACCCTTGACCATTCATTGCAATAGCAGGAATGGCAGGAATAGCAGGAGTATATACTTGAGAGTAACCATCAGTTTATTTCTGAAGGCATGAGCAAACCATTATTTATAATGCTCAACTTAGGAAATCAGAAATTTCAGTGATCACAGAAAAACATGCACAATTTTTGCAACTTCTGACATATCCATGTGACAGAGTTGTGCCTCCAATAAGAAATCCTGTTTTTAAAGGACTTGGAGTGGTATAAGGAATATGATACTAAGCAAAAACAGGAATAAAATTATTTATACAGTCTGGTCTTTACCATGTAAAAATATATGAATATGCATTATTAAGTTTTGGTTTTTCAGCAGGAGAACTAAAAGCATGTAAATGACTCTTTTTAAAAGGCAGCCTCTTTTTACAATAAATGTTAACATTTTAAAGTAATTTTAAAGGCCAATTTCTTATATCCTTCAATTCCCTGAAAGAACATTGTTCGTATTTTAAATAGTTCAGTTGCAAGATATGAATCAATACATGAAGAACTATTTAACGTTGCTGTTTTGATCCCAATGGTGTCCTAACAGAGGCATCAAGAGTGTATCTCTTATAATAAACACAAATTGAGACTCTTTAAGTGGTCAAGTCTCACTCTGGAAAATACTGTAGAGTTGGAGATGCGTGACATAGCAGAGCTAGTGACAGAACCATCAGTCTAAGGTTGAGAACAGTGGCTTTCCATGTCTGGTCCCTGCACCAGCAGTGTCCACATTACCTGGGAACATGTTATCTTGTCAAAAATTCAGAATCTCAGGTCCCATCCCAGCTCTACTGAATCAGAAACTCTGGGGCAGGACACAGAAAGCTTTTACAAGCCCTCTGGGGGAATATTGTAGAGGCTAATGTTAGAGAATCACTGCTCTACATCAATGATCCTTTCTTGAAATCCATGAACTGGGGGGCATGTGGGGGGAGTGTGTATGTGACCTCATGCCCCTACATTTTCCAAGGGAATTGATATAAAGCTCTCATTAGATTCTCAGAAGAATTTGTGATCCAGAAAATGAAAAAAATATATATATCATAGGTACAATAATAGCACCAGGAAAAACAACAACATAACGGTTCTGAGCAATCAGGAACCTCTCTGTCTCAAGGTCCTCTGTGACTTTATGTGGTTAACATGATAGATTTTGATGCTTCACTATAAAGCCCGTGGTGACTGACTGCATTAAAGTCCCCAATTTTTGGCCTCCCTGCACCCTGCAAATGGATGACCTGTAAAAGAGTGGTCTCTACTTTTTTGGTATTCCCAGCATTTCCCTCCCCTTTCTAGTGAGACCACCTCCCAATGTGGGGGACAGGCCCACCCTCCATTCTGTGTGATACTAGGTAAGGGAGCTGTTCATCACTGCATCCCATCTCCATGGCCACAGGAATGAATACATGGTTTCCAAAAATAGCACCCATCAGTATGGTTAAACTGATTAGCCAAGAAATGTTCACTTGACCCAAAATGGGCCAAAGGAGTCCTTTCCTGGGATTTTATGTGCATATACTTAGAGACAAGAAGTGGCCCTTTTCCTCTGAAGTTTCTAAGCTGAATGGACATGAGCCTGTACCTGAGTGTAATGCACCTACACATAGAGGAAACCATATGTGTCAGGAGAATGAATGCACTAAGAATCACAAGAAAGAGAGACAGAGAGAGCTAGCAGATTATTCACATCCTGGGCGAGAAAGAAAGAGAGAGAGAAGGTGGTGGAGGACGTTTTTAAAAATTAATTTTATTTAGTTTACTTTTATTGTAGTGGAGAGTTCTGTGAGTTGGCAAGTGTATGCAGTTCTGTGTGTCCATCACAGTCAGTACATGGAATAGTTCACCACCTAAAAAACTTCCTACGTGTCTGTCTGCAGTCATCACTCCTCCAACATCCTGGCAGCCATGGATGTTCCTTTGGCCCTGTAGTTTGCCCTTTGCAAAACTGTCATATAAATGGAATCATATAGTATGTGGTACTTGGGGTCTCATTTCCTTCACTTAGCACAATGCATTTGAGATTTTTCCATTCAAGTGTCCATACAAATACTGACACTAATCTTATCAGTAGTCAGTTCATTTCTATTGCTGACTACTATTCCATTGCATGGATAAACCTTTCCCCATTTGAGAAACATTTGTTTCCAGTTTGGGGCAATTATGAAAAAGCTTCTAAAAATGTCTGCATACATAGGATTTCATCCAGTTTGGGTAAATATTTAGGATTTGGATTTCTTGTTCATATGGTAAAGATATATTTAACTGCATAAGAAACTGTAAAGCTGTTTTCCAAAATGGCCGTACCATTTTGCATCTCTCCCTGCAGCACATGAGAATCTCTGTTGGGTCTATCCAGAAGTTCTTAAGGCCAGACCTTCCCCTTGATTTCCTATGTGAGTGAACTAATAAATTCCTAACTTGAGTTCACTTTCTATCACTTCCAGCCACAAAGTCTTGACTAACATAAGAAGTTTCTAATTAATATGGCCAGCAACCCTTGTATATTTTATTATTCCTCTGAATTCACCCTGTCATCCCCAGAGATACTTATTAGGTATCTACATGAAAAATACCATTCTAGGAATTACAAAAGGATATAATTTTTAACATTAATTTTTTTTTTCCTCAAGGGGTTCTAGAACCTGTTGATATCATCAGCCAGGACAAAGTCTCTCTCAGTGGCTTGGATGGAGAACTCCAGCAACATCATGCCTCCCTTGTCCTAACACCCACAATATGATCTAGCCTACTGTTAGGAGTCTGAGAAGGAAACATAAAACCATACTACAAAGATGCATTATTAATTAATGTTTGCTTACAGTGATAGGGACCATTTCCATGGCTATATCAGAAGTTGTTTTATCATATATTATGTGGGAATGTTCTTTGTTATGTCATATATTACGTGAGAATATTCTTTGGGAACACCAGAGATTTTCAGGGAAAGATATTTTTGCCTAGACAATTCCCATCAGCTCAATGAGGTTGAGTATCATCTTACAAGAAACAGTTTCTCAGTAAATACTCAGAGGTCATGCCATAAATAAGACCCCCTTGCTCTTAGGGAAAAATGGGCAAAAGATAAGTCTATCTGAGACCTTGAGCCAGGGAATTTGTTACTAGCAGAACCAAGATAATAACAGTTTAACAAATTTTCATTCATATCACATCTTGATACAAAGCTCCTAGATAATGCATTGAGGAGTAGCTGTGCTCTTTCTTAGGAGGTAAAATGTCCAGTTACTTCTAAATCTCTCCTGCATCTTCAGCAAACACAGGGTGGGGGAAATGGACTACATTTTCTTCCTCCTTCTTTCATTCCCAAGAACAGCCTGTAGAACTTTTATGTGGGGCTACTAGTAGGTTCTGTCAAAAATATGGCATGAAATAGTGACATATCAGATAAAAGGTTAGCATCCAAAATCTGTAAAGAACTTATCAAACTCAACATCCAAAAAACAAATAATTCAGTGAAGAAATGAGCAAAAGACATGAATAGACACTTTTCCAAAGAAGACATCAGATGGCTAATGGACACATGAAAAGATGCTCAACATCATTCATCATCAGGGAAACACAAATTTGAATGACAATGAGATACTACTTCACACCTGTCAGAATGGCTAAAATTAACAACTCAGGCAACAACAGATGTTGGCAAGGATGCAGAGAGAGAGAATCTCTTTTGCACTGCTGGGGGGAATGCAAGCTGGTGCAGCCACTCTGGAAAACAGTGGGGAGTTTCCTCAAAAAGTTAAAAATAGAAATACCCTATGACCTAGCAACTGAACTATTAGGTATTTATCCAAGGAATACAGCTGTGCTGTTTTGAATGGGCACATGCACACCAAAGTTTGTACCAATGCTATCGACAATAGTCAAAGTATTGAAAGAGCCCAAATGTCCATCGACAGATGAATGGATAAAGAAGATGTGGTATATGTATATACAATGGAGTATTACCCAGCAATCAAAAAGAATAAAATCTTGCCATTTGCAACAATGTGGATGGAACTAGAAGGTATTATGCTAAGAAAAATAAGTTAGTCAGAGAAAGACAAATATCATATGACTTCACTCATATGAGGAATTTAAGAAACAAAACAGATGAACATAAGGGAAGGGAGGCAAAAAGAATATAAAAACAGGGAGGGTGAAAAAACATAAGAGACTCTTAAACACAGAGAACAAACTGAGGGTTGCTGGAGGGGCTGTCTGTCAGTGGGGTGATGGGCTAAATGGGTAAGGGGCATTAGGGAGGACACTTGTTGGCATGAGCACTGGGTGTTATATGTAGGGGATGAATCACTGGGATCTACTCCTGAAAACATTATTGCACTATATGCTAACTTGGATGTAAATTAAAAATAAATAAATTAATTAATTTTAAAAATATGTCATGAAAGATCTCCACCACATAGAGTCCTCTTTCAATGTCTGTCCAGATTTGAGATTAGTTGGGAACACTTTTTTTCTTATACTATACATGAACTACATCGCTGAACTATTTCCCTGCTACTAAAAATGAAAACTGTTAAGTGTGAGTGCTTTACCTACTGTCCAAATAGGAACAGAGGGTTGGACTAAACCATTGCTCAATGTCCAGTTCAGTGACATTAACCTCTGGAAATGAAGACAAAGCGGAAATAACCAAGAGTGTTCAGTCTGCCCCAGTTAGAATGTAACAGAGAATTGTTCATTTCACACAAATCTATGAAATGGTGAATAATACAGGTTAAATCAGAAAGACTTTCTGAGAATACTAACGAGTGATCCTAACTTTGGGAGAATAAAAAGAAGGCATTGAGGAGTGTGTGTGTGTGTGTGTGTGTGTGTGTGTGTGTGTGTGTGTGTCCTGGTATTTCCTACACATTAAATGAATCCGATGAGGACAGCAGGAAAGAATTTATAGCACAAACAGCAAAAACTGATCGGACTAGGAGTATCTACCATGCAAAGGCTATGAAGGAAACAAAGATCAAAACAAAGGTTTTACTCTGGTAGAGCAATAGCGAGATTAGGCTGAGATGAGAAATTTCATCATTAGGCTGAGATGGAAAATTAAAGTTGGTAGACTTAGGGGGTTGGAAAACAAAAACAAGACCAGAGCACAAACACCAATGTGTGACACTTCCTTGCACCTCAGAGGTCACACAAAGAACTGTGTTTAAGCCCAGTGGCAGGACAGGCAATTGTCCCACACCCAGGCAATTTGTCCCACACCCAGGCAATTACTCCATTTTGATCTTGTGGCTGGTGATTGCCTAATGAATCCTTACAGATGCAGTGTCTCTCCCCAACCAGAATAAAGATACTCACCTGCTTTAGTAGATATTTTAACATGCAAGACCTCTATATTCCTCAGATTTAGCAATGTTTCAGTCAAAGATATAACCAAAGTGTAAAAACTACAGCTGTGACCATATGCCCAGCATCATATTAGGCAATAAAAGGGGATAAAATATAGGTAGTATATAGCGCCTAATCTCAATGAATGTATAGCTCATTACAGTCAAGCTAAGAAAAAAACTTGTGGCTGGGTGGTATTTGAAAATATTAACTTACAGTTTTCTCTCATTTTATGTCCTCCTTTCTCCCATTCAAGCATGTATTCATTTGAAGATATTAAGAGTTGAATATAATTACTTGGAGATCCTCATTTGTGGTTTTCTCCAATTTATGTTTCCCCTCCGTTCTTCATTCAAGCACTCCCAGAGTAAGATGGAGAAGGAGGGGAGGCCAGTCCAAGGACATGTTATCAAGTTGTATATCTCTATCCTGCTAGGGACCTCATGAGACACAGAAACACCTCCGACTGCCCTCAGAAACAGGGAACAGGGGAGTGTTTATCCACCAGCTTCATAGGTTAGTGTGTGTGTGTGTGTGTGTGTGTGTGCATGTGTGTGTGTGTGTGTGTGTGTGTGCATGTGTGTGTGTGTGTGTGTGTGTGTGTGAGTATGCGCATGTGTGCCTGCATTTGGTGGGGGGGGGGGCACTGTTTTAGGTGAGAAATATAAAAATATTGTTTGAAAGACATCTTGGCTTTTGTTTCCAAAGACCTAAATCTAATGAGGGGGAGGGTGTTGGAAGTAATAAACCGAGTGACCTCAAGAGGCAGGAAGCCTTCCTTTCCTGATGAGGCAAATGAAAGATACTCTGTAAGATCTGGAGAGTAGAGAGGTGAGTGGGTGAGCAAGCATTTGGGAGCTGAAATCTTGATTAGAGTTGGGTGGGGATTTCCTATCAGGTTATCAGGGTGAGTAGAGGGGATTCAGATGTTTCTCCAACAACACTGAAGCAAGAGCTCCAAAAATGTTTGGTTTTGGAAGAGATAAGGAGAAGTATGGAGCTAGCCTTGTGGTAGGGTCCCCTCCCTAAGGAGAGAAAAAAAGAGAGAAAAGAAACTTCAAGGTAACCTGGCTATGCACCTATGTGACAACATCCCTCATGACCTTGTAAACTGAGACTAGTTAATCAGACTACATGTTTGTGTGTGTTAGCATATATGGGAGACAAAGAAATAGAAAATGTATTAAAAAAAAACTGCCACAGGACATTCGGGGCTCAGCTCTTCAGGTACGAACCCAAATGAGTGGAGTTGGCAGGAATAAGTTTGCTTCCAGGAAAGAAAAGCCTCAGTGTCATGACTCTGTGTGAGAATCCTGCTACAGTCTAACATTTACTCCACCTTCTGGCCCTGAGGTCCAACTTTGGCTTGATGGGTGCTGTAACACAGCCTCTTACCACCTTCTTACCTTCTGTCTCCCTCTTTCCCAGACCCCACTCCTGTTCCTTGGGATCACTTTCCACAATAAATTCCCTGCACTCAAGCCCTTCCCTTGGGCTCTATCTAGGGAAGAGGGTAGGGAAACCCAAGCCAAGACAACAGAAGAGGTGAGTATGACTTGAGAAGCTTTCAGACCCATTTTGAAGACGTTGGTCCCCATTTAAACTGCATCACTACAAATCACTCTTTGCTCCTATTCCAATTGGTTTTGTAAGACTCTATTAATACTGGAAAGTCCCTTCCTGGATGTCACACTCAACTAGCTGCTCTCACTTTCAATCCTTCTGGAACCTCTTTACAATATTTGACAGTGATGACTTGATAAATCCTTTAAGCTCAGGTCTTCTTAGCTCCCCAGAGTACTGCACTGACCATGTTCTTTCCCTTCCTTTCCAAGCATTCCTCCTCTGGCTCTCTTTCCTGCTCCGATTATCCTCAAGAACAGGCTCTTGAACCTAATCTGTCTCTATCTCCATCCAGTTCAGTGTCTTGAAACTCACCACTATGTTTTTTCATAGTGGGTTTCAAATTTGGATTTCTCTGAGATTTCTCCTGAATTCCAACCCCATACTTTGAATTCCGTTCAGGATGTTATATACAAGCTCAGTATATCCATAACTAAATCAAACATTCCCTCCAAACCGGAAATGCAAGCATTTAAACCAACAACAGAAAAGAATGAATATGAGGAAAACAAGAAAGAAATAAATCGCACATCTGGAGGTCTCATCTTAGGGAAGGATGAGAAGATAAAATACAAAGAAATAGAAAGAATCAAAAGTAGAATATTCCAGCCTGGTAAACCAGAAGAATGGTGACATTTTGGGAGCAGGCTGGGGGGAGTTGAAAGAAAAGCAATTTTAGGATGAAAAGAAAGATGAGTTCTGTGTTGATCATATTAGGTGTCTGTCCTGACTTTTCTCCCTGCTATGTTGCATACATATCAGAAGACCTGGCATCCTTTTCCATTTTTCTCACTGATCTTGGTCACATGCTATGTCACCTCTTTGATTTCTACTTTCTTTAGTCTCATGGGGACTTCTTGAGGAAAATGTCACCAACTTCCAACAGGGTATTTCTTTTAATTTTCTCCTGAAGCCAAACTTGCTACTTTATAAACAAAACAAAACAAAATTATAATACATGCATAGAATCAAAAATAAAAACAATAAGAATTAAAACATACAATGTATAAACATCACCACCAAAACTCCCACTTGGAATCCTACAGCTATCAAATCTTCTAAAACCATTCCTTACTTTCCAGAAATGACTTAAAAGGTTTACTTCATATTATTTTAATACTTGAGATGCACCAGGAAAATACCAAACAACAGAAGGCCTGTGACTGGAAGCAGGTCTACAAATTCATGTGAAGAGAACCAACGCATAGAGCATCTATTTTATTTTATTTTTAAATCCTTCAAGCCCTTCACTCTGTTTTTGAGGTCTGAAAGCAGCCACCTTCCTAATAGCCTGTTTTACTTGTCACCCACCTTTGTGCCATTAGAAACCTGTTAATTGCTGTCTTGGTAACAAAGGAAAACAACAGCATTGTGCTACTAATAAAAGACTGTGTGAATTGCTTCCCCTCCGAAAGGCAATGATTTTAATTGACTTTATTTTCTTCCAAAAAGAAACAGAGGCACAATCATGGTAAGGTCTGCCCTCGTTAATGGAGATGCACCGCTAATTTAAGATTAAAATTGAAGGCTGGTGAATATCCATCTTTCAGCTCCCGGAGCCTGCAATACACAGAATCTGGTGCGTGAGCTTCTCTTACTCCCCTCCCCACTCAGCTTCCTCCTCCCGGGACCGAATAAAGGCCCTGGGAGAAGGTAAAAAGCTACATGTTATTCTGTAGCTTTATCCTGCCTGCACTTTGGAAAACAGAATTGCAGGCTCTGAACCAACAGGCAATAAGTCACTCAGCCCATTTTCTGAGAATTATGGCTGTGCCGTTACTGTTTGCTTCCCAGTAACTATAATCACGGACAGTAACAAATATGCAGAGACATTTTCTTGTCTGCACCTCAGAAAGCTACCCCTTCATGAATATCTCTTCTTTAGCTATTTTCTAATCCAATTTTTTTCATGTCAGAGCTGGGAATTTGTGTGACAGGGTTTCTAGTGCATTTCCATAAGGCTACAATTAGCCACACTCATGCTGATTCTAGGCAGCTTCTAGTTACAGTTTCACAGGTTAAGTCTGTGATGATTAGCTGGATCCTCAGATCTGGGAGTGGCCATATTCATAAGAGCCCCAGATTCTAAAAGAAAGCCAGGGGACAAGTATTAATGGCAGGTGTTAGATAGATGCCTGTTCTGACCTGTTGGCAGAATTAGGTGATAAAAATTTCATGTACTCAACAAATACTGTGTACCAACTCTGTTTATGGAGCACCTACTATGCTATGTAGGCGGAATGTAGCTGTGAACGCCATGCCTAATATTCTTGCTCTCCTGGAAAGTGCATATTTGGCAGGAAGTGACAATTGAATTATGCAATTAAATTCATGCATTCACAGAGAAAGTCTAGATAATTGTCCTATGAAAAAAATCCAAGAGGTTTGTGACAAACAGTGATTCTGGGGAGAGGAGGCCCAGGAAGGACCTCTTGGAGGAGATGACGTTCAAGATGATGTGGTCATTTTTAAATGTGTCCCCCTAATTCTTGGTACTCCTTCCATTGAGAAGTGGAGTCCATCCATGTCCCTATCCCTTTCCCTTGAATCCAGGCTCTCTGCTGGACAAACAGAATAAAGCAGAGGGAACACGATGCCAATTCCCCAGCCCTGGTCTTAAGGAACTGGCAGCTTCTACTTCTGTGTCTGAGGGGGCATGCTTACTCTTGGAACTGGGCCACCATTCTGTGAAAAAGCCTAATCAGCACACAGTGAATGTTCTACCACATAGAGGTCAGCCCCACATTGCAGTCTCCTGCCACATATCACTTCCAAAACCAGAGATGACGTCTATCATTGATCTATAGCCCCTTTCTAACCCAAAATGCCCCTTAGCATGACAGTGTAGAAATGTAGCTACTGAGATGTAATTCTAACCTCCCAGGCCATTTGCTATATATGTGGTATCTATAAGTCAAAATATTTATGATCCATATACATGCCTTATCCTTTGCATAGGAAAAGGACACCATAAGACTGCCACCACTGGGATGTAAACTTTAAATGGTAGACAAGTGACAGGTCAACATAAGACATAACTTGGGGTCAGACGAGCACTTGACCAGCCTTTGAATATATGGCACTTCGTTGGCTTCTATACACTTTCCCTACATACATCTGTGCTTTGGCCCCCAGATAAGACAAAGGGAAGTCAAAGCCAGATGCCTCTTCTTCTTGGAATGTCAGCGGTTGAATGCTTCATCAGTATTTTAAATGGTGACTCGAGATTCTTTTTCATTTATTCTAGGAGGAGCTGATTAAGTCATTTTATTTCGTGAGCAATGAAGGGTTTAGAGTTGATTTTTCTCCTGGCAACAGTTAATTCTGGTAAAACAACATCATGAAAATATTGATGGAGAACAGCAATATTAATCCATCAGATGTTATTTATTAGCAATGTGTTATGTAACAAATACAAGCCATAAATTTAAGGAAATTCAATGTCATTAATCATTCACCATTTATAAGGAAGGCCCACAGAACTTCATCTGAACATTCTCTTCTCCCAATCTGCTTATTACAAGCTCAACTGTGGCTGCCTTTTCTATCCTGGGACAAATCTCCTTTCCTTCTTTACTTCCGAGTCACTAATCTCCCTTTCTAATTCTGTGAAAAGTAACTATTCTCTCTATCTGTTGTTATGGTTTACCAGCCTAAAGCAAGTTCTGTCTTCCTTTTTGCTGAGAGTAACCTGAATTTTTGTTTTCAGGTAGTAATGTGCCAAACCTCCAGAGGACAAATCTGATTTGGTCTAAGCAAATCAAAGAACCCATTCTGCTTCATCTATAATTTGTCTAGAAGTAGATGATGTAACAAGTTTTAGTCAATATGACAGATGGGGCATTCTGCTGGGGAATGTGGGTAAGACTTTTCATACTGAATAGGAGATATTAGGAGAAGAAAACCTGCTTGATGCCTCCTTGCTTCTCACTCAGGGCACTGTCATGGGACAATGTGATATTTAGAGCTGAGGCAGCCATCCTGTGAATATGAGGACAGACATCTCTGTTCTGAAGAAGGAAATGGCCTGAGTCTTTAATGCAGTCCAAGTTGCTCAACCAACCCTGAGACTGCCTGACAACAAGATTCTTATTAAGTAAACAATAGTCTCTTCATGAGTTTAATTCATATTTATCCAGGTATTTAGCCTAATGAGTCGGTGTTTAGCAAACTGAGAAAAGAGCAGGACCATTCCTATCACTTATGAGACAAGGGCAGGATAGTAACAATGGCCCATATGCCCAAGTACTTAAAAATAGTAAGTTAAGCTACAAACTGCTACTACATAAAGTATGTTCTGTCCTTATACCTTGGAAAATATTACACCATAATAATATGAAAACCCAAATTGTAATTATGAGTATTTAGACTCCTTTTGGAGCATCATGTTGGGACATAGTGGTGCAAAGTGGTGCAACTCCAGTCCCAGACTCATGGGTCAGCCCTCTTCCTTTCTCATTCTCTAGCCCTATCCTACCTGTAAGGTGTCTTGAGAGAACATCTTTGGACACTTGCTTGCAAGTTTAATTTTCATCCACATTCTCCCACACTTCAAACAGCCATCTTGGCCATACCTTGGGCCTGACAGTATGTGCACTTTTGGAAGAGTGGACCTCAGGAAGAGGCACATGGAAGCCCTGAAAGCAAATTTTCATGGCCCTTTGGAAAGAAATTTTAGGGCTCTAGGTACCTGAAGAGTAATCTAGACAAAAGGCTTGGTTGGTTACTCTCTGGATCACAGTAGGCATGGGCCCTTCCAAAGTACAGGGCTTAGAGCAAGGGTCCCTCCTGACTGGGTTTAAGTCTATTAATAGATGATGTTAACCCAAACATGACAGGAGGATGAGCTGAAATGCAAAGACCCAACCAATATGTTTGTCCCAGGAATACCAAAAGTAACTTCCATTTTTTTAACTTTATTTGTAAGATCAAAACTTCAGCAATTTTCAGCAAATAAAAAAAGCAGCTGTTTTTAGATGTAAACACAGACATGGGTTTATCATGAAGCTAATGAACCTTAAGCTCCAAGACTCCTCACTGCAAAGGTTCTGAGAAAGAAGGCTTGGCAATATGCTCACACGATAGATGCTGATGTTGCCATCTTGTGAACAAGAGGGCAGACATCACCATATACTGAAGGTAGCAGAATGTTTTACTTGTAAAATGGGTAAAGGTAAAATTTTTGAAATTCTTAACTTTAAAAGGAATGTCTGGTGTGATGAAAAATTTCTGGAAATAGATAGTGTATAAAGTTCTCCAGAGAAACAGAACCAATAGGATATATATAGATATATATAAGAGAAGATTTATTATAGGAATTGGCTCACACAGTCATGAAGGCCAAGTCCCACAATCTGCTGTCTACAAGCTGGAGAACGAGGAAAGCTGGTGGTATAATTCAGTTCAAGTCCGAAGGGGCCCAAGAGCCAGACAGCCACTGGTGGAAGTCCAGAGTCTGAAGGCTCGAGAGCCAGGAGCTCTGATGTCTGAAGGCAGCAGAAGATGGATGTCCCAGCTCGATAAGAAAGAATTTCCCCTTCCTTTGCCTTTTTGTTCCATTCAGACCCAAAAGAATTGGATAACGCCCACCCACATTGGTGACAGCAGATCTCAGTCTACCAAATCAAAGGCTAATCTCTTCCAGAAACACTCTCACAGACACACCTAGAAATAATGCTGTACCACCTGTCTGGGCATTCCTCAGCCCAGTCTAGCTGACACAGAAAATGAACCATCACAGGTAGCCATGGTTACTCAATATTATGAATGTTTTCAATGCCAATGAATTGTACATTTAAATGGCTAAAATAGTAAATTTTATCTTATGTATATTTTACTGCAATAACAAGGACCCTCCACATTTATCACATTTAGGCCTCACAAGATTGACTTTTTCCTATTTGCCAATAACTCAGTCCTTCTATCACACATTCTTTGAGCACTTAGGAAGCACAAAGCATCATGGGCGTTTAAGGAAAGCAGACAGTATCTTGAAGGCACTGCCATCCTCCTGCCCCTTGCTTCTTCCCTGAAGAATATCCTGTGGGTGGGAATTTCCTCAGTCTTTTTAGTTTGTTAGACATGGTGCTTGACCTCAAAGAGCTTTGGCTCCATGTCAAAGGCCAACCTGTGCAAGAATAAATCTCACACAAAGCCAAAGTAGAAATTTCACAACATAATGTGTATAAGGCACTCAGCATGGGCCTGACAGGTATCAGACACCATCCGTGTAACTTCACCCTGTGATTCACAGCATTACCCATGCCTCTCCCAGCTCCTGGAGGGTATTATGACAAAATCTAAGAGAGCACGGACTAATGCATTTTAAAATATCTTAAGTATTTTGCTAATTTTATGCTCAGTGTTTGGGGAAAACCAAAGAAGAAAAATATCATTGCCTGTTTCTTAAAAGTGCTGGACTCTAAGGAACACAGACAGGAAGGATTCAGTCTAAATCTGCTTGAGGTTGGCCTTCACCAGAGGCTTCCTTGATGGAAGGTACAGGTATTTGCAGGTGAGCCTGGGAAGCACTTTTAAGGAAGAGAGGGTGAGAATAGCAAGGGGAGGGGACTGAAGCAGAGTGAGTGGATAAGCAGGTCACCACTGTGGGTAACAGGGGCTCAGCTCCACTGGGGACCTCTGGGACAGAGTGTAGAATACCTCACGGTAGCCCTGCCTAGGGGAGAAGCTGTGCATTGATCTTCCAGTTCCCCTCCACTGTTGGCCAAAGGCAGCTTCTGGAGGTGTTAACTTCTTAGCACATCCAACCTGCCTGCTTCATGGGCCAGAGAAGGTGCTTAGGTGGAGCGGTGCAGGTGTCTGCTGACTGACATGACCTGTACACAGTGCATGCTAAAATGGCAAGGACTGAGGGGATCTGGGAGGGGTCCTGCCAGTGTCTGCCTGTACCACCAACTTGGATAACTTTGAGTACAATACAAAAAAAAATCCTCTGTATTATTTTCCTATGGCTGACCTAACAAAATACCACATACCAGATGGCTTTTACAAAAACAAACTCTCTCACAGTTCTGGAGTCATCAATGTGTCACAAAAATCCAAGTGTCAGCAGGGCCACGCTCCCTCTATGCCTCTGGGTAGAATCCTTCCCTGACACATCTTAACTTTTGGTGTGGACTTCAATCCTTGACATCCTTTGGCTTACAGATGTACCACCCCAGTCTCTGCCACTGTCCTCACATGGGCTCCTCCCTATATGTCTCTGTCTTCACCTGGCATTTTCCTATTTATGAGGACAGCAGTCATATTGAAGTAAGGGCCCACTCTAGTGACCTCATTATAACTTTCTTATATCTGCAAAGACCCTAGTTCCAAATAAGGTCACGTGCACAAGTACTGAAGGTTTAGAATGCCAATGTCAAAATATCATTTTAGGGGACACAATTCATCCCACAACGACTCCTCTGGCTTCAATTTTTTTTGAAAAGTGGGGATAATAATTTATATTTTATAGGTTTGTTTTCAGTGAGGGGAAAAAAACAACCTGAATCGCATCAAACATCACTGAGCAATCTGTGAGGATCACATAAAGCCTGCCCTGTGGTAAATCCAAGGAACTTTGGATTAAAGGAAATAGGATTGTCCAGTAATAGTTCAATATTGAAACAAACAAGGAGTCAGAGCAGAAATATATAAAATCATTTTTAAAAAGGCATAATGGGTGACCTAACTGAAGTATCCACCTGTCTAAAGAATGTTTTGATTGGAAGTGGGATTATTCAGTCCCGGAAATAAGAATAACAGAGTCAGAGAGCAAAGACATGCCTGTTCCTATCCTGGCAAACAGCAGGAAAGAGGATGCCCTGGAACTTTCCCTGCATGCCAAAGGTCATCACTACTGGAGCCCTTGAACCCCAGAACCTTGTCCCTAATTTCTGGGCCTGGCTTTTGCTCACCTGTGCATCTGCTGAATCTGACTGGATTTCCCATGTCACCTGCCATCTTAGGGAGGTGTCCCTGTGCCACATCTCTCACCATTTTTTATTTTTCTGATTTTATGCCTCAGACCTAGCAACTTGCTTCTGCACTCCTGAGAAATGCATCCTTTCCCTCTGGTGCTTAGGACATGGTAACTTTGGCCAGATACCCTGGAGAGGACAATAGCCAGGCCCTCTCAGCTCAATGTGCCTCTTAATTGCCTTCAAAAGCACCTGTCTTTCTTGTTGGTGTCTATCCTGGTGTCTCCCTCTCATGAGCACTTGAATAAACCAGGAACCTTTTTAAAAATGCAAATCCTGGGGCACCTGGGTGGCTCAGTCAGTTAAGCACCCTACTTTGGCTCAGGCCATTAATTTGTGGTTCGTGAGTTCAAGCCCTGCATTGGGCTCTGTACTCACAGCTCAGAGCCTGGAGCCTGCTTCAGATTCTGTGTCTCCCTCTCTCTCTGCCCCTCCCCAACTCATGCTCTGTCTCTCTGTCTCCCAGAAATAAATAAAAACATTAAAAAAAACGCAAATCTTGACTCAACACCTCTGGGATGGATTCTGAAAGCCTGTGATTCTAACAAATTCACTGGTGCTGCTGATGTTGCTGGTGTGGGGTCTACACCTTGAGGTGTGATCCAGGGACTGGACCTGGGCCCAGCAGCCTGGGCATTGATAAGGGCTTGCTAGAAATGCAGTCCCTCAGACCCAAGACCTACTGAATCAGAATACAGTGTTTTAACAAGCCCTCCTAGCTCTCATACTCATGAGAATACTGGTCTAAAGCTTGTGCTAGCATGTGTACACTTGGTACAGCTTCATTTCCCCCTTCCCTGCCATGAAAGATGGAGGGAAGGAAGACATGTATATGATAAATCATTCTAGCATCAGTGAACACAAAGAACAGGAACGTTTGAGGGACCCCGGAAATTCTCTGTGATCATATCAGATGAGTGAGCTTATGCATGTCAGGGTGAAGGGAAGGAGGAGAGGGCCAAAACCTAGAGCCATCCAAACCCAAGACTATGCTCCTTGGTCCCAGAGGACACAGAGAACAATCTGAGATAAACAAAGGGACCCATGATTAGGGGAACAAGGAACCTTCACTCATCACAGCAGTAAATACTTATCTTGAGGATTTATACAACATGCAGGAAAGCTTCTCTCTCTCTCTCCTTTTATTGACTTTCCTGTGATTCCAAAAGCAATACTTTATAGTCATAGAGTATTTAGAAAGTATAGACAGACACAAAGAAAATAAAAGTTACCCACAATCCTACTTACTGGATATGCCATTTTATCCATTTGATATTTTGGTGTATATTCTGTATCCTGTCTAGATAGGGACATACACACACTGCTATGTTTGTGACACATCTTTTATAAATATCAGTATACATATATACCCATATTTATACATGCTTATATAAAATATATATGCATAGACATTTATATATATATTACAGATGCATATATACTGATACCATATATGACATGCATATATGCAATGTATACATATATATATTTAATGTTTATTTATTTTTGAGAGAGAGAGAGAGAGAGAGGAGAGAGAGAGAGAGAGAGAGAGAGAGAGAGAGCAAGCAGGGGAGGGGCAGAGAGAGAGGGAGACACAGAATCTGATGCAGGCTCCAGGGTCTGAGCTGTCAGCACAGAGGCTGACACGGGACTTGAACTCATGAACTGTGAGCTCATGACCCGAGCTGAAGTTGGACTCTTAACTGACTGCCCATATAAATATATTTTTAAAACCTTTCAGAACACAAACGTACATATATGCACATATTACACATACATAAAAATATGTTTATATTATAGATAAATGATATTTTTATATAAAAAATATGAATATATGCATAGAAGTACAAATATATACTATTAAGATATAAATGCACAGAATATATAAATACATAATATAAGTATAACCAAATTTTATATAAATATAAGCATATATACACAATTGTGTCACCTACTTTTTTACATTTGGCACTATATTGTACTTCACCCATTTATACAGGACATTTATGGGGTGCAAATTTTAAATTCTCCAAGTGTCCACTAATCACTCCCCTTTCCAGCCCCCACCCCGAGCTAGAAGCAATACAACTTTGCGGATTACGTGAAGACTCAGCAGAAAGTGAAGAGGTAAAAATCAGCTCCTCCTTCCCATTAGAACCAGTGAACCAGGTAATTACATTGGGAGAGCCAGCTCTAATCCCCAGGCACCAGGTCACCACCTCTCACATTGATGCCCTTCACACCCCAGCCCACATGACAGAACCACGTCAGGGGACAGAGCCACCCAGCCAGCCTCTCTCACACTTTTCTGTACATTTCAGGCAGCCGCCTCAACTCTCCAGTGTTACATGGAGTCTAAAAATTAGAAGTGAACTGAAATCAATTGGTTTTTGAGATTTCTGTGTGTCAGGGGACAATTTCACATCATCTCTGGAGCTAACAAGGGATCCACTGTAGTGTCTTAAACACGGTTAGAAATCATGGTCATAAAACCATGCACAGCCAGTCTCAGAGGGTTGTCCCAGATCTACCACAAAACCTAAAGCCCTCTTCTTTCCTTTGTCTTTATCAAGAAGTCTATCCCAGTGGAGTCCAAAAAATTTTAACTAAAATGATGCAAGCTTTCATTTAAATCCTGTAAAAATAAATGATTTCACAGAGCTCATTTCCATGTTTATTCTATTGATTCAATTTAAAACAAATTGTAACATGGAGCTCATAATAAGCCCAAACTATCCAGGGATCATTTTCATTTTTGGAATAATAAGTCTTACTTTTTTTTTCTTTGCTGCTGCAATTATGATAGAATAGAAAATTAGATTTTAATTAATCAGCAAGTGTTCCTCTCCTCCAATCACTGGGACTTTTGAGGCTGCAAGCTACAGTGTAGAGAAGTCACATGGCTCCAAAAATAGCTGGAAAAAACAAATGGGTCCTCGCCCTGGTGCTTTTCTCAGAAGTTGTAGATAGTCCAAAGCATGTTTCTCAGACAAGGGTGGAAACCCCATGGAGGGTGGACCGGGGCACTTGAGCAGGAATGCTCTTGCTAAGGATGGAAACTAGATGCAGCACCCATAGTCCCACCTATGGTCTCTGAGGGGCAAGTTAGCTGCTTCTCTTGTGGGAGGAGCTTGAGCCATCAGACTTCTTACCCAGAGACACCTGCTTCTTTCTGTCACCAGGAGCCAAGTTGGTATGCTGTAGGAACACAACCATAAATGCCCTTATACACTTCTCTGCTCTCTCTTCCCAGCCTCCCAGAGATCTCTTCTGTCTCAGGTACTGGCATTATAAGCCTTATTAATTATAGATCAATCTCTAATTTGAAGGTATGAGCCAAGACTGTAGGGGGTCTCATTAACATAAGATTAAAAGCTGACTCAGAGACTAATTATTTTGTTAAAACAACAACAACAACAACAACAAAAACAGGCTGTATTTAGGTTTGAGCAAAGCAGTTTTTCAGCAATGAGCACATCTGTAAAGGATTATTGTAAGATACACATGCCATTTTTGAGTCTTTCGGTTGACTCTACCTTTGTTTAATTTTTTATTGCTGATGGTTAAATGTGCATATGTGTGCTTGTATACAGACACATGTATCAGGATGCAGCAGGTGAGAGCAATTTATGAACAGATCAAAGGAACTTCTATAGGAAAGTGTTGACTGAGAGTCCTTGTGTGAGCCAGAAAGATAGTCAAGTTCAAACATACTCATGAAATGCTAAATGAGCTTCATTTGTTAATGATTACTGATATAAGCTAAACAGAGACTATTCAATAAATGAGTATCTTCAGTTGCTTGGACTATAGTTCATCAAGGAGACAACGTAAGGTATCTGCTAGCAGCTACCAAATGTTGGTCTGGAGATGTCTGGAGATCTCTGGCAACTTTTCACTTATCTCCATCAAAATGAAGAATAACGATGTTTTCAAAAGCTAGAGTTAGTCAATTAAATTTTTCTACCTTTTTTGGGTAGGTTAAAATGCCCTTTATTATTCACCATGATGATGGTGCTAAATGGCAGCTTTGTAGTTTTCTTATGTTCCTGGGTTTTTTTTGTTTTGTTTTGTTTTGTTTTTATGTTCTTAAGAGAATAAAGTCTGATAAGCTTAGGCCACTTGTTAATTTTTTTTAATTACACAGATGGTTTCTTATCAATTAGGAGTGGTTTTGGCTATAAGTAACAAAAAATTCAATTCTCTGTGGCTTAAACAATCGACTATTGTCCCACATAACGCAGCTTTTGAAGGTAGAGGTTTTTAGCACTGGTTCTGTGTTTCTAACTGGCTACTTTGCCATCTTTATTTTGTCAGCCCATGGCCTTTTTGTATGTATGCTTGTGGTCTCAACAAGGCTGCTTCATTTCCAGGCATCCTATCTGTGTTCCAGGCCAGACAAGGGAAAATGCAGTGCCATTAGAGTAGAGCAGTAACTTCCAGAATTGTCCCATACCCCTTGCAGACTTCTGCTTAGGTCCCAATGGCTAGAATTTTGTCAGAATATCACATGCTCACTCCTAGCCGTAGACTAGTCTGACAAAGTGAACTTACCTTTTCTTAGATTCTGTATTGAATAAAGCCATGGGAAAAATGGGTCCTGAATGAGTATTTGGTTGGCCAAACAATAGTGTCTACCATATGATTGATACCAAGATCTGACCCACGTCACAGTATTTTGCAAGCCCTTAGTTTAATGTTTGTCAAAATGTGGTCCCTGAATAAGCAGCATAAGCATCAAGGGGGCATTTGTTAAGAAACACAAGTTCTGGGACACTACCCTAAACCAAGTGAATCATAAATTGGAGGTTGGGCCCAATACTGAGGTGATTTGATGCACTTTCAAGCTCAAGAACCACTAGCTTGGCTGTTGAGAGAATCATTTCCTGGCAATGATTCTTAATTGGAAGAATGAAAGCATGCCTTCTAGAAAAACATCAAAATAATCACCTGGAGGTAAGAAGTGTTTCAAACTACCCATGGCCCTTTTGTCCAGATTTTGTTGAGCTCTCAACCACCAATTCTCAAACCTAAGCTTTAAAGTCACCCTGCTGGTCCCAGCCCTCAAATCTCTAATTTGAGTCTTGGGTGGGGCCTCCAAATTTGCTTTCCTAATAATTATGAGGTGAAGCTGATCCTGCTGGTCCCAATGGTACCACTCAAGTGTAGCCAGCAAACCAATAGCCTTGGCATCACCTGTGAGCTTGTTAGAGAAGCAGACTGTTCTGGCCCCACCCCAGGACAACCAAATCAGTCTCTATAATAGGGCACAGCAATCTGTATTTTAACAAGCTCTCAAGGTAACTCTGATGCACCGTAAAGTTTGAGAACCCCTATCCTAGACTAGTACTTTCTCAAATCTCCTTATACACTTGTTAAAAATTCAGATTCTAGGGACACTTGGCTGGCTTAGTAGAGCATGAGACTCGATCTCAAGGTCATGATTTTGAGCTCCACATTAGGTATAGAGATTACTTAAAAAATAAAAATCTTTTTGAGGCACCTGGGTGGCTCAGTTGGTTGAGACTCTGACTTCAGCTCAGGTCATGATCTCACAGTTCATGAGTTTGAGCCCCGCATTGGGCTCTGTGCTGACAGCTCAGAGCCTGGAGCCTGCTTCGGATTCTGTGTCTCTCTCTCTCTCTCTGACCCTCCCCCATTCATGCTCTGTCTCTGTCTCAAAAATAAATAAACATTTAAAAAAAATTTTTTAATAAAAAAAATAAAATCTTATAGAAAAATTTTTTTAACATTTATTTGAGAGACAGAGAGAGGCAGAGCATGAGCAGGGGAGGGGGAGAGAGAGAGATACAGAATCTGAACCAGGCTCCAGGCTCTGAGCTGTTTGTTAGCACAGAGCCCGACATGGGGCTTGAACTCATGAACTACAAGACCATGACCTGAGCTGAAGTCGTATGCTCAACCGACTGAGCCACCCAGGTGCCCCTAAAAAATAAAATCTTTTTAAAAAAAAATTCAGATTCTCATTTAATTGGCCTGTTAGTCTGCTAGGACTGTCATACAAAGTACCACAGACTGAACGACTCGGACAACAGAAATTTATTTTCTCACTGTTACAGAAGCTAAAAGTCCAAGATCAAGGTGTATGAGGCCTCTCTCCTTGGCTTATGGATGTCATATCCCTCTATTTTCACATGGCCTTTCCTCTATGCACACACACATGTGTCCAAATTTCCTCTTCCCATAAGGACGCCAGTCATGTTGGATTAGGGCCCGCCATAAAAATCTCATTTTAACTTCATTACTTCTTTAAATTCCTTATTTTCAAATATGGTTACATCCTGAGGCACTGGGGATTAGCACTTCAAATATGAATTTGGGGGAAACACAATTCAGCCCATAATAGTAGATACAGGGTTAAGTCTGAAATTCTGCATTTCTAACAAGCTCCCATGGGATATCTGTGCTATTGATCTGTGGACCATCCTTTGAAAACACTGCTCTAGGAAAGAACAGCTGCCATCTCTGTGACCCTGCCATTATGCACAGCTGTTATTAATGGAAAGGTGCCCTATTCCTCAGATGTGTTGAAGCCAAATTAATTTCAATTGTTCTCAGACAGTTTCTCTGCAACTTTAATGTGCATCCAATTCATCTAGGGAGCTTACAAAATTTCAAATTCCTGAGTCCCACCTCCAAAGGCTTGAATACTGAGTGGGTCTATGAAAGGGCCAAATGTATCTTTCCTTTTAGGTCACTCAGATACAGATGATCCTCCAGACCAAGCTTTGGGAAGCACTGATCTACCATGTTTGTATCTTAGCTCCTCAACCAGCCTACTTGGTGGGAGTTCTTTAAGACAGGAAACATGTCTATGCCAGTGTGTCTGAAAGTTTAATATGCATGTGCTTCACCTGGAGACCAGATAAAAATGCAGATTCAAATTCGGTAGTTCTGGGATGGAGTCTGAGAGTGCTGCATTGCTAACCAGCTCCACGTGATGCTGATGCTGCTGGTCTGTGTACATTTTGAATGACAGTGACAAGATTCTACATCTCACACTATGCCTGGACAGGGACTGATCTCACAGGCTCGTTTAAGAAACTCTTTGTATAATTCGTGCATTGACCATTTATCTTTCATACATCTTTACGCTTTAATGCAGTACATAATATAATAAACCTTCCATTATCTGATCTTCTCGAAATTGATTCCTCCTACTGTTCATATAATTCTTAATTCAATTGTCCTGGGGACTCTCCTTGAGTAATAGAAATTAGAATGTTGGACTGCAGGATCAGAATTCTAAGTAACTGTGACAAATTGAAGAAATGCTACATTATAAATGAACAGAATAAAGTCCAGTAGGGATAGGTACAAGTCAGTGCCCTTAGGCATGAAAAATAAAAGATGTGCCATGAGGAGACCTGTAAAGCACACATGAAGGGGAAATCCAGAATCTCATCACTCAAGGTGAGATGTGATACTAAAAATGAGCATCCAGGCAAGAAATTGCGGAGGAGCAAGGCAGCAAATGTCTCTTTTATAATGCAAAGCCCTGAGTTAGGAAGAAATATATAACTAAGCATTAAAATTACTCTTCAGATTACTATATTTTAAATATTATACTTGTGATACTTATGTTTGCATGGCTTCTAAACTGGTTTTGACATTTTCTACTCAGGTTATACCTGCGATACATTTATTTCCCTTAATAGTTATGAATACCAATCCTGGCACATTAGAATCATCTGGGCCACTTTTAAAACTGCTATCCAAGACCATCTATGTTAATCTCCTAGAGGTGCTGTAACAAAGTACCACAGCCTGGGTGGCTTATCACAACAGAAATGTATTGTCTCACAGTTTCAGAAACTAGAAGTCCAAAATCTGGGGATCAGCCATGCTCCCCCCGAAACCTGGATGAAAAGGATCCCTCCATGCCTCCTCCAGCTGCTGGTCACCTGGAGCCCATCTTGAGGCAGCATAACTTCAATCTGATCTTACCATGGCATTTCCTTTATTTCTCCCCACGTCATCTCTCTGTGCGATTCTTTGTATTTGAATTTCCCCTTTTTATAAGAACACTAGTCGATTAGATTGGGATTCATGATAATGGCTTTAATTTAACTTGATCACCTCCTTACAGATCCTACTTCCAAATAAGGTCACATTCTGAGGTACTGGGGGTTGTGACTTCTACAAATCTTTGCAGGGGGCAGGGGCGGGGATGGGGGCAGGGAGGGGCACAGTTCAACTCATAACAACATCCCAGACCAATTACATCAGAATCTCTTCAGTGAGGCCCAGACATCAGCATTTTGTAACTGCCCCCAGGAGGTTATAATACACAGCTGAGGCTGAACAGCTCTTCCCTGGGAGAAGGTCTACAACAGCCACATTGTCATGGGAAGCCACTGGTACTGAGAGTAGTGAATGTTTTGGTCGCTAAGCACCAAAACTGAGGCAAGGGGAGATAAATAACTAATATTCTAAAACAGTTTTTGCTCAATACAAAGTGCATATGGAATAAATTAGGAGCTTTAAAAGGACACTGCAGCCTGGGCGTACCCCAGAGATTCTGATGTCATGAGTCTGAGGTGAGACCTGAGCATGGAAAATTGTAAGTTCCTCCAGGTCATCCTGCTATGCAATCAAGATGAGAACCTCTGTTTACTGAGACAGATTTGCTACAAAGTGGCCAGCCTGGCCCTCAAGACCAGAAAAGCTGGGACAGGAACCCCATGCTTCTAACCGTAGACTTTGTTCTTTCCACTTACCATCTTACCTTTTCAACAGATCATCTTACAACATCACACTGAAGGATCTTTAAATATTATCTTTCCATTTCTCATGTAAACTTGGGCAGGCCTTTGTCATCTTAAAAAATATAACCTTCCCCTAACTCTACTTTCAATCAATTACCTTTTCTCCCCTCACTATCAGGCAAAGGGAGATACTCCAAACTCGTCTTGATTAACTTCTCACTTTCCACGTACTTCATAAGCTTCTGAAACATGAGTTCTGCCCTGATCATTTCCCTGAAATGGAACTCACCAAGGTCTGCTCAGAGGCCAAATACAAAAGATAGGCAGTCCTCATCTTACCTGAACTGTGCTATGTGGTTTTCAAGACCTTCATTGGCTCCGTTTCTTCGTGTGCTCCTCCTTTCCTTCCATGGAATCTTCCCTTTCACTTTCCTTCGGGGGCTCCTCTTGTTCATCTGCCTGTTAAATTTTGGTATCCATTTTAGAGTTATTTTTGTCTCATTGTGGCTTAGGTTGAAGCATATGAAACTGTGCTTTCTGCAGGCCAAAAGTGGTTAAATATTGGTCACATCATCCTGTTTAATCTAATGCCCTATCTCAGTACACTGTGGACCACACTACCCATGGCTTCAGCCATCACCTGTATACAGTAACTGATACTCAGTTGTCAAAATATTGTAATATTTCCCACCAATTGGTAAATGGTTGGCAACCAGTGCCCTCCTCTGACCAGTGCCATCTCATGACCCTGTCTATCCTACCTCTTTTCCTGGGACTCCTGCAACCTCCCAGTGATCCCAAAAGGGAAAATTTCCGGCATAACCAAGGACTCTCTGAATCCTGCTTAAAGGCTACAGCCAGTAACTGTTCTGACTGGCTAGCATCCATGTTATACTGAGTATGGAAAACTTTCATATTACCTCTATGTATCCATGATTTCCATATGAATCTGTCCAGCTAAATCACCTTTTCCTAGCCTCAGACCCATATTGCACCTGACTTTTCCCACTTAGGTATCACATAGACACATCAGAATCAATATGCCTAAGATGGAACATCAAACCTCCCAGAGTGACAGACTAACTTTGATAGCTCCAATGAACTACATCTCCAGGCATTCATGCCCTTGTGTAGTCCCTTGTCACACTGACTCTTGCTTTGGCCAATGGGACAATATCAAACCTAATGGAAGCAGAGGCTTAAGAAGTGCTTGTCTATTTGGAATGCTTGCTCCAGGGGACATCAGCCAAACTCTAAAGTAGCTCAGACTTGATTTCTTTGTGATGAGACCACATTGAGAAGGAGAGGCCAAGGGTAGGAGCATTGAGGCCCCAAATATCACAGAGCATCCCCACTCCATCCTGTCAAATGTCTGACCTACAGATTCTGAGATTTAAAATAATTGTTGTTTAAGTTTCTCCATTAGGCAAGGTTCTCCAGAGAAACAGATGTGTATGTGTGTGTGTATTTATATGTATATGTTTGTTTGCTTGCTGTAAGGAATTGGCTTATGTGATTATAGACACCTACACATCCCAAGATCTGCAAGGTAAGCTGGCAAGTTGGAGACCCAGGAAGGCCAATGGTGTAGTTCTAGTCTATGTCCAAAGGCCTGAGAACCAACAAAACAGATGATGTAGTTCTAGTCTAAAATGAGAAAACGCAAGACCCAGAAACGCTGATGCTTCAGTTTGAGTATGAAGCCAATAAAAAGCTGACATCTCAGTTCAAAGGCTGTCAGGCAGAAGGAATTCTCTCTGACTCAAGGAGAGTCAGACTGTTTGTTCCTTTAAGGCTTTCAGTGAATGAGTCTCATTCACATTAGGGAGGGCAATCTGCTTAACTCAGACTATCAGCAAAGATGTTAATCTCATCCAAAATACCCTCACAGAAACACCTAGAATAATGTTTGACTTAATATTGACCTAACCAGTCAAGTTGACATATAAAACTAACCATCACAACTTGTAAGCTTTGGGTTGGTTATGTACTAAGACATGAGAGAGAAAAAAAAATACTCCTTATGCAATATGATATAAGATTGGCTTATATAATACAGACTCAAATATACACCTTGCATAATATGACCCACTTCAAGAAATGACATTATCATTTATCTAGTACCCAAATCCAAAATCTAGGATTATCCTAGAAAGATAGTTTTCCTTCATTGGCAGTAGATCGCCAACACTTTTTAATTCTGCCTCCTAATTAATTTCAAAAGACTCTTTAACCTCACTTCACTGCTCTTGGTAGAACAAAAATGGCAAGTACCTGGTACTGTGCTGTCATTCCTCCCATCAATGACCATGGCAAACATAGCCAATTCATCAAGGCTCTGTGTTCAGCTCACCCAGGAAAGTGCCCACATAATTCTCCTCAACACCCCACTCCAGGCATTTACTATAAATCAATCACACAGCATGCAACCTATTTGCTATCCCTGTTCTAGACACTCCTGATTTATCACTTTTATTAAGGCAAAAGCCATTTTGCTGGTTACACCAACCTCCCCTACCACTACCTAAATCAATTTATCTTCTACCTTTTTAGAAGGATTACCAAATTAATCTTTCTCAAATGCATTTAACATTGTCTGGGTTGCCAACCTGTGCTCACCTCAGGACTCAGAGGTGATTTGGGTGTGTGGCAGATTGGTAGCAAAGATAGCTCCAATTCTCTGCCCTTTCCCATGTCAATGTCCCTTATAATGTAATTTTGCAGCTCCTCCCACCAAGAGATAAAGTCTATTTCTCTACCACTTCAATCTGGTCTAGTGAGTGACTTGCTCTGAGTAGAAGTCACATTGTGGAGATTCTGAACCTAATCCTCAAGAGATTTTGAGTGCTTGCTCTCTTTCTTAGAAGCTTGCCTCTGCCATGAGAATAAACTTGGGTTAGCCTGCTGGGGGATGAGAGATGATGTGGCATGGAGCCTCATCTCCTAAGCTAAATGCCCTCCCAGATAGGTCAGAGAACATGGTCAAGATCAACAAAACCGCCTGACTACCCACAGCTGACCACAGTTTGATGCGCAAGCCATGGCCACTCAGATGACCCATAGACTTCTGAGGCTTTCTGGTTGTTTGCTACACTGCATCTCATGGCCACAGGTAACTGATGCAAGGGTTATATGAAGGACCTGTGAAGCAGACCCATCATAGCTCTATTTGCATGAGGAACTAAAACACTACTCCAAGAGAATTCATCCAACTGATTCAAAAACCCAACTATAACAACCAGTAAAATCCATAGGTGGCCATTGTAGGACAACCTTTATAAGGCTATAAGAATACAATAGGGCGCCTGCAGACCCAACAATGCTGATGCTACACTTTCATCCCTGGTGGGAGACAAAGCCTGCATCAGCACCTAAGTATCCCCAGAATCTTCAAAGGGCATTTGCCAGCATCAGCGGCCTTAGCAGCTGACATCCCTACAGGGGACTGAAGCAGAGAAAAATGGTAGACACCACATGGCAGCTAAGAAGATTATATTTGTGAGAACATTTGAGATGCCTCTGGGGACTTCCAGGTATAAAAGAAGGCACCTTGAAAGGTCCTGCCAAAGAAAGAATGCTTCGTGATAATGTTTTTGACTCTATCTTACCCCACAACCTGGTATGCACTTGGGAAATGATTTACAAAAGTCTAAAATCGTTCAATGATTCTCCTTTGCCCTCAAAAGAATAAAGCTGGTTAATGTTGAAATACAAGTTCATTCATCCCTCACCTCCCATGTATGCATGCCCACACATTCACACACACAATTTTCACCTGCATTATTTCTACTCATTTCTATCTTTGCTCTCCCCACAACTCTGACATCATGTGGTTTCTCATTTCCTGCTGTATCAATGGCCGAGGTGAATTCCTCTTTCTGAAAGAGCATCTCAGAGGCCCCACAATTGACCTCCCTATAGAACACAGGATTTTAAACAAGGAGTAGAAGCTATAGTTCTTTTCTTTAAGCTACAGTGTAAGCAAGGGGAAAGGTGGTCCCTTCCCTCAAGTGGCAGCAGCAAAATTGAACTTGCAGTAGAATATGCACCAAAAAAAGAAAGAAAGAAAAGAAAAGAAGAGAAAAGAAAAGAAGAGAAGAGAAGAGAAAAGAAAAGAAAAGAAAAGAAAAGAAAAGAAAAGAAAAGAAAAGAAAAGAAAAGAAAAGTCCACAAATTTAAAATTCAAAATTTAAATTCATTGCAGGTCTTGCCTTTAAGAGTGAAATCTATTTCTCCACTCCCTGAATCTGGGCTTGACCATGTGACTTGCTTTGGCCAATAGCACATCAGCAAATGTAATGCCAAGAGGGAGTTGAACAGTGCTTACACTCAATTAAAGCTTGCTCTTTTTCTGCTGTACTTGGAACTCTGCAGTAGTAATTTGAAGGAGCCCAAGCTAGCCTACTGGAAAGGCCACGTGGAGGAAAGATAAAGCACTCCAGCTGTCCAACCACCAAACATGTAAACGAGGTCATCCTCTCCTATCTAGTTCCAGCTGAGTTGTCAGATGCAGCTGTTACAAGAGTGAGCTTAGGCAAAACCAGCTAAGGACTGGCCCCCTTATCCCAGTCCAAATTGCCAACTTACATAATTGTGAGCAAATAAATGTTAGTGCAAGCCACAAAATTTTGGGATAGCTTGTCTACGCAGCAAAGGCTAATGGGTGCATCACTAAAAAGAAGGTACCCGATGTCAGAGGACAATAGTGCAGTGGGGAGTCATAACAATGCCTTGTATAAGATGGGCTTTCTACACCACAGCTAATTGCAAAGGGGATAGGATGGGAGAATTTATTTCTGTCTCTATTAACAGGATCTTATTTTAAAGCCTATATAGGAGAGAAGACAAAATAAACAACAAAAAACAATATAAGATAAAATCCAAACAATAGCTTCTTTCAAATCTTAGGGGAAAAAAAAAACGGGTGTATTTTTCTAAGAAGAGTAGTTATATGTACATAAATTATGTAATTGTCCATGTTATCTTCTTTGGTTTAAACAAATTCAGGGGCATCTGGGTGGCTCAGTTGGTTTAGAGTCCAACTTTGGCTCAGGTCATGCTCTCAACAGTTCCTGAGTTCGAGCCCTGCATCGGGCTCTGTGCTGATAGCTAAGAGCCTGGATCTTACTTCAGATTCTGTCTCCCTCTCTTTCTGCCCCTCCCCTGCTCATTCTCTCTCTCTCTCTCCAAAATAAACATTAAAAAAAATTTTTTTTAAATTCAGATCCATATTTACATCCTGCCTCTAACATGTGACTAGGATTTTTCAGATGCAATGCATGTACTGGTCATTTATTTATTGGGGGATCACATTTTCCACATAATATACAAATTTTTACTTCTATTCTACTGCTTTTTCACCTTTTACCTATTATATTTGTCCTGATAGCATTCTAAATAGTTTTTGAATGAATATATGATATATGCAACATTCACTTGTTCATTTGTTCTATTTTGACCTATAGGCAAGTCACAATGTCCATTCTTCCTTGTTATCACCTTCTACCTTTTTCCACATGGCCACCCAGAGTAATGGGAAGGGAGGAGGAAGTGGGAAATAAAAGTGGTAAAACATTTTGCAATTTTCCCAGTGCTAGATATAATCAAAGAGATGTGAATTTTCTATTGAAATAGTTTCCCCCATAACAATACACACTCTTATTAGAACCGTATTTTTGCTGACAAAGCCAAGTTACTTCACTCAGCATTCTGCATGTAGTAGAAGGAAAAAAAAAAAGAAAACACAAAACATGCTCATCACTGTGATATTAATATACTTTGATTTGCCCAGTCTCTCTTATTTATTTTTTTTAGAGATCCACAGTCTTCCTTGACACTTCCAAATGACTCTGAGACTGACTGCATTCAAAGAAACTTATTTGAATTTTGATCTACATCTTTAATCAGGCACCTTGCTTTGAATGCATTAGTTTGAATAGTAGTAGAGTCAAATGGCTATTGTTTTTTCTGTAACGTGAGTAAGGAAATTAAAAGGATTTAGGGATTAGCTTGAATGTCTTCTTTTATGTGACCTAAATAATATAGTGTCTTATTATTACTTCATTCCTGACAATAAAGCATACAGTGTTTTCCAATGAGTTAAAACAATAGCTATATAACTAGAAAACATATTACTCATGTCTGTTATGTATTTAGTTGTCCATTATTAATATTAATCATCTTTGCTTTCTTCCAGAGAGCTTAAAGTCCTATATATTTTACAATCAAAACTGTCAAGAATTATAACACTACTCTATGTGATCTCTATAAAAGGAGATATAAATGCCAATCAAAAGGACCATTGGTTGCTTCATTTATATTCAAAATGCTTCTGTCCACAAATTACATTAATAGTTTATATTCTCCTTACCTAGTCTCAGAAAGAACTCAAAGCATGTCCATTCCTTCTTTCTTGTAACCTCTGCTTGAGGAGGAAGAAGCCCTAGAAGAGCCCTGGGAACCCCCTTGCCCCACACCACCCACAAGACATGGAGAACAGGCTACCATTTGCCTCTATTCTAGACACTCCCAGATTCAGGGTCTTGATGCAACAGGGAGTAATGGAGACCCTGTATGCTGCTGAGCTGACTCAGGTGGCACACTTAGGTCACCATTACGGTCCTGTCCACCATATTGAAGATGTCCGGGCCCATGACTCTTGTTTCTTTCTACTTTGGCAAGGGGAACAATTGTCCAATGCTACATACACTGAAATGTCACCGTAAGCCTATCTCATAACAGAGTCTTTTTCAACTTCTGGAAAATATACCTGACAGTGGGTCCAGGGCATTCCAGTCTGATTCCAACTTTACTGACTACTAAAGAGAAACTCAAAAGCACATGTAATTTAAAGGATTCTTTACTAATCCATTTTGAAATGTCATTCCTTTACTCCAAACACATCCGGAGAACACGCTAATAAGCACAAGGCAGGGAATACCTGTTTAAAGAGCCACGCAGAAACAAGAGAGGCCATTCTTCAAGGATGGCAAACTGTGTAATGACAACTGTGTGATAACATTTGAACAATGACTTCAAATTTAGATGTCCCATTTTCTAGGACATCTAAACTGTGGACATTGGACCAGATTGGGGGAAAGCCACCTTCTGACTGACTTACAGGTCAACCCCTTCAGATAACAGACAATGGAGGCAAGATCAAGCAGACACCTAGAGGTTCACTGCCAGAGCTGTGTCTATTCTCCTGGTCATCCCCTGTGATTTTCTCTCTTGCCATTCTTATAACTTCCTGGCTCTAACTGGAAGCTGGAGTGGCACTGTTAGAGCAGAATTTAATATCCACATTTGCTGGTGCCATGACTTTGCAGATGAGAAGGGGGTATGCATCGTGAAGACATGACTGTAGATGGGAAGCTGATGGTTTATCGTTGATATTTTTTCAAACTGAGAAACAGTTTAAAACCACTATATTTAACTAGTTCATTAATGAAATCATCAGAGAGTGTCTATAGGCCTGGCACTGCACTCGGGACCTACAGATCAAAGTAAATGAGAACAAATGGTCACTGCCATTTCTTGTGTCCTATGATGGCAGATGTTCATTAATTTACTCAAACAAATATTTATTGAGTCCACAACTATGTGCCAGGCACTCTTCTAGCTCTGGGGAAAAAGCAATGAATAAAACACTAAAATCCCTTCCCTTAATGGAAGCTTACAGTTTAATGAAGGGAATTGTAAGATTAAAAAAAGCAGAATAAGTAAGTAAAATATACAGTATGGAGATTGTGCCAAGTTCTATGGAGAAAAAGCAAGCAGGGAGGGAATTAGGAAGTGGGGTGGGTTTTCATTTTGCACAGGCCACCCAGAGAAAACCTTGAAGAGAAGAAAATGCTTGGGTAAAAAACCAAAGTTATCAAGGAAGTGAGCCACATGCATATTTAAGAGAAGAGCTTTCTAAACAAAGAGAAAGCAAAGGCCAAGCCCTGAAAGAGAGCATGCCTGGTGTAATGAAGGGATGGTTCCTGATTTTATATTCCCCAAACATGGCCACCACAATATTTCCCATCCCATATGACCTTCCAGAGCCTTGCCATCCTGCCCTCTATCAAGAGGTGGAGTCTATACCTCCTCCCCCTGAACCTTGACAGGGCTTTGTGACTGCCCTGACTTGTAGAGTCTGTCAAGTATGATAGAAATGACACAGGGTAACTTCCAGGCAAGTTCATGAAAGGGAGTACAGCTTCTGCTTGGCTATATTTCTTGGGATGCTTACCCTGGGAACTCAACCACCACGTTGTGAGGAAGCACAGGCCATACAGAAGCCCACATTATGAGGGACTAAAGCTGAGCTTCCAATGATGGCCAGCAGCCACATGAATGACTGGTCTTGGAAGCAGTTTCTCCAGCCCCTTGTTGTCCACTGTCAGCTGATACCATGTGCAGCAGCAATGAGCCTTCTCCGCTGATCCCTGGTCAAAGTGCAGAGTTGTGAGCAAAATAAATTGTTTCTGTTGTTTCTAACCACTCTATTTTGGAGTAGGAAGAGGGCCAGGTAACCAAAGCAAGTGAGGATGGCGTTGCAGTTGGATTAGGAGGCAGTTGGAGGAGAGGAGGCAAGCCAGACCCTCCAAGGTTTACAGATTATTGCATATCCTTTGCCTTTCACTCCATTCAGAAAGCTACTGAACTAACAAGTAAATGCTGGTCCCTCTCTGGGTCCTGGGTGTCATCAAGAAGACAGCTTCTAACAGGCACACATCTCCTTAACCCCCCTTGAGCAGAGATCTTTTTCCAAGAGAGGGAGACCTCCTTCTACTTCCCACAGTTTTACGTTTATGATGACAAACTCACACAGGCTAATCTGACCAGCCTGTTTCCTGACACCAAAATTTTAATATTTGCCAAGAGAATATCCCCCAAGGAAGCCCCAAGGAATGTTGGCCCAGCCACTGCCTCCAGTTACAGGGAGACTTCAATATCCATGCTTATATAGGTTTCAGCCAACTTAGACCCACAAATGCCCAAATGGGGTAAGAAAAGGGTACTTTCCACAGAGGCTTCTAGACTTTGTTTTCCCTCTGGCTTAATAAGCCTCTAGTTTGCTGACTTTGAGGGCTGCGGTGTGGCCCATCTGTCATGGAGACATTTGCTTGGTCGTGTGGGAGGACAGGCAAACGCAATCCTGGAAACAAAGTGTTTTTCAAGGGAGGCTCAGGACGACAAGCATTAAAATAATCCGTCCTTGCTGAGGTTTTAAACAGGTTAATGCACCAATGTGATGACGTGCAGTATCTGTCCCCATTTGGGGCCATATTTATAAAATTTCCTCAATCTGGGCATTTGTAAAGCTAGACGAAAAGTGGGGTGAGGTGAAGCCCCAGGATAATGGCACCTAAGATGAGTCTGGAGGGAAACAGGTCACTGCTCCTGAGTCACAAATGGATTAGGGTCATGTCTGACTGCCTCTGGGGACAAGGATTCTGGACTGAGGTCTAGGACTAGAGGGAGCAAGCATTCTATTAGTCATTCACTCATTTTGAGGGAACTAGTAACAGTGATAAATTTCTAAATGTTACATTATGTTCCTGGGCAGATTCAAAGGGAACATTTGGGTAGGTGGATGAGCAATAGGATCCAGCAAAATACCCATTAGATTAGACCCAGTCAGGAAGAAATAAACACTTCTGTTCTTGCTGTTTTGTTTTGTGTTAACAAACAGGATCATAGATTGGATGGCGCTATGCTGAATAATGTTCGGGTAAATGTCTTCCACGGCTGCTCTGAGAACCTTAATGTTCTCATGGAGAGATAGAGGAGGGTGGTACTTGCAATGAGGGGTAGACCAAGCAAATAGAAGAATACCGGCACAGTTTTTTTTAAGTGCTTATTTACTTTTGTGAGAGCGTCAGTGGGGGAGGGGCAGAGAAAGGGAGACAGAGGATCAGAAGCAGGCTCCACACTGACAGCAATGAATCTAATGTGGGGCTCAAACTCACAAACTGCAAGATCATGACCTGAGCCGAAGTCAGATGCTAAACCGACTGAGCCACCCAGGTGCCCTCGTGGCACACTTTTTGATTTTTAATTTGTTCACATAGATTTAAAATCATGAGGGGCGCCTGGGTGGCGCAGTCGGTTAAGCCTCCGACTTCAGCCAGGTCACGATCTCGCAGTCCGTGAGTTCGAGCCCCGCGTCGGGCTCTGGGCTGATGGCTCAGAGCCTGGAGCCTGTTTCCGATTCTGTGTCTCCCTCTCTCTCTGCCCCTCCCCTGTTCATGCTCTGTCTCTCTCTGTCCCAAAAATAAATAAACGTTGAAAAAAAATTTTTTTTTTAAAAATCATGTCATTCCATCAGAGGGATGTTAAGTATTTCTTAAGAGAATTTGGTCAAAGAAAGTGAGAACTAAAGGGTTTCTTCAAGATGTTCTTCTCATCTCAAAGATGAGAACCCTAAGGCCCAGTTAAAAGAACAGTTAAGTTTCTTTTGCAAAGTTCTTAGCTGTTTGAGGACCAATAATCATACATCCTAGAGTTTAGGACCCTTAACACTATTTACTTCAGTGGCTGATACATAAGTCAGTCATTCCAACATCACCAGCATTAGCACCTGGCATATACAAAAGTCACTCAATTGGGGCGCCTAGATGGCTTGGTTGGTTAAGCGTCCAACTCTTGATTTCAGCTCAGGTCATGATCTCACAGTTTGTGAGTTCAAGCCCCACATCAGGCTCTGCTCTGACAGGCTCTGCTGAGCCTGCTTGGGATTCTCTCTCTCCCGCTCTCTCTCTCCCCCTCCCCCACTTGCTCTCCCCACTGCCCTAAAAATAAATAAACTTAAAAAAAATCACTTAATAATGATGGCCTCCCCCCACAAGCCTGTAAGATCTTTCACAGGTGGGTCTTGTTTATGCCTGACCCCTCCACCCTCAGGGTCTAGCAAATTGCCTAAGAGGGGATCATTTTCAATAGATAAATGGACAAATGCTGGATACCACACACACTCAAAATGTTAACATTTTTGTTGTTTCTTGTTGCTGAAATACCAATATATTAAGCCTCTTCTTCTTCTTCACTCATTCAATAGATGTGATTGAGTATCTTCTATGTGCTAAATGCCATGGATATAGTAATGAGCACATCAGATGGACAGATCTGGCCTCATGGAGCTGACATTCCTATGACTGCCCAGCTATCACTAAGCAGTCAAAGAAGTTGACCTGGCTTGACCAGGGCTGGCAGGCCAATCAGATGAGATGTGATTACATATTAAACCAGTCACAAAGCTATTCAAGACAGAATGGTGTCAGTAGTTTCAGGTAATAAGTTACATGGCTAGTCAATGGATTAAAGGATCGGTGTGGCCAAAATAGTCTCCAGAAACCCCCAAGGACAGTGTGAGTAGCTTCTTGAGAATATGGTAAGATTTGAAAGAGCAGGGAGGAGAGAAGAGGATAGCATCCCAGGGAGGTGGAGTAAGTGGGACAAACAACATGAGCATGAATAAGGGGCCAGGAATGATTTCAGTCCAGTCAGATTTTAGGCCCGAGGGTGTGAGTTTAAGTAGGAAAGGTAGGACCAGATGGCAAAGGCACCAATTATGGAAAAACCCAAAGATAAAACAATATATTTAATACTCACTTTGAACAATGGCTGGAAAGTGAATGACAGATCATCTGCAGGTATATAATCTATTTCGACATGTTTCTGACCAGAGTGAAGGTATTCCTCGAGACTCACTCCTCCATGAACCTTACACTCCCTTCAAAACAATAGTTCTTCAGGTAAGGAAACCCACAAGGCTATGAACTGTCAAAATGTGAGAGATTAAATTCCATGATTACTTTCTTAGCTTACACTCCAGTTGTTAATACTTTACAATGAATGCTCCATAGTTAATACTTTAGAAGATGAATTTTAAGTATGTGCTTTCACTTGTCCGTCTATCTGTGGATCTACTCTCTGTAAATGGAGTCCAGAG
Organism: Felis catus; assembly: GCF_018350175.1. Taxonomy (NCBI): domain Eukaryota; kingdom Metazoa; phylum Chordata; class Mammalia; order Carnivora; family Felidae; genus Felis; species Felis catus. Next base: position 37,779,209 of record NC_058370.1, on the reverse strand, counting down.
CACAAATAGAATTAAAGCAAATTAGGCTTTTAAAAGTAGAGAATAGGTGCATATTGTATGCCAAAATGTCAATGCCATAGCTATAGGTCAAAGTTCAAATATTGCCCATAATGAAGCGGTGTGAATGGGGAGGGATGAAGGTAGAGACAATGAACAGATGTGTGAATGAAATACCGAACTAAGCCTTAAATTAACTGCTCTGAGAAGTCAGTTGTACCACTGTAATATTAGGGATTTAGGTCTAGGTGGTAGATTCAACATATTGTTGGCCTCAGTTATTGACCTGCCTCTGTCCATACACATGCCCTCTAACTTTGGAATCCCTTCCTGCTCTGACTCTGAGCCAGCCTTGGGACTTGCTCTGGCCAACAAGATGGAATAGAGGGAAGACATACCATCTCTGAGCCTAGAACATAAGAAATTCTCTGTGTTTCTGCTCTAAATCTTGGAGCCCAGCCAGGCCACCATCTGAACATGCTGGGCTACCCTGCAGGAGGAGAGACCACAGGGAGCAGAACCCAGTTGTCCCAGTTATGGCCACCTTAAACCAGTTACCAGCCAGATGATCCCCAACAATGTGAGACCCTGACCAAGATTGGCAGAACCATCTATCCCAGACACAGCTGACCCCAGATGCATGAGTATGCCCAGCCTAGACCAGAAATACTGTCAGCTGGCCCTCAGACTCAAGAATAAGGACAAATGCTTGTTATTTTAATCCACTGAGCTTTGGGCAGATTGTTGAATAATAACAGCTATCTGACAGAGAACAGATCCTGGCTGTACATTATAGTCTCTTGGGAACTGTAAAATATAGCAATGCCTACCAATTTTCTCCCCACACCAAGATTTTGTTTAATCCACATAGATATTGTTGTATTTTTTTTAAGTTCCCCAGATTTCTAATGTGTAACCAGTGTTAAAACTTCCTGACTAGAAAAATCTCCTACCCTCTTGCCCCCATCTCTCCAAATATTAAAATTCTAGGTGGGTGAGGCATTTGTTGTCTTAGGTCTGGATAACACCAAAATTTGTTTGCTTTTGCACTTGCATCACTGAGAAGATGCACATGAATCTATTTTCCTACATGCAAAGTGATCCTCTAAATGTCCACCAGTTTGTCCAGGCAATAAGAAGTGATTTCTGTCCCAAAAGTAAATATTCAGGGTCCCAAAGGCACCTCCATCCCTGTGGATGCTGGCTATAACAGACCTAAACCCCTTTGCAATTTAATATTTAATTTAGGCTATGAATCGGGCACAACCAGACACAAAAGGGATCAGACAGCAGTAGGGAGTGGGCATTGGGGGAGGGATTTTCACAGGGGGTTACACTGCTTTTATATTCTAATTATCTGTCAGAGGGTGGGTTTGTGAGAGTAAGTGATCCACTGGGAGGAGAAACTTGAAAAAGAACTTTTATTGGACAGTAAGAAGATCTGTGTGGTAGATTCCTTGGTGCCCTGTCCAAATCCTCTTTCCTGGGCAGGTGTAACTCTTTCCCAGGTGTATAGATGTCGCCTGCCAATGGCCCACTACCTAGTCCCTTTGCCAGAAAATGGTCTGTAGCAGACAGAAGCTACCTGCCTGGAAATCCCTGGGAGGTTGTGCCCTCCTGCACCTGACCTGGAGGCAACTTGCCACTGGCTGATGACCGACGGACACACAGTAGGAAACCCTGGGCTCTTTTCTTCAGGCAGAACAGCCCTCTGGTGCCTCTGACACTCTAGAACTCCCCATAGGATAAAGCTGAGCCTCAACTTTAGCAGAAAGCCTGTTTTTGATTACTTCTTCCCTTGCCCTCTCCTGCTTCCCTCCCTCCTTTTCCAAAGAGTTCTCCCTCCATAAATCAGCTGCACCAGAATCCCTATCTCAGGCTCTGCTTCCAGGGAACCCAGCCTAAGAAGATCTGCTTTCCTGAAGGTCTCTAGCTCAAGTCCTGTCAACATCTCTGTCTGTCCCTTCCTCCCTTCGGCTGGCTCTGAGGAAGAGCCATCCCTCTTCCCGTGAGATGTTACCCACAGATGCTCACTCTTTGCCATCTTCTCCGATCATGGGTATTGTTGCTGCTCCACCAGTACCCTTTGCATCCTTCCAGGTCTTTTTCTACCAACCTTCACTCTGACTTCATGTATCCCGCATGGCCTCCATCTCGGCCAGGGCTCCAGGGAACTCTCCGTGCCTCTGGCTCCACTCCTTTTAAGAAAGTACTCAAGGTCACAATCCAGCCTTACTGCCTCCCCCAACTCCAGCCCACACTGATCTCTTTAACCTCCTTCTTCACTTAACATCTACCCATGCAATTTAGCCCTGAAAGAAATCCCTATGTGTTGTCTTTATGCACCACACTTGCCTTCACTACGTGTTTTACTCATTTGTCTTGTCTCTCTAACAAAATAGTAGGTCCTCATTAGGGACTGTACCTTTCTTATAATTTAGTGCCTGGTTCTAAGATACATACTATCTGCTGAGCTAAAAAGAAAAAGGCTAGAGTTACACTTAGGTCTCATAGTGCAGGGGTACACAAAATCTAACCTTACTGTCAGAGCACACAGGTAACTAAGTGGTTGGGACTTGCCAGCTCAGAATATCACATCTTTAACAATTATATTCCATACAAGAAGGACCCAATAGACTGAAATGCCCAGTTGCCAAGTTTCCTAGTTAATTGTGAAGATAGATACATTGTTTCCCCTTTGCAAATGCTACTGTTGTTTCACATAATGACTTTAACTATAATGGAAATGAGTCTGGACAGATCAATTTTTAGCCCTCAGCAAGTTAAGTGTGTCAATATAGCATGTAAACAGCAATAGAGATTGGTAATTAATAGTACAGTTTTATTCCTATATTATAATACCTCTCCTTTCTCTTTTCCAATTAAATTAAAAAATCTTTTGTAATTAGCACAATTTATACCACTACCATAAAAACCATTTCTCTAAGGGCACATTATGCAAGATGATCTACAATTTCAACTTCTATGTTGCAAGACACAAAATATACAGATGTAGTCAATGTATATAAAGGAGGCTTTAAATTCTCTCCCAGAATTTTCATGCCACAAATTTTAAATTATGAAGATTAACTTCCAATAAGCATCCTTACCTTGGACTTAAATGTATTTCTCAGAATGAAGACGTGTTACACTAGTGACAGAGTAAAGTGTAACTGAGTTGTACTTATCTGAAGGGCAGTCTTCTACTAGGAAACCCCACTCAAGAAAACAGCAGACAGAGCTGAGCAATCCAAAGTCAGTTTGCCAAAAAGAGAGAGAGAGGAGGAGGAAGAAGGGAGAAGGAGAGAGAAGGAAAGAAGGAAGGAAGAAAGGGGGAGAAAGAGAGAAAGAGAAAAGAGCAGAAAGAAAGAAAAAGAAAAGAAGGAAGAAAGGAAGGGATGGAGAAAAGAATGAAAGAGAGGATGGAAAGAAAAGAAAGGAAGAAAGAGGAGAAAGAGAAAGGAAAGAAAGGAATGGCAGGAAGAAAGAAAGAGAGAGAAGGAGAGAGAGAGGGAGGGAGGGAGGAAGGAGGGAAAGAGGGAAGGAGGGAGGGAGGAAGGGAGGGGGGAGGGAAGGTAGGAGGGAGAAAAGAAAGGAAAGAGGGAGGCAAGGATGGAAAAAGGGAGGGAACAGAGGAAGGAGAGAAAGAGTCAGTCTGGTTTGTTGAAATGGCTGTGATAAAGCACAAAAGCTGAGGGTCATGGTTTAACAGATAGGCCCTCAGTTCAGCTCCTGAGCCTTTTGAGATACTTTGCAAATACTTGTTGCATACTTGGTTACCTAACTTGCCAGCTCCAGCAGATTAAAATCAGCATTTTGTTATGGCAGGAGAACTGCAGGAGGTCAGCTAGCCACCTATGAAGCCACAACTTGAAACTGGAGAAAAGACAGAAAACACTGCATGACACAAAAAGTGGCATTTGCTATGACTATTGTGAACCAAGAAAAGACAAGTCTGGTTCTGAATCTTTGTTGAATAAGGCAGAGGAATGTGTAATGTGTTTCTGAAAGACTTCTGGCAAACATTCCAAAAATTGGTCATGTTTTAAAAGGAAAAAGCTTTGAAAACCAACAATATTCATGGATGTTTAATTGCCTTGATTCCATGGGTCAGTTTCCACTTCAGGTACTCTGACCCAGGTCCTCATAAACTAAAGGAATGTTCCTCAAACGTCCCAGACTTCCCATTAGACCTTAAGATTTTTACTTGGAAGATAGGGTGACCATAATTATTATGATTAGCTTATTACTCAAGGGAGGTGGGGAGGAGAGCAAGGGGTGCACATAAGATAGACTGAGATCATCAAGTAGGATGTGGTTCCATTTTCACTCCATCTATGTGGATGACACACAGATCTCAAAGGCAGTTGGGTAGAGCCAAAAAAAAAAATAAAAAAATAAAAAAACTAGAGGAAGAAATACATCCTTACTCCACTTTATCCCAAGAATCTCCTATCTAGATTGAACTGGATTATTTCAGGTCTCCCTTATGAATCTAAATTGTCCAAGTCTTTAAAGTAATGTAAACCTGTTCTTCATCCACCCATGGCCCATGAGTTGAAGCCAGGTCATAAGTGGAATAGAAGGAAACAGTTATTATAGGCTGAGGACTCAGTGCTGTTAAAGACAGAAAAGCATTTAAGTGCTTGGTATGGCTATCGCTAAATCAGAGAGCATAAGTGGGGTCGCTGTGGGAAAGACTTCCAGAGATACAGAAGGGTGTGTGGCCTGGAGTAACCAGGAGGATCATTGATTAAATGGGTGCTGGACTTGGTACCCAATGGAACAAAAGTTAAAAAGATGAGAAAGTTGAACAAATGCACTTTGAGCCCTCAAGCTTGGCCACCTGGAGTAAAGAAGAGATGGGTGGTTGTTGTTAATTTTATTTAATTTTATTTTAATTCCAGTATAGTTAGCATACGATGTTATATTAGTTTCATGTGAACAGTACAGTGCTTCAACAGGAAACATTGTTAGTACACACAGGAAGGTAAGAAGATGGTGTGGTAATGCTGAGGGCAGTCTACATATGAGCCAGGAGAGCCCTCCAGCAGGAAGTCTGAAAAATCAGTTTCAAGTTCTTAAGAAAGACCTAGAACACAGTGTCATCTATTAGATACAATCATCTGACTTCCAGAGCAGTGCCACTTCAGATATGACCTAGATAACAGTAGCATCATCTGGGAAAAGATTAGAAATGCACCATGTTGAGCTCCACCCTAGCCCTTTTTAGTCAGGATCTCTGAGATGGGGCTGACAGTCTTCTGTATTTTAGCAAACTCTCCAGATGATTCTATGTGCCCCAAACTTGAGAAGCACTGGGATAGAGAGTAGATGAGATGAGGGAAGGAGAAAGTATACACCTCAAAGAAAAGAAGTGAGGAGCTGAAGGAACTGAAAAGCAGGGAAAATAAAACAAAACATGCACCATAGAGGGACTCTCAAAGGAGTGTGAGAAAAACTATGATGCACTTTAATGTGAAAATCAAGGTAAAATAAAATTACTTGTGCACTCATTTTAGGCTCCCTGATAAATTGTTAAACTCTGAGTGATGGGACCTGTTAGGGATAAGGTAAGAGTTAGTGTCAGTGGCTCCAAGAATAATCTATTCATCATGGACAAACCAAGACTGTTCTATACAAAATAGGGCTTTGGTCCCCTCTGGATAATGGTAGAACTATGGATGACAATATTCTAGCAGAGCGGCAGGTCTTTTGGCTGCATTTGGCTCTTAAACCAAGAACATGTGTCTTTAATCTCATGCTCAAAAAGACAAATCATTTGTCTAAGAAGCTACAACACAGGAAACATCAGAAATTTGCAGTGGGTCCCAGAAGAAAGAAACAACGGAGCTCACTGTTCTTGCTCACCTGTAATTTATCAATTTTATTATTTCTCACACAAATATTGAATTAGAGTGTTTTAATAACTTTCCTCCAGCAAATGAATTTCTCTCCAACGTAGACTAATAACAAGCACAGAACAAGTTCTCTATGGTCCCTGATGCTGGGAGAAAATTACTTCCGGCCATTATAGCTCAGTAATGACAGCATTTAGTGTTACCCCATCATCAAAGCAATCACAAAATCATCCAGAAAAGTACCTATTTTCACAGAGCACTGAGCTGGGCTCATAATTCTCGAGTGAAGGTGTCTAGCTTATATGCAATGCAGGGGCTGGCATCCTCGGGCAGACTATCTGCTTCCCTCAACTGATGTGGATAAAGGACATGTCCTTGGGGTAAGAAGCCACCCCCAGTTTATTTTTGTTTCACCACAGAAACTTGCAGTTCCATTTCAAGGGCTGAAGTGGTCTTTGTTCAGTGAATAGATTCTTTCTAGCAGCCTCTGCCCTCAGTGGCTTAATATCATAGTTAAACACATCAAGGTTGGCAACATTCTCATTTAAGTAGATAGAATGCTGGCTCTAATACCTAAGGAAATAAATAGTTGAACTATATGTGTTTAATGTATACAAAAATTTATACATACTAGTAGACAAACTTTGGCCATTACTTTCTTTGCCACAGAACCTTGTCCTTTATCCTACCCTATTCAATGTTCCACACCAAAAAGAAAAGGTAACATGTCCAGAATTTTCAAAAGGTCCAGAAATGATCAAAATCAAAGAAAATCAAATAAAAAAAAAATTTAGGTGTGGAAAATGACAAAAGCAGGCTGTTAGGAAGTTGAGGTCAGGAGTCAGAGAGACCTGGGTTCCAATCCCAACTCTGACACTCGCTATGTGACCTTGACTAAGTCACTTATCTTGAGAAGCCTCAGTCTCCTGATCTAAAAAATGAGAGTTGAGATCCTATCTCCCAACAGAGGTGTTTTATGGTTTAAACGAGACGATGTATACATAGTGTTTAGTTTTCAATGAACAAGAAACCCTTGTTACTATCTAGTACAGGTTCCATATGTTGCTATACAGACACATAGTGGAAAATACAGCCCCAGATTCAAATTCTGCCTTTACTGCTTATTAGCTAGCATTTTTTTTCCTTTTCTTTGAGAGAGAGAGAGAGAGAGAGAGAGCATGAGAATGGGAGAGGAGTAGAGAGAGAGAGAGAGAGAGAGAGAGAGAGAGAGAGAGAGAATCTTAAGCAGGCTCCACACTCAGCATGGAGCCTGATGCTGGGCTCCATCCCATGACTCTGGATCAGGACCTGAGCCAAAATCAAAAGATGGAAGCTCAACTGACTGAGCCACCCAGGCGTTCCATAGCTAGCATTTTTTTTTTAATTTTTTTTTTCAACGTTTATTTATTTTTGGGACAGAGAGAGACAGAGCATGAACGGGGGAGGGGCAGAGAGAGAGGGAGACACAGAATCGGAAACAGGCTCCAGGCTCTGAGCCATCAGCCCAGAGCCTGATGCGGGGCTCGAACTCACGGACTGCGAAATCATGACCTGAGCTGAAGTTGGACGCTTAACCAACTGCGCCACCCAGGCACCCCAATAGCTAGCATTTCTTAAGTCACTTGACTCTGGTTTTCCTCTCCACTGGTAAAATGGAGGGGATGAGTTATAATACTCTTAAATCCCTTTTATCTTAAATATTTTATACACCATATACCTTTATCAATTGCCCTGAGACTTTCCTATCCTTAAATTAATTATAAAATGAACTTTTACATGCAAACTATATAAAAGGGATTTTGTAGATGTGTCTCTATTTTTCTGAATTTCCAAAATAAGCTCTTTATTGAAAAAAAAAAGATATTCAAATAGAAAAAAATGACAAATTAAAATTCCAGGTTGGATGGTAACCTGTGCAATCAGCATCAAATCAAGGACTAGAACTTTACCAGCTGAGTCTCAGATCATTATGTTTTCTTTTATACACTTAGAGAGTATTACCAGATAAGTACATACAGGAAACTGTTAACATAGAGGTTTTGCTTCTAATTAAAACAACAGTAAGAACTAAATTAGAAAAAAAGAAGCCAATTGAATAAAAAGCCTTCTGGATGTGAAAAATAAAAATATGGATCGAGATAAATAATCTCAACATTAAAACATTCCACAAAGCTGATTTTTAGGAAACTATTATGTCCACACTAACTCAGCCACCAAGAAGAAATCCAAATGCTATCTACTTCAAAATAAAACTCATTTCTTTATAAGCCCACTACCACTGTTGGCTTCAGGAGGTCCCTGTCCTGAGCCTTACTGTGCTGCTTTCATTTTTACAGTTTGCTTCTCAGATTTGCAGCACTTTCCCCTGGCTGGTGGTAAAAGGATTTTCAATGCAGACAGGCCTGCGTGCATTTGGAAATGGCATCCAGTTCACTGAAATAGAGCTTCCTTTCTGGTCGCATCATTATCTTTTAAACATACCTATATGCTGAGTTCCAGAGAATGGTTCTCAATGTATGTACACCTTCCTTACTATCACACAGTAGCTTTAAACATAAAAAGACTCCATTAAAGTCACAATAATATTCTCCCAAGCTTGACATCTCAAACCATGTATAAGAGAAATATTTTGCAGGAAATGCAAACTCTCTTACATTTTACTTTTGCTGTAGCTTACAAAAAAAAAATTTAAAAGGAAGAGAAACTTTTTAATGCTATTGAGAATAAAAGGCATATGGATTCTCTGAGAAGGCGATTTCTTTGAATTCAGGCAAGAAAAGGTGAAATATCTTTGACTTTATTTATCTTGCTCAATCCCATTGCCCCTGCAGTCTGACCTGTAATACCTCAGGGAACCGAAAACAGAGGAAGGTAAGGAAGAAGAGGAGAAAAAGGGGAGAAAAAAAGGCGAATAACTGGAGGAAGAGAGCAAAGGAGGCCTGTGTAGGGGCTACTTCGAAGCTTCTTAGCCCCTGAGAGCACAGTGGTGTGACAGTCTGAAATATTACCCAATATGTTTTCATTCCTGGTGATTCTCACTGCCCTTCCCACCCACCTCCCTCCCACTTAAGCTGAGGCATCCGGTGCTTGGGGGTGGAGCTTGGTGAGAAGAAAACATTCAGAGCTGGATCTTAATTCCAAATTTGCCTCTGGAAGCCCATTTCAGGGAGGGAAAAGAGTAAGTGTTCAATCCAAAGCTTCCATTTGCAAAAGGAGAAATGTAAAAGAAAAAAAAGGGGGGCACCTGGTTGGCTCAGTTGGTTGAGCATCCGACTTCGGCTCAGGTCATGATCTTACATTTTGTGGGTTCGAGCCCTACATCAGGCTCTGCGCTGGCAGCTTGTTCAGAGATTGCAGCCTGCTTCAGATTATGTGTCTCCGTCTCTGTCTGCCCCGCCCCTGCTCATGCTCGGTTTCTCTCTGTCTCTCAAAAATAAATAAATGTAAAAAAAAAAAAAAAAAAAAAGAAAAGGAAAAGAAAAGAAAAAACAAATCTGGAGGGCTCAAAGGAGAAAAAGGAGTATTTTTACTTTTGTTTGTTTTGCTAACCAAAAGCCAAAAAGGAGGGAGGATTCAGGACAGGGTGTGACTTAGGGCATTTCCTGAACCACAAAAGCTGAAATAAGCCTTCCTGGGCTGGAGCTAGTTGGGAGGACCCAGAGGGAATCTGTCAGCAGAAGAGAGGTGCCTGGGTTCCCTTTTGGAACTCTGGGAGGAGAATCTCCCAGGAGACCCCACAGTTTGTAGGGCAGCCTCGTGGGTGGCAGGCAGGCCCTGTTTAGGCAAAAAGACCATGAACACCCACCTCAACCTACCTCCACTCTCCCTACCCACAGCACAGGGAGATCCAGAAAGCTCTGAGAGAATGAATTGGAACCCCGACCAGCAAAGAAGGTAGACATTCCAACTGGAAGCCATGGCCCAGGACCACAGACAGGAGCAGTGGATAGCAGAGCACATCCAGTAGCCAGAGTTGATGTGACATGGAGGTGGAGGCAGTCCCCTAGAAAAGGCAGTGATGACTAAAATAGCATGTACTAGGGGCGCCTGGGTGGCGCAGTCGGTTAAGCGTCCGACTTCAGCCAGGTCACGATCTCGCGGTCCGTGAGTTCGAGCCCCACGTCAGGCTCTGGGCTGATGGCTCAGAGCCTGGAGCCTGTTTCCGATTCTGTGTCTCCCTCTCTCTCTGCCCCTCCCCCGTTCATGCTCGGTCTCTCTCTGTCCCAAAAATAAATTAAAAAAAAAAAACGCTGAAAAAAAATTAAAAAAAAAATAATAAAATAAAATAGCATGTACTAGATCCCTTCCTCTCATTCTAGATGTGTATCCTCTGAACCTAGCTCAGGATAAAATCAGGATTAGTGCTCCTGCATATCTGTCCTATGTGTCCACATCACAGATCACAACAGCTTCAAGAGCCTCCAAGATTTCCTCCTTAGAAATTGCTGTTTTTTCATATCTCTACTTTCTAGTAAAGGCATCCCCTTTCGAGGCAAGAATGCTCAGTGTTGGTAACTGTGCCATCAGGGTAGTCTAATCAGCCCTCCAGCAAGGGGGTATGAGGCAGTGCTGATATGAACAGGGAATAGCCTTGCAGCTTAGAAACCCTCCATCCTTCACATGGCAGAAGATGTTCAGAAAGCCCTTCTCTGGACTCACACCTGCACCCCAATACCTGTAGCATCACCCTGAATTCGGCTCTTCATTTCATCTCTAGGGGCTGAATGGGGAAGAAATGATGCCCTCCTCCCTATGACTGTTCCGTCCTTGCACTTTTTCCCAGAAGATTGTTTCTGGCCCAGAGAAATGATCTATAAGAATTTTTGTTGTGAAAGAATCTATGCAATCTATGGAGACGTTCCCAGTCAAATGTTCCCTTGCTGGCTTTTAAAAAAGTTCTTCCGAAAGTGTGGTCAAAACCAGCAGCATCACCTGGGGGCAGGTTAGGATGCAAATTTTCAGGACCCCAACTCAAATCCATCGATCAGAAAAGTGAGGAGTAGGAATCTGAACAACCACCCACCCCTACTCCCAATCCATGCATGTTAAGTAAGAGATGCATTGTCTTTAGAAACCTAAGTGGTCCCTCTGTATTGAGCCCCACTAAAGGTTGAAGGTATCCTCCAGATATAAGCCTTAACATCCTCTGCTTCCTGAGCCTACAGCAGCACCTCAGGAGGTTCACATTAGTCCTCCAGCAAGAATCTCAGTTCATCCAACAGTCTCGAGGATCTTCCATGCTTGCAATTCTAAATTCTCTCTCTGAGGCTTCTCACTGCTATGGCTCTGTGATATGAAGAAACAGAGGAGGCAAAATACATGGGCCATTTGAATGCAGTCCACTTGTCTAAATGTTTATTCCAGAAAAGAGGTGGCCCATGAGCTTGGGACATTAGCTGCCCCTGTCTGACTGCAAACAGGATTCCCGTCTGCAGGGTAATCTTGTTACCTAGCTCCTCTTGCTACTCAAAGCGCAGTCCATGGGCCAGCAGCATCAGCATCACCTGGAAACTTGTTAGAAATGCAATCTCAGGCTTCACCCCAGACCTCCTGAATCAAAATCTAGAACCCAGGAGATCTGTATGTTCATTAAAGTTTGAGAAGCATTATCTATAGTTTGGTTGGTATCAGTCCAGACTGTATGTTAGAGGCACCTGGGAAAGTATTATAAAAGCACTAATGAGAGGCACCTGGGTGGCTTAGTCGGTTGAGTGTCCAACTTCGGCTGAGGTCAGGATCTCACGGTTTGTGGGTTCAAGCCCCACGTTGGGCTCTGTGCTGACAGCTCAGAGCCTGGAGCCTGCTTCGGATTCTGTGTCTCCCTCTCTCTCTGTCCCTCCCCTGCTCATGCTCTGCCTGTTTCTGTCTCTCAACAATAAATAAATGTTAAAAAAGAAATTATAAAAACACTAATGGTGGGTGATGGGCATTGAGGAGGGCACCTGTTGGGATGAGCACTGGGTGTTGTGAGGAAACCAATTTGACAATAAATTATATTTAATATAAAAAAAACTTTAAAAAAATAAAAACTTTACACACATTTAAAAAAAAAAGCACTAATGTGGCCCAAAAATTCTTATTTAACTAGTCCACAGTGAGTCCTGGGCACTAGTATTTTTTAAATTTCCCCAGATAATTCTAATATGTAGCTTGGGTTACAGCCTAATGCCCTGGCTAAACCAACAGACTCAGAAATGTCAAGCTTCCCTGGCTGAAAATTTGCAAGTGGCTTAAAGGTATAAAGAAGGAAGAGAGGTAGATGGGTGTGCCAAACACATTACAAATGTTAGCTCATTAGACTCCATGAATAGCCCTGAGAACATGCTATCTGTAGAACCCTTTAACCAATAATAAAAATTGAGGCTTTGAGAGTTTAACATAGACAGGATTCCAAATTAGCAATTCCAAAATCAGCAAGTTGTGGCACCAGGAATTTACTGAATCGAGAGGCGCCTGGGTGGCTCAGTCAGTTAAGCGACGGACTTCAGCTTGGGTCATGATCTTGCAGCTCATGAGTTCAAGCCCCACATCAAGCTCTGTGCTGACAGCCCAGAGCTTGGAGCCTGCTTCAGATTCTGTGTCTCCCTCTCTCTTTGCCCCTCCCCTGCTCACCCTCTGTCTCTCTCTGCTCTCTCTCTCTCTCTCAAAATTAAATACACATTTAAAAAATATAAAGTAAATAAAATAAAGACCTGAATCAAAAAACTTATTTGCTAAATACAGAAACTGAGTGATACAAAAATGAAAAAAAAAATAGAGGTATGCAGTGGAATATCAGTGAGACAAGCCAGTGTTCTGATACAAGGAGTATCACAATACACAGGATTCTGAATTGATTCATACCATGATCAAATATAAATGCTAGACAAAATGCTAGGCTAAAGGGGGTTTCTCTGGACTCTTCATGTAAGATTTTCAGGGTCTATATTCTTTTTCCAACCCTTCCTTTCAAGTGGAGCTCTTGGGGTGCCCTCCCCAATGAGGAATGTGAGGGCTACCAGCTTGCAATATCACTCTGCAGAAAGCTTACGTTGTAAGAAATACCAAGCAGTGAGATATAGCACTTCTCTATGCAACCTGAGAATGTGTCTCCCATGTCACCTTCTTGACCCCTGATTCTCAGAGCTGGGTGTTTCTGGGGCAATAGGAAGGCAGTATAATTGGCCAAAAAGAATATACACTCCCCCCCACCCCCACCCCAAGCCTGCCATGCCAACTCTGCCACTTACTGTGCAACTTTGGACAGGGCACTTCACCTTCCCACGCCTCAGAGAACTCAACTATAAAATGTAGGAAAGGATGTGAAACATGATCCTCCTCGCCTGGCTCTTGTAAAGACTGTAAGGATATATTTAATGCATGGAATACAGTGTCAATGGTGGAATTTATTACTATTTCATGACTCAGTATGGGCTTATGCCCTCTTCCTCCTTCATTAACTGAAACCCTGACACCTATCAATGTGGACACTTCCTGACAACCCCTCTTCCACACAGAGCTATAAGCCCCATGCTCACCATTAGCACACCTAGAATATATGACTGAAATAACCCAATAAACGGAACCAAGTAAAGTTGTCTGCATGCATAGCTGCCTTTGTCATTTTGTCCAGGAGCTCCCCAAAGACAAGGACTGTCTTATTTCCCATTAAACCCCCAGGACCGAGCCCAATGCCTACTTAAAAAGATACTCGATGAATTATTTTTATAATAAATGAACAGAATATAAATATTTGGGGCTGGACCTTCTGGAAGTGGCTGGTGCTTTCCCCAACCCTGAAAATCTCACTGTTGGGTCTCTGAGTGGAACAGAAGCATTGCCACTCATCATCTTCTCCATAGCTCCTTATCCATCACTGGTCTACCACTCTGGTCCTCCAGATTGTTGTTTCTTACTCATAACGAAGGCAGAATGAAGTATCAGGGTATTCTATAACCCCCAAAACTCTCCCACAAAGGTCTTGATCAAGGTGCAACAGAAGAACATTTGGAGGGCATTCTCTGCTGTTCAAATCGATTTCTGCCCCATGAGTCACATATTGGATACACATAACTTCAGTCTCTGAGAAGCATTCCCTTAGGTTTCCTTAAAATGATCCATTATTGATAAACATATATACATATCTGCCACATACCTATTTAATCTCTATACTACCTCATCAAAAATAAGTACTTTACATGATTTAGGGATGGGGAAATTCTCCTGGGAGCCTTACCAATTTTCCTGGTTCTAGTCCTCAAAAAAGAGCTCCCCAAAATACTACTTTCCCCACCCATTCTTGAAACTAAGACATGAGAATATATCACAGTTTTGGCCAGTGGGACCTGAAGGGAAATCTTCTTGGGGAGGGATAAGAGATAGCAAAATATTTTCACCTCAGCAAAAAGAGATGCAAGGAAGAAACACCATTCTTCTTCAGCTGGATATTGTCATGGCTACATGCGATGCTTGGAACAGTAGTAGCCATCGTGCAACCTTGAGGAGAGAGAGTTAAAGGACCAATTCAATATGGCAATGATAGGGAGCAGAGAGAGGGTCCTTGATGACACCACTGAGTTGCTCTCTCACCCTGGGAACTACCTATTGCTATGCTTGCTGCTATGTGATATAATAAACATTTTCATTGTTTAAGCTACTTTGGGATAGGTATTATGTTATTTGTAGCTGAAACATCCTACCTAATACAACAAAGAAGAGGACATGAGAAGCTAATTACCTTGGCCAAAAAGACCACACTGCAATTAGCAAAAGAAAAAAATATTACAGCAGAGGAAAGGAAGTATTATTATTTATAAATTGTTTAATGTTTATTTATTTTTGAGAGAGAGAGAGAGAGAGAGAGAGAGAGAGAGAGAGAGAGAGAGAGCAAGCATGAATGGGGAAGGGACAGAGAGAGAGGGAGACACAGAATCCGAAGCAGGCTCCAGGCTCTGAGCCTCTGTTAGCACAGAGCCCAATGCAGGCATGAACCCATGAACCATGAGATCATGACCTGAACTGAAGTCAGACGCTTAACTGACTGAGCCACCTAGCCACTCCAGGAAGTAATATTATTAACTCATCATGAGTAGCACTCTATCAACCGTCATATATGAAATTCACCATTCAATCCTCACCAAAACCCTATAAGGGTATAATGGATATTCTACTTTATAAAAGAAAATTCAGAAAGGTTAAGTAACTAATGATGGTCAAGTAGGAAGTGGCAATTTTGGTATTCCAAACCAAGTTGGTATGACTCCAAGGTCAGGAGGGATCCACCATGTTACATACATGAAAATTAGGTGTTCCATTAGCTCATCCTTTTGTATGACTGTGTTCCTCAGATCTTTTCCTGTGGAATGATTTTTCTCAGGAGTATTTAAGGTATAAGGAGAGGCAATGGTGCTCTCAGACAGATGAGAGAGTATGGGGTAAAGGGACAATCACAGAACACTTGAAAACTACCTGGGAAGACATCAAATTATACACAAAACAGACCTAGATAAACACTTCTCTTTGATTGAAAAAAATACACATATGCATACATGCATACACATACACATTATCAATATCTTGCAGTTTTTATTAACTATAAGTTAGTTGACTTATATAAGTTGACTTATATATTTATGACATAATTAAGGAAAACTTTCACAAATGAATTGGATCTATTTTTGGCTGGATGACAATATATCTATTTACTTTTGTTAGACCTTGGAAATTTCAATACACTGTAATTGTATTTCTAATGACAGAAGATTCATCTCAGCTCATAGTGTATGCATTTCATTATTTACCACATTTATATTCGAGTAAATGAACTTGTTCATTATACATTGTAATCTTTTTGTTGCACAATGTTTCCATTTTTGAAAGCCATGTAATCACTTCATTGTGGTGTTGGCAATTGTCATTATATAATATATAAAATTTCAAAAGGATGCAATTTAAGGATTTTGATCTTGCAGCATAAATATATTCATGACACGCAATACAAATAAACTTATTCCAGATGGTTGCTTAAAACAGATAAATCAAATTTCCCAGTAGTAACAAACTAAATCTTCAACCAAAGAGAGTTTTTTTCACTGATTAAAATGCCCAAACATTCATATCACTCCAAGCAATAAATGTGACAAAATTGGGATGGGTCATGATAAAACTAAATTAGATTTTTCTGGCCATTTTAAGAGTTTTCTGGGGGGCTACTGAAGATGAGAAAGTCCAGGTTTCAAGTTCAATTCTGTCATATTTCAAAAGACATGCAAGCTCAGCATGTTTGGGTTTCATGGGGAAAGAAGTGGACCTAGTGAGTTTTAGCCACCAAGACGAGGTTGGCAATACTTTTTCCTTCCACACACCTTCAAACTGTATTTACAAGCCTTTCCAACATAGGCAAAAACAGAACGCTACAGAAAATGTTAACTAGAAAAAAACATATTGGCTCAGTAAACAAATAACCCTCAAAGTCAGAGAACTGCATGTTTATTGACTCCACCCCCGTTAGCCCTGCCTTGTGTGGTTACAGTATGGCCCAAGTGCATTAACAAACAGCCCAGCTCTTTCTGCTCTGTTGCTAGCGACCTTACTGCTTTCAGCAGCTAGTAAAATTAAACCTCTTCCAAATAATTATCATGCGCACAGACTGTAAAGTGAATGTAAATTACAGCAATACATTACCCAAAACTTCAACTTCTTTAGAGAGCTGCCTGCTAGTCCCACATTTACAAATATTCTTCATTTACTCTGTATGCAAGCACTTAGGTGTGGTTCACAGAAACCCACCTTTGCTTCCGAGCACCATTATATAACCAACTTAACCTGGCCCACACAGCTCATGTACGCTCCTCAGTGCCCTCAATACCCATGCTACTGACATCATTCAAGGACCAACATTGTTCAAGGCTCAACAAACTTTTGTAAATGAAATCTTTCCAATGAATAACAAAAAATGGCAAAAATACCAATGGAAAAAAGGTTCGTGTTGATGAATAGATCAGAAAGAGAGAGAAAGAAGCAAATATCCAATAAACATAAGACAAAAATACGTCTATTTCAGGAGTGACCAAATAAAAACAAATTAAGGGTGACTAGGATTGACTAAGATTTTTTTTAAATAATACTGTTCTATCTTGGAAATGCTGAAGAAAAATGGGAGAACTTCTTCGGCTGTTGCGGCTCATGGAAGTGTGAATTGGTATCACAACGGAAAATAAAAGTCACTTACTAGCTGACCCAACAGCTCCCTTTCCGTAAATAAATCCTCCCCTTAAAACTCAGAGTTACACACAACTGTGACCACCCACTCTAAGCTACAGAACCCCATTAATGCAAAAGCGCTGGCTAAATTTTGACCATCAATCAATTAGTCCAAACCAGAAACACTAGGGATATTAAAAATTCTCAGTTTACCAATAACTAGTCAATGCCAAATTATACCATCTGGTACATAATATATTCATTAATCCTCATGTAGGATTATATTACAAGGAGCATATTCAATCAATTTCTCACATCATATCTAATAGGTGTTGTAATAGCATAAATATTCTGCATAGGAGGGGTCTATTCACCCACTGATGCTTGACAAATGTTTGCCCATGACTTTCATTAATGCATAACAAGGTCATGTTTAAACACCAGCACACAATGAAAGACTATAATCCTATGGCTTTTTATGCAGAGATATCTAAAGCAAATTCATAGCAAACCCACCATTAATGTAGGATATAAATACTCATTAGATTTTCTTCAATAACGATTCCAGAAGTAAATATGATTACAGTATCACATCCAAAACATCTGCAGAGATATACCAGTGGCCAGCATAGGCCCAGGTACACGAAGGAAATGCCTAACGTTGTCATTTGCAAGCCATTATCTTTTCTCACTAGCATCTATGCCTCGGTGAGTCCTTTAAATTGAATAGAAGCAAGATGTGTGAGTTGCTTGATTACATGAAATCAGGCTGCACAGAGTCCCACCTGATGTCTGGCTGAGACTCATCACCACCTTTTAGGAAACTTGTCATTTTTTAAGAAAAAGGAGCTGCTATCGCTGGGCAGCCATGACTGTTATCTGCACTGCAGGTCGCTGGCTGAGCCACATTTTCTGCTAATTAAATTCACTGTGGGAGATTCCTAACGTGTGTCTCCATGGGAAATGGATCTGAAAATCTGGATGATGCCCCTAATTGCTTCTGGTAACAAGGTTATGAAACTTGGGCTGTCATACCTCGGGAAAGCAGAACTCAGATAAGTGGGTCTATTCTCACAGACCATATGGATTTCTTCAGCCTACAGCTGAAAAAGCTAAAATAGGGCTCAGCTGCAACTGGGCACTTCCTGAACAAGGCCTGTCACTTTGCACTTTTCAATTACTTACCTGGAAACACAGCAAGCAGGTAATTGTGAGGAAGCACAATGGTAAATCGGCAGATGCTGTTTGCCTAACCTGAGCTGGTCACCTCTGGCCTGGTCTAAGGCGGGCTACTCAAAGTGTGGACATTGTAGCGTCAATGTCACCTGGGAGCTCGTTAGAAATGCAAATCCTCAGACCCAATGAATCACAGTATCCAAGGAGTGAGCCCAGGAATCTGAGGCTTAGCAACTTCCCCAGGTGATTCTGATGTTCACTAAAGTTCAAGAAGTCCCAAGTCTCAAATACACTGGATTACCAGTCAATCTAAGAATGTGGCTCTGTCATGAATTGTGTTTGCCCTTGGGGGGGTGCTAATTTAGCCTCTGTGACCTCAGTTTCTTCATTGTTCTGATTATCTACTGCTGTGTGAAAGCAACAATTGTTTAATGAGTTGAGTGGACCCAGCTGGCAAATTTTCACTGGGGGTCTCTTGTGTGCCTGAACCAGGTAGTAACCAGACAGGAGTCACCTGAATGATTGGCTCAACTGGAAGTCTAAGATGACTGTCATATTCACATGCCTGGCATCTGAACTGGAATGGCTCACGGCTAGCTGGGCATCTCTCTCTCCATATTGCCTCTCCACATGGCTAGCTTGAGCTTCCTTATAGTATGGTTGCCTCAGAGTGTTGGACCTCTCACATAGTGGCTCACTTCCCCCAGAGTATGCATTTAAGAGACCAAAGCAGAAGCTGCCAGGTCTTGTTAAGGCTTAGGCCTGCAACTGGCACAATGCCATTTCTGTCACATTCTCTGGGTAAAAAGCAAGTCATGACGTCAGCCCAACCTTAAGAAATAAGAGTGGGATTGTATAAGATTGGGAGTTGGAAGAAATTTTTAGAAACAAGTTGGTACACTCACTTGCAAGATGAAGGAAGTGGCCTACACTCCTAAAGGTTTTTATAGTCTATGGTTTTTACAGTATATGATTCTCTGATACAGTCAATACCCATATTTCTTAGAGTCCATTACACCTATCTCGAGGAGGCCTGTTTCTCCATGATATCACTGCCACTCATTTAGCACTAAGCACATGCAGTCTTGCATTATGATTTACCTTATAAATGTAGCTACTCTGACTTCCCAACTTGATTATAAAATCCTCAAGGCCTTTATGCCTCCTTGAAACTCCATTACCTAGTGCACTGACCTATATATCATATTAGGCTTTCAATAAAGATGTGATAATGATGATGATGATGGTGATGATGATGCTGATAGAATCACTGCTGTTAAATTATCCTGTCTACTTAAATGAGTACAAAGCAACCATTTTCAGAGTTGAAAAATAATGTCCCATGCCTTTTGTAATTTTTTACAGGTCTTTTTAAGGTAGACACCTTATGATAGACAAAATATAACTGTAAATATTATTTCCATTGAAGTACAATTTGCTTTAAAGGTGTACTCTTATTTTTTAAAATTTTCTGGTGTGGAAGGGACAGTGTTCTGTGGTTATGAAGCCACTTCATTTTCCTCCTAGACATACAGGAAGGTCACATTTCTTAGTCCCCCTGAGCCTTGGCAGGACCACAAAACTGAATTCTGGTCCATAATCTTGTCATAACCTAGTACAGTCACAAGATAGAAAAACTTGGTCCCTGATTCACTGCTTGGAGCACAGCTACTCAACCAAAAATATCCTCATTGCATTTTGCACATGAATGACAATTAAACTTCCATTGAGTCAAGACACTGGATTTGAGGAGTACTTGTTAAATTTGTTATAGCAGCTAACCTACACTGACTGGTATATCATGTAATTTATTCCCAGAGTCAATCTCATGTGTCATTGTCCTACATCAATACATTAAATTGATGTTTAAATTGAACAGTTTTTATCAATTAATCTATTTCTACAGCATGCTAATGGGAACCTGTAATTCATTGTTTACATATTTCACATTTTACTTTATCAAATTCACAGTATTGTGAATTTAAAGCAGAGTTTCACTAAAACAAAGTTTTAATCAGTTGTATTAAAACAAATTGATTGACCTTGACAATCAATTTCTGCAATGTATTTTCCACTACATCCTCAACAAGATCTCACAGCAAGTTGTGTATATTTGACTCACCAGTGTTGTTACCTTTGCTCATTCCATCCCTCATCTCATTCAATCATTTATTCAAAAGTCATTTGTGAGCACCTGCTATGTGCCAGACATTATCCATGTACTGGATGCTGGAATAAATAGAACATGGTCAAAGGAAAGATAGTCACAACACACTGAGCTCTGGAAGAGGGGGTGAATAAAGTGCAACCAGAATAAAGAGCTGTTTTTCTTAACAACAATGAAAAGGCAGAGACATTTTTACAAAGTTCATGACATCCATAGTATGTTTTGAGAGGTGAATAAGCAGTTCACCAGATAGAGAAGGCAAGGAAAGGTAAATTAGGTATAGGGAATATGAAAAGGCTCAAAGGTGGGAATCATTGTACCTTGTGGCATGGTCCTTACAGTGGTCTAAGAATCTGGTTAGCATGACCCCAGAGAAGACTAGGTAACCAACACAAATTGAGGAGTGATTTTGGGCTGGGTAGCATTATCCTAATCACAAGAGTGATACATGAGATTTGTGTTCATGCCTGATTGTTCTGGAATTTACATTGTTTAACCCAAGACTTAAGTGAAGCACCTAGCCCAAGTGATGTGATTCCTGACATATTTCTACCTAAACTTAAAGGAAGAACTTACCCAGTTTTCAGTAAGACTGGGTCTGCAAGTTAGGCCCCACAAAGGTCTACCATGAAGATCATTTATTCATACATTATTATCCTCTGCTATGCATCTCTTTGGTGAGGATTTTGTAGCCAATAAGATTGCACTTCCATCCACCTTGAAGAAGGTGGCTAGTCCCTCTGCCTTGAGTGCTGACTGTGCTTGACTTCTTTCTGTATCCTTGATTTCCCCCAAACAGCACCAGTGCTTGTTATCTCTGCCCATCAAAGCCAACAAATATCATTTGCCAATTCAGTGGTTGTGCACAGAACACAATGAGTTTGGGAAACTACAATTTGCTCAATATGGCTAGGAATTCACTGGTGATTTGTTAAAAATTATGTAAGAAAAGGAATTCAGGGACCAGATCATGAGGAGTGTTATACACCATGCTAAAGAATTTGAGTGTAATCTTATCAGACCAAAGAAATCCAAGATATGGGTGTGACATGATAAAAACATATTTGAAAAACAAAACAAAACAAAACAAAACACTTTACTGACACTTGAAAGGCATATGTTGTAAGTTCAACCAAGGGGAGACTCTTGAAAAAAAATCTGCAGAGATAATTGACTAAGGGCAGGGGAGTGGAGAGGAGAATACATGTTTCCAAGATATTGAGGGAGTAAAATAAATCAAATCTGATGATTTTAAGTTCAAAGAGGGAGAAATCTTGGATGACCTAGGGGGGATAATGCAGTGTCATAGTGTCATTAGTCAACACTGGGGCTAAAACCTGGAAGAAAAGAAAGAGGTAGGAGTGTGGAAGGTAAGGAGCTTATGTTTAGTATATTGTGATAGGCCTTTGAGATTTAAAGGTGGTAATTGTTCCCAGTTGTAAATGTGGGCTAGAATTTAAAACTAATGTCTTGGTAGAAAAATGGATTTGGGAATCATTTGCACACAGAAATGGTAATCAAAAACTATGCTATTGATTGAACCTAGAGCTAGAGAATATGATGGGCAGTCATCCAAGAAGAGAATCCTGAGAAAAAGGATTATTAAAGAACCAATGGAGAGAGGAGACACCCAACAGAGACCCAAGATATGTCATGAAGGCAGAGTAGAAGGAAGAACAAACACTCATACAAGGATCTTCCTTAGGTCTCCAAATCCCCTTCATCTTTCAAGGCCTAGCTGAAACTTTATGTCCTCCAAAATGTGAAGCCTTCACACATGGTCCTTACTCATCTGATATCTCCTATCCTACATGTATTTCTATCATTCCATATACCAAAGACGACCTGGTAATATTGTCTCCTCACACTAGCTATAGGGAAAGAGGACTATGTCTCAGTCTGTTGCAAATGACAGAAAACTCATATCAGCTTAGGAAAAATTAAGAAAAGGCCAATGGTAGATTCTGCCTTTAGATGTGGTGACACAGGAAACCAAATGTGCTTCTTTCTCTATTTCATGACTGATTTTTCCTGAGATATCTTAATTCTCACGCAAACTATCCCCATAGACTGACACTCACAGTTCTATGCCTACAATTTACTTTTCACCCATCCCAGTGGGAAAAGACGTCCTTATTCTTGGTCTTTCTCAGCACTGATTGGTGCTCATCAGGTCACATGCCTATCTTTAACCAATCACGGAGGTGGGGTAGGGGTGGGTATGCTAGGCTTCAATTGGCAGGGATAGATCATGTGACAGGGAAATAGGAGCCAAGCCTGTTTCATACTGGGAAGACACTGATGCCAACCAAATGACATACACCAAGAAAAAAGAAGGATTATCGGGGGATTGGGTGGGGGTGGGGGGTGAGAAAGAAATCGATATAGGGTAAACAAATAAGAATTTTGTGTAATGAGGCCTGTGTATGCAGTGGGCATTGGACAAATACATCTTGACTGCCTGGTGGTAAGCCAAAATTGTCCAATTTGCTCTCATCGTTAAAAGACAAGAAAATGTATTATTATCAAGAGAAGTTACTTTTGTTTATGTGATAAGGAGGAATCAGAAAGAAGAAGAAACAGTTGATATTTGTGCCCATTAGCACACTGATTGGTGGAGCTAGAGTGAATTCAGAATAGGTGAGAAAGAGACCAGCCAGAATGCTGAGGACAGTGAGGGAGGCACAGGTCTTCCCGGGAGGCTATGGCATTTGAAGGTGAGTGGAGACAGGGGTGCCTTGGTTTGAAAGCCACCAAAGTTCTAAGGCTTCTGGGTAGTGAGAATAACAAGCTTGGCTGTATAAATCAAATCTACATTATTAGAAAAGTTTGACATTTGCTAAATTACCTATGAAAACTTACCCTGGTTGTTAAGTGGAACCAAAAAAAAGTGCGTTCATTTCAAAGCTAAATGTCAGGCTCCCTTAAAGATCTAACACCTACAGATGGGGGAGGGGAGGGCAGGGGAGGAAATGCTGAGCAAATTAAGGGCAATAAACTTTCCAGACATCTCCATCTCCATAACTGCTCAGAGATGTCTCCTGGCATTCTTAACTGGGTAATTCTGTCTTTCTATTATATCTGTCTATCGGCAACCCATTTTTTAAAGGTATGCTCACAGAGAAGCCTTTGAAAACTAAATTGAAACACTGAAAGATAGACACAGCAAAATTGACTCAAACTCATTTTATTTACAGATGCGGCCAGAGGTGTGTTAACAGGGAAGGCAACCAAACAAATCATTCTGGAATACTAAATGAGCAAGTTCTAGAACTGGGACACTATGGCAAACAGCCAAAACTACTCTTTACAAAACTAGAATTAAGAATCCCCTTACCCCTATATGCTTCAATGAGTCAATTATCCATTACTAAATTGCACCATTTATTAGGAATAAAATGGGAAAAATAAATGTACTTTATACTGAAATATATTGCAGGAATGGATCAAGTAAAAATATTTCCGAATCAGTGATTTGTCAGAAAATTTTGCCTTCTAAAGTCTTCCAAATATACCAGTTTCACATAAAGATGGTTATTCCTGAATATTTTACAGATGACAGTTACACTATGCCTTAATTATACTTTTAAAAAAACCCAAAATACATACATGTGTAAGAATGTACATGTACACACACACACATGAGTTTGCTTTATGCAAACATGTTAAAATGTGCCCCAATGTACAACAAACTTTGCCACCAAACCTAAACTTACATGGTGGCTTTCATTTATTTCTTAATGTATGGGAGTTGATGTAGTAAGAACCTTGAGTTTACTAGGAAGACAGTAGGGATGTTCACTCACTCTGAAAAGCTACAGGAAAGGAAATGGAAGCATGAATGCTTCCAAAAAGAGATTCAATGCCTCCAAATACACTTTATGCATGAACATGCATTTTTCCAAACCATGTGTATGAATAGATACTTAATGGCTCTTGGGCATTGTTTAAAATTTTATCTTTTAAATATTTATAATTTAGATTCTGGATAGAATAGAAACTATTTGTACACATATCCACATCCACACGTGCACCTACATCTTTTTTACATTGTGTTCCTCTTTTTTCTTGAAATCCATACTCTGCAGTTGAAAAGAAAATCCTTCTTAACTACCCACGGGACTTCTCCTGTAATCTAGAAGCATATGACCAAAATACTTTAGTGGAACCAAAACTGGCTGTCTTCCATGGGGAAAGGGTGTGGATTTCTAAACCAGTGCCACAGAATTATTTGTAGAGAGACCCCAGGAAAAGGACAGCAAAGGAGCCACCAAAGCCTAGGCCTCACCCATCATGCAGGCACTCAGAGTGACCATGGGTTGAATTAACATGATACCATTGCCTCTATTGGATTAACCTGTTCATTGAGATCTTGTCTTTATGAAGATGGAATGAGTATGGCTTCCTTTCATGCCTTTCCAACCTCTTCAAAAAAAAAGGCCTTGGTTAAAAGGAGAGAAAGAAAATGACACTGAGGTTCATGGCAAGGTCTTCCATCCACAAGCAATGTGGCCACAGAGGCCTCTGATGAGTTGCAGGGATTCATTGCCCCAAGTCACCCTTTCATCCATACTCTTGGGCATATTTTTGCTACCTCCCTGGCATTTGAAAGGTAGGGGAGTCCTAATGCGATTACATATATAACCATCTCAGTCTCTAGGAACAACTCTCTAATAAAGAACAAAGACTCTATTGATTGAAGCAATTGCTATCTTAGGGCTATAAGAGTCTTGATTACATCAACCTAGTTAACAAAATGCCAAAGACCCTTAGAGAATGGCCTATCTTGTTCCCTTTCCCAACCTCGGGTTGTGACCATTGTCTTTTGCTACCTAAGCCCATCTTCTTTGGGGAGAATTCCAAGAATAGCTGTATGGTCACTGAATGTGGTGTTTTTTTTATTTTTTGTCATTGTGTAGACAGCTAGAAAGGGCTGGGGAAAGAAATCGACTTTATTTTTCTACATACTTTTATGATTTATGAAAAATTGATCTACTCCCTTCAGTTAGATAACCATGAGTCAGAGAAATACAGTTACAATAAAGTGGCAGTGTCATTTCTAAAGTAGACCACGCTCCAGTTCACGAATGATGGCCAATTAAAGTAAGTTATTCCTGTCTGGTGGGGCTGTGTGTCAGATGAACTATCACCCAAAATGAATTAAAGCCCAGGCTTGGAAGATTTCCTGTTGACTAGCCTGCGGTATAATTTATAATTACTTCTGTTTACATGATAGGTGGGGCAGAGGTGCCAGGAAGAAAACTGGCCTGGAGTTCACCTGGATATGAGTAAGAGCAATGAAAAGGGCATCTGCTTATTAATGTTTTGATTCATAAATATTTTTCCAGTCATCATCGTGTCAGGGATCTACATGGATATAGATATATGGGGGAATCTCGGCAGAATGCTCAGAACCAAAATATCCAGCACAATGGCTTGCCAGTGAAGTCCAACAACACCTGGACCCAGCTTACATCCTGGAGGACTAGGGTCCATCTTGATGCACTTTCTGTGTTTCAAACTTAATTTTGTCATCATAAGTGACAGGATTCTCTTTTGTAAAGAGTACTTTTTCTCTGTTTTGAGGGGAATTTTCTTCTTTTTTAAATCTCAATTTCTCTAATCTTCCTAAGATCTAAAAGAAGTATACCCCTAGAGTTTCAATTAAAATAAAAGCGACCCCATCCTCAGTCATTCCAACCATACGATTAATTGGGGGAGGAGGGGAGGAAGAAATTCCACTAGGCCTATCCTTAACTCTTTCTATACCTTCAATTTTCTTGTTCTCTTTCTGTCTGTATACCTCTGTATCTCTCTATCTCACACTCTCTCCATATCTCTGTGTTTCTCTAATTTCTCATTCTGTATACTCCCTCTACCTGAAATTCTCTCTTAAACACAGACACAAACACATATTCTCACATACACCCCACTTAAAGCATGAACAGCAACATTAAATCTCCTTTCCTGCCTCCTTTTTTTTTTAAGATTTAATTTATTTTTATTTAAGCCTGGATGGTTTAGTCAGTTAAGCATCCCACTCTTGATTTCGGTTCAGGTCATGATATTATGGCTGCTGAGTTGAAGTCCCACATCAGGCTCTCTACTGTCAGCACAGAGCCTGCTTCAGATCCTCTGTCCCCCTCTCTCTGCCCCTCTCCCTCCCTCTGCCCTTTTCCTTCTCTCTGTCCCTCCCCCGGCTCAGTCTCTCTCTCTCTCTCTCTCTCTCTCTCTCTCTCTCTCTCTCTCTCTCTCTCTTTCTCAAAATAAATAAATAAACTTAAAAAAAAAAAAAACCTCAATCCCACAACCATGAGATCATGACTTGAGCCAAAATCAAAAGTCAGACACTCAACTGACTGAGCCACACAGGTCCCCCACTTGCCTGCATTCTTAAACATGGCCCTACAATATGAGTTTTCCTGGAGCCAGTTGAGCCAAAGAAAACTGGCTCCTACACTTTTCAGATCTGTTTAGCTGAGGCCTTTTGTCCCTGTGCTAGAGATTGCTCCATCCCAGGCCCAGATAACAGCCCTATGTCTAATCAGCACGAATGTAAAGGCCATTGACCTGAGGATGAGACATTCAATATCAAGCAGGCCTCCCAGCTAATTCTTTCTTTCTTAAATTGTGGTAAGAACACTTAACATGAGCTCTACCCTGTTAACAAAATTTTAAGTGCACAATATGGTATTGTGAATTCTAGGCATTATGTTGTATAGCAGACCTCAAGAACTTATTCATTTTCACCCACTGGACAGCAACTCTTCATTCCCTGCTGCAGCATCTGAAAACCACCATTCTATTCTGTTTCTATGAGTTTCACTATTCTAGATTCTGTAAACAAGTGAAATCATGCAGTATTTTTCCTTCTGTGGCCTGCTTATTTCACTTAACATAAGGTCCTTAATGTTCATCCATGTTGTTACATATGGTAGGACTTCCTTTTCTTAAAAGGCTGAATAATATTCCATTGTATGGATATATCACATTTTCTTTATCCATTCGTCCATCAATGGACATTTAGGTTGTTTCCATATCTTGACTATTGTGACTAAGACTGTAGTGAACATGGGGAATCAGATATCTCTTCAAGATCCTGATTCCAATTCTTTTGGATACATACCCAGAATCTAGGCACATTAGATTAGAACTCATGCCTGGTTCTCTGCTTCTCCTGATGCAAACCTTGATGAACCCATTTTCCACATACCCCTGTGACCATCCTACCCTCAAATCTGTCTAGTTTGCTGACCCCTCCCCACCCTGCCTGGCCCATCTCCGATGTCAAAATGATGCTGACACCTAAGAAAGATGGAGGGTTAAGTTTTCTCAACATGAAAGTCATTCCTTTCTCATAGAAAGCACACACTAATCTCCTTCTTGGCCTTAAATATAAATGAGGAAACTCCTTCACCATGGACACACTGTGGATCTCTGCACAAAGTGGAGAGCTCTATGTTAGATTTTCTTCACACATTATAACAGGGGCAAGAGCTAAGCTTGGCTGTGAGCAGAGATGCTGTCCTTAATCCCTAAAGCCTCATAAATAATCAGATTCCATGAAAGGCTGGGTAAAGAGTCTCAGAACCCCAGGTACCTACTTGGCCTTCTGAATAAAAATCTCTTCTCACTGTGAAAGGACAGTGGCTGTTAACCCTTTCATGTCAAGATTGTGTCTATGTGGGGGTGTATTTAAGTGCTATCAACCATATCCTTGAAAGCTGAAATATTTACTCATCATGTCATTTTATATCCCCAACACAGGATATCAAGAGTCTCAGGATTCACAAAATTTTTTGTACCCAATGCTATGACATCTATTTCCAATGAGTCCTCCTATAGCCTCATTGTATAGCAATGGGAAAGGAGTTCCGACATCCCTGGGAAGCTTATAATGAAACCATATTCATAAATCTGTTCACTCTTTCCACCACTTTGCTTTTACCAGGATTCTTGTAAATGTGCTCTCTCTGTCTTACAGTTCATATATTAAATGAATAAGTAACAAAAGGAAAAATGCTGGGCTTCAGAGCACATTGCAGGCCAAAAGGTGAAATGGTCATAGAAATTACTTGTGCTTGTTACTGCCAAACTCTGGGGTGTGGCTGCCACAGCTTTGCGGGTGGTCGGGGTGCAGGACCCCTCCCTGGGGTCTTGATCCCCTGGGCAAAATCTTCCAGCAAAGCAAAGGAACGTAGTGTATGTCAGTTACTATGTCCATGGTTAACGTTTCATACAGTCCAACTCAAGGCAAATAAATATTTCAGTGAATAGAACTGCCCTGTGATATATGTGAATGTCACTGAATTAAGAAAGCCACTAAATTCACTGCAGTCACAGAGAAGTAGGAGGAAAGGACAGGAGAGAATAGGTTGATTTATTCCCTCCTCAGCTCTTCCAAGATCTTTGCTCTCCCCTCTATTTTTTCCCTCTCATATTTCTCCATGCGTCTCCTCAAATGTTTCCCTTGATTTTATCATCATTACTCTTATTTTCTTTATTCAGACTCCTGAAACAGAAATAAGAGTAACACGAGTGTGAATTTGTACATGCTTTTTTCCAGAGGAGAACCTAAACGCAGAGCAATAAACACTTCTCCTAACCTCTTTCCGGCCCCCTCCTGCCCCCAGCTGAGGGTTTCAAACACTTCTGGGAATGCAGAAAGCTTTCATTTGTTTAAGCAGAGACAGGGCACAGGGACTAGAAATTGGTAGTAAATTCCACAATTAGGGAACAGAGCTGCTAAAAGCTCTTACTCAAAGGGACTTGAGATTATACTGTGAAGAAATTAAATTGCCTGCTGCTTCCCTTCTCACCAGGTGACCAGGGGCATATGGTGACAAAAGAGTAATCAAATATATTCAGTCCAATTTGGGGTTCCAAAAAATGTTGGAAAAACTGAGAATCCAACATTGAATTTTTAAAAACTGCAATTCCAACCATTGGAGGGAAGGGGGGCTTGACATCTAATACTTTTTCAGAACACGGGGATCTGTTCTTTGAGCAACCTACTTCCAGTAAATGCCACACTTTGGCACTTGTGCAAGTGGAGAGTTACAACCCTTCAGTCTCAAAATACCTAAAGCCTTAATTAACCTCCCCATATCTTCTGTGAGGCTGCATTCTCACCTGGCCAGATTTGCATAAACGATATACAGTTTGAGAGAGAGAGAGAGAGAGAGAGAGAGAGCCAGGAGACACAGATGTCCACTCAAGGATCTGATGACAATGGGGCACCAAAGGCTGCTTTACTTCAAGATGCTCTCCAGACATTTTTATCATATTGAGTTGCCAACAAGAGCTCAGCCCAAGCAACAAAATTCCTACATCATCAAATTAGGTGATCTTTCATGTAGGAAATTCATAGGCTAAAAGAGAACAAGGACTGAAATCCAGTCATTTAATTAAGGAGTTACATCACCTTTGCCTGGATTATAGCGAAAAACTCTAGCATGGCCCTCATCAAGCTAAACTGCCCAAGGGGACCTACTAAAGTGCCATGTCATGTGGATTTGGCAAGGTCACACAATGACATAACAGTGAGACATAAACTGCCCAGACTACTTGGACCAGCACAAGGCTAGAAGTTGGTCAGTTCATGGTAATCAGTGGGTTTTACCAAACCCCAAAGGCGTGAGCCTCCAGGAACTGAAAAGCACATCCTAACAGCAGCCTGTCAACCATGAATCTGTAAGGTCACACAGACTGGATTTCCATGTCTGGTTCCCTTTCTGTGGCAATCTACCCTGTCCTATAGAGTGTCTTTTCAGCCCCCAGAATGTAGAAGACTCCCACTCCCACCCCATCAGGAGGTTTATTTATTTACTGAACTTCTTACAAATTGCTGCAGGGAAAACAGAGAGAGGACAACAATTGAGCAACTTATACAGTTCTTAAAATCATCATTGTCTATAACGTAATCCTGATTCTGGTCTTAGTTGCTCCTCCAAAAGCTTTTTTGACTTTACGTTTTCCTTTGTTGTTGAGGTATCTAACCTGCACCCCTTCACACACACCATTTGTGAGTGGTCAGAGAAGTCATCATATTTTCCAGCTCCTGCAGGACCCAGTCCCAGGAGTGCTCTCTTCTAGGGACAGACCTGAATATGCAATCAAGATAGTACAGTAAGCTGTCATTGATGTTATGGGCTCCTCTCTTGCTCAAGAGGGTAACAGCATTTTGGGAACATCCCAAGCTGAATGCACTCCTCCAAATGGCCTGTAGGCCACACCCTCACATGCCAATAAAGCAAACAACACCTTCTATATAGGTAGGAATGTCTGGGATACTATATATTGGTAAAAATTCACTTTCAATTTTAGGAGTGGTCTATTTGGAAGTCTATTACATTTCATCATGTGACCAACCCTAAGCCAACATTTCTAAACCATATATATAATGTAAATTTACCCACAGACCTTTCCTATGATTCAGCAATTCCACTCTCAGGTTTTATTCCATAGAAATGAAAATAGAAAACCCCACCAAAAGTCTTATACAAGAATATTTATGGCAGCTTTATTCATACTGGCCAAAAATGGAGAACACTCCAAATATCCATCAACAAGAGATTTGAGAAAGACACTACTATATAATCATACAATAGAATACTATTCAACAATAAAAAGAAACAAACTTAGGGTGCCTGGGTGGCTCCGTTGGTTAAGCGTCCAACTTCGGCTCAGGTCATAAACTCACAGTTTGTGAGTTCGAGTCCTGCATCAGGCTCTGTGCTGACAGTGTGGAGCCTGGAGCCTGCTTTGGATTCTGTGACTCCCTCTCTCTCTCTGTCCCTCCCCCACTCGCACTCTGTCTCTGTCTCTCTCAAAGATAAATAAAACATTAAAAAAAAATTTTTTTTAAAAAGGAACAAACTTGATTTACTCAACTCTACAAATTAATCTTGAAAACCAAATGTAACACTGGGTGAAAGAAACTAGTGAAATTCAAGAACAAACAAAACTATTCTGTAATGATGGAATGAAGAGGAGTGATTGACTGAAGGTGGGGGGAGCTGACAGGAAACAGGAGAGAGTTTCTAGAGTGATGCAAATGTTTTGTATCTTGATCGGGATGTATGTTACACGGATGTATATACATCCATTGACCTATGAAATTAATATCCATGCATTTCACTCCTTTCAAATGATATCTCCATTATGAAAAAAGATTTAATCAAAACCATAATATTGGCATATCTGGAAACTATATTCCATAACACAGATGGGTTTTATACACTTGATGCAAAAAAGTTCACTTTGTGTTATTAAACAGTTCATCATTAACTCAGTCTTTCTGAGTGTCCTTGTAACTTCTGGTTAAACAAACATCCCAACATCTTGACAGTACATTCTACAATTGGTAGCTAGAGAACCTTAGGTGACACCCCAGACCTTCCTATCAGTGCACACTAGCAGAAACACACCCAATCAAATCAACTATAAGGAAAAGGAAAGAGACCAGGGGCTGTGTTTTAGGATCTACCAAATGTCTCCATAGCACTGAGTGCATCTGAAACAGTCCCCAAATCCACCTACAAAACAAAACAAAACAAAACAACAGAAAAACGAGAGAAAGAGCTAGAGTTGGCAGCATTCAATAAATCATTAAATACTATCAGCATTGTTTTCTGCTTGGGATGAGCGTTAAGCCTTGATTGAAATTTCTCCAATAAATCAATTGGAGCAAGGTGATTTTGTAATTACCCATAAATAGCATTTCCACCCTTATATCTTAGACAGAAAGCTAGAATTTGAGAGCTGCCGGCAATAAGACAAGCCTCAGATGGCAATACAGCAAACATGTAATGGTACCAGCCTTAATAATATAAGAGCAAGTCCAGATTTAAAGAAAATCATCACGACTTAAAAAAGAAGTACTGTCGTTGCCAGGGAATATTCTCATATAAGCAAAACAGGATTGATTTTAATGCCTCCATGCTTAGGTCTACCCTTGGAAAAGTAAGCACAGACAGAGAAAAATCCAGAGAAGTACATACTCAAGGGATTCTGTCTATCCCTATTGGTTGGATTTTGTGAGTAGGATAACTATGGTGATTTATAGTCTTAATACAAATGCACTGAATATTCTAATTTATACATCTTTTTCAGCTCTAATTGCTCGTCAGTTTGAAAGGCAAAATGTTTGTGGGAGCCTCATTTCCTTCCAATGACATATTATGGGCTTAAATGTCATAATTAGAGAGAACTGCATGGGTCTTTAACTTCCTGGTCAGGACCCAGCCAGCCACACTCAATATTTTCAGGTAATAGCAAAAAGATTTAGAATCTTAATTAAAAATATTATTTCCTTCATATTAGAACTAAAAACAGAATGCTAATCAATGAATGAATTTACTGTTTTCACTCTGCTTAAGAATATAGGCTAAATTATCTTTATGAGGTCAAGTTATGAGTCTTAACCTATTTATGAAATAAAGTGTGGAGAATTAAGATGTGAACTCTCTTTTTAGTAGGTCGCTGTAGCAGATGGTATTGGTGCTCCAATAATGGTGACCTGCTGCAAGCATCTGCCAGCTTCCTGTGTAAAGACTTTCTCTTTGCTCCCCACTCCCCACCCCCCACAGGGTTGGTCAGAATTGCTGGAAAGTTAATACCTCCAGAAACCAGCATCAGTAGATAAGGAACAAGAATTGGTGAAGACCTACCCCAAGCTTCTCACCATTTAGGTGGAACATCTTTGAAGTGCTCTACACTGCCCCCTAGAGATCCCAAGTGGTATTGAGCCAAGGTTACCCAGGCTGTAATTTGTCCTTAACACAGCCTGGGCTTCCTTCCTTTCCCTGTACCAACCCTTCACTGCCCTGTAGGGTACATCCTGCAATCACAACCCATATAATTGACTTTCACTCCAATCTTAGTCTCAGAGTCTGCTTCTTGGGGAATCCACACTTAGATAACCATAAACAGGGTTTTGGTTATCTGACTTTGGTTAGACCCCAGCCTAGCTGCCTAGATCTTGATAAAAGCTCTCAGCGATTCAAGAAAAGTAAAAAAGAGGCTCCCTCACTGATCTCTCTCTCTGAAGTATCAACTGCTCCTGTGATAGAACAAAATGGGAGAAATCCAGACTGAACTTCTAATTATAGACAGTGGGGGACTGTCTGGTTGTCTGACATTAAACTCAGATCAGGGAAATTATTTTTCCTCAACTATGTAGGCCAAAATAACATTTCCCTATAGTGTTAACCCTACTCAAGAACAGGGGTATGGCATGCCAGCAGGAAGACAATTGTTCATCCTAGCCCTCTTGGAGTAATTTTCATTTTTTATTTTTTTGCTTTTTAAAAACATTTTATTTAGTTATTTTTTAAAATTTTTTTTAACATTTATTTATTTTTGAGACAGAGAGAGACAGAGCATGAATAGGGGAGGGGCAGAGAGAGAGGGAGACACAGAATCGGAAGCAGGCTCCAGGCTTTGAACCATCAGCCCAGAGCCCGACGCGGGGCTCAAACTCACAGACCATGAGATCGTGACCTGAGCTGAAGTCGGACGCTTAACCGACTGAGCCACCCAGGCGCCCCTTATTTAGTTATTTTAAGCAATCTCTACACCCAGCATAGGGCTCCGACTCACAGCCCCAAGATCAAGAGCTGAATGCTCTACCAACTGAGCCAGCCAGGAGCCCTTCTTAGAGTAATTTTTAAATAGCATATCTCTGTCAGGACATTTTCTCCCATTTCTGTCCCTATTAGCCAGCCTGTCTGGTCTACGTGCCCATTTCATCCATCAGGATAGTTGGTGGATTCCAATCTAAGACCCTTCATTAGTATTTGGAAGTATCTGGAACTCTTTGATGCCTGTGGAATTCAGAATGGAAAGAATCACAGCAGAGTGTTGGAGGTGACACTTCCTATTCACCTTCAAAGAAAGAAATAGTAGCCAGTCAAGGATCCAAGAGATAAAGACAATAGATTGTTTTTAGCAGACTGGAGGAGACCCTGTCCGCATATTCCTTAGGCAGGGCCATGTGTGTGGAAAGGAAACTGGACCGGGATTAGGAGGTGTAGGTCTCATCCCCACTCAGCAGGAACAAACTGTGTGACATCTGTGGGCCCACTCATCCATTCTTGGCCTTGGACCCTTCCTTTCTGAAATAAAAGGAAGTAAACTAAAGAATTCTTCAGCTCTTTAATTCTATTCTCTAAGAGTGATGTTAATTTATTATTCAAGTAAGTGATGTAATTGTGAAAAAGTGTGTGTGTGTGTGCGTATGTGTGTGTGCGTGTGTGTGTGATAATCTCCTAGACTTGAATGTGTCTTAACTGATGAATATTAGTTTAGGAAATTGTGACTTTTGTCATTCAAAGGCACCCAAACCTAATGGCTTTAAGAAATTCCCGTAATAGCCTTGCTGGTGAAATTCAGAAAATCTCTCTTTCAGCAAGGTAAATCCAGAACCTGGGAACAGGAAATGTAAAGGGAAAAGATGTTCAAGACTTTACAGGAGAT
This sequence comes from Felis catus, assembly GCF_018350175.1. NCBI lineage: Eukaryota > Metazoa > Chordata > Mammalia > Carnivora > Felidae > Felis > Felis catus. Next base: position 37,744,349 of record NC_058370.1, on the reverse strand, counting down.
AGGAAGTTTGATGATAAAGTTAGAAATACACATTTTGACAGAAAGTGTCCTCTAATCACCATGTGAGTTGGGAATATATACAATTAATATTTTTGTGCCCAAGCCACTCGTAGTAGCAGCAAGTGAGATTTGGGGTAGATGTGGGGCTTTGGGCCCATCTCTGGCTTCCCATTCTACTGGTGGATACACACATTCTCAGATTTCTGATTTGTATGTAAACTGCTTTTCAAATCAACCACAGATATGCATGCTAGCCCTTACCCCGCCCGTTTCTCCACAGTTTGCTATACCTACAACTCCATGTAAAAATTGTGAACACATAATCATGTCAACCTACAGAGGTAGATGCTATACTCCTTTCACAGGTGGAGAAAGTAAGGTTCAGAAATATTAAGGAATAATAGTAGCTAAGACTCTAACCCATATCATTGTGGCTCCAAAACACAGGTAGCATTTTTCTCCTTTGAATATTACTCATTTTATTTTTCTTATTACATACATAATAATGCTCACTAAATGATCCTCATGCAAAATAGAAGGACAGGGGCACCTGGGTGGGTGAGTCGGTTAGGCGTCTGACTTTGGCTCAGGTCATAATCTCATGGTTTGTGAGTTCGGGCCCCGTGTCGGGCTCCATGCTGACAGCTAGGAGTCTGCTTCAGATTCTGTGTCTCCCTCTCTCTCTGCCCCTTCCCCACTCACACTCTGTCTCTGTGTCTGGCTCTCTCTCTCTCAAAATAAGTAAACATTAAAAAATTAAAAAAAAAATAGGACATACAAAAAATAAGATAATCATTGTTTAACTTTAGACTCCTGACCTTTTGAAAGGCATTTGTGTCATATTAAAGACTTTATTTTTATCTAGTCATATAGGTGGGTCTCTCACTGGTCAAATATATATAGATATTCCCCTAGAATATCTGCTAACTTTTCTTCTTCTACATTTGCATATTTGATGCATTTGGGAGTTATTTTTATATGGCAGTGAGACATGGATGTAGTTTTATTTTCTTCTATACATAACCAATGATCAAATAAAGCATCTTTTCCTAGTGAATTGAAATTCCACCTTTGCCATATGTCTAGTTCCTATTAGTAGATAGTTCTAATTCTCCACCATTTTGTACATTCATCTATTTGTCTGCTCTAGTAGCAAGTTTTTTTTTTTTAATTTTTTGAAGTTTATTTATTTATTTTGAAATAGAGACAGTGTGAGTGGGAGAGGAGTCGAGAAAGAGGGAGAGAGAGAAAATCACAAGCAGGCTCCACACTGTCAGCACAAAGCCCAAAGCAGGGCTTTGACTCAAACGGTGAGATCATGACCTGAGCCAAAACTGAGACTTGGACACTTAACCCACTGAGCCACCCAGGTGCCCCATAGCCAACAGGTTTTGATTATTACAGTGAGCTGAAAAATGGCCCTCCAGAAATAGCCACACTTTAATCCCTGGAACTTGCTAATATTCTTTTTTTGGAAAAAGGGTCTTTGCAGATATGACTCAGTTAAAAATTGGGGGATGAGAAGATTACCCTGGATTCTCATTGTGGACCCTATATGCCATCACAGGTGTTCTTATAAGAGGAGACTGAAGTTACCAAGACAGAAGAGGAGGAAGGAGGCAGTGTGAACAGGAAGGTAGAGACAGGAATGGTACAGCCACAAGTCAAGGACTGCTGGCAGCCAGCAGAAGCTAAAAGAGGCAAGGACAGGATTCCCCACCCCACTCTGACCCCCACCACTGCCCCACTGCACCCCACCCCCAGCCCCCTGAGCCTCCAGAGGGAGCAGGATCCTGATAACATCATGATTTCAGACTCCTGCCTTCCAGAATTGGGAAAGAATAAATGTCTGTTGTTTTAACCCACCAAGTTTGTAGTAGTTCGTTACAGCACCATACAGGAAACGAATATAGTAACTTTTTGCATTTTTAATAAATGTTAACTCAAGTTCCTAGACATTACTCTTCTCCAAAATTGTCTTGGCTTTCTTAATCATTTAGTCTTCCAATGGAATTTAATTATTTTGACCAGGTCCAATTCAGATTGAAATTGCATTAAATTTGTATATATTAAATTGGAATGAATTAGTATTTTTATAATCATCCTCACATCCAGGAAGATATTTTCCTCATTTATTTTTGTCTTATTTTATATCCTTGGGTAAGATGTTATTGTTTTTTTTTTTCCATCTGACCTATGTTTTTTCTCACTTTATTCATTAATAAATATTTTCTGTTTTGGTCACTATTATGAATAATAGTTCTTTCTTATTAATAACTTGATATTTCAGTTATGGAGAAAACCTAATGATCGTGTATATTCATCCTATCCCTCTCAATCTCAATTTCCCTGTTATCTTAGTGATTTTAGTAGTTATTTTAGTTGAGACCTTTTGAATTTGGTAAGGATACAATAACTAAGTCTCTTTCTATGCTGTATTTATGCAGATTTTTGTATTTACTAGTTTTATTGCATCAACTAGCATTTGTCAAACATTATTCAATTTTAATAGTAATAGAAGTTATCCCTAATTTTTCCACATTTTAATGGAGTTAGCTTCGGGGTTTTACCATTTTTTCCCATGATTTCTTTTTTTTTAATTTGCTTGTAATATTTATATATTTTTGAGAGAGAGACAGAGTGCCAGCAGGGGAGGGGCAGAGAGAGAGGGAGACACAGAATCCAAAGCAGGCTCCAGGCTCTGAGCTGTGAGCACAGAGTCCAATGCAGGGCCGGAACCCTGGAACCCTGAGATCATGACCTGAGCAGAAGTCTCCGACTGAGCCACCCAGGCACCCCCATGTTTTCTGTTAAGTAAATAGTCCTTATCATGTCTACTTCTTTCCTTCTGTTCAAGTTTTACTTAGAATTTTTAAGAGGAATGGGTGCTGGAACATTTTAAATACTCCTTCAGTATATATGCTATATCGTATATATGCTATAATCATATAGCTTTCCCTCTCTTTAATTTCTTGAGGTAAAAAGCTGGGTTGATATAGTTCAAAACTTGAAATCTCTCTGAATTCTTTGAAGAAATACTATTTGGGTGTGGCATTAATATTCTACTATTGATTGGAATCCCTTTACTAACACTTTGCTTCAGAAAATCTGCATCTATACCCATGAGTAAATTAATTAAGAGCTTTATTTTGAACCTTACCAGATTTTGGTATTAAGATTACGTACATTTAATAAGTTGAGCTGCATAGCTTTCTATCACTTCACTGCAGTCTCTAATCACTTAAATTACAGAGAAATTTTCATATTTTTAGAAGTTAGATTAAGTTTACATTTACTAGAAAACTATCTGGGCCTAGTGTTTTTTTTTTTAATGTCAGATACTTAAGTATTTGACCATCAATTTACTGGTTATTGGCCTACCCAGATATTTTAATTCTTGTTGAATCCATTCTATTCAATTATACTTTTTCAAGCAATAACATTTGTGACAACATATTCATGTGTAATATTCTCCGATACATTTTTAAATCTCTCACAAATCAGTGATTTCTCTCCTTCCTCGTGCCACAGAGTGCACATTTTTGCCTTTCTTCTCACCACTCATGCTTGCCAGTCTATCTCACTCATCTCTTCAGTGAAATTGCTTTTTGTTTGATGTTTCCTTTCTATTATTTTTTCTATTTCTTTAATAAATCAATTGCATCTTTCCTCTTCACTTATTTTTTTTTACTTTATTTGTCCTTTAGATTTCTTAATTTGAAAATGAAGTTCACTTATTTGTCATCCTTTGTAAATAATAAAAGCAATAAAGACCTATTTTTGCCTAATATAGTTTTAACACTATCCCATAGTTTTTTTTTTTCTTTTGTACAAGTGATCTTTTTACATTATTTTCCAAATACCTCAAATAGTGTGTAATTTCAGTTCAATTTCCTTATTGATCCAGTAATTATTTAGAAGAATAGTTTTAACTTCAATTTAGTTAAGGTGTTTTCTGGCCTTTTTAGTACTGATTTCTAGCTTAATTGCAACTAATCAGTGAATATAGTCTATAAAATGTCTATTTAGGATATTTTGTTAAGATTTTCTTTGTGGCTGAATACATGATTGACACTAGTAGTTGCTCTATCAAAATAGGGAGGAAGGTATACTGCTTCTAGATCACAAAGAAAAAGGTCTATAGTTACTGTTTGTAGCGTCCATATCCTACCATGTTTCTACTACAGTTTAACGATTATGTTCTTCAACACATTGTTTCTTACTTTTTGTTTATTTGATAGTTGAAACACAGAAGCCACTTATCAACATCTGCATTCTAATTGTACTTTGTCACAGTTTCCTTAAATATCTACTTTGTTTTGTTTCATTCTGTATTTGGCAGATGTGATGGCTTGATGGGTACATTTTTACAACTATCATATCTTCTTTGCTGAATAAAAATTTTACCATTATCTGTTTTTCTCCTTTTCCCTATTTGATGCTTTGTCCTTGTATTTCATTTTGTTAAACATTAAGAGTCTCCCATTTGCATCATTTTGAATTGATTTCCTGGATATTTTTGGTAAGCCCTTTATCATCCGTATTTTATTATCACTTGGTTTTATGTATAATAGTCCTAAATACCATGTAGTTGATTATTTTCAACGTGTGCAATCTGATCATCTTTCCACTCTGAAAGGGGAATTTGGCTGATTTAAATTTATTTTATTAAATTTATTTTTATAAATTTATAAATTTATTATTTACATAATAAATAAAAATAAATCTATTTATAATAATAATATGATAATAAAATAAAATAAATCTATAAAAATAAGTTTTTGTAAATTTATTATTAATAGTATATTTGTCCAGATTATTTTAGTTTTGCCCTCTGTTGTGTTTTCTTTTTCCCTATAACTATACATGCATAAAAGCAGGGGGCATTGCTGGTCTTGTCATTCTGTACTTCACATATTTCCTATCTTGAGATCCATGTTGTGAATCAATTCTTATTTGTTAGACTGTGTCCTTAAATATTTCCCTCAAGGTTCATGAAGTTTTATTTTCTAGAAATACTCTCTCTACACTTCTCTCTGGGACTTTGCAACTCTGAGAATAGATGCCCTGGCATTTGATATTTTGGCTGGGTATAGGATCATAGAACCCTAGTTTTCTCTAAATTGCTTGTTAATGAGAAGTCCAGGGCTGAGCATTCCAGGTGCAAGTGCCAACCCTCTCCCCTTACAAGGACCAGCAACAGCACAGCCCACTGGTGCTTCTCCTCTAGAATGACAGAGTCACAGGCTCAGAAAGTACCTCCAAAGGCTCCAAGTATGTACGTGCATCTTCCCTCCAAGGCTTCTGCTGGGTGGGCCTCCCTAGAGAGCAGCAAATCTATGGACTTCAAGGTGGACCTCCTAGAATGAGCCAGCCACCTCTGTGTGGGGTCCTGGGCTCTCCTTCCCACTGGCTCCCTGGAAAGTTCTGGAGCATGTGTGGCCTCAGATATTCCCTTCCAGTTCTCAGACTATTTTCTTTCTACATAGAGGAAGCAGCAGGGGTAGGGGTCCAGAGAGTAATTCTGATATATGCCCCAGGGTGTCATCATGCCTGTATACTGCATATTTGTATGACTTTTTCATTTTAAGTGTATTTATTTTGAGAGAGAGAGAGCCAGCAGGGGAGGAGGAGACAGACAGGGAGAGAGAGAAAGAGGGAGAATCTCAAGCAGGCTCTGTGCTGGTAGCACAGAGCCCGATATTTGGCTCAAAATCACAAACGGTTAAGATAACGTCCTGAGCCAAAGTCAAGAGTCAGACGCTTAACCAAGTAAGCCACCCAAGAGTACCTATTTGTATGACTTTTATATATTTTTTCTCATTTTACCCTCACCATAACCTTCAAAATAGAGAGGGAGACTATTTCACCCCATATTACAGAGGAGAGCATAGAGGCTCAGGAAGTGGTCAACTTATCCAAGTTCTCATAGCTAGTGAGTCATCAGGACAGAACAGAACAAGTGTTCAAGTGTTCTGGCACCTAGTCCAGTAATTTCATTACCCTAGTGGTTTTCCAAAAGTGCAGTTTGCTTTACTCAGTTCCCAAACACATCAAAAAATACGGCACCAGCGGTAAAAATCTCTTATCCTGTTATCTTAGCAGCAAAAAAATAAAAAAATAAAAAAAGCAAATAAAATTCTCAGATATTCAATAGCTGTTCCTCCTTTTAGTCCGCCATATTTTTTTTCTTCATATTCATTATTGCTACTCAGACAGGTGTTCAGCTCTATGCACAAACCTGTGAGGGGTTTAAGAGCCCACATGATTCTCTTACTTCTTCTGGTGTTATGCCCAGAATTCGTGATCCCCAAAGACCACCAGGGAGCCGAGTCCGATGCAAAAGCAAAGAGCCTTTATTCGAGCTAGCTCGAGCTCAATCCCCTACCTGCACCGACGCAGCGGTGAGATACCAGGGAAAGAGCACGAGTTTCAAAAGGACAAAGGTTTTATTGGGGCCTGGGGGCAGTTGGTGAGGTAATGGCTGTGGCCTCAGCTGATTGGCTGGGGAGGGGTCCTGGGGAAGGGTCTGGCAGGTGAGGGAGGGTTTACTCAAGGGGAGGAGGTGTGGTCAAGGTGAAGGACACAGAACAAGATGGCGAGGGGAGGAGGTGTGGTCAAGGTGAAGGCAAGGTGAAGGACACAGAACAAGATGGCGAGGGGAGGAGGTGTGGTCAAGGTGAAGGACACAGAACAAGATGGCGAGGGGAGGAGGTGTGGTCAAGGTGAAGGACACAGAACAAGATGGCGAGGGGAGGAGGTGTGGTCAAGGTGAAGGACACAGAACAAGATGGCGAGGGGAGGAGGTGTGGTCAAGGTGAAGGACACAGAACAAGATGGCGACGGCTGGCGTAGGCCCGCCCTTTCACTGGATCAAAGAAAATTGTGGAAAATTATCTCCTGCATCATTTATAATTATCATTAATAAGATTTGTATCAAAAGTTGCTCTTTTCTGGGAAGAAACACAAGCGGGGTGTGCAGCCCAGTGAGAAATGACATCATTCCACGATGTAAGTTTGCAGCACAAACATCGTCGTTGCTAATGGGGTACACAATCATTAAATTCTTCTCATGCTGGAGGAAGTCTAATATTTTATAAAAGCACACTACTGCTACTTATGCAGAGAAGTTGAAGAAAAGTGGATCTGAGCCAGCGCGTTAGCTCAGTGCTTCCCAAAGTTAAATGCACATCAGGGCCACCCGGGGGGGCTTGCTGAAACACAGCTTTCTGGACCCCTTTCCCAGAGATTCTGATTCAGCAGATCTGGGGTGGCCGGAGATTCTGCATTGCGATGAAATTCCTAGGTGGACTCTTACAAGGCCCTTTCTATTCGCATACGGTCCTTCTCCCTCCCATCTCTGAGCCCTGAAATCTTTCTAGTTTTTAATAGCCCTTCACAATTCCTGGCTGAAGTGAGAACTGCTGAAGGTAGCACCGTTTTCCAGAGTGTTTTCATTTTAATAGGATATACCTGAATACCAACGAGCTCAAAACTAATACAAAAAACCCTGGGAAAACGTATGCATAAATGGAGATTCTACCTGTCCTGCACCACACTCAGACTGAGAGACCAAGGTGACTGCACACCTGATATGCCATTCAAGCTGAGGCTCCTTTGTTTCAGAAGGGGTTCAGCATACTAGGGAGAGGCAAGCGGAGATGGAGAGTGCTTAATTAGTTTTTTTTAAAGAGGCACCTTCTTGAAAGTATGCACTCATGTGCTGCCGGCTTTAGAATTGATAATGCATATTTCATAAAGGAAAGGAGAAACTGTCTTAAGGTGGGGAGGGGGGTAAGGGTGGCAAAGGGAAGTAGGAAAGTACAAATATATGAAAGAACACTCAATGCATTTTCCTCGAAATGCCCAAATTCAAAAAGACTCCAGAGAGATGTGTGAAAACCTCAGCAGGAGATCTCTTGCTTTGTAGAGGAAAGGTTCTGGAATAGTTGAGAGATACTAGGCATAATTGAGAGATATGAGGTAATGATAGTGTTGCCTCTGTCCAAAAATAATCAAAATTGTAACAACCCTGAGGGGTCAGACCTTGGCTTTACTTTTTAGCAGGCAGAGATATTAAGCCTTAAGGGTAAAAACTCTGTGATATCTAGCTTCATCGTTTACTTTCAGATGACCCAGAGAAAGACCACAGGACTGCCCACTAACCTTGGGAATGCACCTGGATTTGACTTTGAATGCCAAGAGCTCTCAAAAGAGGTCATGGGACAGGGGTCTGGGAAATGTTTGGCCCCTTTTGTTCAAAGTTAAGAGTCAAAATGTTTCTCTTGGTCAATTTCCCTTCAAATTCTGTTTCTAGTAGCAAAATTCCTAGTTTATACCATATCACAATAATCTGGCTATATTTTTCACTCACTGACTGATCTCTAAATTCCTTGAAGGTAGCAGCTATGTCTAACGAATTTCTTTGTCCCTAGTCTATACTATAGCACCTGAAACCACAGAGGGGGTGAATATCGCTTCATGTTGTGGTTCCACTGGGTCAAGATAGTATCCATATATTAAGCTATTTCTATGTCTGATGAATGCAACTGAGAAGGAAGGAGAATGAGAAAGTGGAAACTCATAATATTAATAACCCTCATATTTTGAGTGCCTGACACATGCCAGCAATTTGCATGTTCCAGCTCATGCAGTTCTGACAACTCAGTGAAGCAGAAGTGATACTGTCGTGCTATAGATGTAGAAACTGAGTCTTAGAGATAGTGATGAGGGAGCATAAGGCAAGCTGACACCCTGAAAACACCCCCTCCATCCACCCAGGTGGGATCTGTGTGACATTCCTCAGGCACTCCTGGCTGCCCAAGGACAAAGGAAAGGAAAGAAAACAAATGGTTAAACTGACAGTCTCCATCAGTTCACAAATATCTTAGTAAATTACAAGAAAAAGGCAATCTTATCAATAGCCTAATTTGCAGAAACCTATAGACTCCTTTCCTGGAGCCCCAACATCTCCGTCCCTTCCATAGTGATGTGAGAAACAAAGGGAGGAGGAAATGGCAGATAAAATTCGGTTCCCTTATAACATGCAGCCCATTGACAAATACTTGAGGCAGGCGAGTGTAACAGTTCTCCAGGAACTCCCTGCTGTCCTAATGTTAATGCTTTGCTAGAGGGAAAACAACCTTAGCTTGACAATAGCTAGGCCTCCAGTATCCTGTGAGTCTTCTTTGTAGCATATGAGAATCCCTTTGGAAACCTCTTGTCTTGATCTCCCCCAACTCCATAGTATATAAATGGTCATCTCTCACATTTATAACACAGCTCTTTCTGCCCAAGTGTCCTATCCTTGTGCTTCAATAAAATCATCTTTTTGCACTAAAGACGTCTCAAGAACTCTTTCTTGGCTGTTGGCTCTGGACCTCCCCACCACTTTGGACACCCCACCACTCCAAACCCCATCAACAGGACTCATCTTGGGTGATGCAGCCAGGAAACAAAAGACCTGGGGTTTGTCAACAGAGCTCTCTGATCCCAGGCTCTTATTCTATTTATTCTGCCATCCTGGATCCCTCTTGGTCCACGAGGGTATAAGGACCTGGGGAACACAGTAGAAAAGCATTACAGGGATGTCCTTTGGTGCCTAACAGTTTTAATGATATGGAGCAGTTTTCCCCTCCTAACTGGAACCTGGATAACCCAGAATCTCAGCCTTTATTCAACCCACATGTATCAAGTATCTTCTGCGAACTAGACATCATACCAGGAACTAGAGAAACCACCACACCAAACACTCGTTCCCGCTTTCAAGGATTCTCAATTACAGGAGAAAAACTCAACAGGCAACCAAGAAGCACTGACTGGTGTTTCTAAGTACAATAAAGTATAACACAAGAGTCCAGCTTTCAGAACAACTGAGCTTCCCATATAAAAACAGAAAATGGCGCACACCTGCAAATGCTTCAGATTTCTCAAGCAATAGTAGGGCACCCGAGCGGGAGTCATTCTAATCTACCTGCACTCCCCAACCAGCACATTTTCTGGCTCATCTTTACAATGGTCATGCAGACAACGTTCTTTGAGAAGGCAGAGATTTCTGCTCTTGGTCATTTCTAATTCTCTAACTCTGTGTGCCTGTTCACTTCTTTTGATGGTGGATCTGATTGAATTAGATATCCCTATGGTGCCCACAGATGGCAGATTCCTACAATCTACGAATCTTCAGGGGTATTCCCCCCGTGTCTGTCAGACACACAAAGGGGTTAAATTAGGAACAGACCACTCATTGCAAAGGCTAATTCTATTTCTTCCTTGGTAAAAAGAGAGGGGCAGTGGTGGGCTGGAGCCAGCTCACAGCAGCCCAGGAGAGCCGATTGTGAAATTTTCAGTAACTCTGTGAGCCGGTTGTTAAACAGAGCCATTATGAAAATTTAATTATAGAAACTCAAAGTTAAATAAATAATAATAAAAACAAAAATAACAAATACTTAAAGCTCATCTAATTCTTTTATTATCACCATGCTCTTGAGGTTATTTACAGCCATTATATCTGACTGGTGGGAATACTTCCCAGCCCTGTGCTGCTTGACATCAGGTTGGTAACTTGAAATCGACCATGGTGAGAGAATTTATGCCATGATATTCAGGAAATGCTACAAATCAAGGCATTTTTAGCCCAGAGAGCCCATTTTTAAACATTTAGCAGCATGGCATTGGGGAAGAGGCTTTTCTCCCAGAGAACTGTAAGCAACATAGCTTGAGCCACAGGCCCAAAGCAAACACAGGCTTGGACACAGCTGTGGAAAAAAGCCAACAGGAAAGACAGATGCAGACAAGACAACTTGAGGGTGACACTAAGGCCAGAGGCATAAGATGGAACCCAGAGCAACCTTCTCAACCATGCTGCCCAGAGTGGTCTGCAGTCCCTGTGTTTGGGTCCCCTTTCTTAGGGACTCAGTCCCAGATTTCCAAAAACATACAGCCTAAAACAGGCTGGCAGTGGCCCCTTAACACTTGCTACTAGCAGCGAAGTCCAAATGATCGTTGAGACAGAAACAAACGCGATTGTCCATGAACCCGAAATAATCCGGACACAGACTCAGTTAAGAGCAAAATCTCTGTCATCTCAGAGACAGTAGCATCACCATGGGAGCTGAGAAAGGTGAGTTCTGGTGCTCCGTGCATGTGGTGAACTTGACTTTTTAGATTACATGTTTTTATTCAGTTGACAAGTAGGAACCACTTTACATTTTAGGTTTCTGAGGGAATAGCCCCTAGTGCAGTGTTGTCTGATAGATCTTTCTGGAGAGATGAACACATTCTAACCATATGCACCACCCTGCACAGCAGCCACCTCATGGGCTGTTGAGCACTTGACTAACCCAACTCAGGTACTGAATTCTAAATGGGGCCTAATTTCAATTACTCTGAGTTTAAATTTACATGACCATGTGTGGCTCATGGCTATTGTATTGGACAATGCACCTCTAGTGCTTTGAAGCTGGGAAATAGCATTCAATCAGGGGGAATGTAAGTAATAAAGTTCGGATGATAATTAATAGAACAAAGTGTAGTTTCTCGGTGTGGCTAAGCTTATTCTATTTGGCTCATTTGCTACACATCCATGATTATGAATTCCTGAAGGGTCCACTTTGAATGCTAAATTGCTGTTAGATTTCTGAAAAATCCAGTCTCATCCACGTAAGCATGCCACCCCAATCAGCATCCCAGGAAATGGTCAGGCACTGAGGTGAACTCATCTCTCCTAGCTCTTGCCCCTACTTTAATCAGCCTTTGGATGTAATGTAGTCCCACTCTGAGTCCATCTTGACAAAGGCAGAAAATACCATCCTCTGCCTTGTCAAATCATAGGATCCTTCAGGTACTAACTGAGCCGTGACCTCCATCTGATCCCTGCCATGTTTACACTCACTGTGGGAGCAAGTGCTACCTAAATCCCTTGTCTTCATGTCTCTGATGGTTCTGGAGCTTTGAGCAGCAGCCTGCACTTTTTAGCCATGATAATGTCTCGTGCTCAGCTTCTGGCAGGGTCTTCTGTCAAAGTGTGCACCCACAATCCCTGGCGAATTGCAGGGGCATTCATGGCCCACTCACCAGACCTAAACTCTGTAGGTTCTGAGGCCACCCAAATACCACTTGTGTTTAGTATGCCCATTTTCTCAAGGTCAAATGAAACTCTGGGTCACCCTTCTGAAAAGAGAGGAAGGCAGTCCCGAGATGCCCTTTTTGGCCAGTGTGACAGAATTGGGACCAGAAAGAGAATCCTATGCTTATCTTGGGGGGACTTCCATGCTAACTTTCAAAATAACTCAGTTTTTGAGGCTAAGTGGAGTTTTATTTCTAATAAAGAATAATAGCTGGGCTTTCAGAATAAAGAAGGCTATATTTATTCTACTTCAGTTGTTAAATGAGAATTTACAATTTTGATTGGTTTGGAACTTTTTTTTAAAGAGCTGTTATTTTTGTGTTCTTTTTTTTTCTCTGTGGTCATGTTTATTAAGGTATAAATTACATACAATAGAACACCCCTTTTTTGGCATACAATTCTATGACTATTGACAAACACATATGATCCTGTAACTACCACCACAATCAAAATATAGAACAGTTCCATCACAACAAAAAATTCCCTCATGTCCTTTGTAGTCAATCCCTCCACCTACCCCCAAGCATCCATTGATCTGTTTTCTGTCCCTATGGTTCTGACTTTCCCACAATGTCATATAAATGGAATCATACAGTAGCTAGCCTTTTTAGTCCCATGTCTTTCACTTGGAATGATGCATTTAAGAGTGAAATGTTCTATTTCAGCTTGTTCACAGTCTAGCTAACAGTTGCCAGGCTGTGTGACAAGTGCTATACTCAGGTGTATCCAGGAAGCCATAGAGTCACCCACCAACATTACCGAGAGCTTATAGAAGCCTTCTCAGTATTTGAGGTCAAAAAAGAAGGTAGAGAGGGTAGCGTAGGGAGGATGGGAGGAAGGTGGCCAAAAGGTACAAATGTCCAGTTATAAGATACATAAGCACTAGGGATATACCCTACAACATGAAGACTGTAGCTAACACTGCTATCTGCTATATAGGAAAGTTGCAAAGAGATTAAGTCCTAAGGGTTCTCATCACAAGGATAGTTTTTTTTTTCCTTTTTTCTTTTCTTCTTTCTTTGCTTGTTGTTGTATCCTTATGAGAAGATGGATGTTAAGTGAACCTATGGTGGTAATCAGTTCACAATATACGTAAATCGAACCATGATGTACACCTTAAATTTATACAATGATATGTGTTAGTTATTTCTCAAAAACTGTGAAGAAGAAGGAGAAAAAGAAGGGAAAGGAGGAGGGGGATGGCAAGCATCAACTACTAGGATAAGGAAAGAGCCTGATAAGTAGAGGAACCAATGGGCAAAGACAAGGAGACATTAGAACAAGCTTCCTTCCTAAAAAGAAAAGCTATTAAATACAAAGAGCCCTATACTTAGGTCTAGAGACTAAGGCAACAGAAATCTGTAGTTCTAAGACTCAAGTAAAATGTGTGCATCTAACTAGCAAGGATTCCAATTTCATTCCCACATATGTCTCCCCATTTGCTCTGACAGTGATGAAGAGGCAGAAATCTTTCAAGCTGGAAATCCATGTGTTGAACAAATTCTAGAGCAAACCCCACCCCAGTCTAAGGGTATGGAGAGGGACGGGGGACTGGAGAGGGACTCTGAACTCCAGCTCTAAACTTTTCCTTGACTGGTAAACAGGGGAAAATCATTTATCACTTAATGGGACTGTGTGTCCATTATCTTTCCCATAGGAATGTAAACAGGACAAAATTGTAAAAAAAAATTATCTGCAGAGTTTTGGCAGATCGGTTCTGTGGCCAACCGACTGCTTTATCTTGGACAAGTCTCTTGACTTTTCTATCTTCTTTCACTTCTTTTCTGTTACAAAAAAGAAAAAGAAAGGAAAAGAATGAGGTTGGAGCAGACCATTTTAGAAATTCTTTCCAGGCCTTCTGTTTTATGATTTTATAAGTTGACGTCAAAACCATCGCACTCAGGGAAGTTTGCAGCACACTCAGAAATGTGGCTGGAATAAAGGCTCCATTCATGGCACCAGCGTTCAGTGAGCACAATGAGGCTTTTTGTTGGGGGGTGGGTGGAAGGGGAGAGAGAGAATCTGGGAGGTCTGGTGTTCACTCTCTCCACCACACATCCCCAATGAGTCACTAAAATTGTGGTAGCAATGGTGGGAGTGAAAAGAGAAAAGAGAGCACCCGTCACCTCTAATCACCTTGGACCTCTATTGGGGTCATTGGAAGCAGTTCCGCAGGTCACTGTACCCGGCCAAACGATCTTGTTACAAGTCAAACTCAGCCACCTCCATCCATTCTCATCAGCTCAAATATTATTCTAGTCTGTCTACTCGTGGACTACTGAAAACACTACTCTAAATGAGGCTGGAATCATGTGTCACAGGCTCTGGAAGTTCTAGCTGTTCCCTAGTGGAAGAACATTCTCCAGTTCTCTACTTTTACTATTGTCTTTCTGCTGCCCACCCCCACTCTCTTATCTCTGCTTTGTCTCTGCACCCTGCTCTGTAGACAAGCCACTGCCAGGAGCAATTTCACCCTTTGGGGTGGTACAAGGCCTCTTCCCAGCCCCCTCTGCACATAGGTGGGGCTCTGATTACCGGGGGACTCCAGGAGGATGGAGGTTGTGGTGCCAGCATGAGCCTCAGGTTCCTGGAATGTCAGGGCTAGAGGGGACCCCAAAGAAACGAAGTTCACTGGTACCCAAACCTTTTTCTTAAGCAGAGAAAAGCCTCTTCTCAAGTAAACCTTGCAAGGAAAACCAAACTGAAAAAAGTGATAAAAACTGCAGAAATGAGGCACAGAAGTAGAGTGGGGGTGGGGGGGGAGTGTGTGCTGAACACACACACACACACACACACACACACACACACACACACTCTCACACACCCACACACATAATTGAGGGAGTAAAATTTTTTAACAAATCTCCCAATCCAGAAACCCTCTCCACAAAGTCGGTAGAGAAAGAAAACAGTTCTACTCCTGGATAAGCATGAAACTAGAATGTGATGTGCAGTCACAGGCAATCTGCTAAAAGACTGCAAAGATGGAAAGAAATCGCGCCCACCACTTTGCATAGCCAAGCAGAGACCACCAGTTTACGAGCACAGTTTCAAGATAAACAATAACAAGGCCTCAGACGAGAGGACTTGACTGCACTGTGGGTCACACATAGTTCACCCTAACTTTGCAACTTAGCTAATTGACTTTATCCAAAGGAAAAAAAATAAACTCCTGTCTCTGTGACAGGCGGTAATTTTACAACTCAAAAGGAGGTGCCCACCAAGGTCTCTGCCTCCCTCAGAGACCCGGGAGGTAGGGGATGCTGTCTACTTTTCAAGGAGATGGCTCCCAGGTCCTTAAGAAAGACACTCCTGGGTCATAAAGCTGGTTTCTGAAGGTAAATGTTCTAAGGTTAATGTTCTGACAAAAAGGAAAACGGGAATATCTTCCCTTATTTTCAACAGGGAAAATAAGCCTTTTATTCTTAATTCATATTTGTCTTTATGCTGCACTTAACATGCACGCACATGCATGCACACACTCACACACAGCTCTTATTTGAATCCTCAATAATACTGAACTAAACTGTCTGACTCCTGCTGTTCTGAGACAACCCAAAGTCATTCTGGGTGAGGACTTTATCAGCAGTGATAAGTCAGGGTCAAGGCCATATTGCAAACCCTGCTTGTCTATCTCCTGGAGCTCTCAGCAGCATTAAGAATTAGAGCAGGGACACCTGGGTGGCTTAGTCAGTTAAGCATCAGACTTTGGCTCAGGTCATGATCTCACAGTTCCCAAGTTTGAGCCCCTTGTCGGGCTCTGTGCTGACAGCTCAGAGCCTAGAGCCTGCTTCAGATTATGTGTCTCCCTCTTTCTCTGCCCTTCCCCGCTTGCACTCTGTCTCTCTCTCTCTCAAAAATAAATAAACTTCAAAAAAAAAAAAACACATTGAAAAGAATTAGAGCAGTGATCCACATCCTGGATATACTGGAACAATGTGATGCTTGGGCCCCACCCCAGATCAATTAAATCTGAATCTCAGGAGATAGGCCCTGACCACCGGTATGGTTTAAAGAGAGAACTGGTACTTCTCATTTGCATCCAGGTTGAGAACCACTTAGCTACAGACTTAATAAGACAGTGGCCCCTCAGTCCTGGCTCCCCACTAGAATCCTAGGAGACCTTAAAACTCCTGATGCTCAGGTATACCCCAGAGCTAATATATCAGGATCTCTGAGGCTAGGACTCAAGTATCCACATTTCTTAAAGCTTCCTGGGTGCGTCCAGGATGCAGCAAAGGCCCAGAACCACTCAGATGAGAGTTCACCACTGCAGAGCTGCCAATCCAAAGCCTGGTTCTGGGGCTGTGGTCTCACAGACAAGGACCTCACCCCATCACTTTTATGTGGCCAACTGTAGCATCAGTTTGAACTGTTGCAGGATTTTTTTCCTCAATACCCAGGTTTTGTTGTCTCACTGCTTTGAAGAATGAAGAGGTGGACACAAAATGAGCAGCACCCAAAAGTTTATTAGAGTAGAAGATCAGAAAGGAAGAAAGTATGGAAGCTCTCTTTACAGAGAGGGGGCATTCGAAAGTGAATGTCTGAGGACTATAGACAAGGGTCTTTTTTTTAATAAGGTTCTGGTCAGCCCTCCCATCCCTTCCCCTTGTTTCTTCTCAGGTCCTACCCTTATTGGCTTGATAGCTCTAGGTGCTGGGTTGTCCATCCTGATCGGCTCAATTCCATCGTGTGAGGGGTGGGCTGTGGCCATATCCTTCCTTGTGGGTCATACACGTTATGGTCTACTACTTATTCTTAGTTAAGTCTTTTGTCAAATTCCTGACAGGAACCTGAGGGAGAGTAGGTGGTGTCTGTTACATTCTTAAGAGGGACCTTAAGCCTGAGGGGTTTGCTGTGGTCATCTGCTGGCTCCCAGCATTGTTCCAAAATATGTGTTTTTCCCCACCCAGGAACCAGAGGTCCTAACCTTTCCCTCTCTGCCTATCTTATCCTATCTTTCCCTATCATAGAATCATGTTTAGTACAATGCATGTCATATGTTAAACAGAAATATAGTAGCTATATTATTATGGGTTCATGTGATATTTAAATAAAAACTTAAAACTCTGTTTCAACAAATTTCTGCTCTGGATATAAAGTTTATTCTCCCTTGTGGAGGACCCTGTCCGCTTTGTAAGTTTCATTTCTAGCTGTTATTCCTTCTGTCCTTAGCTATCCTGGTCCCTTTTTTGTCATCCTACTAAAGAAAAGTATTCCTTACATGAAAAAGAACCTACTCCCCACCCTCCTACCCCCACACACAAACATTGTCTGGAAAGCCCAGCCCTGCACACCTGGGCAATCCACATCCTCCTAACCAGTGGTGCTTGGCAACAGATATGAGGGTTTCTTACTGACAGTGAAGAAGTAAAATTGTCAGTCCCAGTAGTCCTCAAACTTTACCGTACATTGGAGTCCCCTGGAAGACTTTTTACACCATAGATTGCTGGACCCACCCTTGGAGTTTGTGGGTGAGCAAGTGTGGGGTAAACCCTGGGATTCTGTATTTCTATTAAGTCCCCAGGTGGTGCCAATGCTGCTCATCTAAAGCCCATACTTTGAGAACCACTGCTCTATCCCATTCCTTTCTGTCAGGCAAGCAAGAAGTGCCTGTCTCTCGTTTTTCTGTGCCTCCATTACTATGATAGGGAAAGATAGGATAAGATAGGCAGAGAGGGAAAGGTTTGGACCTCTGGTTCCTGGGTGGGGAAAAACACATATTTTGGAACAATGCTGGGAGCCAGCAGATGACCACAGCAAACCCCTCAGGCTTAAGGTCCCTCTTAAGAATGTAACAGACACCACCTACTCTCCCTCAGGTTCCTGTCAGGAATTTGACAAAAGACTTAACTAAGAATAAGTAGTAGACCATAACGTGTATGACCCACAAGGAAGGATATGGCCACAGCCCACCCCTCACACGATGGAATTGAGCCGATCAGGATGGACAACCCAGCACCTAGAGCTATCAAGCCAATAAGGGTAGGACCTGAGAAGAAACAAGGGGAAGGGATGGGGGGCTGACCAGAACCTTATAAAACAAAGACCCTTGCCTGTTGTCATAGGTATTCCCCGCTCTCTGTAAAGAGAGCTTCCATACTATTCCTCCTTTCTGATCTTCTACTCTAATAAACTTTTGGGTGCTGCTCATTTTGTGTCCACCTCTTCATTCTTCAAAGCAGTGAGACAACAAACCTGGGTATTGAGGTAAAAAAAAAAAATCCTACAACATCACCACCCCAGCTTGGGAATGGTTTAGGGTGGCTCTTAAGAAATGCTTCACAAGACTCCAATTCAGGCAGTTTTCAAAAGAAAATAATATCTACGTAAACAGACTTGGTGGTTTTGAAAGAGGTCCCCTGCCCATTCAGCACCCCATCTGAAAAAGCTCTTTGTACTCAGCACAGGGAGACAGGGTTGTTGGTGGGGGCTGGTTTCAGACAAAATTCTTGTTTTCAGTTTGCTGTTGTTTTTCAGCTCCACCCTCATCGGTTTCTCCCACACCCTGAGCTGACTCCGTTCTGGCCTCAGGAAATTGTCCACCACACAGTAGAGAAGAATGAAGCACTTTAGAAATGTAAATTTATGAAATTTATGGACCTGTCTCCAAAGATGTGGCCACACTAGAATATGGTAAATAAATAAGAGCTGTTCCAAAAATATCAATGAATTTGAATTGGCTTTAAGAATAGAGCTTCTCTTTTACCAGAAGTGGAGGGCACCAGGAAAACAATAAACACCAAGTCAAGGAAAAGTTCATTTTAAAAACTAAGCAAAGGTAAGGGAAAGGCGAATGGGGGAGGGGAAGTGGGGAGACCCAAGAAAATTGGAACCGGGAGAGTAAAGAGAAAGGTTCTGATTTAAACCAAAGGTAGGTAAGATGCTTCAGTTCATTCTAAGTACAATGTCCTTGCCAAGATTTCTGCCAAGTCAATACAAACTGTGTTTTATGAGGGCTCAGAACCTCAGCTCCTGCTTCTCATGAACCAATTTAGGGTTCATCATAAAGTTGCTGGATTGAGCAAATAAAAATACAGAGTACCCAGTTAAATGTAAATTTCAGATATTTCAAATATCACATAGTGTATACTTGTACTAAAAAGGTTTTCATTGTTTAGCTGAAATTAAAATTTAATCAGGTGTCCCATATTTTACCTGGCAACCTGTATCATCACCCCACTCTGAATGTACATTTTCTGTATAAACTCAGGCATTGGGCTCAGCCCTTATTCCTTATTTTCCATAAGAGGTGCCAAGCATGTGTAGTTTTTACTACAGTTCTGGAAAGATAGAAGTCTTTATGTCACAGAAGTCCATATAACTTAACATTAAGTGTGGGGTCCAGCTTCCCCCCAAAGCACCTCAGCCAATTCCACACCTGAGGTTTCACATGGCTCAGCTTCTTCCTCTACCTTCACTCTTTATTTTCTTACTCTTCTCACACCCAAACTCCAATTCTTGTCATGTGCCAAGGATCTCTAAGACCTCTTTCCCTTGACTCTTTCTGGCCTTTCTCTGGATCTCACCGAGATCAAGTCGCACCCCTCCAAATAGTATATTGAAGTGTCATCTAGGAGTTTTAAATACATACAGATGCCTGGGCTCACTCCTAAAGATTCTAATTTAATTGCTTGGGGGTAGGGCAGGGCATTGGTATTGGAATTCCATGAGATTCTAATGTGTAGCCAAGTTTCTGTAGGGGCCCAGGACAGGCTGCCCCAAGATGGGCCACTTTGGCAGAAAGATTATTTCCAATGAAAAGTCATCCAAACCCAGCAAATTCAGGAAAAGCTCTGTCTCTCCCTCAAGAGCCTACATTTGTATTGGAAAGGACAGCCTGTACCAGGAAGAAAGCTATAACAGAGATTCCCCTTTACCTAAGAAACTTACCTGCATATTAAGGTAACCTTGTTTTTCAAAACATCTCCTTTCACCTTGCTGCTAATGTCCTGACTCCCCTTTGTATCCTCAGACCCTTACCCCTCTCTTTAGCTCATATAAGCTTCAGGTTGCCTCATTGTCTTTGGGATTTCCCTGTCTGTGTGAATTCCCTGCACATACACCTATTAAATTTGATTTTCTCCTGTTAATCTGTCTCATGTCAATTTGGTCCAGATAGAAGGACCATAAGGCAGAGGAAGTTCTTCCTTCTGGACAATTGAGAAGTATTCACTTAGATCAGTGCTTCTTTAAGATTAATTTGCACAAGAATCTGGGAGGATCTCATCAAAAAAAAGGTTCTGGTTTGGTAGATTGGAGTTCAGACTGGAGGTTTTGCACTTCCAAGAAGCCTCCAGGTGAGGCTGATGCTGCTGGCCAGAGGACATTTCTAGCAACAAAATCTTAGAATCTAGTGCCAGGTGTTAAGACCTTCCATTGAAGTGATGGGTCTTCATTGACAGAATGGAACAGATTCATAGATGCCACAGTGTGCCAGAACGCCAGCTACCCAAGGTGGATGGTTGGATATTCATAAGAGCATGAAGGCACAATAGCATTTTCTTGATCTCATGAGTTTCCTCAGTGTTTAGGAAAGTACTTACCTGAAAGTACTTAGCTGAAAAGATTTCCTTACCGTAAATTTTAGCTGTACTTAGCTGAAAGATTTAAATCAAAGCACTTTGTTAATTAAGACCCCATATTTATATATCTCTTTATTTGTTCCAGAGCACTTTATTATAGCTATAGCTTGATTGCCTCAACTCCTTTGAAAATCATGAAAGAGAGTTATGAGTCCCCATTTGACAGATATAAACACTGAGGCCCAAAGATCGTAATAGATCTGGGGTCTTTATTAAAGTGGTCTCTGAATAAATGTTTTGTAATACAATGTTTCTATTAAATCCAGATGTAGCCTCTAATTTATAACATAATTAACTGGAAACCAGTGCTTCTCAAATGCTAACGTGCATACAAATGCTCAGGGGCTTGATAAAATGGAGACTGATTCAGCAGGTCCCAGGGAAGACAAACTCCTCGGTGATATGATGCTGTCTACCCATGGGCCACACTTCAGGCATCAAGGAACTCAACCTCACCTCTGTGGATTCAGTTTTCTCAGCTCTAGCTTTTTTCTCATTATTTCCTTGTGTTACTAAGCACTTAGCAAATGTAGTGAGTGTGAAATGGACTGAGAGTTCTGTGCTTTGGAATCATTCATCTCCATTAAAAACCTGAGGAGTGCTTGGGTGGCTCAGTTGGTTAAGCATCCAACTCTTGATTTCGGTTCAGGTCATGATCTTCTGATTCATGACTTCGAGCCCCATGTCAGGCTCTGTGCTGACAGCTCAGAGCTTGCAGCCTGCTTCAGATTCTGTGTCTCCCTCTCTCTCTGCCCCTCCCCCACTCACACTGTCTAACAAAACAAAACAAAACAAAAAACAAACCTGAAGACAGTGCTTTGGAAAAACATGGGTTATTTTCTTATTGAACTCTAAGCTACTATATACAGAAATTAATGTAAGTAATATGTAGTCTCAACATTTCAGCCTTCCTTATTTTATTTCAGATGCTTACCTGTAGGACTATTGGCAACACCTATATGCAAAGGAAAAGATTTACAAAATCAGTATTGGTTTATATCTTTTACTATCTTCACTAAACATGGGTCTGTGAAAATTCATAACTTTTACTTTGCAAAAATAACCTATCCGTGTTGTGTTGCTGATGGTAGTGGTGGGTTTTGTTGTTGTTGTCATTTCTATTCACTGTCACTTTTAAAATAATTACTTTTTCTTGATTTGTGTCAGAAAAAAGTAACCATCTTTCCAGAGATGAATCCCAAGCTAAGAATGCAAGCAGCTCATGATGTCAAAAGCGAGAGCAGTGTTTGTTTGGAAAGATCTCCCACTTGACAGTGTCCTTAAAATCTTCCTTTTATAGTTCCCAAGAGGATTGACAGAAGCGTTTGCAAAGGCCTACAAAACTCTGGGTTGGTTTTTTTTGTTTGTTTGTTTGTTTTTTGCTCTTGGTTTGGCGGAAAAAGAGAAAAGAATGAGAAACATCACCCTTCCACACACAGACACACATACTCAGAGTCACCTGCACTCACCGTTACGTGACCATGATCCCATTCTTTGTTTTCATAAAGTCACCACATTTTTCAGCAGTGACAAAGGGAATAATGGCTCCATTACCCTCACACAACCATCACTTTAAAGTTTGTGATAGATTTCTTGCATTAGTAGCTCTAGTTCTCTACTCTTTCCTATGGCTTTGGTAGTGACCTCCCACACTTTAGACTTGGCTGTGTGCTTGTTTTGACCAACAGGAGAGCAGCAAACTTGATGCAAGCAGAAACTTGTAGAAGCATATTATCTGCTTTTCCTCTTGCTTTTCTGAGGACCTGCCTTAGCTGTCCTGTTGGAGACTTATGAGAGGTGCATGGAGGAGAGTGGCATTATCTAAGATGAGGCAGAGCCCCCAGCTGACAACAAATGCATGAGAGAGGCCAGTGAGGTGAGCTGTACCTAGCCTAAGACAGCAGAATAGCCTGGGCAGCTCCTAGACTCAGGAGAAGTAAAGCATGGTTGTTGTTGTTGTTGTTGTTGTTGTTGTTGTTGTTGTTGTTTAATAAAAAAAAGAAAACACTGTTTTGGGTGATTAGTTCCTAAATGTGAATGTATCAATCTTGGAGAGTGGCAGAGTCATGGTATTTCTGAGTTGGAAGAGTCTTCAGATCTTCCAATTAAGATATCACAAACTTAAATGCTCCTGGGAAGAAACTTAAGACCCCAGGAAGGATTTTTTAAAAGTGAACCGATCCATAAATAAATAAATAAAAATAAATAAATAAATAAGAATTGATCCAGCCATAAGACAGCAAAGTAGTAGTTACAGATGAATTGAAAACATACAATCTTATCTAAAAGCATTCACACTGCAAAAGTCTTTAAAACACTGTGTGATCCAAATAAAACTCCTCAGTTGGCTTAAATACATCCCCTGGGGCCCCATCATCTGAAGTCTGATTTCTAGTTTGGTCTCTAGACTAAGTGATGTGATAGTCTGGGCCGGGTTCCTACCTGGTTGAAGATCAATCTCAGAATTGTTCCAGCCCTCTTTCCAGGATACCTACAAGGTAGTGATTTTAGTCCCATTGTTTTTAATTGTTTTTAATCTTTATTTTTGAGAGAAAGAGAGCACAAGCATGGGAGGGGCAGAGAGAGAGGGAGACACAGAGTCTGAAGCAGGCTCCAGGCTCTGAGGTGTCAGCACAGAGCCTGACTCAAGGCTCTAACTCACAGACCACATGAGATCATGCCCTGAGCCAAAGTCGGATGCTTAACTGACTGAGCCACCCAGGCACCCCGATTTTATTCCCATTTTACTGTTGAAGGTCAGCAAAGCTCAGTCTCAGTGACTACTCCAAGGTGACACTGTTAGTGGATAGTCCAGGATTCAAACTCAGACCTGTCTGGTGACCACACTTACTATGCTGCCCCTTGTAGATTCCTAATGTCCAAGACCAGAGGTCTAGGTCAGCAAACTATGGCCAAAGGCCAAATCCAGCCCACCCACCTGTTTTTGCACATAAAGTTTTCCTGGAACCCAGCCACACTTACTGAGTTATGGCTGCTTTCACACAATGGCAGAGTTGGATAACTGTGACAGAGGCTGACAAAACTGAAAATATTTACTACCTGGCCTTTTGTGGAAAGTTTGCCAATCCCTGGCCCAGAGGGCTTCCTTCTTCTGCTAGTAACCACAAGTTCTCCAGGATACATAGGGTCTCTTGCGTGTCATTGGTGGGACCTCTAATAGAGGCTCTCCATAACTGCATGAATGTGACCTGCTTAAGGTTCAAAGTGGACGAAGTTGAACGATGAGAAGAGAGTAAAAGAGCATTTTGACCTAACATTAGCCTAGAGTTCCTTAATATTAAAGTTTGCAGCGTGAAGAAACCCATTCCCTAACAGCAAACTAAACAGCAGCTGCAGATAGCATCAATATAAACACACCTGCAGGCTCCTGGGCTTCCAGCCTTTCATTTTGCATTTCATTCAAATATGCGAAGAAACCATCAGCAGAGTTCCTACAAGTTTCCGGAGTCTTTAATCAAACAAAGGGTGAGGAAAATCTGTCAGTCCTCCCAAATAGTGAAGCCCCATTTTTTATTAGAAAAGGAGACAAAATATTGTGATTGAAGCTCATGTTAGAAAGAAGGGAAGGGAACGGCTTTTAAATAAAATGGTGTAGTGTGAAAGCCCTGTTCTGCAGTAAGACAGAGCAGAGTCACACACACTGCTTATGGAGACTGAATGAGGTTTAGCCTTTAGTTGTATTTTCATTTTTGCATTGGAGGAGCTGGAAGACTGTTTACCAGGCCCCAAAATCCATCTCTACCCAAGATGGTAAATCCTTGTAAATGTGCTGATTCCATTTGTTCACTTGAGGGGAGACAGCAACCAGGGGAGACAAAGGAATTTGCTCTGGGTGAAAAAAATGGTCCAAATCCTATGGGTCAATTTCCTATTTTCTTTTCCCACCTTTTATTGCCTTCTGGTCCCGGACTGCCAGAGGCTTGGTCAAGCCCAGAGTGTAACATTTGGCAGGCTTGAGAATTAGCTGGGTAGCAGTTGAAAACTAATCTCCCTAGTGCCCACCCCACACTAGTCGAATCAGGTCTTGCAAAAGATGAAACATGGGGCTTCATATTTTGCAAACGTCCTTCAGGCAGTCCAACTCCATGGCCTCCACTCAAGCCCATGAGTGACTTTAATGCAAACTTACCTGCCCTTACCTCCTCTAGATGAAAGTGGTGCAAGGAGAGGCAGGTTCTCCTTTGAATAAATAAATAGAAACAATTTGAAGTTCTACTTAATGCAAATATACTCAATTGACCTTATTCATTACTTGTTACCTGTTAGACTTTAGAAAATCATTTAATCTCTCTTGAGTTTTATCCCTCAGCTGTTAATTGGTAACATCAACTTAGGTAGAACTTCTCTGACTATATATCTCTCTTATACACCAAGTCAGGAATAAGCTCTGGACTATTTCTTTTCTTTTCTTTCTTTTTTTTAATGTTTATTTATTTTTGAGAGAGAGAGAGTGTGTGTGTGTGAGCTGGGGAAGGGGCAGAGAGAGAGAGACACACAGAGTCTGAAGCAGGCTTCAGGCTCCAAGCTGTCTGCACAGAGCCCGACGTGGGGCTTGATTGAACTCATGAACCATGAGATCATGACCTGAGCCAAAGTCGGACACTTAACCGACTGAGCCACCCAGGCACCCCAAGGAACTATTTATTTTCATTGATATCCAAGTTCTTACCCAAAATACTCTCCTTGAAGATGGATGAGCCATCTCCTTGACTCTCATCCCTATGGCTCAATAGGCACCTAATGCGAGCAAAAGAAAATTAAAAGAGGGGAGAAAGAGGAGAGCAGGTAGAAGATAGAAGAATTTTCATTTCTGATTCAGATTTCTTCAAGGTCCTCTATCCCCATGGGTCAGTCACTCAAAGTTATTATGTTTTACATTGAACAGACATGAGGCACACAAAAGATATCCAGAAAAGACTTGTAGATGATATTTGTTTGGATACAACTTTTGATCAACTTCATTCAAATATGTCCAAGAATAACCAAAGACCCAAAATGGTCTCTGTTGAAGACAAACTTAGTATGCTAGATGAGGAAAGCTAGATTCTTCTGTGAGGAGTTAAAGCAGGCCTCTCCTAATAAGTAGTAAGAGCCAAACAGAGGGCAAGTAGGAGAAAGTATTTTCTAAATTAGGAAGGATCCAAATGGCACTTTGCAATTGTTACAGAAAGGGACTGAAAAGTGTCATTGGGATTGGTCATTATCACTGTATGTCATCTGCATGGTGTTATCTGCTTCTCCAGTTTAATACTGGAGTGTAGTTCTCAACTGAGTCCAGTATGAGTTATTGGAGGTTCAAGCTGGCTTTGGGTTATACGGGGATCAAGTTTTCTGTGAATGGTCAAGGTTCAAACATAAATTTCCTTTATGAGGGGTGCCTGGGAGTCAGGTAGTTATGTGGCTGACTTCAGGTCACGATCTCACGGTTTGTGAGTTCGAGCCCCACATCAGGCTCTGTGCTAACAGCTCAGAGACTGGAGCCTGCTTCAGATTCTATCTCTCCCTCTCTCTCTGACCCTCCCCCACTCACACTCTGTGTCTCTCTCACTCTCAAAAATAAATATTAAAAAATAAATAAATAAAAAGGAAAGAAATTTCCTTTATGACAAAAGTGAAGTAAATAAGATCATACTATATGTATTGCTTTATAACCTGCCTTTTGTACCTCATGATACATAGGATGTCTTCTACCAAAATATATTAATCTTTTACAGTATTTGTAATGACTACAATGTATATCATTATATGAATGGGTTGTCATTGTCACATACCCTGTTGTTGATATCCAGGTTGCTTCCATTCCTCTGGTATTATAGACGGAGCTTCAATGCAAAGTCTCAGAGCCAAATACTGCACAGACCTTCATTTATTTTCTTTAAGAACATTTCTAGAAATACAACCACTAAACCAAAAATTATAGGCATCTTTAAAACTATATTTACTGCCAAAATTGTCCTCTAGAAATGGATTATCGTTTGATACTTGCAGCACCAAAGGCCTGGGCTACATCACTCGTGTGAGATCACAGGCGACAATAAGCAGAGAATTGAGGACTGACTGGGCTTGCAGGTCCCTGCTCTTCTCCACTGGGGAATGGCTGGCCACTGGGCAGCCTGGTTCTGTTTAAGGTATAGTTGGTTCCTGTCAGAGTTAGGGCCACTCCAGAAGCAGACCCTAACACAAGGATTCATTTATAAATGGTTAATTTGGGAGGTAATCTCAGGACATACTAATTGTAGGGTATGGGTGGAAGAAGGAAGAAGTAAGACAGGGTATGAGAGGTAGATAATAAAGAGTATGCTATCAAACAAGTTACCACTACGAGCAGCCGAAGATTGATCTTGCTGGGTATGTCTGCAAACAGTGTGGAAGATGCACCCCAGAGTTACCTTCCTGAAGGGCAAGGTAGCTACAGTGTCTACACATGAAGTGCTCCCAGACATTGTTGAAGGCTGCTCTGGGAGGATCTGATTCTCCTGTATGCCCAACCTGCTGTGAGCATAGCCAGGCAGAGTGAGGCCTAGCCAGTAAACTCTGAAAAGGTAAGAGCCTTAAGGGCTGCAGTAACATTATAGGTGATGTATGTGTGGTGTGGCCAAGTGGGTCAATGATAAACTGCTCTGCAGTTTCTAGTCAGACTCTCCTGCCACATTCTAGCCCCTACACAATATGGCAAAGTCTCACAAAGCTACTCTGAACATCCAGTCTATGGTGCAGCCTCAAGGAGAAGAATGCATCATGACATCTGCTGAAGTCTAAATCACATGAAGTAAAATGCACCCATTTGAACTTTCCACTTCCAATCATGATGAAGTAACAAAAACCAGAAATGCTCTCCTAACAACTAAGAAAACTGGACAGAATAGGGGTACCAGGCTGCCTCACTTGATAGAGCGGGTGACTCTTGTTCTGAGGGTCATGAGTTTAAGCCCCATGTTGGATATAGAGATTACTTAAAAAAAAGTGGACAAAATATATGAAACAATGGTTTTCAGCGACTGGACAACAAACCTAGCAGGACAGTGGTCCACAACAGAGGAGAAACGAGCAACATGAATCTGAGATTGGTCCAGCTTACCAATTGGGGAGTTTTCAGGCTTCAATACAGGGAGGAGGAACTCTCACAGAGTCAGAGGGGGGATGGGGTAGCCAAGGAAGCTAGAGTTTGCAGGGCATAAAACCATAAAAGAGACAGAAGCATAGAGAGAGGGAGCTGCAGAGTTCTGCATGTGGTGCCCATCAAGTCCATGGCGGAGCACTGATAAGACTCTTCATGTGAGGAAACTATGCAAGGCCAGGGAAAGAACCACAGGAAAAGAGCAGGTAGAAAATTACTCAGAGCTCATTCAGAATTAAAAATACTTACCATTTCCCACAGCAGAATGGAGAAACATCATAATATACATTTGGTTGAGTAATGATTACCCACCTGTTTGCATATGCTTATTTGAGATCTGGTTGAGTACTCAGAAAGATAGTGCCTCTGCAGTGTGACCCAATTAGCCATAGAATAAAGGCTTTGGTCCTGCCGAACAAAGCTCACAAGCAAGCCTCAAATGAATCAAATTATTTCCTAGTGTAAAACTCATGTGTATTTAAAAGAATACCAGAAGAAAAAAATCCAGCACCCAACAATACAAACATTAAAATGCCTGATATCCAATCAACAATTATCAGGCATGCAAAGAAGTAGGGAAAGAGACCCCATAATAAAAAGAAGAATCAATCATAGAGTAATGACACAAACGATAAAAGTAAATATACGAGGACCTTATACAAGTAATACATGGGATCATAAATGCATCCCACATATTCAAGAAGGTAGAGGAAAGCATGAGCATAAGGAAAGACACAGAGGTAATAGAAGACCCAGATGAGCCTCCAGAGATGAAAAACACAATGCAACACAATGTTTGCAATAACAACAACAACAACAAAAAATACTATAGAAGATAAGTAAACTTGAGGACTTAGAAGTAGAAATTGTTCAAGATGAAACCCAGAGAGAAAATACATTCATTTTATGTGCATATTTTGACACATCTGTGCAAATGTATACACCTGTGTAATCAGTTCTGCAGTCAAGATATAGAACACTTCCATCATCCCCAAAAGTTCCCATGCAATCACCAACCCCACCCAACAGTGTCTGTTTCTAGGAACTCCTAACTTGCTTTTTGCCAGTGCCAGTATATACTAGGTTTGTCTCATCTTATGTTTTATATAAATGAGGTAATATAATAAGTACTCTGAGTTTGGCCCCTTTTATTTATGCATACCCCTTTTTATGGCTGAGTAGTATACAACTGTATGGATGTGCCATTATTAGTTTATCCATTCACCAGCTGATGAACATTTGGGTTGTTTCCACTTTTTTTTTTAATGTTTATTTATTGTTGAGAGAGAGACAGAGAGACAGAGCATGGATGGGGGAGAGGCAGAGAGAGAGGGAGACACGGAATCCGAAGCAGGCTCCAGGCTCTGACCTGTCAACACAGAGCCTGACATGGGGCTTGAACTCACGAACCATGAGACCATGACCTGAGCTGAAGTCGGATGCTTAACCCACTGAGCCACCCAGGTGCCCCACGAGTTGTTTCCAGTTTTGAATAATTTTGAATAAAGTTGCTCTGAACATTCACATACAAGTCTTGTGTCAAAAAGTTTCCCTTTTGGGGGGTAAATAGCTAGGAATGCAATGGTTAGGTCCAACAGTCAGTGTATATTAATAAGAAACTGTCAAGCTGTTTTCCAAAGTGGCTATTCTCTTTTATATACTTACCAGGATGTATGAGAGCTGCAGCTATTCCACACCACTGTCAGCACTTGGTATCATCAGTCTGTCTTTCTTTCTTTCTTTCTTTCTTTCTTTCTTTCTTTCTTTCTTTCTTTCTTTCTTTCCCATTTTTAAAATTTTAGACATTCTAATGATCCTGTCATAGTTCCTCATGGATTTAATTTGCATTTTTGTGATGACTAAAAACGTTGAGCATCTTTTCATGTGCTTATTGGCCAGTCATACATATTCTTTTTTAAAGTATCTATTCAAATATTTTTACCCATTTAAAAATTACTGATTGTCTCTTCTTTTTGAGCAGTAAGAGTTATCTATATAGTCTAGGTACAGATCTTTTGTTAGAGATATGTTTAGCAAATATTTAAATATTTTCCCCCAGTTTGTGGCTTGCCTTTTCATTGTCTTAATGGTGTCTTTCAAGGAACAGCCATTTTGCTTTACTTTATTTTTAACATTTACAATTTCATCTTACTCGCAAAGAGTCTTATCACCTAGGTGAGCCTGGTATTGTTTTAACATTTTAGAGATAAGAGGCCCCATAGTTTCATTGCCGGGTTCAAAGTCACACAGCTGGTCAATCAAAGACAGTGTCAATACGAAATCTTCAGTTTTCTGATTCTAGATCTGTACAGAATTTGTGTGTGTTCACACAGCAATTCAGGGGTTTCCCATCTTGAATGGCATCTAAGAGAAACCTGCTTTATGTAGTGATCTGGCAGGTGGAAGATTTCAAGGCTCTAGTATAAATTTATATTCCAGCTACAGCTGTGTCTTCCCACCCACGAAGGGAGATGTGGAGAAAGAGCAGGGGCTCCTTCAAGTTGTAAGCTACTTATTAAACCTGACAGACGACGAGGAGCAGGATAGTATGCCCTCTCATCGCCTCTGACCGGCCCCCCCCCTTCAATTTCCATTCCCTTTCTGGACTTTTAAAAAATTCCTTTTTAATAATATCCATAATTCATGAAAAGAAATGATAAAATCAAAACATATTACCACTGGCTTATAAACGCCAGTGCTATTAATTATTAACAGCCCAAGAAGGAAGTCAGGAATGATCCCAAAGGTGAGAGAGATAAAGGCACTAGTGGGGGGAAAAAAAAAGTTGCATATTAAATGAATTTAATTCCTCTTCTCAAAGAGCCAGCAGAAGTTTAGCTAAAATAGAGGCCTTGGCAATCATCTAATGAAAAGGCCTCATACCAGAGATGGACAAAACCTGAAGCCCAAAACACTGCCTGCCTTGAGTTACAATAAAGCAGTGAAACATATTTCTTTTTATTGCTGTCCTGTTCTCTAACTCTGCCTCTATCAATGTCACACTTGACATCAGGGAGGACAAGTGTTTTCTAAAATAAAGGGATTCATTGTTTGCAAAGCCTAAGAATCAGCCTTCATTTTAGTGTTCCAAAGCTCCCTGCCACTTTTCCAATGCAAATAGAATCACCCAGAGACACCTAGTGCAGAATGAGCATGCACAGGTGGGGCCATTAAGTGATGTACCTAAAGAACATCAATGTCCACAGCCTCTCCCAGCCCCCAGAATTCCTCTAACGGGAGATATAATCCTTAGAGGTGTAAAGGTTGCCCGTCTTCAGAAAATCCCAACTACAATGTAAACCCTGCAGGAACTTGGGGCAGTTACTTTTGTGAGTCTCAAAATGGGGCCGGCCAATGGTATGGCCTGCCTCATCAGGTTGTTGTGAGAGTTAGATGATGCACTAATGACCTGAACACAGGTAGAGGGTTAGGTGAGGATGGCCAGGAACCAGATGAGAGACCAAGGGGGAAGAGAGACACCCAAGAAGCTTGGGGAGGGAAAGGAGGTGTGCTACAAAACCAAAATTTGCTGTAAACTCCTATACAGTTTTACCTAGGACCAGGTTGGGGTTAACACAACCTGGGTTAAAAAACGATCCTTCCCTGGTGGGAACTGTTCCCACTCTGCCCCAAGTGAGGACAGGTGCAGGCGGGTCTGTCAGGTGGAGGTGGGCTCTGCTACATTTCCTACTGCAACGAGAGTTGTTGAATCAGGTGGGCAGCTCGCAGCTACGAAGAGGACACTGATTATTCTCTTCCTGGGACCCTCTGGTTCACCAAATCATGCTATCTATTCTCTTATTTCCAACAAAAGGACATATTTAGACGGTGTTTCCATCATTTTTTTTCCCTCAGCATTTGAATTCCACCAGACATCTAGCAAAGAACGTGATAGTTAATCCAAGGCACACGTGTCAGTTGAGAGTGGAAAAATTGAAATTTTAGAGAAGCCAGACACAAGTGGCTCTTTTAGTTAGACAGCATGGGAAAGGCCTTTTGGAGAAAACACCTGCTCTCCTCAGAGGTTAATGTTCTTCCCCATCAGCTTCTCCTTCCCTCTGCATCAGGTGCCACCTCCTGTGTGCCTTCTCATACAAATCCTGCTCTGGGGGACCACGAGGTGCCGATATTCTGCTTAAATGCGTTTCAACTGTATAAGCAATTTAGAACGTTGGCCTGAAACCCAGACAGCATATACCTCTCCCCTTTACCTCATTTTCAACCCAAAGGCAAAATTCACCCTAGGACTTTCCAATAGGATCTTACCTCTGAGAGGCAGAAGACTGAGATGTCAGAAGGACTTTCCAACAGCTTTACACCAGGCTTTTACTTCTAGCCATGCTATGATACCCTCTTCTATTTTCATTTTAAAAAGTCACAATGTATTACATTGTTCCTCTTCATTGGCTCTATTTTGATTTTGAAAAGTACACCAACATGTAATAGCACTTCTTTTTCTCATTCCTTTAATGCAAAGTTTATATTTTAAGAACAGAAGACAATGGCAGCTAATCACCAATAAACAGACCCAATTGTCTGTTTGGGACTAGACACTCCTCCCCACAAAACCCCCACTTTGCCTCGGTTTCTGTGGGAGGTCTGGCATCAGTGGGAAAGATGCTTACACTCTGTGGGGAGGGGGGCGGTTATGTGCTGGGCTTTGGATCTCAGTGATTTCTACAGTAACTCCAAGATGGATTGTGTCTTCTATTTTTGGATTCACACTGGGAAGCCAATTAAATTAAAAGGCTATTCATTTCACTATATTTGTCTCCAGGCTGCTCAAATAGAAATGCAAACGACTTCTATTGAGTGAGTTTTCTGCCTCAAAAAAGAATGCCTTCTCTCTCACATGTGTACTTCAGAGTCCAATCTGCATTAAGGGGGAGACACATGAACCCCAGCCTTGTCGCTACTGGGAGGCTTCTTTCTCAAACTCAATTTGAAGTTATCCTAAATGAAAGCATATACAGCTTCTATGGCCACTCACAGGTCCTTAGTGCAGTTGGCAAAAATGGGTCTGTGTTTACTGAAATGATCACAACTGGGAGGAAGGGAGAAAAAACTCATTTTTCCAGCTTCACTAAGAGTGAACCAATGATAGAGCCTAAATATGGCAAATACTGCTTCTTTGGTGTTGCTTCCATTCACAACAGGCCCTAGCCTTGCAGAGAAGATAGTTGCACCCCAATCTCCAGTTTCAAATCCTACAAAATGAGACAGTATGCTGTCCTAATAGCACAAACCAAAGGCCTAACTTATAACGTATGGCTAATGATGACCAGATCAGAGGCTCAAGTGCAGTTGACTTAACCCACCAGAGCCCACTCTGAAGTCATGTGTAGGGATCAACCCAATCAATGGGGTCATTAAGTGTTCTTGTGAAAGGATCAATGGGGAGTGGATGCCGAAACCATACATCTACTACATGCTCACATGCGTAGAAAGGACTTCTCAAAAATGGGTTAACTGGTGGCTTGCCCAAGAACTAGAAACAACTAGAATTTGCAATTTTTTCCTTAAAACACATGCGGCCTGTGGAACATAGAATTGTCCTCCAACAGTCCTTGCACAAAAGTAATTTCAATTTTGAATAGATGAGTTTCCTTAAAAGGAACAGGACTTTCACACTAGCCTATAGTCTATGAAATAACAGCTTGCAACCTGCCATTTGTAGATCATTTCGGGGCCCGGCCAGCCCAAATTGAAACTTGCCCATCAACAATGGCAGATGAAATGTTAGGTTGCCTCTAATGGCAGGACTACCAGGGTCTCAGTGATGGAGAGGATGTGGGTTATGATGTCTGTCGTGGCCTTCATCATGGCTTATTGAGACCTGTCTGGCAGGATGTAATAAGCAGAACAAAATCTGATACAACAAAAATGTTTCAATGTTTATGGAAGCCCAAAACTATTTCCAGAAAAAGAAGCCATTGGAGCAAATTGAAAATCAGTTGACTTCATCTTCACTTTCATGGAAAAAAAAAATCCCCATCTGAGGGAAATTCAACTCCATCTTTGAAATTCCTCTTTACTTAAAAATGACTGGAGAGAAGGAAGGAGGTAGAGGGAAGAAGGAAAAGAAAATAGGAGGGAGGGAGGGGGGAAAAGTTTGGTACACAGAGCCTGGAACATGAAGTACAATTTGACCATATCTGTACCTGCCTCTCCAATTTCAAAACACACTCTATTTTCTTTTTCTCATAAAATGGAGCAAACACAAACCCAAGGCCTCATCTTCTAGCAGGTAAAATGTCCTCTGAAAAGCCTGTTGCTTTTCCTTTTTTTTTTTGTTTTTTTTTGTTTTGTTTTTTTTTGGTGAGTGGTCCAAATTAGTTAATTTAATCAAAACGAATGGGCAGTTTTTGATTATATTATATTCCTAATATCCCCTAAAAACAGACAAAGCCATCCAAAAAATGCATGCAAACACGGACCGAATATTCACAGCAGGTCTTTTCAGAGCAGCCCAAAACTGGAGACAGCCCAAACGTTCATCAGGAATAGAATGGATAAATAAATTGTGGCATAGTCTTACACTGGAATACTGGCAATAAGAATAAACAAACGACAACTAGGGGCAGCAATAGGAGAAAATCTCACAAGCACGGTGTTTAACAAAAGAAAACAGATGCAACGGAATACTTATTAGATGATTCCATTTCCATTAACATTCAAAAGCAGGCAACTAATTTATGGTGATGAAAGCCAGATTAGTAGCTACCACTGGAGAAAGGGAACATTTGGGAACCCCTGGAGTGTCTGTCATGTTCTCTTTATTGATGCGAATGATGGATACACTTCGTGAAAATTCATCAAGCTTGTACTTGCTTGTATTTTACTTCAGTAAAAAAGTTTACTTAAGGTGTCTGTGGTAAGAACAAACTTTGGGGCATGAAGAAAATGCACTGTATTTTATTTCAGTTGTGATGGTGATCATGTGACCATAGATATTCATTAAATGTCTCACCAAACTGTAGACTTAAAGTTGGGTGAATTTTATCATATGTAAATTATACCTAATAAAGCCAACTTTTTAGAAAGTTTAAAGAGTTTAGGAAAAAGAATCCTACTCTCTACACACAAAAGCAGTTTGAGAACAAATTCAGAATAAAAGCAACTGCCTGCATTTATTCCTGTCCTTCATTTTGCAGGAGAAACAAGTAAATCAATGGCTCAAATGCTCAAATGTATATGTATTATCAAAATATAAGTCCTCAAAGACAGAGATCCTATTTATATATGAATCTTGTACCAGCCAATTGGAAAACCAAGCCTAGTGATTCTCACTGCAGTTCTAATTCATAATCCTCTAAATGTCTCCCGGTGTCACTAATGTGCTTGTATCGGCGCATTATTGTGGCTGTGCACAATAATGCTGCCAAATACCCACAAAACTTCATTTATTGCTCACGCATTTAGAGTCAGCCAGGGGTGGCTGGGCAGCTCTGCTGATCTTCCACAGCTTGCTCCCATGCCTAGGGTTAGGCTAGCTATTGGCTGGCATAAGTGGGCCTGAACTGGAATGACTATGGCAATTTGATGTGGTTATGATCCTCCAAGATGGTCCCCAGTAATGCTTGCTTCCTGGTATCCATGTCCTTGTGTGATCACCTCCCACATAAAATAGAGCTGTCCTGTGTAACTGATAGAATACTGCAAGGATGACAGTCATTCCAAGGCTTGGTTTCCAAAGACACTGTGGCTTCTACCTTGCTCATTTGGACCACTCGGCTAAGTGGAAGCCAGACACCATGTTGGTGAAGACACATAATCAGCCCTATGGAGAGATTCATATGGTGAGGAACCAAGGCCTTAACATCCAGCATCAACTTGCCAGACACACGCATGAGCCATCTTGGACATGTATTCATCAGTCCCAGCCAAGCCCTCCAATGACCATAACCTTTGAGCCAGAATCCTGAGCCAGAACCAACCAGCTAAACCACTCCTAAATTCCTAAACCACAGAAACTCTGACGGATAATAAATGCTTATTGTCTTTAGCTGCTAAGTTTGGGGATAATTTGTTATGCAGTCACAGATAACAAATATACATGACTCTATACCATGTAGCTCTCACCACTCAGTAGTCTACCCTGGATACATTCTCATGGTGACAGCAGGGATGCAAGAGAGCAGGTGAAGACATGCAAGCATTTTCAAATCTCTACTTGCATGACATATCTCCAAAGATCCCTTTGGCCAAATTAAGTCAAATGACTCAGCTCAGAGTATAGGGCAGGGCAGGTTAGCTCACCTACTGCGGGAAGGCACTGCAAATTTATATGGCAAAGAACATGGTTGGTGGTTTTAAAACGTGTACCCAGATTTTTTGGCACTGACCTATTCAAAAGGAAGGGCCTATTTCTCCTCCCCTTAATGTGGGCTAGACTTTGACTCACTTCTAATGAATAAAATGTGGTGGAAGTGATGTAACTGCACTGGCTGGGTCATAAAAAGGACAGTTTCTTCCTGGTTCTCAATCTCTCTCTCTCTCTCTCTCTCTCTCTCTCTCTCTCTCTCTTTCTCTCTCTCTCCTCACCCTCCCTCCCCCTTTCCTTCCTCCCACCCTCCTTCTTTTTCATGGATTTCTTACTTTGGCAAAAGCCAACCAATTGTAATGAAGATAGTCAAGCAGATCTGTAGATAAATCTACATGGAAAAGAACTACCAACAATCAGAACCAACTTGCCATCATGTTAAAGGTGGATCCTCTGGCCCCAGTCAAGTTTTCAGATGACTGCTGTCCCAGCCCACATCTCAAGTGCAAAACTAAGATATTCCTGAATATTTCTCACCCACAGGAATTGTGATAGATAATAAAGTTCTATTGCTATTGTAAGCCACCAAGTTATGGTATAATTCATTACACATATCAATAACTAATACAAGGAATGATGAAGAATTAGAGCTTTTATTTTTAACCACAGTTCAGGATTCTAGGTGCAAAAAATAGAATCTACTCTAGCTAGTTTATGCAGAAAAGAAACATATTAAAGGGTACTGAAGTATCTACAGGAGGGCCAGAGTGTCAGGTCTAGAGCTAAACAGGTAACAACAATGCCCAGAGCACAGGGTACCCATGCTCCAGCCAGAACCCCATTCCTCTGAAGCTGGATTAAGATATCTCGGCTTGCAACATTAAAGTTGGTAGCCAGGTACCAGAATCTCCACCATTAATATCCTGGAAAGCTGGATGCCTTCATGCTCCCCACCCACCAAAAAATGGAATCTGTGAAATGCCAGCTTCATCTTTCTGCTTTCTTCCAGTCAGAGGTCTTATACAGGTGCATATAATTATTGGAGTCTATCTGCAAGGGAAGATGGGAAAAAATGAGTTGTGGGCTCCATTCTTGGGGAGGTGTTATTTATAAGATAGGAAATACCCCAGAAATAGGAAGGGTGTCCAAATGGTGCTGAGCAGCTAGGAAAACTGACAAATGCTCACTTCTTGTCCCATATAAAATCATCATTACATTACTAAAATATAGATGATTAGAGAAACTACTGACATGTCTCCCTAATACCTGAAACTCAAATTGGTAAAAGAATTTCATCTCCAGTACCATTTCCAGGCAAGTGTTAATGACTGCCTAGAGTTACATGCTAGGAGGAATTCTAGGCTCAGTTGGAAAGAGATCTGGGATCAAGTTGTGATGATGCCACTGTGTGCTACATATTTGAGTTAAATAATAGGTACCTACAAAAATAGGTCTCTATGTTTTCTCTCCTTTCCTGAGAGGAGGGTCTGAAAATACTCCATGACCTTTTACAATTGTTTAGATTAAAGCCGTTCACACTGACCAAACTCTCTTTTATTTATTTTTTTAAAAACTTTTTTAAATGTTTATTTATTTTTGAGACAGAGAGAGACAGAGCATGAATGGGGGAGGAGCAGAGAGAGAGAGGGAGACACAATCTGAAGCAGGCTCCAGGCTCCGAGCTGTCAGCACAGAGCCTGACGTGGGGCTCGAACCCACAGACCACGAGATCATGACCTGAGCCGAAGTTGGACGCTCAACCGACTGAGCCACCCGGGTGCCCCCAAACTCTCTTTTAGCTATCTATCTGAAATGGCATGCAAGCCAATTCATGTCCCCACTGTATCACTCAGGACTTGGTATAACCCAGAGATATAAAACAGCTCTTCTAGCTAAATAGCTAAATATGGCCTCTTGTTCTGTCTCCTCATCACCTTCTTACACCTATGTCATCCCATGAGGGACCCCTCAAGAACTGCAAATTCCATAAGACACAGTCTGACTACCACTGACATATACCATTGGTATAATCAACTCTTTACCTCCAGGGCTCATTCCTTCATGCTCATTTTCTCTTTACTGTCACTCAAATTCAGCCAGTTGGTAAGAATATATTGTGGACAAACAGTCCCTACACTATAACCCGTCCATTTCCCTGTTTGGATGGTGTGACTTTTTCCCATGTGAGTCAATAATTTTTAAAGCACAAGAACTTGGTATGATTTGCTGTCTTTTAGTCACCTCACAGAGACCAACTTCAGGACTAACAATGGTAAGTCTACATTAAGTTGCTTCATCTTTGTCCTTGTGTTAAAAGCAAGAGACTTCCCTATCTGAAGATCAAACATCACACCTGTTGTGTCATGGTTTCAGTGGGGCAGATTTCCCCCTTACCTCCATTCTCCTTAGCCACTGTTGCTCTGAGTACCCTCAGAGTAGGATATTTGTTCCTGCCATAGAACAATGCTTCTCACACTTCAGTGTGCACACAAATCACCTGGGCATCTGTTTAAATGCAGATTCTATTTCAGCAGGTGGGGCCAAGATCCTCCAGTCCCATCAAGCTCTCAGGTGATGTTGATGCTTCTGGTCCATGCCACACTTTACCTATCAATGTTCTCCAAGACCTAGTCTAACCCTCTATGGGAGGAGCTTACTGTTTTCCTAGAACTCTACTTATGTACTGTTTCTTCTTACCTCTCTCCTTTGGATCACATTCCTTCACCATCAATACCCTAGACATTGGTATTCATTCTTGCTCTACCCTTGAACACACTAACTTTATTCATTCAATGAACCAGTTATCATTAAGCACCTACCGTGAGCTAGACATCATGCTTGGCACTAGGGATACATCCACAAATATGATCATCCCTGCTCACATGAAACTTCTACTCTAAAGAGAAAGACATTAATAAATAACTAGTTAACAATTAGTTATAATTGCCAGGAGTGCTAAGAATGGAAATTACAGGATGTCTGAGAGCAAATAATGGGGAAAATCTAATCAAGTCTCTTAGGCTATTGGGGTCTGCACTTTGTGTGACTTCCTCTAGTTTCATATAAACTCAACCTTGTCTGTGATGAGGCAGAGGATTAAAAGTTTCCTTCATGGTCCTTTGCCTTCCTCTTGACCATGGCCACTACTGTGCACTTGGTGTTTCATGGCCACATGCTCCTTTGGCAGGAAGATGAGCATGGCATGGAGCTTATGGTTGGCAAGCATGTCCTGGACTTCCATAACTCCAAATTAATATTGGATTGCCTCATGTCATTCTTGCTCCTTGGCTCCCCTTGATAATGGTGCTGGCCATCTGCAATGGCAAGCTGTTCCCTCCCAAATTCTAGTCAACTCTCCTCCTTGCTCAAAAATGACAGCAAGTATAATACTCTAATTTCTTCCTCCTGTGACCTCTTTTGTTGATCTGCTACCTAGAACTATGACTTGGCTATACCAGCAAATTACCCTGATTAACACCAAGGTCTTTAGTATTTATTCATTAAGAACGACAAAGTCCAGGGGAGCCTGGGTGGCTCAGTTGGTTAAGCTTTCGACTTCGGCTCAGGTCATGATCTCATGGTTCGTGAGTTCAAGCCCTGCGTTGGGCTCTGTGCTGACAGCCCAGAGCCTGGAGCCTGCTTCGGATTCTGAGTCTCCCTCTCTCTCTGCCCCTCCCTGGCTCACACTCTGCTGTCTCTCTCCCTCAAAAATAAATTAAAAAAAAAAAAAGGAATGACAAAGTCCAAATCTAGTTGCCATATCAGAGATTCTGGCCTCCTTAGGCTTAGAAAGCTTTTTTAGCTGCCAAGTTATCCTTCCCAGTCTCATGGGGTATCAGTTAGACAAGGAAAAGAGAAAAGGTATGGATATTGCAGAATCATTACAACCTATATAAGATAAGGCCTTCCATGGTTTCAGCCCTAAAATTCATTCTTGTATGGCATTATATTCAAAGAAATATGATCCATCAGCCAAACTGTATCTATAATGGAAGTTGAATCTTTCCTGAAATCTTTTGAAAGTGGATTCCATTAGTTCATTTTAACTTTAAGGAAAATTTAAAGTCCCATTTCCTGTTTTTTGTCCTTCTTAATATTTCACATCTAAAGTAACTGCCTGGGAGTGCCTGGGTGGCTCAGTCAGTTGATCATCCGACTCTTGGTTTCTGCTTAGGTTGTGATCTCGCAGTTTGTGAGTTCAAGCCCCGCATCAGGCTCTGTGCTGGCAGAATGGAACCTGCTTGAAATTCTCTCTCTCTCCCTCTCTCTCTCTCTCTTCTTCGTCTTCTCCTTCTCTCTCTCTCTCTCTCTCTCTCTTTTTCTTCTTCTTCGCCTTCTCCTCTCTCTATCAAAATAAATAAATTAGCATTAAAAAAATTATCTGCCTGAATGTCTTCTCTCTCCTGCCTCTCTGAAAACTCTGCTAACTCCCCATCTAGCCAGACCCATTGGACATCGACCCTTCATCAGCAACGTTCTTCCTCTCTGGATTTGTTCTTCCAAAGTCTTATGACAATAGTTTTTTCCAATCTCTCCAGCATCAGCCCATCATGACCTGGCCCTGTCAGCCCTGTTGTTCTGCCCAATAGCCTGATTTGGTCCAGTAGCTTGAGGCAGATCTAGAATTCTTCCACTTGGAAATTTACCACCCAGGTGAAGAGAGGGCAGGTGTACATTCTCTCATATTGTCTTGACACATTCATCAGCACAACCACATCATTAACCCAAGGAATTAACTCCTAATATTTCAAGGAAAAGGAGTGGGGCAGTTTTTATTGACATTCTAGTCTTTGCTGATTAAGAAAATTAAAATGGCACAAAGCTAATATGAAATAAGTAAACTTTATATTTAATGACTAGCATCCACATTCAATTAAAAAATATATGTATTAGAGTCTGTATGCAAGTCTTTATACACATACACACGCAGACTCCCAGTACTAGATGCCTTGCTTCTCCAATCCTGCCAAGAGTTTGAGTCCTCCCACAGCCCCTTCACCATAATCCTTTCTCCACTACCCACATGCAGGAATCCATAGACATCTGTCACTTAATTAATTTAGTTAATACTTAATCACATATCACCAACATTTTAAAACTTTACCTTGGCATATTGCTTTTCATGAAATCTCTAAAGTGTTTGATATTAGGAGCAAATACAACTCATTGTAGTCCTCAGTGTGTCATAATTTTAGGACTCTTGGAGGGATAGACTCTAATCAAGTGTCTTCAACACATATCTGACTTTTCACTCTGTTCTGTGGAAAGCCCCATAAATCCTTACGCTGGCAGTCAGCTCTGAACCTTTACTTGTGAATGCTAATTGTACACAACATTAATGGAGAATGTGGATGACACTGGCTTCCTAACTTGCAGCTTTGTTTCATAATCCCTCGCTTGCCAGCTGGGACTTTGATGGGGCATTTTACAGCACAGCCTTTGCTACCCTCGTGAAACATTATAATCACGTAAAATGTGCTGTAGGATTGTATGTAATATGGAGCCTGCTCTTGGCATCTGTACCATAATCATCTCTTCTCATCACTTCACTGCCCACTTAGGAGTCTTTGGAAGGCTTCCTTTCATATGAATAGGGGTGTGGAGTTTAATCAGTCACGACTGGCAAAGACACCCTCATTT
Source organism: Felis catus (assembly GCF_018350175.1). Lineage (NCBI taxonomy): Eukaryota > Metazoa > Chordata > Mammalia > Carnivora > Felidae > Felis > Felis catus. The sequence continues at coordinate 37,702,599 of NC_058370.1, read as the reverse complement.
CCAATTCCAGTTCCAATTCCAGTTCAACAACTCACCAAAGGTGGTTTCAGGAAGTTCTCTTAACTTCCCTGTGCTCTTATTTAATAGGCATTTCCTCTCAATCTCTAGAGCAGTCATTTCCCTCTTTCAGGTATGGGATATTCTGGAAGGCCTATTATAGATGCTCAAAATAACTGACCCACACACCAGTCAACACTCAAGCCAAAGTCACATAGTGACCACTTAACCTGCTCTGAGTTCTGTCAAGCAGACCTTGGCACCAGGAAAACAGTCCTAGTTCCTGTCTTGGTAAGACACTAGGAATGTGTCTGAACCAAATATTGGAATCAATGACATGATTCTTGTCCCTTTCCAGTTCCATAGGGCCTATAGACAAAATAAATTATCTAGTGCCTCCCTAAGTGTCCATGCTGAATGTGACCCCAATGCAGGTATAATGCAGACTTTCCCTCCCTGCCTAGAGTCAATCACTAGCTGGCTTCACCCGACTTCCTGGTGAATGCAAGAGCAATTTGTAGCACAAGTGTGAACCAGTCCATTAGTATGGGGAATGAGAACTAGGGTCCACTTTGAGCATCAACATACGTAGAAAATATAAAATGGGATCATTCAAAGATAATGGGACGATATTATTGGGTTCAGGGCTTAGCTCAGCTTGACCTGCTCCTGCCTCAGCAGAGCTGGCCTCTGGCCTACGTGGGGTGCTCTTCTGAGGTCAGGCGATAATGTGGCTGTGCGCTCTGTAGGAAGGAAGAGCAGAGTATGCACTGCTGATGAGAATGGTACCACTAGTGTGATCAGGGTGCTCTTGATTCAAAAGTAGACCATTTCCTTTGATGTGGATGCCGTTGATTTTGGCAAATGTGTAAATAGGCAAACATCAACCAACAGGGGCCAGACAAGAGGGAAGTCCACTCCTTCCCTTGTTCAAGCCTAAACATGCTGGTGTTCTTTCTGGCTCTCAAACACACAAATGCTAAAAGCCATGGCACAGTGCCCTTGGTCTCCAAATCTGCTGCATATCCCAGTCATCTGGGATCTCTCAAGAATCCCAGTGTCCAACTCTCAGCTCATCCCAATTATATTCAAATAGCTGAAGGAGGGGGCCAGGCATGAGTAGTTTTTAAAGATCCCCTAAATGTTCCCATGTGCAGCAATTTGGGAACTGCCAGCAAAGTGCTTATAAGCACAGATCCTGGGGTCAGATCTGGGTTTGAATCCTTGTTCCCCAACTTACCAGCTGTGTGACTTTGGGAAAGCTACTTACACTCTCCGTGTTTCGACTGTCTCATTTGTAAAATGTAGTATTTTACAAATAATACTAGCATTTACCTCACAGGGTTTCTATGAGGATTAAATGATGTATTATTTGCAATGTATTATTCGCAATGTAGATCAATTCCTGGTATATGCTAAGAGCTATAAAAGTCTGTTAAAAAGAAAAATACACATGTGAGCTCATTTCTACCTCAGGGCCTTTGCTCTTGCTGTTCTGTCTGGAGTTCACCCTCCCTTGTCCTCATCGACAATAGGTAGCCCATCTATCCTAATTACACTTCATCTTAGGACCCTTTTTATTCTCATATACACACTGTGTATTTATAGAATATATTTTTATTGTCTCCTCCACTACAATGTAAATCCAGGAAGAGCAGGATCTGCCCTATTTCTAGAACAGCACCTGAGTAAATGAGTGCATGAAGGAATGTGAACACTGGGGTAGATCTAATTTGCTGGAAATGTGAAAAGCAGGCATTAAAGGAAAGACCTCCACACCTTTTGACAGACCCTTCCACATGCTCCAAAATACTCATGATTCAAATACAACCTTTGGGTTTACTGTGGGTAAGACATTGCAGTTGGAAAGAGGTACACATGTTAGTATCCCCAATTAAATCTTGTGCAATAAGAACCTTGCCCGTAAACAAGAGAAGTGGCCTCTCCTGAAAATCTAGAGCTGATGAAATGAACTCCAGATAATTACCTCATTTGAATTTTCTCATTTCATTTCAGTAGTTGATATCTATTTTATTTAATCTAAAGCTTATCTATTTTCATTTCATAAATTGTTGTCTGCCCCCCCCCCCCGACCAGGGTCCTCAGTTCTCACTATGTGGATATGAGGATAATCTTCAAGAATTTTAAACAAGATGAAATACATGAGGACCATATCAAAGCTAGTGATGATTTTTATATCTTATACTAGGATAGCATGGCACAGGTTAGCAATAAGATGTCCTAGGGACTGGGCCAGTCTCTGTGTATCTCATTAGGATTTGACATTTCCATTTATGCTAATCATCCTAGAGCTGTGTTCCATTTCATGAAAGATGATGCTTCCTAACCTGGAATGCCAAGCCACCCTAAGGGCGGCATGGATTACAAAGTCACCTCCCTATACGTGTACGTGTACAAATGCACTGTGGATTCCTGCAGACTCGTGGTCCTATCCCTGCACATTCCAGATCATGGCTGTAAAGTCACTGACTGAGAAGCTGAGACAGAGAACCTGAGTCAGCCTAAGGTCCACTGGACATAACAAAGGCTCTCAGAGTGTCTAAGTCGATGAGATATCACTGAAATTACTAAAATATAATTCACAATGTTTTAGGAACAAGAATGTGATTTAATTTGAACATTTATCTCCAGTTCATCATCACAAGAGGCAATATGGCCCATATAGACTTCTCAATGGTATGCCTTCTCAAGGGTTGGGCACAGGCTTGACTGAACTAATCAGAAGAAACTTCACAGCGGGTCCCCAGGCCTCAGGACAGGTCCTGGCCTCCTATGCCTCCACTGCATGTGGTACCCAGAACAGCGATCATTCTTCACCTTCAGATTCAAGAACCTGGAGATCTCCTGACCCTCATGTATCAAAGCAAGGTTCCAGGAAGTTCACAGGTTGACTCTACCTAAAGCAAGCTCCTTGTGAGAAACATTCAACAGGGGCTGCAAACCAAAGTGTACCCTGGGTAGGTGGCTGACAATTTGTCAGAGCATCACAGTTTGAAGTTTTCTGTTAACCAGCATTTTGTTGTAGAAGACTGCCTAGCAGGTGACAGCCAGGCAATATCATCCTTACCCTCATTATTGTCCACTGGAGGTCCAAGGTTCTGTCCCCATGGGGCCACCAAGAGATGTTGTTATTGATCTAAAAGTCGACTCGTGGTCAGAGATCAGTCCTACATCGTTCACCTGCTTTCTGCTCCACGCACATTTTAAGCAATTTGATACACTTCCAGAATATGTATGCTTTGCTCACCAGGCTAAACTATCTCTTTCTGGTCCTCTTCCCTCCCCCAGCACGGTGGCTGTGTAGCCCCATTTGAGTCTCCGACGTCTGGATCAGTGCTTCTCAAATGCTAAAATGCACACAAATCACCTGGATGTGTTTTAAAATGCAGAATCTGGGGGCGCCTGGGTGGCGCAGTCGGTTAAGCATCCGACTTCAGCCAGGTCACGATCTCGCGGTCCGTGAGTTCGATCCCCGCGTCAGGCTCTGGGCTGATGCCTCAGAGCCTGGAGCCTGTTTCCGATTCTGTGTCTCCCTCTCTCTCTGCCCCTCCCCCGTTCATGCTCTGTCTCTCTCTGTCCCAAAAATAAATAAACGTTGAAAAAAAAATTAAAAAAAAATAAAATGCAGAATCTGATTCAGGAGTTCTGAGACAGTGCTAAGACTTTGCATTTCCAACAGGCACCCAGGGAGTGAAGTGCTACGGACCCAGAATTACATGTCCAACAGCGACTATCTAGACCTTTCTAGAAGCCTCCTCCAAGCCACCAAAATCTAACCATTGGAAGTGACTTCGGACCATGAAGGTTCAAATGAGAGGGGAGCCTTGGTGTGTTTCCATCCCCAGGAGCATTTTCCATTTTAGAGGACTGAGAATACTTTGCCAAAGAAGTGACAGTATTCTTGTGGAATTCTAGTGCTAGCGGGTCTGAGTTAGGTGCAGGGCACCCTGCTCAAATCATCAGAAATCCTGACTATTGTCTGTACCCTGAGGCCCCCCCTGTAGGGAGCAGTGTGTAGCCTAGCCTAACCAGTGCTATCTGTGTGGCTGAAGCAGATGCAAAGGGGAGGTAAGGGCCCCAGCATGACAGGACACAAGGTCTCCCTCCACACAATAAACTACCTGACCTCTGCTGCTAGTTTCTTCTGTGTCAAGCAGGACCACAGAACAGAAAGGCATGGTCACCTCTTGTGTAGGCTCAGCTGACCATAAATTCTGCTTTAAGACCTGTTCCCTGGAGAGACATCACCAGCAAAAAAAGGTAGCAGGTGGCAGTAAGTGGTTAAAAACAACTCATTGCTTTATCATCCAGAGCAGCCAACCGCGGGGGAGAGCATAAGTGAAGCTCCCCCCAGTGCTCTTCCCCCACCTCGTTCTTCTTAGGATTATTTTATTTATAGCTAGGAAAAAAAATAATTACCTACAGCTGTGTTTCTCAGTTGCAGGGCACTTAAGGCAGCACTTCTACCCACCAGGTCCCTGTTTGCTGAGCACACCCCTGGGGGGAACCTCCTGACCCCTTTCTACACAACCCTGTGACCTCCCAGCATTTTCTAGTCTGAAGAAAACTCAGGTGATCAGCCAACGACCTTCCACAGAGGCACTCTCTAGGACTTGTCTGGGATCATTAGATTAATTTCTTTATTCCATGGCATTATCGGATGAATGGATTTGAAAGACAAATAACTCCCCTCTAGGTCCTTCTCGGAGATTAACAGACCCTGTGTGATTAGTTAAGCAGAGTGCTTAGTAGTAGTCAGAGCTCCAAATGCATTCAGATGGGAATCTTAGTATGCTGGTTCCTTCTTAGTTTCCTCATCTGTACAGTGTGGATGATAGATAATATCAGCAACCTCACTGGTGCAAAGATTAAATAAATGCATGCCAAGTATTTACTCACATGTTTGAGCAGACGAGGTATTCAACACAAGGTAGCAATTACTACATGGGTGGTGGAGAGGGAGGGATAAACTGGAACCATAGAATTAAAGCTGGAAGAGTCTGTAGAGGTCACCTGGGCCAGGGCATTGCAAACTTTATGGAGCATGAGAATCACCTGGGAGCATAGACTGCTGGGCTTCACCTCAAGATAATTGGACTCAGAAGATTGGGGTACAGCTCATGAATCTGCATGTCTAACAAGCCCCAGGTGATGCTATTAGTACAGAGTAGCTAGACTAACCCTTTTTCTGATACAAGATGTAGTCCCACATCTCCTTTTCCTGTAAGATCCCCTGGAAGCTCCACTGGGCAAGTCCTACGATGGTAGAAGAAAGGAAATGAGTCCTTGCTGGTGATCTCTAATGAATCACAAGCTTTAAATATATTACCTTATCCTCACAATAACTTATGGAGTGACTTAGAGTTGTTTTGTTGTTATTTTGTTTTGTTTTCTTTGTTTCTCAAGATGATGAAGCTGAGGCTAAGATAACTTAGGTGCCTTGGACACTTTAACAGAAAGAAAATGAAGAGCCAGGATTTGAACCCAGTCCCTGAGTTCTTGTGTCAGTGATGTTCAGTTGTATCTGGGAATCCATACCTTACATTGCACTTTATTGTTAAGCAGCTCTTAAAAATCAGACTATGGTTTTGTTTTCATACTGAGCTACAATCTGCCTCTGTCGATTCACTGGTCCTAGTCACAGTTTCTGGATCTTCAGTTGAATTGGAAAGGACTTATTATTCTTAATATTATTTGGGTAGAGAGAGGACAACCATTACCTTTAGCGCACATTTGATCATGCTTAAGTGTGTAGGTCCCAACCAAGGGTTTCTATGTTCAAATCCTGACTCCCCCACTTCTTATCTGGGTGACTTTGAGCAAACTTCTAACTAACTTGTGCCTCGATTTTGCTAAATCTGTAAAATGGGAATAGTATTTGTACCATCAATATTTATCAGAATAGTGAGTGTAGAAGACAATTTAATGCATGTACAGAGTGACATGGAAATTTTAGCTTTTATTATTTCAATACATAAAGACTTTGTAAAGGCTTCATAAAGTCCTTTGTAACTGAGGTTTTCAAAATTGGAGAGTTCAGAGTTTTTTCACCTCCTTATGGTATGACTAGAGTTCATTTAGCAGTGTCTTTGAACTTGCCGCTGGTGATTAGAGGTGCTGGATAAAAAGAATATGGGGCACACGACTGGCTCATTTGGTTAAGCATCCAACTCTTGATTTTGTCTCAGGTCATGTTCTTGTAGTTTGTGAGTTTGAACCCCACATTGGGCTCTGTGCTGACCGCGCAAAGCCTGCTTGGGATTTTGTCTCCCTCTCTCTCTGATGCTCCCCTGCTTGCTCTCTCTCTCTCTCTCTCTCAAAAATAAATTTTAGAAAATGCTTAAAAAAAAAGAATATCAAGAGCAACTGTGCATTTCATTAGCAAGAAACCTGAGTTAAACCAACCAAGTTGGTATGTAGTTACTTTGTTTTCTTGCAGAGGTGATTCTGCTTCTTGTATTTTAAGGTAGAGAAATAGAGTCTTCATGGTGCTAAAGAAGACTGCCCATGCGTGTCCTAGTCAGAGCCTCCTAAAACTCCAGGAAAACCAAAGGAGGGGAAGATAAAAATACTTAATCATCAAAGGAAGAGGAACATTTTACTGCTCGGGAAACATCATTCTTTAAGTTAAAGAAATAATACACATAATGAGGCAAAGACTCCTCAGTGAGTCCAGGCAAGATCAGTCAGGTCTGGTCCAGAGGAGCAGAACCACCCAGCTGGTCCAGAGGCTCATGAGACTCATGAAAATAGGGTTCATACTTTCATCCCTCTGGGTTTGGAGCTGTTTTTTTTTTTTTCACAGCAAGAGCTAACTGATGCACTCCCTATAGAGTTGGTAGGAATAAAATTGCAACAACCACCATATTAAAAGCAAGAAGAGTACTACTCGTATGGTTTGAGCTGCAGAAAACTGTTAGGATTCAATCATTTTTAATTTACAATAATAGCAATTTCATGTGGGCCGACCTAATACTGTTAAGTACTTCTCACATGTCTAGCATTATTTTATATGAATTATCTCATTTAATCTTTACAACAATTCTATGAAGTAGATTACCTCCTATCTCCATTTTACCAGTGAGGACATATAAGTTTAATAAATATCTGTTGAATGAATGAATAAAAGAAATGGGCAACATTTCTCAAGGCCACATGATCAATACCTAGTAGGACAGGAATTCGAGTTTAGGTTGATTCTTCTGCCTGTGTACTTTCTACAACAGGAAGCAGGTGTTAATGACATTTATCAACCCTTCACTAGGCATTGGCTATTATAAGACCTTTAAAGCCCATTTAACCATCATATATAGCCCTGTGAAGTTAGTGTGATTTATGCATGGGGAAGCCAAGGCACTCCCACCAATCAGTAATGTAACCATGGTAATGCAGAAAGTAAATGGCCAGGCCAGAATTTGAATCCAGGCAAAACTCCAGAAACCATGGTCAACTATACATGCCATCTTTCAAGGAACTGATTAAGGAGAAATGGAGGGAGAAAATGGGATTTTTCATAAGCAGAACCCTAGTAAACGTTTTGTTCTCTGAATTTAAGGCTGTATTACCCCAGCCTCATTGAGTAAAAATTCTGCTTTATAAATGATCTTCATTTCTAAGAGGGCATGTATAGTCTTCTCTCATCTATTGCCACATTATTAGACAGCAACCTTTGGGAAACCAGGTTAATCTTCTCACGGAGACATGCAAGGGGACTGTTCTACCAGGGCCTCAGAGAAGCCCCACAATTCTCCACAAAGATGACCACTCCAGTCTGAGATTTCCAGCATCAGTATCACACCTCTGAACTAAGGCACTATTGCCAGAAAGCCCTTACAAAAATGCAGATAAACTACCTGTGAAAGTTAATATGAATTAATTTGTATTATGCAAATTTAAAGTAAGGGACACAAACTTAGGGACCAACAGAGACCAGACACATAAAGGAAATGATGGAGTGAGCCTGGTGTCATGTGAGAGCAGATGCTGAGGGCTATAGCAAATTGAAGAGCACATGTCCCTTCTAAATGGACACACTACTACTAACATCAAGGCAATTGTTGACAGTGACGGATGCTTTTATTTTACAAAAGAAGACAAAACCTTTAGATATTTGGGGGTGATTTCTTTTTAAAATATTATGAAGGAAAACTGATTCTTGGCTGAAATTGGTCTGCAGGAGGCTAGTTTGCAACACTGTGCTAAGATCAATGTTATCATTTCCTTAAGGCACAACTACTCCAAGTGTGGTCCCTGCACCAGTGACATCAACATCACGTGGGAAATGGTTGAAATGGTTGGGGCTGATGCTGTGGAAAGGATCCAGCCCTCTGGGTCAGGAAGAGGAAGAGGAAAGGGAAGGGTGTGACAAAGGATGTGACCCAATAAGGCATTGTGGAGCTCCACAAACAGGACTGTCACCTGTGAACAGACTCTTGGTTGCTCCTCCTCCAAAGCCAAGACACCAGGCTCTCTGAGGCTGGCACCTCGTCCTCCCCCATCTCCCGGGAAAGTGACACTGTGTTCCCATATCTGCAGAGCAGTGTCAGTGCTAAATCTGTTCTGAAGCGTGTCTCTGAAGTTGTCACCATTCTCAACTAATTAGTCAAAGGCTTCCATCTGCCTAGTGGCTCACCACACTTTTCATATTAATTTTTTATGCAAATGTGGTGATTTTAGGGAGGAATGATGTCAAGCAAAGTGATAGGTACCTCACTTGAGCCAGAATAAGATACACCTGTAAAGTGCAATCTGCAAAATCTCCAGAAAGGTCATGTTGAAGCAAGCTTTTGTATTTGGGCTTCTATGATGCTTAAAAATAACTTCAATTAAAGTCATGGGGATGCCATTAAAAAAAATATGTATATATATGTATATATGTATATATATTATGTTATATATATATGTGTGTATATATATGTATGTGTGTGTGTGTGTATGTATATATATATATATATATATATATATATATATATATATATATAACCTAACCTCCCTACTGTAATCTTAACTGTTTAAGAAGCTGGTCACCAAACCAATCATTCAAAGCACAGTTCAATTAATTTCTCCTTCATTATTCTTTTATTCCCCCTCATTTTTTTGCTTAGCCATGTAATCTTATTTTATTCTTTCCTTCTTTATATTATTTGCTGCCTTCTTCTTAAAGAAGCGGAGTTATCTTTCAAGAACAAATTCCATTGTAGCAGTGGCCGTGAGGATTTTAAGGCAGTAGATTAAAACCCAGTAGTAGCTTGAAATGCTGGGGATGATTTGAAAGAAAGGGTCAATTGTCTAGTATTAATTCAGTAATAACTGGAGAGACATTATTCTTATTGCCTCCTTCCAGGCAGAACTATCTGGTGTCTCATGAAGTTCAATGCCACTGTAAGGTAAAGTAAAATAAAAAATTGTATATAGGTCAATTCTGACTCCAATACTGACCCCACCTTTAGTTTCTACTTACAGATATTTGTTGGGATAGAAATTAGACTCTGGATTCAGATAATTTCCTTCCCCCTGTGTCAGAAAGCTATTGCTGCATACAAAGCATGCCAACACTTAATGGCTTAGAAGACAACCATTAATTTAGCCAAGAATTCTTTGGGCCGACCCCACAGTTCTGCTGACATGGGCTGGGCTCCACCATGTGACTTTATCATGTGGTCAGAAGGCAGGTTGCCTAAGGGCTTACTGGTCTAGGATGGCCTCACTTTCTGTGGACCACTAGCTTTTGGAGAAGCTCATGAAGATGGCATGGTAGACACTGTTGGTGCCCTGCCCAAATTCCCTAGGATCCCTTCTGTTGGTTCCTTGTGCCTGCCCCCCAGGTTGGCAGTGCTTTGCTGCTAAGGAGTGGCCCCTGTGACCCCTTTCAGAGGGTTGTCCTTAGGTTAGTGCTTCCTTACCAGCACTGAGAGCTGGGAGTTGCTGAGAGGTATATCCTCCTGACCGGCCTCTAGTCCAGAGGATGAAAACCAGCTCCTTACTTCAAAGGAGATAAACTTTGAGGCCTAACCGATGTTCTAGAAACCTCACAGGATCAGGCTGAGGCTGGTAATTTGCCTGAAACTGCACCTTTTCTCATCCTCTTCCCTACCCTTGTCCTGCTTTCCCAACTCCCTCATGGGAGCACTTCCTTATGAGATCATTCGCTTGGGGGCACCTGAGTGGTTCAGTGGGTTGAGGGTCTGATGTTTTATCTCAGCTTGGGTCATGAACTCGTGGTTCGTGGTTTTGAGCCCCATATTGGGCTGTGCGTTGGCAGTGTGGAGCCTGCTTGGGATTCTCTCTCTCCCTTTCCCTCTGCACACATGCACCACACCCTCCCCCCCAACTCTGTCTCTGTCAAAATAAATAAATAAATAAACTTGAGAGAGAGAGAGAGAGAGAGAGAGAAAGAGAGAGATCATTGGCTTGTCTCAGGGTGTGTTTCTAGAGATCCCAACCTAAGAAAGCTGGTCTGACCCAACCATCTTCAAACTGAACATAGAGCAGCCCTGTACATCTGTGGGAAATGTACGTGTTTCTTCACAAAAGTTCACTAGAAGATAGATTTTCCCAGCCAAAGAGAGTTTAAAATAAAAACCACCTCAAACAGCCCAGCCTCTTATGTAGGTGAAAAGACAAACAGGCAAAGAAGTGAAGCAACTGGCTGGAAGGCACACAGCCTGGGGGTAGAGAACAAATTCAGCGCTCCTTGGACCTGAGTCACATTCTCTTATGATACTAAACTGGGGACTCCCACTGGATTCACTGAGAGTCCAGGCCCCTTGAGAAAGGGAAGATAATTGTGCACAGGGAAGAGCCACAGGGGCACCTCAGCAAGATGGGGTGTTCTTTGGTTCATAAGTCACTCAGTAAAGCCATTAGATATTTAAATTTTTTTAAAAAAGGAGAAAGAGAAAGAGAGCAAGAATGAAGGAAAGACCTAATGAAAGAATGGAAGGAAGGAAGGAAGGAAGGAAGGAAGGAAGGAAGGAAGGAAGGAAGGAAGGAAGGAAGGACAAGAAAGAAAAATGTCTGCATCCTGGGAAACTGGGGCTTCAGAAGTGGCCCTGCCCTTGTGATCCTCCCACCCCACAGCCCCTCCCCTCCTTCACCCCCTTCCATCCCTACCCTTCTCCTCCTCTTTCTTTCTCTTTACTTGCCTTCTGCCCTTCCTCCTGCTTCCTCTCTGTCTTCCTCTTCTTCCCTTCCCTTCTTCCCCTCCCCCATCCCTCCTGCTCTCTCCAGCTCACCATTTTCACTATCATATTCAGAATACTGCCAGCTTCTCCATGATCCCTTCCCTCTGAAGAACTGCTCTTCTAATGTCTGTCTGTTTTCACCAGTAAAGCCCTGTGGGCCAGACATTCGGCACAACACGCATATCTGGACTGCCTGTATAGTGAGGTGGCTGCTCCTGGGTGCTGCAGTGGGCAGCAAAGCCCTGGGAGACTCAGGGCCCCAAGTGGAAGCACACACACGGCTTCTTTCTTACCGGAGGCATTTTATTGGCCTTGCAGTTCACAGATCTGCAGGGCGTGATGTATGGAATGGGAGATCGATGTGAAAATACTGTCAAGCTTCTGGAACTGGGAAGATATTTAGATCGCTCCACTCACGTACATCATATTTATGAAAGAAAAAGGAAGTGGGTGGATTATAAATGAGAAAAACCTGGAAGAAGAAATGCTATCCTTTCCAAACTCAGTCTTTTACCAACTTCTTTCCAAAAGGCTGAGCCAGCCCACCGGTAAATTTACGTTTGTGGAGTGTGACAATTTCTGGCTTTCAAAGAGCCCCTCTGCAAAAGAGGCAGCCATCAGGATTTCCACATGGGCTCCCCCAGATCTGCCCACACTCAGGCTTCCGCCCCACCCCAGAGCCTCACCCTGGGCATCCACCAAGTCCAACATAGGAAATGAGCCTGGGGAAGTCAGAGAAATCATTCCCTGTCTCCATCTTTCTGTAGATGCAGAAACTGAGGTCCAAAAAGGCAAGGGTTATACAGAGATTCCAAGAACCAAACTAAGGTTAGCCCTGGGGTCTGAGAGTCAAGAGCCCCAGGCCTGAATCCCAGCCCTACTCAAAGTTTCCCTTTTGTGACCTCAGGCCAATCACTGTGCCTCTGGGGCCTTAGTGTAGTTGATTTAAAAAATGGCCACAATTATTTATGCTTCCCCATATCCACACTCTTTGCATGTGACTCTACTGTATCTCCCATCAAGAGGAGGAGTCTATTTCCTGGCTCCTTAATCTGGGCTGGCCGTGTGATTTGTTTTGGCCGACAGAATGTCACAGAAGTTCTGAGACTAAGCCTCAGGGGCCCTGCACACTATGGCTCCCTTTCTTGGAACTCTATCCAGCCATCATGTGCAAGATCTCAGGCTAGCCTTTGAGAGCATGAGAGACCACATGGAGCCTAAATGAGCCCCCAACTGAGGCCATCCTAGACCAGCCAGTTCTCAGCTGAGCTGGAGCTGCCCACAAATGTACAAATTTAGCATCAGGAGACCATAACAACTATCCAACTATGCCCATCCCCGATTTGTGACCGAGGGTATCATGAAATAAATAAATGGCTGTTATTTCAAGCCACTGTCTCGTTATGCAGCCGAAGTTAACTGATGTATTTGATTTCTTCATCTGCACAAATGCACAAAAAGGCTGGAACAAAAAGATCGCTCTTTTTTTAGGTGCTTTTGGAAATACCAAATCCATAAAAGGTTAACACCTAGAACTAATCTGTCCATTAGGGTAACCACTAGGCCCATATGGCTATTTAAATTTAAACAATTGATTAAAATTAAATAAAAGTAAAATTCAGTTGTTTAGTTGCACAAGCCACATTTCAAGTGCTCACTAGTCACGTGTGGGTAGTGGCCACTGTCTGGGGCAGCACAGGCACAGAACATTTCCAGAATCATAGACGTATGCATCAGATGCTGCCATCCATGGTAGCACCAGACCTCTTGACCCACCTTGTCTACACTTGCTCCCCCAGCACACCTTGCTCCATAGCAAATGCCCCTCACGTACCCTCTGAAAATTTCAGATCTATGTTTGGAGTTTTCTGTTTTACCTGGAATATCGAAACCATCAAGGAGTCCTTGGATTGACTGTAAACAATTCCAGTATCTCAGTGAGAGAGAAGGGGAGGGGGGCTCTTGACAAGGTAGAAGAGTCTTCAGACGGATGCCAAGCTTTTCCTCCTTCAGGGGATTGCCCTAGTTTTTATTTTAAGCATTTTTTTCCATGTTGATAGGGTTGATAGCCGACTTTATCTGCATTCAATCCTTAAAAAAGATTGACGATTGATTTTTTTTTTCCTCTGTGTGTATGTGGGAGGTTTCCTCCCAATTCTCTTTCTACTTTTTCCCCCCTCCAATGCCCAGGGCTTCCTCTGACTTCAAAGAACTAGAAAAGACTCAGAGGAAAATGGGTATCTGACCTAATTAAGCATATAGATTAAGATTTTTCTCTTGTGGTTGATAAAAAATTCCCTTTTCTTCTCAAGCCTCACTCTGATTCCTGGATGAAGGAGACTTGGAAAACCACCTTCTTGCTCCCCCTCAATGAAGTATTGTCCCTGCAAGGAGTTGGAAGCAGGGCGGGCAGGTGAGGCCCATGGGAGAGTGGTGGCAAAAGGGGGCCATTAGTAGGGATGTTTGGGGACTGCACTGCCTGGGTTTGAATCCCAGTTCAGCTACCTCCTACCTCAGGTGGATCCTTGGTCTAATTACTTAATCTTCCTGTGCCTCAGGTTTACATTTGCAAAATGGGGATGGCAACTGTTCTTCCCTGGTAAGGGTTTGATGACTGAATTCAAGAGAAGCCCTGAAAACAGTGCCCAGCACGAAACAAGAGCTCAGGGTAGCCAAACTGGACACGCCAGTGCTCAGGGACCAGGGTACTGGTTCCAGTGCCCGCGCACTAGCTCCTGTATGCTTTGCCCTGGAGCCACTTTCCCTGCACAAGCAGGGAGCCTGCATGCCAGGTGTTGTCCAAAGCAGACAGTTACACAGGAGCCACACTCAGAAGCCTCAGTTCCCTTGCCTTTGGGCAGATACAAGATGAGTTGCAACTCACACTCCAAAGCTGCCCTTACTCAGGATCAGGTTGAGCCTGGGGCTTTGCCTTCCTTGGCTTCCTCCACTATTCTGTCCTGCTTCCCCTACTCCTAGGTTCCTCCTGAGAGCGCCTCCCCAATAAATCACTCACTCACGAATCCTTTCGGGTTCTGCTTCCAGGGAATCAGACCTGAGACAGTAACGATGATGACGGTGATGATTTATTTTTATTGTTACTATTTTTATTATTGCAGTCATGCCATAAAAAGTGATTTTGATTCTATATAAGGTGATACTCATCATTTCTCTAAGTATACAGAAATCAGCACTTTCAAAGCACTTTGCTTTTCCCCTGTTTCCATTAATTGTTACGACCAGATGCTTCTGGGAACAAGATATTAAATGAAAACACCAGTCCATCCCCTCTTCTCTCCCCTCCCCTGGCTACTTCCAGCAAAACGAGGACTTCCTGTGCAATAATACAGACACCTCAGACCATAAGACTAAGCTGAAGCCTCTCAACCCTCTTCCAAACCACCATCTCCTGGGCCCCAGACTGCATTCATGTTAGGATGGCCTACGCTGAGAAGGACAGACGCTGGGAAAAGACTCCCACACATACCCTGGGTAGCAATGGTTCACAATCCTAAGTCATAAGTCATAAGCCTACTTCACAATCCCTGGAGGGCTTGTTAAAATACAAATTCCTGGGGTGCCTGGGTGGCTCAGTCGATTAAGTGTCTGACTTTGGCTCAGGTCATGATCTGGTGGCTCAGGAGTTCAAGCCCCATGTTGTGTTCTGTGCTCACAGCTTGGAGCCTGAAGCCTGCTTCGGATTCTGTGTCTCCCTCTTTCTCTGCCCCTCCCCCACGCTCGCTCTCTCTCTCTCTCTCTCTCTCTCTCTCTCTCTCAAAAAAAATAAATAAACATTAAAAAATTTAAAACAAAACAAATTCCTGTGTCTCACTCCCAGGGGTTCTGATCCAATAGGTCTGAGAGTCATGAATTGGCACACCTAACAAATGCCTAGGTGAGGCTGCCACTGCTGTGGTGTAGACCCAGTGGGAGTAGCATGGGCCTGCAAGACTCCTGGCTCCATGGGGATGGGCACAGCTGGGGGGTGGCCAGAAAGGGGCTGTGTCTGCAGTACAGAGTCCAAAGCAAGGCCTGGTTTCTGGCTCTTGAGTGATAATGTTCTTGGCCATGCAAGAACGTCCACAGCCATTCAGGGACTTATGAAAGGCAGAGTCTGCAGCATGGCAAAAGCTTGGTGTATCCGTTCCCTATTGCTGCTGCAACAAGAGACCACAAATTTAGCAGCTTAATACAACACAAATTGATATTACAGTTCTGGAGGTCCTGAGTCTGAAATGGGTCTTAGGCAGCTAAAGTCAAATGCTGTGTCCTTTCAGGAAGCTCTAGGGGAGATCCACTCCTTGCCTTTCCAGATTCCACATGCTGCCCATATTCCTCCATCCATGGCCATATTAATCGGATCTCTGCTTCCATCATCACATCTCACATCCCATCTGACCCTACCACCTCACTCCTGCCTCACACTCTCTCTTCAAACTCTGCCTAGCCACCATGTGAACAGTTCTGGGCTAGCCTGCTGGAGGATGGGATGCCACAAGGAGTAGAGATGAGCCATGCCATCTGATGTCATCCTAGACCAGTTAGCCTCCAGATGACCTTCAAGATATCTGTAAATGCTTGTGTGAGCCTAACCAGACTTATGAGAAATAATCAATGTTTGTTGTGTTCAGGCAGTACATTTTAGGGTGGTTTGTTAGATTCAGTGGACAACAGACACCCATCCTGAGAGGAGGGAGGGTGGTTACATTCTGGTTACTTTCAACCAAGTCCACCTTGCAAATGTCACTTACATGGCCACCACACAATACATTAAAAATCAGAAGAAAATTTACTTTAAATTTCATACTTCTGGCTTATTTGGAAATATTATAAGAGAAGTCTGGAAGGGAGCATGAGGACGCCTTCGGGGACACTGAGGACATTCTGTTTCTTGATCTGGGTGCTGGTTGCACTGCAGGTGTTTCGTTTGTAAAAACTCATCAAGCTGTACACTTAGATATTGCTCTTTTCTGTAGACTTGTTAAACTTTAATTAAAAATCAAAAAAAAAGGGGGGACCTGGGTGGCTCAGTCGGTTAAGCGTCCAACTCTTGATCTCGGATCAGGTCATGATCTCACAGTTCGTGAGATTGAGCCCCACATCAGGTTCTGTGCTAACAGCACGGGCCCTACTTGGGATTCTTTTCTCTCTCTCTCCCTCTCTCTCTGCCCCTCCCCTGCTCATTCACTCCCTCTCTCTCTCTCTCTCTCTTTCTCTCTCTCTCTCTCTCAAAATAAATAAACTTTAAAAAAAAGTCGAAATAAAATGAAATAAGGTAAAATAGCACTCTCGTTTAGTCCAGGCCTACAACATGAACAGAGGCAGACGATGAATTTAACTCCCTGTTTTGGAAGCCTCAGAGAGTTAAGAAAATCCAAATTAGCACAGTTCCCCCTTTATCCTGTTGCCCTACTTGAGTCATTATTTCTTGCCTGTTTCCTATAAGCACCTGCATTTGCCAACTATTATTAATAACAATTTAATAATTATTAAATTATTATCTCTTATAAAGAATATTATAGGAATACCTTTTACTCAAATTATTATTATGTGTTCACTCATCTCTAAGTTTCTGGCTTCTTCTTTTTCTTCTTCTTTTTTTTTTTTTTTAAACTATTTTGACAGTAACAATCAGCCCCCTCACGCAAGTGTGTAGAGTTGAAAGGCACACCGGGCCTAATGAGGGATCTTACTTTCTGGCCTCCCTTGGGTCAAAGTGTGGCCATATGACCAGGTCTCTCCAGCTGAACGTGAGTGGAAGTTGGTGAATGTCCCTTCCCTTTCAGGCAATTGGGGCTGATTTACATAGATGCCAAGGCCCAAGCCATATATCGGCTGGACAGAGCCTGGCCCCATGAGTCAACATGTGGTTGAAAGCCATTTGCTGATTAGAACACCCAAATTGGAGTCTTTGGTGAGTAAGCAATAGCATTCTATTCTGATAAGCCACTGAAATATATTTATTTCTGCTGCTAGAGTTACCCTGATTAATACACTATTTCATCCCATGGTTATTCATGCATTCACTCATACAATAAATATTCATAAAATCTTCTCATATGCAAGGCACTGTGCCAGCTTTCTGACTTCAAGGATTTTATACGCTGGCTTAAAAATAAGGACAGGCTACTAATGCTTGCTTGCCTCACTATGTGGCAGACCATGTATAAGACATTATAACATGTGATCTTCACACTTATTACAATATAGGCATAATAGTCTCAGTTACCTGAGGCTTACAGAGTCTGGGAACATAGAACTTCCTGAGTTAAACACCTGTGTTTTTCCCAAGACATCATTCCACTTCCTAGAAGGGACATGAGGCGTGCTCATAGGAACTTTAGGCAAGTGCTTGAGGATTCAATGGCACGAGAGGGCAATGCTGAAATGCTGACAATATTCAGCAATCACTAATTACTTTGATATTCACACTTTCTCCTGGCGAGGCTGCCCACTAATGAGTCTTCTTCTGTCTGTGTTGTGACTGAGCCCCATCCTTGACTTCTCTGATGGCGATGCTTAGGGGGACAAAGAGGTGCAGAAAGGTCCACGCAGCTACCAAAGTGCAATGTGCCAAAAAAGCACCATGTGTAAGGACTCAGTGAGTCAGTAAGTGCTGCATCCCTCTGCACTGAGTGACTGCTCTTGGTGTTGCTTTTTTTAAACACTCCCTTTATTCCTCCATGAAATTGTCTTGGTAAAGCCTGTCTGGGTGAGACTGCATTTGATATGTTCAGTAAAACCATCGACAGCATAAAGCAATCTTAGCAGTTATCCCATCCATTCATTCATTCAACAAATAATAATTCAATACATCCCCTGTCCCTGGTGATGTGCCCAAATTTTCTACATATCTTAATTAATTTCAGGCATATTCCACTCAGGAACATTCTCAGCATCCTAACTTGGCTGTAAAATCGAAGGCTTTGCATTGCCTTAGATGTAAATACCAGGGGGGCGGGGGGGGGGGGGAAGGGGGAACCGCATGCGGTTAACAGCACACAAGATCTTCAGATCTGACACCTTTCCCCGCGACTGGTTTGGAGTCTTACGGAAGTGGACAACCCACAGACTTCAAGGCTTCCTGTCTTAGTTAAAAGATATACAAATTGCTTCCCCAGTGCATCTTCTCAGGGGAGCTGCTCAGGATAAAATGCTGAGATTGCATGAATCCATCTCCAAGCAGAAACCTGAGGCAGATGCCATTATTTTTTCATGTCATCTTAATAGACTTGCTTTAAGAAAACAGTGGCGTGTTTGTGCCAGGGTCCTTGGTATTTTAAATTGGCTTCTGTAAGGATGCTTTATGATGGCAGAATATGCTGTTTGGGGAACCAAATGTTCCCTCAACATTTCACAAGAGTTCCTTTACTCATAGTTCCTTTACTCATAGTTTTCCTTCTCTTCTGATCCACGCCTTTACTTTTGCCCTGGCTCAGAACAATCTCTGTTTCCTCTACTCAACAAATACTTCTGAGCACCTGTTTCATGCCAGGCTCTGAGCAGGGCTCTGGGGATAGGGTGGTGTGCAGACGGCAGTCACTGCCCCTGACTCTTAAGGGGCTTGCCACTGAGGCTGCGTTCTGCTAATGACGCTTCTCCATTATTTAATTTGTCAGTGCCCTCTAAACAATGACTCCTTGAACACTCCATTCTCACTGTCCCCAGTCAGAATTACAGTGGCAGGTTTGTAGGGTGAGGGCAGGTGCTCAGCCCATGGCATTGAAGGAATAATTGAGTGTTCAACAGGGTAGTTTGCCTGAATGTTATAACAAGAACAGTCTACTTTGTATTTCACACTAACAGCCTTGGTTTTGTTGCCCAGGGCCTGGAGATGAAGAATAAAAGGATTGAAATACTCTCCCAGGAACTCTTATTTCTGTTCTACAAGGGAAAAGATCTTTATTCATTCACTCATTCAGCAAATATTTATTGACGGCCTGCTATGTGCCACAACTGTTCTAGGTCTAAGACAGATAAGCCCTTGCACTAACAGAGCTAACTTGCAACTCTGTAGGAATGATAGGCTATCGGTAAATAAATCATAAATAAACAATATAATTTCTGACCATGATAAGTACTGCTATGGAAAAGATATTAAACAGGGTGTTCTAGTTACTACTTCATCATAACAAACCACCCCCAAAAGTAAATGGCAATAAACAAACCATTTGAGTATGCTCGTGGATTCGGTAGTTCAGGAATTTAACAGGGCACAATATAGATAGATTGTTTCTGTCACGATATCTCCTCATCTGGGAAGATTCTAAGACTGGGGTGCTTGGCTGCTGCAGGCTAAACCCTCTGAAGGCACCTTGTGCACGTCTGGTGGCTGAGGCTGGTTGTCACCAAGGATATGGGCTGTGAGTGCCAACTGGAGCCCTGGCCCATGGCCTTTCTATGTGGTTTGGGCTTCCTCCCACCATGGCAGCAGCCTCAGGATAGCTGGCCTTTATTCCTGCTGGCTCAGAGCTCCAAAAGCAAGTGTCCCAGCAGACACTGTGTAAATTCTATCACCTTTAATAACTTGACCCCAGAAGTTACTGTGAGTTATGCAGTGTCATTTCTGCTATGTTTCGTTGGTTTTAACAGAGTCTTTGAGACTGGCTCAGATTCAAGGGGTGGGGATTTAAGCCCCATCTTAGATGAAAGCAGTGTCTAAGAATGTGTAGACATGTCATAGAGCTGCCAGAGATAATAGAGAGTGGCCAAGGAGTCAGAGAAGACCACCCTCAGAAGGTCAGTTTGGGGCTAGGATGTAAGTGACAAGAAAGCCATCCATACAACAGTTATGGGAGAAATGCCTTCCCGACACAGGAAATGTCCAGCCCCCTGAGTAGGGAGCCTACCCAGTGCATTCTACCACATCAGGGGCACTGAGCCTGCCTGAGTGTGAGGCTCAGTGTTCAGAAACCCACCTTCTCATAGATATAAGCCAAAGTCTCCATCACCAACTGCATTTTAGAACATTTACCTCCATCTGCCATCTATTTAGTCTTTTCAGTTGGTTCAGAGTGTAGGTGGGGAGATACCCTTTATTGTCACCCTCCACCCCCTAATAACCTGCAGCAACTGGGCAACTGGTCCAGGAACCTGGAAGCATGTCATGGGTGTGTGATTGGTGGGTCACAATAACAAATGGAGATGCTTAGGATGGGTCTGTGACACAGTGTGGGGTTGCGAACCCAGCAAATTACAGATGCTTATGTTAGCCCTGAGGCTTGGTTTTACTATTCTGTGATTGAGCCCTAAGTGCTATGACCCAGGCAGGTGGCTTTAAGCCTAAAGTGCCAGTTTCACAAGACTTCAGCATGGCAGAGGCTTTGTCCACAGGTGAACAGATATATTCTTGGAGGCAAGGCAGTGAGCAAAAGTGAGTGCCTCGGCAAAGATGCTTACCTTTGCTCCAAGGCACAACCTTAATCCTATGCCAAGAGGGCAGCAAACACCAGTCAACTGTCAGGAGCCTAAGAAGCAAATACTGTCCTAGACTCAGCCTCAAGAAAGGTAGGGCCACATGGGTCCTATGCCAGCTCTGACCCAACCTACTCAGTGTCTTCAAGTTCAATTCTCTCATATTACAAAAGAGGGAAGAAAAGCACAGTGGCAGGCACAGAGTATGTGCTAAGTAAATGATCACATTATTATCTGGGAAGACAAAACTAGTGTTCCTTAAGAGTGGATGGAATGAAAAGAGAGTGGGGCAAGGACACCTCATAGCAGTGACAAGTATTAATGGAACCGATTCACTGACAATGGGAAGGACTTGATGAATATTTAAGCCAACAGTCTTTACTAGGATGAAGAAACACTCTCAAGAAGGAGAACTGCCTGCATTTGGCTGATGAGCTAACTGGTTGATTTGAAATGGAGGCCGCTCTTTCCCTTTGTACTGTCGTGCTCCCAGGAGAGGTTCAATGGGAAAAGACCTAGGGATTGGTTCCTTAGGCTCAGAGCAACCAAGGGGTAATGATATTCCAGGACCACTTTTTCCTTAATAGGGAAAAGCTTACGCTGGAACACTAAACAGCCAGAGAAAATAGATATACAGCTTCTGAAATTAGACAGGACTCGTATCAACCCAATTAATAAATGACACAAGGGATTTGAGTGCAGGGATGTCACATACAAAAGTGTATATTATGTCAGAGGATAAGGCCCGAAGGAGCTATTGATACCACAGACTGTGAACAGCAATCTTTGATGTTGTGCAGTGTACAAGTTGCACAGCTGTACATGTGACCCTGCTTAGGTGGAAACTTGTAACTTATTAAGCTAATGTGGAAATTCTCAGATCTTATTCCTTTGTCTTTGGAACAGTGGCAACTTTCTCTAGACTAGGCCTAACACAAACTTGATGCAACATTTTTTCTTCCTGAGACTTAGGGCAGATTTGAGTTTCTACATGATTTCCCATGCTCTTTGAGAGTGTTTCCATCAATGTTTGATTTCCCATGACAGTGGAGTGACAGCCTGCACCTTCCAAGTTGGATCACATGACTTTACTGCTTCTGTTGGTACTCTAAACTTCTGTACTTCACAGCCATTCAGGAATGCAACTGGGTCCAGAAGCTATATCCCTGGACTTCTTCCCAGGGTTCTTTCCACTGGAATTTGAAAGTATTAATATATCACCTAACAAATGGTGACTACATCAAGCTTCATATATCCACTTACTGTTTAAATGAATGAATAGAATAGACATTCGACACTTGGGGAAGATTATGTCCCAAGGTCCTTCGTAAATCTACAAATTTTCAAATGCTATTAAAGCTATAGTTCTCAAACTGGCTAAGGAGGGTATGAGCTCAATACCCCCCGTTAAATTTTTTGTTGGAATCATGAAGGATTGTGTACAGTTTAGGAAAAGCAAATTCAACATACCGATAGATAGTATTTTTAACATAAGCCATAGAGCACAAAGGTCAATAAAACTGTGGTAGAAATAGAAAGTAAACTGAGAGAGCATTTCAAAAGATATAATTAAAAAAAACAGACTGAGTAACTGTCTACTAAAACATGTAATTTTTTTTCCATAAGAGACAGTAAATTATAACTGGAAATTTTAAGTGACCCATTCAGACTCCTGAATATTCCATAAATATAGGATTAAAGTCACAGATGCAAACTTCTGCTGAGTAAGACATTTCACTCTTTAATTTATAGTAAACTTTGACTTTCTGACTAAGAACTGTCTCCTACATATCTATGCATTCTTTTCCTAGAAGCACTAGTAGCTGAATTTTTGGGATGAGGAGCAATTTTAAGGGAGGAGCAAAGCACTGTTCTGTTGAATCTCAATTGAGTTTCTCCAAAGAGAAAACTCCAATCACACAGGCTGGAATGACATCAGAATTCACTGGCTTATGTGTCTCTAAAGTCCGGGGGTGCTGGCTTGATGCAGATGTCTTCAGGATCCTGAGAGCTGTGACATGGTTCTTCTGCAATTCTTTTGGTTCTGTCTTCCCTTGTATACTGTCCTTGTCCTCAGGCTGGCTTCCCCTGTATAGCAAGAAGGCTGCAAGGAGCTCTGGGGATTTCCGTCCACTTCCTTATTCATATCCAGAAGTGAGCAAAGACATTTCACTCTGACCCTGGTAGACTGATTGTAAAAATGGCTCCAATTCTTTACCTCCACATCCCAGAAACCATGCCCTTGGCAATGTGAGCTTGTAGTTCCCCTCATCATGAAGTGGAGTCTGTTTCTCCACCCCATGAATGTGGGCTGGCCTCACGCCTCTTTTGCCAACTATATAAGGTGGAAGTAACAAGGTGCCAGTTCTGAGCCTGGGCCTCAGAAGAGGGTCACCTTTCACTCTCACTTGGAAGCCTGGCTCCGCTAAAAGAACAAACCTCGGCTGCCCTTCTGGGCAATGAAAGACCACATGAGGCAGAAGCAATCTATCTCAGTTGAGCCCGACCTGTGCTAATCTCCAGCCAGCTGACCTCCGTACACATGGGAGAGCCTAACCTGGAACAGCAAAGCCACGTGCAGACCTGCAGCTAACTACAGACACATAGAGAAGCTCAGCTGAGATCAGAACCACACAGCTGACTTGGAGAGCTATGACAAATTGTTGGAAGCGATTCTGAGTTTTTGGGTGGTTTGTTACACAGCAATAGCTAAATGATACCCAGATTTTCTAAGGTTGCCTTGATTAATTACATTGTTTTAAGCCACATGGTCACTCCCAAACCAATGACGATGGTTGACTCTCATCCAATCAAGGCCCACCTTAACCTGTAATGGGGAAGTAGAAGTGGAAACCTGAAGGAACATAAAAATGATCAGGAGGCAGAGAGGAGAAAGGTGGGGATGAATGCATTATGAGCAAACAACTGCTACCATCGCTGCAAAAGAATTCCCAGGTGGGTGATGATGGAATGAGGCAAGGGAGATGAGGTGGCCCACTGGGTGCATACTCTTCCCCTTCACAGCACATTCAGAGTAAATGGGCTGCTTCAGCAAAATTACAAGTCACTAACTTCCCTGAAATTTCTTGAACATTTTTAAAACCACGTCAAATCCACCAAAGCCAATGTTTTAAGTACTAATGGTTTCTCCCACTCCACATAAAATATATAAATAGATCAAATCCCATGGTTTTAAGCTCAGAAATCCTTCAAAGAAGAGAGCTGATGCACTAAGTAGGGCACATTTCCCCACGAGTATCTACTGTAGGCCCATAACTCACACATCATTTTCTCCAGGTGCCCTTTGCAACAAGGGATCCCTCCTGCAATACATCTAGTGCAATGGAGCCATTTTGTAACTCTGTTTGGAGGTAAGTTACAACACGAGGTTTTACTTAAATATGCTTTTAAAATGCCATGTTCTAAGTCTTTTTGAAATGCAACTGGAAAGGGATTGAAATCATCCTTAAAGAAAGAGAAAGAAAAACCATATGAAATAGAAGGATACTAAGCAATGGGTATAAATGTTGTGAAAGAATCATCTAATATAAAATCAGTAATGGCAGTAGGACTTCAAAGAGCAAAGAGCTACTACTAAAGGGAAAGTGAGCAGTGTTTCCTTTTCAATCAGGGGTAAAGATAATCATGGGTCTCTGGTAACAAACATCCCATGCTCTGCATTTTCTTTTTTGAATCTCCCTTTTACTTTTGTAAGATAAAGAGCCAAGGAATGTATGTGAGGAGGAAAGTCATCTACAGTTCTAAAAAAGCAAAACAAAACACCAATTTTATTGACATTTTAAAAATAGTATTTGGAAGTAGTCAGGTTTTTATTACTAGATAGCATACTAAAGCTTAGGGGAAGCCTCTGGCAACCAACAAAAGAAGGTAATTCCAAGAGATTTTGGTGTGAAAACTGTCCAAATATGCTGGAGAGGATTTAACAAGAACAATTCTGTGTACATTTAAGAAATCATTTGTTAAAACTTAAGGAAAATTGGGTTGGATTAAAGAGCTGTAGAAAACATGGACACATGAATGAGGGGTTTGCCATCTTGAAAATATTCCTATAACTTGACATATTTAAAGCAACCTTAGTGGATTGTGGTGGTACATTAACTGTATTAACAGCCCCAGTTTATAACAACTTTCTCATCCATGCCCTTGAGTACCACCCTCCCAGGTGACTCTGTGCTTGGACATGTGATCTTTGGCCAACAGGACAGTAGCAAATTTCACTCAAGTAGAGGCTCGAAAAATGCTTGTGAATTTTCTCTTCCTCTCTTGGATTCCTGTCACCCTCATGTTTGCAAGTCCAGGCCAGCCTGCTGCAGCCATGTGAAGCTGGCTGAGTCAATGCAGCCTAGAGGGGTTTGAACCCATGAGAATATTATACTCATAGAATCAAGGAGAAGACAGACACATTCTTAAAATCCTTAAAGGATCTGTTGTCCGACTTCATTTCTGGTGCCAAAATCCGTACTAGCTATCTCTTGGGGCATAACAAAGTAACCTAACATGTAAGGGCTTAAAAATAATGAATATTTATTATTCTATGCAGTTTTTGTGTGGGTCGGAAACCTTGCTGCAGCTTAACAGGGTAGTTCTGGTTTGGGGTCTCCAAAGAGTTTGAAGTCACGATGTGGACTGAAGTGATAGTCAGCTGAAAACTTGACTGAGGCTGGAATATCTGCTTCCAAGATGGCACATGTACAAGGCTATTGCCAAGACACTTCAATTCCACACCACTTGGAACTTCCCGTAGGATAGCCTGAGGGTCCTTACCACATGACTGCTGGCTGCCCACAGACTGAGTGATCCAAAAGAGTAGCTCAGAGGCTATGATGTATTTTACGGCCTAGCAGCTAAAATCACACACCGTTATTTGTGTGATAGCCTACTGGTTTCCCAGGTCAGCCTATCCAGTGTGTGCCAAATCCCACAACGGTTTGAATACCCAGATGTGGGGATCATTGGAGGCCGTCTTGGAGGCTGACTGCCATAATGGTTTTACAGAATTAGATTTACAATTTAGTGTTCAAAGACCTCTGTATTTTTTTCCAGATCAGTCTCTCGTATTACCTGAATTTCCTCTTGGCCTCCCCAGCTTGCAGCACCAAGGGAATACTACTTCAGTGGTTTCTCCTAATATCCGTGGACTCATTGGCTACCACAGCCAAAGGGTAGCATCTCATCCCACCCCTTTCCTTATATCTCTCCAACAGTCAACAGAGTTGGTAGAGGCTAGTTTTCTTTGTCTCATGTTTAATTTGTTGTAACCTCCTCTTCCGTTACGGAAGACATCTGTAGACGCCTCTCCTACTTTACTGGTCCACATAGCTGTTTCTGCAGGAACCTCTCCTGGGCACCTTTTCTCTCTGATGCTACTGCTGTTGCTGTCACTGCTACCTGAACTTCCACCCCCAGATACCCCCAGATGCCCTGGTGTTGAAAAGCCTTCCAGTGGGTCATGTTCTCAGAGGCACCAGGCAATCCATGAACTCGTGTGTTCATCTCTCCAGCAGATTGGAAGGAACTTTCCTTCTGCTCACATGTGTGTGTGTGTCTGTGTGTGTGTTTGTGTGTGTGCATGCATGCATGTATCCACACTTGCATGTGGAAAAAACTGCACAGTCCCTTAGTGAAATGTATTTTCCCATTTTAAGCTACATCTTGCTCCTAACCATGGTGCAGAAGAGACCCCACCTATTGGAGCTTTCATACTAACCTAACACTTCTGGTCTCCTCTCCCAGCCCAGTCCCATTACTGAGAGTGAACAGTAACCTTCCTTACTTATGCTGATTTTGTTTTCCACTCCTGACCCCAATGCCACTTCCTGCAATCTGGCTTCAACTGTCCCACCTTTCAAGTCTATCAAATGTGTCTCTGTGTATTTGAAACTTGATTGTGGTCCATAAATTCTTACTTTCTTTCTAGTGCCAACAGATCTATCTACTGGACACATAGATCTTAGTACTGAAAGTTTTTGTGGGAATATTTTATAAAATTATTTAAAGCAACTGAGTTTTGGGGTGACATGTTATTACATAGCAATAACTAACTGATACACAAATCTTCTAAGAGTGAATTTACATTCTAATGTTTTATCTTATTGTCTCTCTTAGCACTAGATTATTTCACATGTATAGGACTTTTAGTTTACAGGTTTATTTTAATGGGAGATCCTCCCCCAGTACACACCTCTTTCCTTCTGTGTGTCTCTCTCATTGTCTAATACTACAGTTGCCTGCACCTGGACCTCCACTGCCACCAGTTAGAACTAGATCTCAGATGGTGGTGCAGAGCCAGTGGCGGCTTGGCTCAGCTTTTGGTCTCAAGGATGTGCCTGTATCATCCACTTTCCCATGCCTTTACTTGGCAGGAGCTATCATCAGTGGCAGTAGTGGGATGGTCTTTTTCCACCTCATTTTATGACAACCCCCAGTCTATATACTTCAAGCAGGGGTCTCCTCAGAAGAAATAGCTCATGGAGCCCATGTGCCTTTCCAGGACCTACTTACTGCTTGTTTTGATTGCAAGACTGGAGCTGCCATCCCATTCACTCTGTGTGTGTGCATGTGTGTGAGTGTGTGTTTCATTCCATTTCCTTTTCCTGGACTTGTTTATTCTGTATTTAATCCCAGCTTTGCTGTCCAATTTTTCACATGTAATATATACGTTCATTACTATTTGTTTAGAGAAGTGGGTAGTTGGGGAGAGAGTGGTGGTTGGGAAGCACTGAAGTCTTCACTCACTACACCATCCTTTGCCTGGAAATCCTGATTTATGTTTTTGAAATAAGTTCCTCGTTGCTGTTGGGAAAACATTCTAGAGTGGCTAGGTTTGGATACCAGGAACGTGTTAGGGGGCTGTTTCAGGTGAAAGACAGTGGTGATTAGGGCTAGCCTATGGGCAGTGGAGTTGAGGCAAAATAGATGAGAGGTCTATTTTCAATGTCAAAACGGCGAGATTTCTTAACAGATTAGATGTGGGAAATGATGCAAAAAGAATCTAGGATGACTGTGTCTTCAGTATTTAGATGGGAGCTCGTGACCTGTACTAATACTGGGAAGATGGACAAGTTGTTTTTGTTTGTTTGTTGCTGGGAGGCAGTGGTGACAATCGAGACTTTCATTTTCGAAGTGGACATTTTCAGATGCTCACTTAGAAATCCCAGTGGAGGGGCGCCTGGGTGGCTCAGTCGGTTCAGCGTCCGACTTCGGCTCAGGTCGTGATCTCACGGTTCGTGGGTTCAAGCCCTGCGTTGGACTCTGTGCTGACAGCTCAGAGCCTGGAGCCTGCTTTGGAGCCTGGAGCCTGCTTCGGATTCTGCGTCTCCCTCTGTCTCTGCCCCTCCCCCACTCACACTCTTTCTCTCTCTCTTTTTCTCTCTCTCAAAAAAAAGACATTAAGAAAAAATTAAAAAAAGAAAGGAAAGAAATCCCAGTGGAGTTATGAGAAGGCAGCTGAACACACAAACCTGGAACTCAGGTCTGGACTGGGGACATACATTTAGAAGTCACTGTATGTCCTGACCCAAATCTTAGTGCTGAGTAACAAAAACCACTTCATTCTGCTCACAGATATTGTGGATCAGTACTGGAAAATGCACAGTGAGGACAGAACCTCGCTGTTCCCTAAAGTCCGGGCCTCCGTTGGGAGTGACATAAGTGGCTGAGGCTGAAACAGCTGGACCAGGAGGATCCACTTCCAAGGTAGCTTTTCCACTCCTGTGTCATGCCTGGGCTAAAGGACTCACTCAGCAGGGAATGTCAACCAGAACACCAACATGTGACTCTCCAGCATGGTGGTCTATTTCTTATGTGACCATGCAGAGCTCCAGGAGTGAACGTTTCCAGTGACCAGTGTCATGGCCTTGGATGACCTATCCTCGGAAGTCACCCAGCATCCCTTTCATTAGGCTCTATGGACCACCCAAGTTCAAGAGATCAGAATTTGACTCTACTTTGCATTGGATGGAATACCAAAGAATTTAGGATCATGGTTAAAATGGCCACATCTTCCTTATCAACTGTTTACTCATGAGAAAATGAGCTCTGTGACATAGATTTTTGTCTTATGTTCTGTATTCTACTGTATCCCCAGTACCTAGAAATATGAATATTTGTTGGATGAATGAATGAGGAATATAAAGCCATGGAACCAGATTAGATCACTGAGGAATAAAGGATGAGAGCAAAGATTACCAAGCCCTGGGTGTGAGAGGAAAGATTATGGAGCCAACATTTAGGACCTGATGGAGGAGAAGCAGACAAAGTTCTTTGTCATGGATTTCATTAACTCTTTGCAAATCAATCCAGAGGACATGCTTACCTAAAACCCATGCCTCAATCTCTGCATCGTGCAGTACCTGGGAGCCTAGAATTCTCTGTCTTCACGGCCTCAAAGCCACTTCCTCACAAGGACAGATATAGCACCATTATGTGTACCCTTAGCCCCCAGGGGTGGCTCTTTGCTGTTGGATTGGGATAGACAACATTGCATGTATGGGCCTGAGGAGACATACAATCAAGGTTTATAAGAGAAAAGAAATACACTATGGGAAGG
This sequence comes from Felis catus, assembly GCF_018350175.1. Classification (NCBI taxonomy): domain Eukaryota; kingdom Metazoa; phylum Chordata; class Mammalia; order Carnivora; family Felidae; genus Felis; species Felis catus. The sequence continues at coordinate 37,673,415 of NC_058370.1, read as the reverse complement.
GACCCATAAGCTCTTAATAACCACATTCCCCAGTACAGAACCCTGAAGGGCCAAGAATTTAAAATTTCAACCTGGCCTTCCAGGTTGCTATGAAGTCCTATTTGTCAAGATAGAATGCTTATTTAGCATGTGTTAGTTTGATACATAACTTTTAATATTTAGACATAGAATATATAGGTAACTTTGTTTCAATCGCCCTGGGCCCTATAACTGTTAAGGTCAGGCATGGCTAAATGGAGGATCTGAGGTGTAGGGGACAGTGGTGCTACTTAAGGAAGCTAGAATATCTCATACTCAACTCCAATCCACATAAATCCTTTCTGCACTTGCAATTAAAATTTGCTAAAATTAGATCATGTTGCCACCAGGGGAACTGTAAGAATGCCCTAATTAAATCATGATCTAAACTTCCAGGCTTCTCCCAGATATGATTAGCAAAGATCAAGAATTTAGAATGCCTTTCCCATTTAATTAGGAATCTTATGAAGTAGGAGTCTTCATTTAAGCAACTAAACATAACTGTCAATCCCTGCATCTAAGAAGATGCATAATTTAAGTTTTAAAATTCGGACATCTAGCATTTGTGAAAACCTTCGTCTGTGTTTATACGACTCCAGAGGTGGGCTGATCACAGAGAAGCCTTTGTCTACGTGTATGTCTAAAACAAACTAAGTTGACTTTCAAACATGCTTTCAGCTGCACATTATTGGAATGGGTCCCGCTGGCACTGCAGATTTAAATGTAGGGGGAAAGGGGCCTCTGCCTAGGACCTACCTGACAGGTATGAGCTCATTGATCTATTCCTACCTGAATTAAAATAATTTTTTCTTGTGGGAATTCTCAAACATACACAAATGTAGACTGCACAACACAATGAAAGCCAAGTGTTCCTCACCTCGTTCAATGATAATCAACATTCTCTTCAGTTTTTTGTTTGGTGGTAATTCTCTAATAGCCTCAAATCAAATCCTTTTCTTTGACTGAAGGCAATGGGTTTCTTCTTGGTTTGGACTTGCTTTTCATTTTATTTCTTTATTTTTCTTTCCTTATCTTAGTACCTGAATGAGATTCATCCTTCTTTGTGTCATCCAGAATGATGGGATACGCAGATAAATAAACGCATTCATCCCACTGAAGGGTTTTCACAGCATTCGTGTTTGGCCACTTTTCTCCCTTGATTATTGCACAAATGTTTCCATTGTTAACCAGAAAGGAAAATGCTTCTGGGAAGAAATTGGAAAGATGACATCAATTTAACACTGCCTTTTGGGGTTAGCACAGAATGACAGGACAGCAGGAAGCAGTTAAAAAGCTTCCCCTGACAAGAGACAGAAACTAAATGATTCTGAGAGCCTCTCCCAATCAGGCATGGTATTGACAAGAGACCCACTCTGATAATGACCTATGAAAGACTGCATTCTGGACGCATGCAGTAATTTGTTTTTCTAACCAGGGCACCTTAGTGGGAGTTTGGGAAGACTGCACAGCCCTTGTGTAAATGGCAGTCACATGGCAAAGCCTGACAAGTGGCACATGTAGGCTGTAAGAAGCCACTCGTCTTTTCTTGTCTATGGGTCAGGGATTAGGTGTCTGGTGACATTCACCTCTTTGTTCTGACCTATCTTCATTACTGTGACAACATGGCACCTCTGGGCTCTTCTACCTGCTTTGTCCCTACCTATTCCCCCACCGCCTGTTAAGTGGCCTTTTAGCTGTGAGAGGTGAACACAGTTCTGGTAGCAAAGAACTCCCTCACCTTTAACATCTTCATGAATGAATGTGGGGATAGCGGGCAGGAAATGAGATGGATTGTTCAAGTTCAAAAGCTATAGGTGGAGTCCGTGAGCAGCAGAGGAACGGTGTCTTTGAGGCAAGAAGGATAGAAAAGGAAGGATGAACACATGCAGTGCCAAGAAGACCTCTGGCTCCCCATGCAGGGCAGACTCCACCCAGCCTGAGGGTTGGGCACAGCAGAGCAGTAAGGAAACTTCAACACCATCTTCTGGATTCCAAGTATGTCTGAAGCTGCCATGAACCAGATGTGGCTCTTCCTGATGAAGGACAAAGCTTGTACATCTTTCCAGCTGCTACATGGCCTGAGGGCAATACGTGATGCAAAGGAAGCCCTAGTTTCTGGCCTCACTCCTCTACTCTGAATGGTTGGTGGGTCTGGCCTACACTCTGGGCTCGATTTGGAGGCTCAGAAGCTAAAAAGCCTCTAAGAAACAGACCTGAGAAAGTCACCCATGGGGCTCTCACAGAAAGCTTAGCAAACCCACAAAGACTCGTTACAGAGTGTGGGTGGTAGACGAGGGGGGTCTAACAGAGCCACCTCCTCTCCCTCTGGCCACCTGTCACTACTGGACATCACTCACTCCACCCAAAGAACTCCTTTCCTTCTTCATCCAAAGGCTTTGTTTGCATCTCAGAGGAAATGGGGAGGCACCAGTGTACTTTCTCTCACCCCCACCCCCCATTCTGACCCTGTACTATCTTGTTTCTAGTCCCATTCATACTCACTTCTGAAGCTTTCTTGGAGGCCAAGGTGACTTGCATATATGGAGGATTTGGTGTTATCAATCCAACAACTGTTTACCTGAAAAGGTAGGTAGGTGTTTCTTTGCCCTTGTAAGGAAGGGCTTAGTTCATTTCCCACATGACTTCTGAACTCTGAATAAATGAAACATTAAAGAATGGCAATAAAACCTACCACGAACATCTATAAAACACCCCCAAACAGAGTGTTTTTGCACACCACGTTGGTCTGTGCACTGTAATCTTACTGGAAATGGCAGTAGTTCAATCTGCTTGACTATACTCCCTTGGAAGGTACATTCTTCCTGAATGCAGTTGAGGAGGGAGGAAAGGGGGATGAGAAACTTTAACATAAGGAAGTTTGTCCCAAGAGGTGCTCAAATTCAGCCAATTTTGTGATTGGGGTGAATGACAGAGTCAGTCTCTGGGAAGCCACCATGTGACATGGTTCCCACTCACACTGTATGTTACCTCCAACCCAAATTATGCCTATAGTCTGGAATTTTTACAAGGGGTAATGACACTCTTACTGGGTGAATGTGAAAATATTTAAAGTCTATCACAATTGTTCTATTTCTGTAATTCTTTCTTTATCTGAGGCAAATAAGCCTAAACAAAAGGAATGGCACGAGGTTTCTGATAAACCTATTTGTCAAGTAAATCTGAAATGTGAGGAAGGAGTGGACCGATTTAGCAACTCTTTCAGCAATCAAGACTTTGGTTACTAGCAGTAACCAAGTATACTGTCTCTGTAGGGAATGAAAGATCTGGGACACTCCAGTAGTTAAAATTTTCTGTCCTGTAGAAGAAAAACAGATACAAAGTGGCCAGGGCTTTCCTCCAAGAGCACTGGTGAGGGAGGGGTTCTTCAGAGAAGAAAGGAATGGAAGTAGGGTCAAGGGCACTGTCATATTCCCCCAAAGACCAGAGAGTACACAGCTGGCTTATGAATGTTCACGTGAGGTGACAAAGCACTGCTGGAAAGATTAGATAAGCAAATGTTCTGTTGATGAGGCCTTGGTGATATGGTCACAATATGCAGAGAAGATTAAGAAAGCTCTTGGCAAACAGACCTTAGAGGAATACAAGTGATATGCCCATCCCACTGGCTGGTAGATTCACCCAAAACAGTCCTTTCTGCTGAACTTCCCCAGATCAAACACTGTGTGGTCCCAGGTCAGGGATTCCCAAAGACTTGAGAAATGGGAGAGAGGCTCCAGGTAGAAAAGCTGTGTGAGGTTTCCTGCTCACCTGAGTGAGACCCCATCCTTGCTCCCTGCTCCAACCAACCCTCTCCCTCCAGTTCCTTCTGGCCCCAAGGGATGGCTGAGCTGTTGTATCAACCTACGACTTCCTCTTTTCTTCCTGCCCCTGAGGGACTACCCAGTCTCTCTCCATCCACCTGTACCTGGAAGAAGATCATGAACCATCTAAAGTTTCCTAGGGGTGTTGCTGTTGATGATAATGAAGAAACACACAAGGGAAAGGCTCCTTCCTCTCCACCTCCACAACTTTTTGCTTTACTAGGGCCTGGTTTTCTGAGTTAAATCGTACAGCAATGCTAATGGGGAAGTATACAAGAGTGGAAGTGATTTCAGTGACGATATTACATCTAACAAGGTGTTTAATACTCCAGGTGAAGTCTCCAGTTTGAGGAGCTGGAGCTAGGGGATGAGATGTGGTCTGATGAGAAGACAGTTTTGCCCCGGGGAATTGAGGCCAAGAAGCAACTCCTTAGCAGAACCAACTACGTGGTGAGGACCCTTGCCAAATGGATATTTGGGAAGTATATGCTATGAGTATGAGAAAGATTCCTCCTCCTCTCCCCTATGAAATCCTCATGTTCACTTAATGCCTTTGGGGATTGTGGATTCTCTGTGGGTAACTTCTAGTGGCACTGACTCTGAGGTCCTGGTTAGAAAGGAGCACAGGGTCTGCATGTAGGTACCTCCAACACTGATGGCATAAATGGCCCAATACAATACTCACCTTTTTATCCACAGCCCTTGCTACATGACTCTGCAGCTCTTCTCAGTAAAGAGGTAGAGTCTAATTCACCACCCCTTGCTTCTGGGTGGCCTTGTGACATCTTCTGGCCAACACAACGCAGAAGTGATGGTGCACAAATACTGAGCCCAAGCCCCCAGAGGCCAGGCACGTTCCTTCCTGTTGTAGGTAATTCTCTTGTGCCTTGGCCACTGGCCTGAAACCACCCAGACCAGCTTGCTGGAGGATAAGAGACTATTGGAGCAAAGTTGCCCCAGCGAAGACAGCCAGTACCCAAATGTGAATGAACCCAATCAAGTATGTGTCGCTGCCAAGACAACCCACAGCCGTTCTTAGGCACCAGAGCATAAATGTATTGCCGTGCACTCCTGAGGTTTTGTATTTGTTACGTGATACTTGTGCAACACAAAGCTGCCAAAAATCTATTTTAAGTATGCCATTGTGGGGGTCTGGTGGAAGATGAGAAGAAGAGAACAGAGAGTGAGGGCTACAGAAGAGGCTGGGCACAGGGCTCTGTCAGGACCAGTGGCCAAGAATATCAGCCTGGAAGAGGAGACGCTGCACGCTGAATGAACAGGCTGGCACATGTCTGAAGGAAGTGGAATGGTTACAGAGACAGGACTCAGAAGTGGGGTTCCAAACATGGGCGGGCACCAAGACCACTTAATAAAGGTGATTAGAACTTAAGCAGGGGGCATGGTCAAGTGGACTAGAGATGGGACCAGGACATTGCTGAAAAAACTGGATCTTTGAGCATTTGAGGTGCAGATGCAGGGCTGGGGGGATATAGGGAGACTGATGAGAGCAAGAATAACAAGCAGAGGTCAGTGTCAAGCAGTCAGGGAGTCAGAGAATAGGCCTTCCGATTCCCCTGGTTTACTTTATCCACTAATGCTGACTGTGGCCTTGCTTGGGGCCAGTTCCAAGATTCATTGAGTTCAGGGCACATGCATGAGACTGATTTCTGAGAGTCTGTGGTGCCAGGGTCCCCAGCAAAGAGCAGGGTGCTGAAGCTAAATGTCCATGTGGGTGTAAGAAAAGGTTCCAAGAGGCTTGTCTATACCTGTGGTTCCCAAATTTTCATGCGCATCAGGATCACCACACACCTGCTCTGAGCTTCAGATAAAAGTGACTGGTCCCTGAATGAGAATCTCTGGAGAGTGAGGCTCCTCAAAGCGTATTTTGCAAAACAGAGAATCCAGCCCTAAACCAGGGACCAAAAACTAGCTGATGTCAGGGCCCTTGTCAAATGAGGCCCCGGCACTGGCTCAGGAGGTGAGCCCACAGAACGGGGGACATTCACAGGTAGGGCAGTAGAAAGGAGGTAAAGTGCCAGCAAGACTGTGGGGGGAGGCAGGCAAACTCGAATTCTCCTGGCACACCTGTGTTTACCTGAAGAAAGACAATTAGCCATTCAGTGACTCCTTGTGACATTCACATCACTCATCAGGTCAAACCTCCTTTCAACATGCAACAAATAATTTCAATGCTAAAAATGATTTGAATCCCCAAATATTTGGAGAAGGGGTGATATCCAAAATTGTCTAAGATTGTAAGCCAAGAATAAAGAGCATATTTTGACTCTAGCAGAACAAATACAGGGGATTTTTTTTTTTTTTTACCAGCAAACAGACTCCTCTTGGAAAATGTTTTCAAAGGGTCTCTCACACACCTGTTGTGTACTCCCAGTCAGCTTTTACAGTTTTGAGAAATTCTAACTGGTGTGCTAGAATCCATCTACATCATGTCTCTCATTAACATGACAAAGTTGAAATACTTATTAGAAATTTGGTTAAAGTAAGAAATTCCTCAACAATATAGCTCTTTGTAGCTCTATATACTCCTTAGCTATTCACCAGTGACTTGAAAGAACAACAAAATGATTTTTTTAAATTTATTTTGAAAGAGACAGAGACAGTGCAAGTGGGGGAGGAGCAGAGAGAGCGGGAGACAGAGAATACCAAGCAGGCTCTACACTGTCAGCGCAGAACCTGAAGCAGGGCTCGAACCCATGAAACTGCGAGACCATGCATGACCTGAGCCAAAACCGAGTCAGACGCTTAACTGACTGAGCCAGCCGCGTACCCCCAAAATGATGCTTTTTTAATTGTCTGCACTGACAACTTATGTGTGTGTAAAATGAAAGTAAACTGGTTCTCATAAGGGCATATATGAGGAAAATGCATAGGTTTAATTTGTGGCCCTTTAGACTTTGTTTTACTTAATCAACATATGACACTTCCTGTTTGCCAGGTACTGTTATAAGTGCTTTAGAAACTTTAATTTACTTAATCATCATAATAATTACCTAAAGAAGGCACTATTATTATTGCCATCTTTCTTGAGCAAACTGAGGTTCAGAGAGGTTAAGTGACTGGCTTGGAGTCACATGCAGCTTAGAGCCGTGGTAGTCTTGCTCCAGCGTGTTATTAACCAGTACAGTCTGTTGACTTTTTTCCCTTCCTTTTTTTTTTTTTAAATGTTTATTTTATTTTTGAGAGAGAGAGAGACAGTGTGAGCAGAGGAGGGGCAGAGAGAGAAGGAGACACAGAATCCGAAGCAGGCTCCAGGCTCTAAGCTGTCAGCACAGAGCCCAACACGGGGCTCAAACTCACAAGCTGTGAGATCATGACCTGAGCTGAAGTCGGATATTTAACCGACTGAGCCACCCAGGCGCCCTCCTTTTCCCTTCTTTCTAAAAGAATCTTAGAATCAAGAGTGGGTATCTATAAATCAATTATCTACACAGGATGGTAGAGTCAAAACAAAAAAAAAAACAAAACACTTCTTCTCCTTTAGGATAAATGTAAGGCAAGACATCTTCACCAAGCCCTCTTTTTAAGTGGATGTCACAACCACCACACGCTGGGGATCACCCTTCCACTTTCCAGAATCTTTGTCATTCTCTCCAATCCCTGGCCCCCTTCGGTCCTCATTTGCACTACTCACAGCCTAGCCCTAAGTACTTCTGTTTTCATTCTGAGCTAGCCTGTACTTCCTAGAGCTCAGAAAGATGTTTCAAAAACACAAAATTGTGTTCTGGTCTATTTCAAATCTCTTTAATGTCACTGCTTCATTCTGTGATAAAAGCCAGGTAATTTAGCCTAGCAGATGGAAGTGTGTGTTCAGGTCCAGTTCATTAGCTGGCTCCATACGTGGCACACAGTTAGGTGGCTTCGTTCTCCCACATGTCCCTTTTCTTAAGCCACGTGGAGCTGTTTGCCCTTCTATCTGCTCTGCTGTTTTTCTAGAATTCCCCTCGCCCTTCCCTGCTCCCTCCAACTTGCAACACACCAAGCTTCACTAGATAATTCTAATGCATCCTTCAAAACCCAGCTCAAGCATCACCTCTTCTTCCACTGATGTGGATGCCCTTTGCAGTGCTCCTGTCGTAGCCAAGTCATTTCTCTCCTGCCCTGCACAGGCCTCTCCAAGTGTGAACTGCAGATAGCAGCAGCAGCAGCAGCAGCAGCAGCAGCAGCAGCAGCAGCATATGGAAGCCTGTTGGATGTGCAATTTCTCAGGCCCCACTTAAGACCTAGCAAATCAGAACTTCTGGGGATAGAGCCTGGCAATTCATGATAATTCTTGTGCATGCTAAGGGCAGAGCAGCACTGCCCTGGACCTTTTGAGAGCACACACCATGTCTTAATGGGTCTCTCTACTGACCGGGATGAAGCAAAGGATCAATAAATGACCAATGAGTGAATGAACATTGGGCTAATCCTTTCACTAATTAAACCTTATGTCTTTCATCTAAGAAACACTGAATAGTCCCTTGATGCCGCCAAATGTTCTTAGAGTTGGAATTTGTCTTTAATTTCAAATTGGTTAAGGCTCAGGTGTACTGTTTGTTTTGGCACTATTATACAGGACACTGAAATAAACTTTAGAGCTGGTTAAGACAAGCACAAAAATGTATAGAATCTCTCTCAAAAGTACATTTTTATGTATTCTACTGTACAGCAGAAGGTGGTCCCCTCTGCTTCAAGCTTTAAAAGATTATTTGCAGCTTTCCTTAAATAGTCATCTTTCTTTAGACTATTTTTTGAATATAGTTTAGGAAGGAAAATGCAAATTGTACAGCTACAGTGAAGACTGCTACATATCAAAATATCTCATAGACTCTTCTGGTTTCTCACAACAGTCCTTATGCTATCTGTGCTCAGAAAGCTTTACTGCAGCACTTAATGTTAAAATTAGGAAGGCCACTAGTAGGACTTATTTTTAAACGTTTTTCGGGTATAATATCACTCCTCTAAAACAAACCGATGTAAGAGATAGTCTATTAAATATGAACTGCTTGCCAACATCATAAACACAAAAAAGTACCTTAAATTTTGAAATAATTTTCTGTACTATTGCTCCACAAAGTGGAAAAGGACACCATTCTTGAAGTCTAATACAGCCCCTCCCCCTCCTTCATAGCCTCTGACTGGTTACTACTGAAGCCAGCTTAAAGGAAAATCAGTCGGAGTAAACGGACATTGAAGTTCTGGTAGTCGAACGGGTAACTATAATTGTGCCCTGTATACAGAACTGTTTAATTTTTTTTTTCAACGTTTATTTATATTTTTGGGGACAGAGAGAGACAGAGCATGAACGGGGGAGGGGCAGAGAGAGAGGGAGACACAGAATCAGAAACAGGCTCCAGGCTCTGAGCCATCAGCCCAGAGCCTGACGCGGGGCTCGAACTCACGGACCGTGAGATCGTGACCTGGCTGAAGTCGGACGCTTAACCGACTGCGCCACCCAGGCGCCCCTACAGAACTGTTTAAAGCACAGCTTTGACAAAGTAAAGAGCAGATGTTTTGTTTAACTATTTATCTTGAGGTTAAGAACTTTATAGACAGAGTATAAAACAACAGCATCTGCTAGTGAAACTGCTGTCGATTGGACATTTAAGTAAACAGGCAAATAGAAAACAAGGGTCATAAGGACAGTTAGGGTTGGCATAGATGGGAATTACACCTCTCCCACCACTCTCCCTCAAAAAAGGCTCAAGAGAGGCAAAAGAGAGAGATGCCCAAGTTAGAAATGTACCCAAAGGTTCTTCAGCAACTGATCTATGCTGCTGGCTAGTGTCTTATGCTGCGTATTTGGCAGAGTCAACCACTGTCTTCATCCCTTCCTCACAAATACTTCCATCTCACCAACCTGACCATATCTTGAGAAGGTTTTCTCACCAGTGTCTATATTGCTTATAGAAATACATGCAGAATTTCTTTTGAAATATCTCCCCAGTTTCAGTTTTGTTATATTTTTAAAAGTGAAGATGAATGAAGAATAAGAGGAAATGCTGAACAAAGGGAATACCTGGTCAATAAATGTAAATGGCTCAGAAATAAAAGGCTGAAATGTATTAATTAGAAATCAAAAGTGTACTCAACTTCCATTGAGGCATCTCAAGGACACCCAAAGTGCTCCTCTAACAAAGACTTAGGGTAACCACACATTTTCAGAGCCATTTGCTTGTTTCAGCCTCTACATTGCATGATTTAGGTCCTCAAGAATGCTTTCTCCCTTCCTATTTCTTCCCTTTTGTAGGCAAGCCATAGAGTCCACTGAGAAGAATGTGTAATTTCAGTGACATGTTGATCCTGGGTGCCAGCAAAGGAGCTCATTTCCATTGTTTTGGGATATTGAAAACAACCATATGGACTACGTTTAAATAGCGACAGAGAAAACAGATGACATTCCCGGATTAGAGACCTTTGCAATTTAGGTTGTATCTGTAATTAAATCTGATTAGAACAAATATTTCCAGTTTCTTTATTCTCTGGAATAATTCCAAAAATTTTTTAAGAGGTATGCTTTAGAAATTGAACCCTGAGTAGATGAAGTGATTAAGCAAATATATAAAGGATTTCACAATCAACTATAGTAGAAGAGCAAAAGATGGCTGCAGAGAAAAAATATAGTACACGTGTATATAATTATGTGTGAATGTGTGTGTGTGTATATATATTACTTGATATGGACAAATATAATTGAAAACTAGTTGAGCATGTAAAAATTATATTCAAAATTCTCACATGACATTTATTTTTTTCATTCAGAGACTTAAGCTATTATAACGCAGCAAGAACAAGCAGCACTGGTTGCATCTAAAGCTAGATGTGATTCAGTATCAACACCCCCTTAGTATAGCCAGACCCACAGACATTTGAGCAACTATAGCATCAGAATGCTAGCAAACCACAAATTCCATATAGGGAATATAAATGCATCCATTCACTTCCTCTCATTAACTTAACAGTCAGGCTTTGAACAATGAGATTGATTAACATATCCATTGTTCTCCTATGCTTTTGCCTCAAATTCTTACTTCTTTAGGGATCAAAGATATCTGAATTCTTAGCAAACAAATGACCCAGCAAAACCAGCTCTGTAAAATGTAGTGGCACCAAAAGTGCCAGAATGGATTTTTTACTGTTTCAAGGGACCTACAAAAATGCTAAGGAAAACAAATCTATGAACCAATTTTATTTTTATTTGCATTTAACATGATTATACACATTCATGTGTCTAACAAGATCTGCACTGTTACATTAAAAATACAGTACAATAACATTCAACATGAGGTACTTCATATTTATATATTTTTCCTTCATAAATAATGCTGTAAGCTACTAAATTCAAGCACTCTGATGCACAAGTGGCTAGTGTCTTGAATTAGCTGAGCTTATTTAAACACCTTAAAAAACAAAAAAGACAGTTCAGTGCAATAATTATGTAGAAATTAGACCATTTACTTAAATACTATATTAAGATATGCTTAAAGAATGTTACATTAGAACTGCTAGCCTAGTTCCCCTTTATCCCCAGTATGAACAACAACAAAGACTGCCAGATACATTGGGAAAAGCATCTACAGAGTATTCTGTTTAATAAGTTGTGTTTATACACTAGAGTTGCCTGCCTTGTCAGAACAGTAAAAGCTACAAAATTCGAGATTACCAAAGAAAATAAAGCAAGCACGTTAGCTTTCATTCCATGTTGTTGAAAATGCAAAAGGGAGAACAGGATTTAAAATACAAAATTTCTCAGTCTAAATACAATTTTCAAATTTAACCCACAGCTCTTGACACCAGCCAATCAGGTGGTGGATGTGTCTTTTCTTTTTAAGTAATAGTAATTAACATAAAATGAAGCGCTGACACCCCCAGTGTACAGGATCTCCCTCTGCTCTCTACCAGCTGTTCCCTAGCCACGTGGAGGGCATCTTGCTAACAGGAGCACTGACAGTGAGCGTTACCAAATGAGCAATCTTCACTCTGAGGTTATCACACCCACCTCAACAATCTGAGATGATGAAATTAGTGCTAAATCAAGTTTTTTCTCCTCTGGCTTAAAAATGAGTGCCTTCTAAACAAGTGCATAGTCTACCAATTTGCATGGTAGCTATGAGTTACTGAAATGTTTAACCATAATTTAAAAGCTAAGTCCTTTATAGAAGTATTTCTTAAATTGAAAACATACCTTTGTTTCATAGATACTTTGCCAAAACTACTGTGTGTCATCTCCCTAATAAGAAATAATTGTTAGATAATTTTGGAAAGTTGTCCTGGGAATACTCATCTATAATCACCAGTAACAGCTTCTGATCATCTATGCTAACAGGCATAGGTAATGGCAAACATGATTAAAACATTTCCCATAATCCAGTGTTCTCCTCCGTCAGGGAAGCCGGCCAAAAGCAACAAGCCCACGTCTACAGGGGAAAAAGTGGCCCAGAAGCACAGTGAATAAGATCAGGGTAGTCACTCACTGGGGCCTTCCTCAGGCCAGCAGGGGGACCATTTGTGTCTCACCTCTTACTGGCCAGGCAGGGAGGAGACAATTCCTGAGTCGGCAGACATACCTGCATGCACACGGACGCGCACCGACGCCCACAACGCGCACACGCCCACCCACCCCAGGACTAACCCCTGGCTCCAGACAAGCCAGCATGGGGCTCACAGAGCAGGAGAAGGAGGCGGCCAGGGACCACACTCTGGGTGGTGGGGGAAGCCATCTCAGGATCACACTGAGCAGAAAAGCTGCTCAGAAACACATGGATACTTTAGCTGGAAGTGAACACACTGGACACTCCCAGGGTCACAGGCACTAAACCATCACAAGCCGTCACTGAAGGAGAATTTTTGGATGAGCTTTCCCCTCCTTTGTTTACATTAGCCACGTACAAATAAGAGGGCTGGATGGGATGCTGATACAATGAATATTAGGTACAATCAAGTATATCACTCCAAACCTTTTTTTTTAAACCCTGCAGGCATATATTGGCACTTTAAGATGGCCAAAGGCCAAATTCTAGCAGTCTAGGAACAGGACATAATTATAACTAAGAAGATAGTATGTATGTGGTCAAAGTAGATCAGATAAAATGTATTTCAGATTAAAAAAAAGAAAATCAACAAATAAAAGTATCTTATTACATTAACACGTAGTGCTACAAAACTAATTGTTACTCCATACGTTTGAAGAACTTTTGGTCCTCTTTTCATGGGAAAAGGGGAATAAGGTTCTATACAGTGTGATTTATAAAAACAAGCATATGGTGACAATCAGAAGCAAAGTGGGGAGAAGACTGGCTTTTTTCAAATGGTGCAGTCTACCATGCCATCAAATAAACTATTTGTAGAATGGGACTTTTTTAGGTTTACTTTATAAGCTGTTTTAGTTTAAATTAATAGGCCTGTGATTTCTTCCCTACTGACAATAAAAATTTGTAATTTAGTTAGTTCTAAAAGAAGTAATAGTTTATCTCCTAAACTAAAAGAATAAAAAACTGCTTGTAGAAGTCATGGCCCAAGCAAACATCCAATTTCCTTTGCAGTGTTTAACATTTAACAATCTTATGAATTTAGGATTTGAGAAAAAATAATGCCCAGAGTAAAATATTTAAAATGAAATAAGAGCTAAACATGACTGTCTACTTTCTAAATGTTACTTATTATGAAGCAAAACTTCTTTCAGAAATTGTACACTGAGATTTACCTATAATTTTTGCAGGGGGTGGGGGGGAGAGGGAGTTCTCTTAAAAATAACTCTTATCATTGTTGTTCTGGACTATTTATTTCTATTTGTCAAAATAAAGCCCTAGAGGAAATTCAAGGTGATCCAAACGCTTTAAGTGGGACAAAGCTGGGAGGTCAGTGGGCAGCTGGAAAAGAGCACAAATTCTCCCCAGGTGTATAGATGCAACTCTAAAAACCACAAAGGCTTAATAAGAACTTGGCTCTTTTAAGCATATAGTTAAAAGCTGAATGCTGCATTTTTGCCTGTACATAATTAAAAGGTTGAAAGAAATTAGAAACTGCCTACAGCTTCATTCATTATGAACTACCTGCGTGGATCATGTATCTGCAGATGAGCTAAGCATCAAGCAAGAAGGAACCAGATGTGCACCTCAGAGCTCACACTGCTTCAGGAGGTGTTTTCAAGCATAGAATATAAGTTCAGGGATCTGCCCTCCCTGCACCCCAGTGCCATTGGTGCTATCTGAGGAGCACTGGAACTGGACAGTCACCTTGCCACACTGAACTTCCGTCATGCCTTCTTGTCCGAAGTAGCTGAGTTCATTGCCATCCAGTATCACGCTGGCCGTGTAGAAGGTGTCTGGCTCAATCTGCACTGGGTACTCAAACCACACGGGGAAGGTATTGCTGGAGCCATCTGAGAAGTACTTGCTCAAGTTCTGCCCCAGAACAACGCCCTGCCGCTTGAGTTCAATCTTGGCACTGTACTCTGCAGAGCCACAGCTAGAGCCGTACAGCCCAAAGCCGGCGATGAACACTCTCTTGTCAACTGCAAACTGGATGCTGTCGCAGCGGCCCCGGTAACGCCACTGGTTGCTCCGATAGGCACATGACTGGAAGCGGTGACAGCGCTGGGGCACGAGGCCCTTGCGGGCTTTACTCACAAACTGCAACTCAGGCTTTTTGGCTGCAGTGTACCAGAGGAAGATGTCATTGGTCTCATTGAGAGTTAAAACTCCAGACTGTGCAGCACCATTTGCAAAATCATCCAGGGCCATCGTGGGTATGCGGATCAAGTAAAGCGCCTTTCCGAGGACCTTGCGTTTATTTTCAATGCTCAAAGCTAGATCTTGTCGCTGGCATTCCACTTCAGCCCAGTTGAGAGCTGCCTCAAAAACCACAATTTCTTTGGCATTCAGAGTTTCCCTGCGGAGGATACTTTCTAGAGTTTGGAAGTCAATATCGCAGAATCCCTCAGACTTGAGAGCTAACTCAGCCTGGGCATCGATCACCTCCCAGCAACGCTGGGTCAGGTCTGGCTCCTCAAACAGGCAGCTCTGGGAGAGGAGCACACAGGCGTTCTTGGCGCTCAGGCTGGTCTCCAGGAAATTAACGCAGGCTCTGGCGAGGTGAGGGACAATGTACTTTTTGGCAGCATAAAGAGTGGCCAGCACTGTGTCAGCAGCCAAGTCAATTTCATCACAATAGATATATCTGAAAGACAGCGCACAGCATATAAATGGAATTTTCACAAAATGAGCGTGTCCAGCAAGAAAAGATGCAACTACTTTCAAGTTAGTTCCAAGAAAATTGTCTTATGTGATAGTTATTACAAAAATGATTAGGGATTAAAGAAACCTCTGAAATATGTTAATAAATTATTAATATTTCAACTCAGCAGTAACTTTGTATAATTAAAGACATTAACTTTGTGTTACCATTCTAGCCTCTATTTTATAACCTGCATTCAATGTCTTCAAAAAAAAAAATAGAAGATATTAGAACTGTTTGAAAAAGAACTGCATGTCAGAGTTAATATTAGCGAAAAACAGCAAAGTTTCTGTTATATACATCATATTATATTTAATCAAAGAATAATCTCCCTATGTTCTAGATGCTATATAGTTTTATTTTATAATTTTCTGCATTCATATAGAAACAAATGCCTTCAATACTATAATGTTGGCAATGACTGCATCTTAATGCTATTAACAAAGTATGACTTGAATTTTTCCTAAACACAAAATAAGACCTGAAATTAAACAAGATATTTTGCAAGTAGTTCTAACCTCAAAAGATTATCAAACATGGATTTCAACAATATCTTCCAGTTGCCTTTACATAGAATCCAACATACACTTTGTATCTGGCTCTTCTTTTTTTAAACCCTAAATTCTTTCCTCTCTCTCTCCCCCACGCACTTCTTCTACCTTCAGAATTAAAGAATATATTGTTTCCAGATATATTTAATTAAAAGACGAAAGCAAGAGGGCCTAAATATGCACTATTTTTAGGATTCTGTGATGCATCCTTATGTCAGGAGATAAAACACTTCTTGGTGATTTGGGGGGGATGGTGGCAGTCTCTCTAAATGGTATGTAAAGGTAAAAAAAAATCATCTGCTTCTCTTAGATTGCTATGGTTGAGTACAAGAGTCAGTGAGAAGTACGTATGGGTGAAAAATACAAACTGATAACACTTAAATTTTAAAATTTTTCTAGCTAAGGTGTTTAGCTACTTGCTGTGAAGTTTTCCTTTCGTTACTATATTTTAACTTCATGAAACACTTTTAACAAAAGATTAGCAATGGCTTCTGTGAACAAAGTAAAAAAACCCCACAATAATGACAATAAGTAAAATGCCCACAACCACAAATGAAACCTCCAGTTTTGCTCCCAGGAAGCTCTTTTTCTTCCGACAGGCTAAGCCATGTACCACCACTGGCAAGACCGATTTCACAAAATACTGGCAGCTTCGTGATGCCCTGACCTGAGAACCAGGACCTTGGGGAGGAATCTGGAACACAGTCAGCACTTTGTAGTTCTTACCCTGAACACTGAGCAGTAAGCAGTGTTCCCTTTTTCTTGACAATTCCCTTTCTAGGAATACTGGCTACTCGGCCACACAGTGCACTTGTCTGGAAGACCTGGCCTCCACTACTCTGGAGACAGTGCAGTACTGATCAACAGTGGCCCAAGGGCAAACAGCACCCTACTACATTTCTTATTCTTACCGCTTTTGGTGGACTGCATGTATAATTTTAAAAAGCTGTATTGAGATATATTCTAGGTAATACATCTGTAAGAAAAGATGCTTAGCAAATGACTTAGGTAAAATGTAACTTTGTAATTTCTTATTCATGTTTCCTAATTATGTATACATGTGGCTGAATCAACAACACAACACTACTGGACTGCAGTGCAGTCAAAATGCTGAACTCGTGTTGCCGTTCTCCTCCGCCAGAGACAATGTCAAATATACAAAGCTGACTTTATGGGGGAAAAAAACAAAACAAAACAAAACAGAACAAAACCCTTTCCAGGTAAAACTGGTTTCTGTACACATCCCTCGTCACTAACTGTTGGTTGTTAAAAAGTGGTGAATTAGTTTCACCTTTTGGTAGGTACTTCATATGCTCACTTATCTTTAATTTCCCTATTTCCCACTGTCAAAGTTTCAGTTAGAAGAAATTAGATTTCAAAACTACAACATAGAGAATTGAATACTTCAAGTGCTAGCACTATAGTACTTATTTTTCAGTAGAAGCAGACAATAAATATATTGCAACATTTTAACTATTTGTGGGATTATTGTCCAACTTGTTGACACACAGAATAATTTTTTTCAACAAACCTATTTATTCCAGTGAACCAAAATCCCTACAGCAGCAGATATCCTTGAATTCCTGATATACTTGGTGTGCTAGAATAAGGATTTAACACAAATCATTAAGTATTATTTAAAATTATCATCAGATTTTAATCACACTGTCTAGCGCCAATACACATCAAAGAAGCGGATTCTATTTAGCTGATTAACATGTACTGGATTCTGAAAAGCACCATGAGACATAAAAAAACTATTTTTTAAAGAAGTATGTACCTTACAGCTTTACATTTTTATATTACCCATTAAATACATATAAAACTATAGAAAACTATTCATCTGTCTCAAAAACGTCTCCTCTGCTACCAAATGCAAATGCCTCTTATCCTTGAGAAATGGTATGTGATTTTATGTAAGAGTATGTATATGCATGTATATATAAAGATCAGATTATTTCAACACAGTAAGTTTTACATTTGTTGACAGAAAACAGTAACTCCTGGAAAACTCAAAAATCTCCTAACTGGTGGTACTTAAATGAGGTATACAATTTCTGGAACTGTGAAACAAAAATATATGTCTCTAAAGACTTCTTCATACATGATGCTGTCAGAGATAATATGCTCTATTAGACAATGCCTACTCTAGGAAGTTATTTTTCTTTAAGTCATTAAAAATGAAATCACTGTACATGTCACTTGCTCCCAAAAATCTCACGCCAAAGTGTTATTATAAATGCCTGCACCATTCCACATGCTTTCCACCGAAAGATGCACAGCAGTTTTCTCCAAAAACATTTACAAGGTAAGCAGCTCCCTCTTTCTTCATCATTCTCCCTTTCTGTTACACAGAACTTACATTTAACTGTGAAACCAGCGGAGTACAGACATGGCATAAACAAACTCTAAACAAACGAACGGTGCTTACTTCAGCATAGCGAGAAAAGCAGCAGGCTCGACATCTGGTATACGGATTTCATCTTTGTCCTCAGCAAGTTCTCCGTAGAACATTGCATGGAACACAGAGCTCCCAACAGCTAAAACATACTGTGGAGAAAGGGAAATCTTATTTCATGCACTAAACTACAAGCATTTTCAGTAAATCAATCCAGAAAAACAAGTCTAGGCAATCAGGTTCAGTGGACATAGAGCACCTACACCTGCTCTTTTTTCAAAGCCAAGGTACAGTGTATCTTGCCGTGAAAGCATGATAGATGTTCACGCAAGCCAGTCTTTACGCTGCCAATTACCTCAAGGCTTTAAGAGATTAATGGACAAGTTCCCTCATTACAAAATAAATAAATAAATGCATAAATAAAATAAAAATGTATCTAACCAATTTCTAAGGGAAGAGTAATAAACATGACTTTCCTAACCTGTCCCAACAACTTTCCATGACTGGAGAGTTAAGAGGGCATGTTTTTGTGTGGGACGTAAAGCAGGGTAGAGAGAAACAAAGAAAAAAATTAAGCGTGGCCAAGACCCTTTGGAGAGGCTGTGCCTTCTCTGTGATGGGTGAAACACGCACTGCCTGCCATCGGCAAGCTGCCCACCCCAACCAAGTTTCATTTCAGGCTCATGGAAAGGGTCCCTCTTTGTAAACCTCAGGACTAAACCAGTAATGCAGCTGTTGCTTACTTTGTGTCCTGGCAACCGCTGAGTCCCACCTGGTGGCCCAACCACAAAATGTACATCTGCCATCAAATCATTATTGAACATCACTGCATTTCTATAAACAGAGGCAATTCATTAATTCACAGCAGTCGGCATTTTTAAAACCCCTCCCCAACATACAAAGCCCACAAAAGAGTCACAAGCTAAAGCAACAGTTTAGTAACTTCGGGGTAAAACTACAAATAAAGATTCCAACTAAACAACTCTGTGATCATTGCAAACACATGGGAAGTAACAACAACAAAAAAAAGTTACACAAACTTTTCATCAGGCTAAGGACAAATAAAAGGTTTCTATCTTCAAACCTTCTGTGGTCCACAGACACAATCCTGTCACTTAAATGTTACAGCTTGCAAAAACATTTTTATCTAAGAGGAAAACAGCTGTACTGTTTTGGAAAAGATACAAGGCAGTTTTCCATTACCAGTAAAGCTTCTGGGAAAAGAGGAAACACAGATTTACGTTAAAATCCATTACAGGTTGTGCAAAAGCAGAAACTTCAACACAGGAAAACTTTGCAAGTAAATGTGCTGGCCCTGCACTTACCTTTCTCGAATGGTAGGATAAAGACCCTGCCAGTTTGGGGCCGGAATAAGGTTGTTGTTACTGAGGTTCTGCTGGTGGTACTGCTGGACAGTGGTGCTGCTGGAGCTGGCTGGTTTTTTACGAGGGAATATATCAGCAGCCATCTTCTTCTTCTTTTTAGTCTTCAAGGTAATTATTTCATAACAAACTGGGGGCAACTTGCTGTTGCTGCCGCCGCTGCTGTTGCCGCTGCTGCTGCTGCTGCTATTTGTTTTCTTCGAGCTTTTCTTGGACCTATTCTTTACCGTCTCTGGAAGCATCAAGAAGAAGGTGAGACATTTCATGTTCTTTTCCTTGTCATCTACCATGAGTACAGTGTGTCTCTCTTTACGGCTAGAGATCCCAAATTGGTGTAAACATCAAGGAAAGGAGGCTAGCATGAGCCAAGATGTTAACAGAAACCAACAAGCTGATGTTTTGCTTCTTTTCTCAGCCGGACAAGGTGACCTTTTCACTATGTTGAATAGAAACTGCCTTTAAGTTTTATCCAGTACTGGGTCTGCTAAATACATCTCCATCATGATTCCTATTTCTCTTATTTGCTCATAAAAATAACCCAGTTTCCTAGATCACCTGCAAATGCTACACTGAGCGAAGATGACAGGCAGAGAGCCGCACTGCTTGTTCTCTGAATTAGGTTAGCAAGATGTGCTGGAGCCGCGCGAGTCTGTTCAGCCGGCTGAAGTTGTGTGGTGAATGGATCGGAGGAGAGTAGGTATTACAGCCCTGCAGATGGAGTCAGACAGCCAGTGCTCCGAGCCAATAGCTGAAGTCACCAATCATGATTGGACCAAGCAAAACAGTGACACCTATTGTAACGTGCATAGCTCTCATATTAAAGGAACAGCAGTTGCATTCTGTTGCCTCCTGTATTATTGCATATTTAAATAAGATAAACAACCTATGAAATATATCTGCAAACTGGAAAGGAACAGTTTGTGCCCACGGATTTCCCTTCAGTAGACATACATTTTAATTTCCCTAGCTAAATAAGCAGGATCAATTAACAAAGGGTAGGGACTGATATGTACTCTGTATTTCTAGTAAAATCTTTATCCCGGCAGTACTTAGTTTCAAATACTTCAAACAAAATTCTCCTTTCTTCCAGCTAAAATGCATTATTAATAGCAAAACCATACTAAACAACACATTTATTACAGCTTAATGGAAAGGAATGTTGTTTTTCTTTTTCCAGTCTCTTTGAATGCAAGTTATAGTCTAGTGCAAAATAAGAGAGATGAGGTCATGTGTTCATTTTACCTCCCAACATTTTCTAGTTCCTATAATGATCTTTGACAGGAGTTTCAGGTCAGAAAATACTTTTAAATTAGTCTAAGATTATACCAGTAGTAGTTTAGCAGCACTGAAACTACAGACAAATAAAAATAAGATTCAAATGAGACAAGTCTGCTAATCAGTTTTTAAAAGCTGTAATTCACTAAAAATATGTCAGATGGGGGGCCCTGTTCAGGACCTCAAAATCCAGCCTAAATGTTATGGCTACATTTAATTTGTCATAATTTTGAAGAATATAATCCACATCTTCTAACAGAAAACAATAATAAGGCCATTCAAGATGACACATGTTCTGATGCCGCCTAGTTAAAATGCAAACAGGTTCTCTCCGCCTGGAATCAGAAGAACATAAACTACTACCTATATGGTTTTCATAGATGTGAACCCCTCAACAATTTCTAGCTTTGTTGAACAAGAAAAAACAAAACACCTGCTGTAAGATCCACACATCTTTGTTTATTTTTAAAGAGGGACTAATCAGGAGACTTAATCTCACCCCTAGCTATCTGGACTACTCTCATTTGTTCCAGGTACAGCCGCTATTTGCTACTCCCACCAGCCCCCTCCGCGACCCCCGAACGCAGACTTCATGGCCATGGTCCTGCTTGTTGCACAGCATTCATCTGAATAATGAGTACCTGACAGAGTGAGGGCTCAACGAATGGAGCTATGATGATGATTATAACTAGTAATCTGCTGCAGATAACACACCGAAATCAAACTTTAATCCCTGGGACCCTCGGTCATGAGACTGAGCCAAGGAATATCCTCTGTATTGTCATCATTATTACCCTTAAAACCCTTACATCATTATTGCAAAGCCAGTGCAAGGCAGACTGTGTATGTAGGACCACGGCCTTTACCACAGGTTATTCACCCCCATTTTAGATGGACCCTGAAGTGCTGCTTATTTACTACAATTATTGTGTTCCCGATCACAGGGCTACCACAAGCATATATATATATATATATATATATATATATATATATATATATATACACATACATACATACATACACACATACTTTCAAATCACACAATGTTACAGGAAGAGAGCTCTAGAGACTCATTTTTAAAGCCCATGGTGAAAGGTATAAAGAAGGAACAAATGAGCTCCTATTTGAACTAACTCCCAGACTGACGTTAAAATCAAAGGATTTCTCTCCTTGCTGGTCGGCTACAGAACTTCCTGACAACAACCTCCTAGGAAAGCCCCCACGACGGGATGACAGGAAGGTCCTTGGTCCTTCTGACCAGGATAGTCCACACATACCAGGCTTTCAGGTCTGACAGTAACCAATTAGAATGGAAAGGGAAACGAGCTGCTACAAGACCGACTCACTAATAATTGTTAACTGGACAGACAAAATAGAAAAAGCACAGGGGCACCTGGGTGGCTCAGTTGGTTAAGCATTTGACTCTTGGTTTTGGGCTCAACTCATGATCTCACAGTTTGTGGGCTCCCAGCTGCTAGTGTGGAGTCTGCTTGGGATTCTCTCTCTCCCTCCCTCTTTCTCTCTGCCCCTGCCCTGCTTGTGCATGTTCTCTCTCAAAATACATAAATAAACTTAAAAAAAAAAAAACAGGAAAAGCATAAAAAGTAGAAGACTTCGTGGTTTTTGTTCATTTCACATGTTGTTCAACACCTTTTACCAAGAAAGCCTCAAACAAACACTGCTCTTACACCACTAAAATAAAAAGTGCACCTAATAGTTTGAGCGAAAATTACAGAATATTTTAAAAACTGCTCTTTCTGAAATTAAAGGTTTCAGGTATTTGGACAATTAAGTTTCGTGGAAATATTTTGTGAATATACTAGTTACAAGAAGCAGTCCTAAACTGGAGTCCCCTAAAACCGTGCTGCCAAGAGGGTGTTGCCCTTCATGAGGTGTGGGGGCTGATGAGCATGGCTGTGAAAGATGTGTTCTTCACTACAAAAAAGTAATCCAATTAAAAGACAAAAATGACATTTCAATTTTTGTGGCCAATCTGAAAAGCATGAAAATGATAATAAAATCAAGACATGGAAAACTTAAGAGCTTCATTTTCCTACCACGGTTTAAAAGACAGGTAGTATAAAGTCCTTGCTACTACAAGTGTGGTCCACAGAACAGCAGCATCAGCAGCAACACCATCTCCTGGGAGCCTGTTAGAAATCCAGAGTCTGCATTTTAATAAGACCCTCCAGGTAATAAGTATGATGTTCAAGTTTGACAACACCTCATGTAAGATTAAAATAAGAGGGTTACAGGGTCTCCCAAAGATCCAGTATCAACACCTGGTGCCATGTTTTGCATTCCATTATCAAGTAAATGGAGAAAAAATACAAAATGATTTAATTTGGCTTGGTCATAAAACTTAACCTTCATGTCTTACTCTGAAATTCTTCTGATTAGGCCCAAAATGTCAAAATTCTAGGATTCACGTGTGTGCACAGCCAACTGAGAGGCTTCAAAATATTTTTCAATGCTCTGGAAAAGCTCATGCCCAGATTATTTTACAGGACAACGACAGAGACCATTTTAGTCAGAAACATTAAGGATTAAAGAATGCCAAGATGAACGACTTAATATTTATACAATAATCTACTTCATAATTCTGTTTCAAAAAATTAGTATTGTGACACAGCAAAACTAGTAATCAAATAATGTGGTTCAGTCCTGGTGCAGCCACAAAAGACTGTGTGTATGTGTGTTGAAGGTGAGGGGTGCCTGAACAAATCATTTAGCCTTAAAGGGCCTCAAGTTCCTCAGCTACAATATGAAGAGGTTCTCTAGAATAGATGACTGTTTTTCAATCTGTACCTTCAATCCACTTTAGTAAGAAATGCATTTTATATTCAGACTCAGTATTAGCACAAATGTGAAAACACACACAAAAATGGAAAGACCGTTCACAAAACAAAAACTCTTAGCATGTTACGACAGTATAGATATTATCTTATTTTTCTCTTTTATTTTTATTGTTGGTCTGGATTCATTCCATTGATTTCATGACCACAGTTTAAGTAATAATGGTCTAGCTTTATTTTTAATAGCTTTCAAGGTTTCATATTCTAGGGTTCTTTTCTATCAAGAACTTGCACTTGAAGGAGGATATGGCAGCTCAACAAATAACATGCACAACTGGGAGTGTGCATTTATTTTTCTAGAAAGAGAAGCCATAGTTATCATCTGTCCTTCAGAGTAATCCATGATCCAGAACACAATAAAATATTATGAAAATCTAAGACTGATGTGAATATACAAAGTATTTATATCACTTTCCTCTCTGCTTTCTTTTCTACAGTTTAGTTCATTAAACACAAATTATAGCTTCTTTTTCTCCCTTGAAATTAAATGTAAAGAGTTCAAACTCCATCTGTTGAATCTACAACCCAGAAACATTACCCACTATGTTGAAGAGTGAATAAATCAAGGATATCAGCTCGAAATCTATTGTCATATTCCACCTCTAAAATTTCCTTACAACAACTAGCGTTACACTTCCTGAATTTTAAAGCTGTTTTGAGACATGGTTAATCTGCCCTAATATATTGGTCAAGGAGCCACCAATCTTTTATGAAGTATACGCATGTATCTCCCACTTTTCAAAAGTTCACATTATGGACTTCGCTCTTATGAAGGACCTACATTAATACATGTTTTCACTAGCCAGAGGAAATACAAAGAGAAATTTTGCTTTTATGAAAAAAAGCACAACAGGCCTTCAGCATTTGTTTTGCAGTGAGCCATTCCAGAGGCAGTACACATTTTGAGAAAAGTGGCACCACCACTCCCCTTCCCCAGGAACTCTACTCAGCATCAAGCTCCATAGCTCTGAACTCTATGAGCATCTGTGCTTTACACCTTGATTTATTTTGCGCATCCATTAGCAACATGTGTCCTAAAGTATCAGAAAAGCCAAAGAGAGGCTATTTTTGGGGGTCTGGGAACACTCAAGACTTTTTCCAAATAAACTAATGGTAATTGCTTCTTCTTTGTGCCATTTTGGCCTACAAAAGGTTTCACAGGTACACTGTACTTCTGGATAGTAGGGGAAACACGTGCTCTTAAAATACAACATGCTAATCATGTAACATGTTAAATGACTGGCATACGATAGTGAGCAAGATTACGAACCAAACTTAACAAGTTAGCTAGTAAAAGTGGATTTTAGATAATTTTTACAATTGTCAGAAAGTTCAATCATCTTTCTCTCTTTTCATTCAATTCCCAATAATAACAAAATTATCAACAGAATTTAAGTTCACTTAGATCATCACTCTTCACCACTGGAAGGTTTGCCAGACATCTCTCTTCATTTAGTAGAAACCTGTATATTCAGTTTGGGACCTGAATGAGATTTGGAACAGAGAGGGACAATACAAATTAATACATTTAATGCAACTCTGTCCACAGATAAAGTGACTAGGTGTCCAGAAGATTAAGGGAGTTGTGAATAGTTAGGGAGGGGGGTAATGTCTGGACTAGAATAAAGATTTCCAGACTGCTTGCCTAATGTTGTCTGTTCCACTCTAATTTCCATCCACAGTTAATTATCCCCACATTTTTACATAATGCTTTATTTTCATATTTTTATCTACTTTAAAAGAAAAAAAATATATGCAAAAATTACAGATATGAAAACCATGAACATGTGTATGTGTGTGTACACACACACACACACACACACACACACACACACACACTCCATACCCTGCAGAAAGAATTCTAGGGCATTTTCTGGAAAGAAATGGAGAGGAACTCTAACAGGAAGGAACATAAATGCCTAACAGCCATGAGGAAGCTGCTGAAACACACAGAAGAGGCTCTCCAGGTAAAACGAAAGTTGGAAAAACCAGGCACTCGTGGTCTACCCCAACAAATCCTATGTCAACAAGAATGCTGGCAACTCTTGTTTAACTTGCTCTAACTCTGGACTCCTTGTCTGAACTTGCATTTGGTTTACCACAAGATACCTAAACAGCTACAAGTGAAGTTAACATGATAAACTGTGGAAAGGATCACTTCTAAAAATTACTGATAGACCATCACAGAGGAGAGAAATTTCAATCTAACCTGATTAAGTCACAATGGAACAGGGTATTGTTTTTGCTTACTTTTCAATACTGAGCAAAAAAATACGCTTGTGATATAAGATAAAAAAGATAAGCAGCAAAATGTTGGCAGTTCCTAAAAATAGCAACAGCTGCTGGAAAATAGACGATATACTTTCTAAATTTAGAAATAAATATGGAGCCAAGCATTGGCAGCATGGTATAGTGAAAAAAGCAAGAGCCATCAAGAAGTGACCTTAAGGTACTGAATATCCATGAGTCTCATTTTATTCATCTGCTAAATGGGGTAATTATACCCATTCAGCCCTTTCAGGTTTACTGTGAAGGCAAGATTACATGTTTGTGAAAGCGTTTTGATAAAAGTCTAAAACGCTTCCCAAAAGGTAAGCTTTCACTATTAGTAACAACAGTACCCAAAGCAGGAAATATTTGTGATACAATCTTCCAAAACAACAAAAACCCAAAAATTAATCTGGCTCCCTGCCCTTATAATCTTCCAGGTCTCACAACTAATGACATTCCATCCCATCTGCAGGCTTGCTCTAGCCTCACTCACAGGCCAAGAGGTCCTGGGTTGCTGAGGCTCTTTGTGGGGATTTTGCAGGTGAGGTTGTGTTGTACACTGTGATTAGGTCCCCACCTGATGCCTAAATCTACACCTGGAACCCATACTCCAGGCCAGATGTCCCCTGGAGTTCACGCCTGTGAGACCGCCTGTTGGCAGATGCCCTGCTGGACCCCTTTTCTGAGAGGGCCCAAAGCTACAACTTACCCATCTACGGAACTAGCAACTCGACTTGACCTCTCTCAGCCATGACCTAGTTTGAATTATAGCACCAAGGGTGAGAACACAAGCATTTCGGCGAAGCATACCTCAGTGTGGCTGAAAGGATAAGACTCGTGGACAGTTTCATTAAGTTATTTCCTTCTCACCACACAGAGCTCCAGTTAACCTTCACTTGTTCTTTAAACTTAGGAAATATGCCCAAAGGTAGAATGTGACTATCTCTGAAGGCAGGAACAATGATTTCTTTTTAAAATTTTGTATGATATTTAACATGATATTTGATGCTTCTATAAGCTGTGTCTGTATACACTTGTTTGGAATACTAAACACCTCACTGAAATCCCAAGTCATTCTCTATCATGTTAAATGAGGTGATCGTGAGAAGAAACAGTATATAAAATTTATCATATGAGATACTCTAAAGATAACTTTTTTTTTATTTTTTAATGTTTTTATTTATTTTTGAGACAGAGAGAGACAGAGCATGAGCAGGGGAGGGGCAGAGAAAGAGGTTGATACAGAATCCGAAGCAGGCTCCAGGTTCTGAGCTGTCAGCACACAGCCCGACGCAGGGCTCAAACTCACAGACTGTGTGTGTGTGTGTGTGTGTGTGTGTGTGTGTGTGTGTGTGTGTGTGTGTGTGAGAGAGAGAGAGAGAGAGAGAGAGAGAGAGAGAGAGAGAGAGAGAGAGAGAGAATATCCCAACCAGGCTTTGCACTTACTGTCAGTACAGAGCTCAATGCAGGGCTTGATCTCACAAAACTTGAGATCATGACCTGAGTCAGACGCCCAACTGAATGTGCCATTATTTAATTATTAAGACCTCCCCTGTTTTAACGTCTCTGAAATTGGATTTATCTTATAATTGATGGCAACTAATAGTACAACTAGTAGGACTTTTTCTTCCCTTTCTTATTTGTACATAAAATAATACCATGTCTTACAGCTGATGACACCTTATAATCAGTGAAATAAGGTAAAAGGTACACAAGTCAATGGAAAGAAAGGATTCTCTTTAGATTGGTTAATTATTCCCCCAACCAGGCAAGATGGCCTCTCAAAATTCTGGCTCAACTACACTAGAATAACTAAGGTTTCATCAAGAAGTCCTTTGTTAAAGTTTATAATCACAATTCTCAACTGAGTTTGCTACTTTGACAACCAATAATATGCAGAGAGTCTAGATGGAAATTCCAAAATGAGAATTTCCATCGGTAAGAGATCCAGCATTAATGCAATGCATTTCTCCTATTTTCTCAGGGCACAACAACTATACACGTACACAAACCTGGTTAATAGAAGCCTGTTAATTCTTTGGGTAATGTTTACTAAAGATATTTTACCAATCAATGTAAGATTAACTTACAACATCATTACACATAGATTAAACCTGGAGCTAAATGAGTCCTTAGAAATCATTATTTTCAAACAAATAGAATCTATATTAAAATGCTAAAGAGGGAGACATATTGTTACTATAATACAATGATTCTATTCTATGTATTACTTTCACCTAGGTACCTAAAAACAATTTATCCAAAGAAAAGTAAAATCAGGCCTCAAGAAGTCTCTTGTGAGAAGGCCAGAAAGAAGACTACAGTGATCCAACAGGGGACATTAATCCTACTAGAAATGCTGGAATGGAACAATCTTGCTGTGACCTTCTGTAGGTTGGTTGTTGGCTTCAGTTCACAGGAAGAAAATTGTGTGCTAGTCAAAGAAAAACATTTTTTCTTAGTTGTTTTTTTTTTTTTAACTTCAGTGGGTGATTTTTTTTTCCTGATATTAGGAATAACTAAAAACATTTCCATAGTCAGATCATTAAAATAAAATCCAAAGCCCTTCTTCATTAAGGCCTAACCTAAACTTAACCAAAGAATGTCTTGCTGTATTTGGGAAAGTCACTTTTCCAATAAGCACATGGAATGGGACAATGCTCTAATCATCAGATACTGTATATCAATACTGGTTATTAATGGGGTAAATATCACAGACCAATTTCCCTAACATTCACAATTCTACTGGTAAAAAAAAACTCTACAAGATGAAAAAAAAAAAGATTACCAAATACCAGTCATCTAAATATGTGTTGTGCCCTTAGTCACTAAAAGGTGCTTAGAAATGAACACTGCTCTCCTATCATTCAATTTACCACTACCTCCTAAAACAATGAAGTAATGATATACATGATATTAGCTTTAAAATTTTCATCACTCTAAAGTGAACAGAATTAGGTTTGGTAAAGGCAAGGCTGAGGGCGGCGGGGGGGGGGGGTTGGCAAGTGAGCATGACTTTTATTTCTTATTTTAACAAAATCACATAGAAAAAGACTAGTTACCAATGTGGTGATTATGTCATCATAATCAATACATCGACAAGGGTCTCAATTAATTACTATTTAATGAAATGCCTTCCTTCACTTTTACAATGTATGTGTCTGGAATGAAATATAGTTATTTTAAGCAAACAGTGCAAGATCTAAAAATAAGAAATCTGTTCCACTGAGATAAATTGTGCCACGGGAAAATACAAACATATGAGAAGTTATACAAGGCATCTTCACACCCAATTTCTAACCTATCTTTTCTAGAGTAGGGACCACCAAATGAAAATGAAAAAGGCACATACATTCTAAACTAAGCCACAAAAACGTTTCCTAACAAAAAATTCAAGTAGAATTAGAAGCCTGTGACAGAGGATGATTATAGAAACCAGCTTCTGGCAAAAACTCACAGTAAAATCTATCCTAAACACAAATTTAAAAAATAGATTTTATGCTACTTTTAATTAGCTGTTAAGTACACAATTCTCCATGACTGTTGTGAAGGACACTGTCCTATAAAGGTTGGCAAAACCCTCACTATATCAACACCAAGTAACATTCAGAAATTGCCCCCATTTGCTGCAGAAAATAATAATTTGGCACTGATAAAGTATTCCCTTGTTGTCTCCACCCCTCATGCTGCTGTAATTGGAATAAAGTTGAGAGGGTTCTGTACTTAGTTTCACTGCATGCACCAGAAGTAGAAAAATAAGGTATTTCAAAGAAAAATTCAATTGTAATATATATTCAGCAAGCATTTCTTTTTTTAATTAAGAGCTACTATATAAGTAGGTCAGTACTTGAACTGCCCAGAGGTACAGAATAAAAGAAGTTAATTTCTCATAAAATAATGCTCCAATGAGTCTCACTTAGAAAGTCAAAAGTATTCATAAGAGTATGTTTTTAAATTTGGGTTTCCTGAATCTGCATCACAAAACAACAGGTAGACAGTGTTTACATGTGTACGTTAACTATAATGCAATTAAAGATTAATGAACATTCAAATCCAAATATATCCTCAACAAGTGGCAATTCAACTGTTTAATTCTGTTGTTATTGTTTCAATAACAGAGAAACAGCCAGTTCACCATAATTCAGAGGTACATGGACCCATACATGGGTTTCAGACCGTCTCTGAAAATGGTGATCACAATTTATAGGAGTTAGGTCTCTGCATACGCATTCTAATAGCCAGCTATAGGGAAGCCGTGATCCACTAAGACTTTAGAATTGGAAACGTGGTTGATATCACTATTTAAGGTAACATTCTCTCATAAAGTTTAATATAGCATCAAACAGGAAACAAAAAGGAATATTAGGTGGCATGTGGCCAAGTGCATGTCAGGACTGCAGACCAAATATCTCTCGAGGAAGAAATGAAGAAATTCTGTCTCATCTTTCTCAGAGAGAGGAAGCCTCATGTTTTGCAATGCGTTCTGAATCGCCATGACATGGCTGTGAGCTAACTTGTCCTCTTCATGAGCTCACTTTGCAAACAAGACTATTCCCACACTGCAGATGAACTAATTGTCTCCTGCCATCCTCACTGCTCTTTCTTCCCTACAAATCTACTCACCAGAAGCCTATCTATCCTTCAATGTAGTCCAAAGACACCTCAACAAGGAAGATTTTCTGGTGCTTAGAAACTATCCATGCAGTACTTTCTCACATTCCATTTTGCCTTATGGTGTCTGATTAGTAAGACGTTCTCTGAGGGCTGCATCTCTGCATCTCCCAAAGAGAGCTAACAGCACCACACCCATACCAGGCTTTCAATCACTTTGTAACAGGAAGGACCTAGTCCAACACATCCAAGTCCATCTAGAACCCTAGATGGCATTTGTGGAGTACAACTGGTCCTGGGCTTAAAATGGTCTGAAACTAAGGTCTATGATGTTTCTAGCTGCCTGAGCTGCAGGCTTATGCTAGGTACAGTGGTAAAGAACCTAGACATCTATTAAATGTGTCCCCAGGCTCTCCTGAACATGTCTAAGCATAAATGTGGTTTTGTAATATCACATTCATCTTGCAGCTAGGCCAACTGACAATACTAAAGTTCAACTTAAAGCATGTCCCCACATGTGCTTAAAAAGCAAGGCTTTACTTTACCAGAAGTGTAAAACTTACTGGAGTAAGGATATTCACATATTCAAAGTGTGAGTTAACCATGGCAAGACCCAGTTACTAGGACAAAGCTGCCTTTATCAACTAGTCTCAATTCATGGTCTGGCATATTTATTTATAGCACCAGTAGAGAATTTTAGTGATTTAATGAACTGGAAAGGATAATAAATTCTCGGCAATTCACATGAAAGGAAGAAAGCAGTCATATGAATAATCTAAAAAAACAGATAATTAAAGAGACTTTTCCTTTGAAATGTGTTTCGTCTATATTTAACATTGAATGGATAAATTTCCACTACATTAGACACACCCAATCTTCAAACAAAGTAATAAAACAGGCTTGTGTGTACAGGGCTCGGTATATGAACAGTCTGGAAACTCACGCCTACATGGCAAACAAACACAGTGCCAGGGATGGGCAATGTCACATTAAGATTACTGCGGAGCATGAGCACAAGTAGAAAAGTACACTTCTTACACATGTCTCTACACCATGCTTTACAAAGAACCAAAGTGTTAGGTAAAAAAGTATTTGTTTTTTTTCCCAAAAAAATAAAGAATTCTCAACTTCGGTCTATATATTCTCT
The DNA here is from genome assembly GCF_018350175.1 of Felis catus. Taxonomy (NCBI): domain Eukaryota; kingdom Metazoa; phylum Chordata; class Mammalia; order Carnivora; family Felidae; genus Felis; species Felis catus. The sequence goes on along the minus strand of NC_058370.1, from coordinate 37,641,851 downwards.
TACAATATTGGAGTAAGAATAAATGGAGATAGTAATATCAATAGTGGAACAACTGAATATATTAACTGTGGCTGCAAAAGCTCTTGCATGTTTATAAAGGAAACTTTTTTTACCACCAGCAAGGATTTTAAAAATCATTAGTAGGGTTGACAACATTAACAAACTGTCATAAACCAATGGCTTGAATTGTGTGTTGGCAAAAAATAAAAAACGTGGATTTCTAAATAAGTTAAATTTGTTATAAAAATGTATTTTTTGGAAGGTGGGATAAGGTAAATATATTGTTTTGTGCCTGCTGTGTGAGTATGCATGATTTTAAAGTATTAAATAGCATTGTAAGCAGTTTTGAAATGTACTGGTGAAGAAAGTATTTGAAGTAGGTACAAGTGACTGAAGCCCTCTGAACCCCCCTAGAAACATCTGGTAGTGGCGATGCATAACCAAGAACCCTCATGAGAGGAGCCATCTGCTCCAATTAGAAATGGGAAGGTTTTGTCCAGAAGCTCCAAAGAACTGGTCCACAGCCTGGCTGTGTGACTCTTTTCACTACTGATGCTGCTAGTTCTGAAGCCACCTAAAGATCATTCCAGTGAATCCTGAGCAGCCAAAGGACCAGTCAAATCACCCTTCTTTCCCCATTCTTCCCTGCCCAAACCTAGGGAATGGGAGTAATTATGAATAGTGGTGAAACAGCTTGGGCAAATGCAGATTAGCTACTGTGCATACCTTTGCCTTAATCAATGCAGTTTCATGGGGAATCTCTGGGAGATGCAGCAGTAAAAACTGTTGATTTAATTACGCCTTAACCCTTGAGCACACATCTTTTTAATATTCTGTGTGATGAAATGGGAAGTATGCTTAAGGCATTTCTAGTGAAACTGAAATAGAATGGTTGCCTTGAGGAAAAAAAAAATACTCCTGCAATTGTTTGTGTTAGAGCTGAACCAGCCACTTTTTCCATGGAACACCAATGAACTTGAGAAAATTTGCCAAATATGCTTACTCACATTTAAATATCTACCAGACATTTTCTCAAAAATGAAGTGAGACTGTCACTTCAAACAAAACAAAATTATTGCCAATGATAAAATTCAAACGTTCGAGCAAAACTTAAAATTTTGGAAATCTTGATTACACCACGGTGAGTTTGAGTTTGATAGCTTCCCAATACTTAAAGACTGTTTCTAATGAGATTGGTGATGCTATTAAATGAATGTAATTTTTTTATATTGTATTATGAAACATAACATTTGAAGGATTTGCATAACACACTGATCCAATGTTTTCTAATAATAATGTAATTACAGTAAAGAATCATGCACGGGGGGAAATGGTCCATTCAAAGTAAAAGACCAATGAATTTCAGTATAACAAGAGTACACTGATGGTTTTACATTTCACATGGCAATTAACCTTTAAAACTACCATTCAGGGGGGCCTGAGTGGCTCAGTCTGTTGAGCGTCTGACTCTTGATCTTGGTCCAGGTCATGATCTCCCTAGTTTATGAGTTCAAGCCTGCCATAAGGCTCTGTGCTGACAGCACGGAGCCTGCTTAGAATTCTCTGCCTCTTCTGCACTCATGCTGTCTCTCTCAAAGTAAATAAACTTAAAAAACTTTTTTAAAATAAAAATAAAAATCTACCATTCAAATTTTGATGAGGTATCAAACATTCACAATAATCTGAAAAGGGTATTAAAATGTCTTTTCTTTTCCGGCTGCCTATCTATAAGACCAGATTTTTGTCATAGGATTCAAACCAAAATATTTATTTTTATTTTTTTAATGTTTATTTATTTTTGAGGGAGGGAGAGAGAGACAGAGAGAGAGCGCGCACGCGCATGAATGCGAGAGGGGCAGAGAGTGAGACATAGACTCTGAAGTAGGCTCCAGGTTGTCAGAAAGGAGCCCGACACAGGGCCTGAACCCATGAATTGTGAGATCATGACCTGAGCCAAAGCTGGATGCTTAACCAACTGAGCCACCTAGGTGCCAGAAAATATTTATTTTTAAACATGTAAGTAAATATATAAAATTTATCTTTGCTTTCATTTCTGCACCAATAAATAACAACAGATATAACCCCTATAAACAAAAGTTCTCTGGATTTCTCAAAATAAAAGAATCCTGAGACCAAAAAGTATGAGAACTATGGATGCCTGCCTAGCATCCTAAGGAATTTGGATTTTACTGTAAGCATATAATGTGGTCAGTCATTAGAGGTTTTTAACAGAGAGTCTTTTAAAAAGGTGTTTATACATACCATCTTTTGGTTTTACTCTTCTAGAAAACAATAATCCTCGAAACATAATTCTCAACTGCTCACTCCCCCCAAAATTTTTTTTGTAGATAGACAGAGGAAGCAAGAATAACATGACAATCTCTGCCACAAAAATTAACTGCGAAGAACTATTATTCTATTTTTTCTACGACAGTTTGGCAACTTAGCTTTGCTCCAGCCTCCCAAAATTCACCAAACATGAAGTGCATGATTTATTAATTGACACCTTCATGATATTGAGATCTTCTAATAAAAATAGATTTTGAGCAGACAACTGTCCCTAGAAACTTCACATAAAGCAGTAAGAAAGATGCAGATATGTCTCCCCAATAATCTACTTTCTCCTATATTACATTCCCTTAGGAGAATTAGAAGTAGCAACCTCTGCTGTTTCCCGATGGGAAGGATGGCTGCCAACATTAAGAGAATTTGCTGTTCAACTTTTTAAACCATGTTTATTTTATTTCTGGGAGACAGGGGGAGTGGAGGAGAGGCAGAGAGAAGGGGACAGAGGCTCTGAAGCAGGCTTCATGCTGACAGCAGCAGGTCTATACGGGGCTTGAACTTAGAAACCGAACCATGAAATCATGACCGGAGCTGAAGTCCACCGCTCAACCAAGTGAGCCACACAGGAGCCCCCCTGTTCACTTTTGACCTTCATTTAAAGAAAGACACATTAAGTTACAACATGCCTCTCTCACACTAATTTAATACCTTCCTATATACTACAGTATTTGGGTTATAGAATATCAAAATCTGTATACGTATTAAGTAGTAGAGAAGTTGTTGGAAATAAAATTTAGGTTAGGACTTTGATGAAGTCAAAAGGAAATATTTAATCTACCATCAGTAACTTTTCATTTAAAAATAGCCTTTTCTAGGGCACCTGGCTGGCTCAGTTGGTGAAGCACACGACTCTTGATCTCAGGGTTATGAGTTCGAGCCCCACGCTGGGTGCAGACCTTACTTAAAAATAAAATCTTAAAAAAAACCCAGCCTTTTACTAAAGAGCTGGTGTTCAAACACCTTCTTAGCTTCACTCATAAAAGGATTTCAGGGGTTGTGTATGTTGGTAGAATTGTGATCCTCATAGTTACTCTATACCCAACAATTATATGTTATTACAAAGACAGTAAAATCAGAATACAGGTTGTCTGAACTTGAGCATCTGATTTTCCTATAACTGAAGACAGATACCATTATATATTGACATCCCCAACCAATACTCACCTGGTAGAATATATCACTGCCTGGTGATGATTTTAAGTACCTGCCGGCAGCTGTATGCTAGCAAGAACTCAGGATCAAATTTGGCATTTTGAGGAGTCTTTCATGGCACTGACAAGAGAAAGTAGATAATAAAGTAACCTAGAATTTCAGGTAAGCATGGGCTGGTCCTGTAGGTCCCAGAGAAATACTGTTGAATAGTATTAACTAGAAAATCTACTAATTCACATAAAGAAGTTCCACAACACTTATTGAAAGATGTGAAGCCATCTGGGGGACAGGGTGGGGAGTCCGCCATAAGAAATGACCAGCAGGGACTGGAAGTGACTGCACACTGCACACTATCCCTCCAGTGCTGATTGCCTGCCCTCCAACAGATGGGTGCTAGCTTCTAGCACTTACTTACCCTGTCTCCTAAGATCCCAGAAGAAATCATGGGAAGGGAGGGAGCACTCTGGGATACACCCATGGAGAATGGATGTCCCACGTGGGAGGTGGGGGGAAGGCTATATGCAAGAAATAGCAACATTCAGCAATAGCTGTTTGGAGCCTGAACCTGCATCTTGAGCAGGAGGTACTTCTGGGTAGATTCTCGCCATTTTTAATGTTGACAATAAGATTTGGGGAAAAGAAGCCTGCTGTAGGTCTAACTTAAAATATTACCATCTTCTAGACTTTCCAGGAATATAGATCATTCCCCAAATAAGACATCTAAATGTAGTTTGACTATTACACTTGACTTTTTACTACATTTTCCATGAACAAGGGTATGAAAATAGGTGGGAGTCTTGGTAATCTCTTATCTGTCCAGAGACTTAAAGTAAAATAATTAGTCCCTCACTATAGAGTAGGTATGTTTGCTGGTGCTGAGTAGGCAAGAGCACCACTTCCAAAACAAAACAAAACAAAACAAAACAAAACAAAACAAAACAAAACTGAATGCATATAAAAGGTGGCAATTAAAAAAAAAAAATCTTTAGAAAGAAAACAAATGTTTACATATGTTCCCAAACCAAGTGCAGAACTTTAAAAACATGGCATGTTTTCTAACTGGGCTATCAATTAATAAATAGCCTAAATTAAGGGTTATTTTGTGATTCAGCAACAGAGAGGCAGGTCAATGCTCTCCATTCAGACTTGGCCAATAAGACCTTGTTTGGGGTTCAAAATAAAATAATTGTAATAAAACCCAGATGCTAATATGAGTTTCAAAGGCAGAGCAAATTTATCAGGCAGATGCATTCAGAACAGTGTTGCTTCAGAAATTTTATTTCTAATGTGTAAAGATAATCATGGCTAAAACGTTTACGCCCTCTAACTGAATATGGGGATTGCTCTTGCTCATATACTACTACAGAAAAATTAAGTAGATAATATACAAGGAACTAGATATGCCTAGGGAAAAAGAAAGTAAAGACTGAAGAAAAATTGCACATTTTTCTATTTAGGTAACAGCTATTGGGTTTATGCATTTCTGGAGATACATTTTGGTTTCCTGTCTATTCTTTGGTTGATTATATGATCTCTAAAAAATCATCTTTTTCCTGCACATGACATTTATTTGCACAGCAAATGCAACAGGATAAACCATACAAACATTTCCTGCTCTATCAAAAGAGAAGGGAAGGGAGTCTGATGTTTTTGAGGTACTATGGAATTGGAAGGACACAAAAGGAGGCTCTAGAAACACCGTAAGCAAAACTCTAAAATGACTGCTATAATGATTGCTGTGGGGATTGTAGTCCGGGAAGCTGAAGGTAAAGGACTTGAGATGCTTTGATTCTGTGGATTCAATATCATGTTCAATTATGTGCTTCTCTGCGGCTCTGAGTGGTTTCAAAATCACTTTATAAAAGAATTTATTTCAACCTTAAGGAATAAAGTTTAAAGGGGACATAAGAGATAGAGAGATGTCCTGAACAGCAAGAAGGCACAAAAGGAGAAAACAAAAAATGGCTACATTCCATTTTAACAGATTGGTTAAAAAACAAATATAGTAACAGTTAATCACTGATATTTACCAGGGAGTTCAGACAGGTAATTTGAAAAGTTCCCAAAGTGAGGCTGCTGTCCACCCTTGGTTAAGAGCTGAAATCCGAGAGCAGGTTCTAGAATATAATTCACCTGATTCAAATATGAATAAAGGCTCTTGGCTAGGCTTTTCTGACAATTAAGAGACTTGTTCCTACACATTGGCACAATTTAGCACTTAACAGGCAGTATCCTACTTAATCCTCATAACCAGTGTATTATTACAATCATTGTAAATTATACATGTTCTGGAACTTCTCCATTGCCGGTAGGGTGTTAAATCATTAATGTTGGACCCAATAATGCCAAGGCCTATGCTACTTTATAAGAAAATCATTGAAACAGAAAAAAACAAAACAAACCAGAAGGCAGACTGCATTCATTCATACAAAAATATTTACTGAACACCTTCTATGTACTGGACGCGTGTGGCACCTTAATGAACAGACATAAAATATTTGCCCACACAGAACTTACAGCCTAGCAGGAGTGGGGAAAGACAATTCACCATCAGTCAGTCAGTCAGTCAGGTTGTATTTTAGAAGGTAATAGATGCTACAGAAAAAGAAAATGCAGAGCACTGTAAGAGGGATCCAGGCCATAACTTGCAATTATATATAAGGTAGACCTCACTGCCAAAGTGATATTTTAGTGAAGACTCACTCAAAGGAGGTGAGGAAACTGGCCATGAATGTATCTGGGGAGAAAATATTACTGGCACAGGAAAAACCCAACACAAAGACTTGAAAGTGGGAATGTGCCTGATGTATTTCAGGATCAGCAAGGAGGTGAAGATGACTAGCATGGAAAGCAAGAGAGGGAGGGAAGTGGGGAAGAGGTCAGAGTTAGGGCTAGCCAGATTGTACTGGGCTTCGTGAATCATTATGAGGAAATCTGACTTTTATTCTAAGTAAGATGGAATGCCATGGAACGGTTTTAAGTGTAACCTGACTTCTGTTTTAAAAAGATCGCTCTGGGGGAGCCTGGGTGGCTCAGTCGGTTAAGCACCTGACTCTTCAAAATTTCGGCTCAGGTCATGATCTCCTGGTTTCTGTGTATTTCCGTAGTGTAGAGGTTATCACGTTCGCCTGACGTGATCTCCTGGTCTGTGAAATGGAGCCCTGTGTCTGGCTCTGCACTGGCAGCACAGAGCCTGTTTGGGATTCTCTGTCTTTTCTGCTCCTCCCTCACTAGCACTCGCCCTCTCACTCTCTCTCAAGATAAATAAACATTAAAACAAAAAAAAAAAAAATTACTCTGGGTGGCTCAGTCAGTTAAACACTCTTGACTTCGGCTCAGGTCATGATATCACAGTTTGTGGGATTAAGCCCCATGTCAGGCTCTGCACTGACAGCACAGAGCCTGCTTGGGATTCTCTCTCCACCAACCCCCATTCATTCTTTCTCTCTCTCTCTCTCTCTCTCTCTCTCTCTCTCTCTCTCAAAATAAAATAAACTTAAAAAAAAAAAAAGATCACTCTGGTTGTTATTCAGATAACTTGTTAAAAAGCAAGCCAGGGAAGGAGAAAAGAGAGGTCACTGTAATAATCTAGTCAAGAGGCCTGGAAACTTAGACAAAGATGTGAACAATAAAGGTGAGGAAAGGGGCTGAAATCCTGGATTTACTTGGAAAACAGCATTCTAGGTACATTTGAAGATAAGTAGGATTTGCTGGTAGTCTTGATGTGGAAAGAAAGAGAAGAGTCAGGATGATTCCAAAGTTTTTGGCTTGAATAATCTGAAAACTGTACCTACCACCCACCAAAACGGGGCAGGCTGCAAGGAGAGTAGGTGTGTAGAGAAAAACAAAAAATCAGCTTTAATCCTGTTAAAATGGAAGTACCTTTTATGTATTCAAGTTAAGAAGTCAAAAAGGTAGTTGATATGTGCTCCAGAAGTTTCAGAGCACTATCCCTGCTGGAGATATCCATTGGGGAGTCTTAAACAGCTACGTGGTACTTTATTGAAGTCTCCCAACTGTTTATGACAAAAGTCCTACAGGAACTGAGCCCTGAAGCATTCCAAATTAATAGGTTGGTGAGGAAAACCCAGTGCAAATTTTTAAAAATGACAGAAAAAGTGAAACTAGTGGTCTAGTAGTTTAAGGAGGAAAAGTAGCTGCATGTGGAATCTTCAAAATCAAATGACATATGTCAAAAGAGAGGGGATGACCAATTATATCAATGCAGGCAATAGGTAAAGATGAGAACTGACTGCTGGATTTAGCAACTTGGAATAGTTTCTTTAGAAAAAGTCCTAGTGACTCTATCCTCCCTCACCCCAGAGGACAATTACAGATTGAATATGATGTTATAGTTCAATTTGCTCATGAATTGAATTGCCTCCGACTTCAGCTCAGGTCATGATCTCATGGTTTGTGGGTTTGAGTCCCGCATCGGGCTCTGTGCTGACAGCTCAGAGCCTGGAGCCTGCTTCGGATTCTGTGTCTCCCTCTCTCTCTGACCCTCGCCGCTCATGCTCTGTCTCTTTCCCACAAAATAAATAAACAAACAAACAAAAAAAAAGAATTATCCAAAAGAAAGGATTTACTGCAATTTAATATTTGGGACTCAAATCACTTGATCCATTAAGAAATACCAGTGAGGGGCGCCTGGGTGGCTCGGTCGGTTAAGCGTCCGACTTCGGCTCAGGTCATGATCTCGCGGTCCGTGGGTTCGAGCCCCGCGTCGGGCTCTGTGCTGACAGCTCAGAGCCTGGAGCCTGTTTCAGATTCTGTGTCTTCCTCTCTCTCTGCCCCTCCCCTGTTCATGCTCTGTCTCTCTCTGTCTCAAAAATAAATAAACGTTAAAAAAAATTAAAAAAAAAAAAAAAAGAAATACCAGTGATACGGGCACCTGGGTGGCTCAGCAGGTTAAGAGTCCACCTCTTCATTTCACCTAAGGCCAAGATCTCATGGCTTGTGAATTCAAGCCCACATCTGGCTCTGTACTGACAGTGCAGAGACTGCTTGGGATTCTCTCTCTGCCCCTCCCTGCTCACACTCTCTCTCAAAAATAAACATTAATAACAAAAAGAACTACCAATGATAATCTTTTACTAACAGTAATTTGTTAATATATAATTCCTATCCCTTCACAAAACAAGACAAAAGAAAGCAACCTCTAGGTAAATTGGAAATAGAATGTATATTTCATTTCTACTGATGAGGAATTATGATAAACCAAAAACCAATATTTTACTACTGTTTTTCCTATTAAAGAACGCAGGTTTGCACATTACCACCATTACTATTGATAACAAATGCTCCAGAAGCATTTTATAACGTTCCAGAATGTTAACATTAGTCAGCATGCCATAAAACCAAAATATAAGGTATAATTATTAGAAAGAAGTAGATTTAAGTATCATTATCGGTAACTGATTATATAACGAGGAAACCCAAGAGAATAAACTGCTCTTAGATTAAAAGCTCTTAGAATAGCCAGCTATAAATAAATACACAAAAATCAACAACCATCTTATACTAACAATAACCAATTTGAAGAATCCATCACAATGGCAACAGAAAGATAAATACTGAAGAAAAACATTAACAAGAAATATCAGGACTTCAGTGAAAAAGAAACAAACAAAAGCCCTCTGTTAGGACAGCTAGAAGGTCTGAATAACAACTTTTCAGGTCCCTTAATAGAGACACTGACTACTGTACATGTAGATGAGAGTCCTCACCAAAAATCAAAAATGCACCTAACTGTAGTGGAAAACTGCAACAAAATCACAAATGTGGATAGCAGAAAGACAAGTAGCAACTTACCTGACCTAGAAGAGTGACATAGGGTAGCAAGCTAAAATTAGGTTAATAAAGCTTGTTTAGGAAGCTCTACATCCCTGGATGCCCTTCCAACCTAACTTGCTGCAAAGGTCTGGCTGACAGTCCCAGAACCCATCAAGAATGGAGATGGATTCCTGACAAAGTAGATGAAACAGTTAAGTCTTTGGGTTGTAAACCCACAGGAACCTTCCCCAAAGTGACCTCTATACAAAGAGGATTCTGAAACCTCTGCCAGATCCCTCCGGGAACACTAGCAGCTAGATCCTTTCCTCAGCTCAGGATGCTGGAAGACAATCCTCTGACCAGACCAAGAGGAAAAAGCCTACAGTAGGCCCCAGTGAACAACTCAGAAGAAACAGTAAACAGTCAAAAGGCTGCCACTGGGGAGGAAGACTCAGGGGATTGGGGCTGGTGGGGAGAGGGGCAAGGGACCATTTATTTTACAGTAAGCCTTTTGGATTTAAACTATGTGCCTGTATTAGTTTAAAGACAGCAAGATAGTAATCTTTATCTGAAAGGACAGATGAATGTACTTCTGACTTTTAAAAGAATATCGTGACTTGCTCTACCAGGTATTTTCATGTATGCTAAATCCATAGTACAAAATATTTGGCATTAAGTTTAGAGATCAGTGCATAGATGAGTAAGACATAAAACAGAAGCAGACCCAAGACTAAGTCAAGATCTTAAAGGAAAGACCATAACCAATGAGGAAAGGATGGACTTTTAAGAATTGGTGTTGGGGGGTGCCTGGGTGGCTCAGTCGGTTAAGCATCCAACTTTGGCTCAGGTCATGATCTCGCAGTTAGTAGTTACTAAGTTCAAGCCCAGCTTGGGGCTCTGTGCTGACAGCTCAGAGCCTGGAGCCTGCTTTGGAATCTGTGTCTCCCTTGCTCTCTGCCCCTCCCCCACTCATGCTCTGTCTCTCTGGTCTTTCAAAAATAAATTTTAAAAAAACCTTAAAAAAATAAAAAAAAATGGTGTTGGTAGAACTGACTAACTGGTAAGGAGGAGGTGGTATAAGACAATTCATATACATACATTAATACAGAATTAAACCTAAAAATCTAATATATTTCCAAAATTTCAGTTATATTTACCTCACCTCTGGGTTTTTCAAACATAAATGTGTAAAAGAAAAATCATAAAAGACAAGACAAAGCTCGACTACATTAAAGTAAAACTATTTTGCTGTTTGGAAAACACCATTAAGTAAATTAAGAGACAAACAATGAGCTGTGGGGGGAAAATCACTGCAAATATGATAAAGGCAGAATACTATATAAAACGGGTATTCAAAATTATTTTTCTAAATCACCAACTAAGAGTGAAGAGGGCAAAGTACCTGAACAGACAGCTTTGAAAAGGTAAACAAGAAGCAAATCACTAAGTTCACTACTTACCAAAGAAGATAAGTTAAAATAAGATTGCATTTTTATAGAAAATTAGGAAAGATTAAGCACTGGAATGCTGACACAGTGGGAGACCATTAGGTGCATAAGGGAATCAATGTGTCTTAGCATAAGCAGTTTGGCACTGTGCCTCAAGAGTCATAAAAGAGTTCACCTCTGCCTCAGGAATTCTGCTATAAATCCAGCCCAAGCAAGTCAGAGACCCCAAGACTTTCAGGCATAGGCATTTATCCCAGCTCTGCCTCCAAGTCTGTTCTTACTTTCTGAGCCTACTTCCTTTGCCAGACAGACTCTGTTGAAGGCCTTCCTCTATGATTCATTCCATCTCTCCAAATCTCTATGCTGTAGGCATTATTAGGTAGAATTGGGTAATTAATAAAGTTCACTCCAACCCAAAGTGATCAAGGTCAGATTTGCAACCAGTATTTCATATCAAATTTTCAACCACTAAAATGGAAATATGTCAAACAACAGAAAACTCATTAAATAAACTTTGGCATATCCATCATTAGAAAATCTTACGTTCAGGGGCACCTGGGTGGCTCGGTTGATTGAGCATTCGACTTTGGATCAGGTCATCATGTCGTGGTTCCTGAGTTTGAGCCCCGCACAGGGCTCACTGCTATCAGGGCAGAGCTTCCAATACTCTGACCCCCTCTCTCTCTGCCCCTCCCCCACTGGTGCCCTCTCTCTCCAAAATAAGTAAACAAAAAAATATTTTTAAAACTTATGTTCAAAGATTTAAAGACACAGAAAAGGTTAAGCGAAAAGATCATATTTAAAACTACAGATGAAACTGAAATGCCTTTTTTTTTTTAATATGCAAAGAAAAAGGGACAAATGGAAACATACCATCACATGAACAGTTCTATTTCTGGATGATGTGATTGTGAGTTTTATTTTCTTTGGTTTTTTTTTTTTTTAATTCCCTAAATGTGTACAGCAAGAATAATTTATTTTAAAATGTTTAAAAGCCATAGAAACAATAGATCCTCTCAAATGGGAGTTGCTTAGAAGCCCTCAATTTTGAAGCATGTGATGCAAAAAGGAAAGATTAGGTGAGAAGTTACTATCTTAGCAGAGCATTACTGTTGAACTACAAGGTCCATCAAAAGAGAGGGATTTCCATCATTATTTTCTCAGAGTAAAATGGGAAAAAATCAGCCTTTCAGAATCTGCTTGATAGTCCAGTTAACAGTTTAAATACCACATAGAACAGGGGATAGTTGCAAGAGAAAACCTCTTCAACTCTCAACGCATGCTCAGAATCACTGGCCTACTAAAAGCATTTTGGAATTGATGGGATTGAATTCTGATATTTACACAGTAAAGTTTGAAAGGTTTCAAAAAGCAAAAAGCCTAAGACATGTAAATATTTCCGTACTTTTTTGTTCAGAACTGTTTTAACAGTTCCTTGAAAGGCAAACTGGAATTCGATGGCTATAGGATACCTGTTTTGAGCATAAAATTATCTGTTTGGATGTGTTTTCTGTGTTGGGGAAGGGAAAACAGTGGGCAAATTTGTAGACAAACTGTGTCTTTCCTTTGTTAAAGTATAACACTACAATTTGTAGGTTTAATTTATGTAAAGAATCTAGGCAAAGCACTTTCTAGGAACCAAACTGTTTAAAGGCTGATAATGACTTTTTTTTTTTTGCCACAAATTACCAGAGATTTTTTGCATGACTGTAGGATTATATTTCACTTTTAAAATTTCTTAAATGTAAGATGTCTTAGGACTTTGGAGAAATGATGTATGCAATTCTTAGGTCTGTGTGCCCCAAAGGAAAAAACTGTTTCAGAAAACATCGTTTCCACCTCATTTTGGAACTTTCTTAAACAAGTTCTCAGCGCAAAAACACGGAAAAATGAATATTTCTCGTAGCTGCTAGCAGTATTAATGCCAAGCAACAGCATTAATAGTTATGTAATTACTTAGAAAGAAAAACTGGAACTGTATGAGCTCACCCTTACCTGCACTGAGGCCAAGAACTGAAAGAGTGATTCAAATTCTTCAGAAAAAGAAGAGTCCTATTCTGAAACCCAAAGGTAGGAGGACCCGCCCACTTCCCCTGGAGGACTCGTTGCTATAGGAACCCGCAGTAACCCTTCAGAGCCAGAACAGTCCGGGGGAGGGGGATCCTCCCAGGGATTGGGGGATGGTTAAAAAAAAAGGGAACGAAGAAAGGGTAAAGATGGGGGAGGGGGGGTTGAGAGGTTAAAAGACAATGAAACCCCTTGGGTATGACAGGGTCAGAGAAGGAGGGCTGAGGAGCCCCAAAGGAAACTCAAAACATCAGTTAGAACAATGTCCTGGACGCCACAGTCACATTATAGTTAAGTTTAAGTTTGAACCATTAGAGACACTTCCCTCCCTCCCCGGTGGCAAACAAACCACCCTTTGTCGATTCCTGTGTTTGGAAAATGAAGCTAGACTTTTATCCCCTCCATTACAAACTGAATGCTACTTCGTAAAATTGAAATCTTGACTTTCTTATATTAAACCACCGGTTCCCAAACTATGCTTGCACATTGGAATCACGTAGGGACCTTTAAAATATGCGTTGTTTTAACTGGTCTTGGGTGTGCTACTTGAGCATAGTTTTAAAACTCTCCAGTGGTTCTCTTCTTCAGCCAATTTTGGGAACTACTGTACTCCGTGATTTGGTGAGGTGGTAAAGAGTATTTTTAAAGGAGGGGAAAAAAAGAAAAAGAAAGCACAATTATCTCCCTTTGTCTTTTTAAGGCTAATAATAGAATTACTGGCTTTCCCCAAGCACACACAGGACAATAGGTTTCTTGATAAATAGGAATCCCCAGAATGCTCTAACAATACTTTCTTTGAGATAAAAAGACTAGGCAGCATAATCTTTTTCTTCCCAAGACAGCAAACACCGTTCTTACCCAAACACCAAACTTATACACCTATTTTAAGAGCGAATGGGCCATGAATGACGCTCACAACTTGGGAGTACGAGCTCCAGCACCAGAAGAAAAACAGACCCCCAGTAGCCCACCATCATTCGCTGGGGTTCTGCGGCGACCAGGGCTGGGCAAGGACGGGGTGTGGGTCTCTGAAGCCCCCAATCCGGGCCCCGCTGGCAGCGCCTCAATAAAGTTACTCAGGGAAGTTTGTTCGCGTTTCCAAGCAGGCGCCTCCCCGGGCCAGGGGCGCGGCCCCCGCCACCTGCTCGGCGCCAAAGCTCTCCGGCCGCGCCCCCTCCCTGGACCTCCGCCACCTCCGCGGGTCGCGCACACTGCGGGCGCCCGTGTGACCGGCTGGTGCCCGGGTGGGCTCGCTTCGCCCCCCCTAACCCCCGCGTCCCTCGGCTGCAGCTGGCCCAGCCCCTCGGGCCACAGCGCCAGGACCTCTTCTCGGGCCCGGCACCATCCCGCCTGGAACCCCTCGGGAAGGCTTCCCGCGCGGCCAGCGTTTCCAGAGCGAAGGCGGGGTATCCGGGCACCCCGCATCCCGGAGCCCGACGCCGACCGGCGGACCCGTCCCAGCCCAGCCGCGCACGGCCCCTTCGGCCCGGGGCCGAGAGCGCGCCCCTGGCCAGGCGGTCCGGTGCTGCGCACGCGCGGAGGCGCCCGCCCGCTCACCCGCGGCGCCCTCACTCACCGTCCGCGCTCTTCGTCACCTCTGGCGTCGCCGCCGCCTGCGGTGCTTGCTGCTCGCCGCTCGCCACCCCGGCCCGGTGCCCACTCCTCAGGCCCCGGCCCGGGCACTCGGGGATCCAGCGCCCGGCGGGCTTGGCGGGCACCCGCACGCAGGGCACGCTCCGCGGGGCCGCGCGCGCGCGCCCGGGAGCCGGGAGGGGGTGGGGCCAAGCTGGCCACGCGCCTGGAGGCAGCCCTGGATAAATAAGGGGCATGCGCACTGCCTGTCCCTTCCTGGGGTCCTGTTTCTGGGAGACTGGTGACCCTGGACCAGTGAAAGGGAGAAGAGGCGAAGAAGGCCAGGAGACCTCCTCACTATGAGGCGCATTCGCCCTTGTCCCACAGACTGCAGGTGTTTTTCTCGGGTGCCTTCATCTAATGTGTTAAACATTTATTGAGCACCTACTTTGGCAGACCCTTTGTGGACGACCAGGGCGTCTCCATTAATGGGGGAACCATTGGCTTGAGATTGCTTTTCCTGCAGTGATTGCATCGTTCTCTTTGAACAGATAAGGCGAGTGCACTACACTCTTCGGCAGTTTGGGGAAGGAGAGTTGCTGCTGGATCGGGGTGATGATAAAACTTCACTGAGAAGCCTGAAAGAATAAGAGCTGGAGTCAGAAGTTCACCTGGAGAGAAAGGTGAATGAATACAAAGGAATAAGTGGAAAAAAATTATATATGTGTGTATACATGTGTATACATATATGTGTATACACATATATATATATACGTGTATATGTACATACACACACACACACACACATACACACCCTGCACACTCTGTTGGGGGTTAAAACCTGGATGTATCATTCATAGAGCCGAAACGATGGGTGGAAGAGTAGTTGAAGCTCCTCTGGAAATCATTTTTAACGCTTAACCTCAAAATTTTGCTTTTTTTCGTGAGTACTTAAAAAATGTTAAGGATGGGGGAGAGGGGAGGCGGTGGTCTGATTAACTTAAATATATAAAGACTGGAGACCTACAATGTAGTATATATTCTGGTACGAAGTGGTAGTGTCCCAAATTCTAGTGTTGGCACCAGGAATGGAAAGCACGGAAAAGTCTTCAGAGATTGTGAAGAACAAGATTCCCTAGCTTTTGTCACTGCCTTTTCAGGGATACGGAGCTGTTTATAATGACAGACACCTACTTCATTCAATTAGATCATCATCTTTGGTAGGTATTTATTAGTGGATAAATTAGACCTCTAAGATATACAGCCACAGTTACTAAATGTTTCTTTTAACATGAGATGAGAGCCCTGGAAAAACTTAGTTCTACTCAGTTGAAAAACATATGTGTGTGTGTGTGTGTGTGTGTGTGTGTATACACACACACACGTATGCATATATGTATATATGTATACATATATGTGTATATATGTATGTGTATATGTGTATATATGTGTGTGTGTGTGTGTATATATATATATATATATATATATATATATATATACATGTATAGGCTTTGGAAAACAAAAACCCCTTTTTCTAAAGCCCAAATGTTCCATAACAAACTGCTGATACTGTGCAAATTACTAGTGTCTCTGAGTCTTACTGTGCTCATCTGTAAAATGGAATTATGATGGATATGGAATTAAATGGAATAATGGAACACATTAATTTTAATGTGTTACTTGGGCTCTGCCACAGTACTCAGATATTCGGTCAAGCATATTCTAGATGTTTCTGTGAACAGGTATTTTTTCAAGTTAAGATTAACATTTAAATCAGTGGACTTCAAGTGAGGTAGATTGCTCTCCATGATGTGGGTAGGGCTCATACAATCAGTTGAAGGACCTAATAGAAAAAGACAGACATCCCCTGAATAAGAAGGAATTCTGCCAGCAGAGTGCCTGTGGATGTGAGCTGCAATCTTTCCCTTGGGTGTCCAGTCTGCCAGCCCACCCTCCAGATTTTGGACTTGCCAACCTCCACAATCATGTGAGTATAAGTCTCTCTCTCTCTCTTTTGATAGGTAGGTAGGCAGGTAGATAGATAGACAGCCATGTTGGTTCTGTTTTTCTGCAGAAACCTGACTAATATCCCTTGCAAATCTCTGAAGATTACGTAAATTAATTACCATCTGAATCTGAAAAAAAGAGATTATAATCTTTAATTTGTGAGGTTATGAAAAATTAAATGAAAATAGGTAAAGCATGCAGCATATATTAGGGTCTGAATTACTTATGAATGAATAGCAGAGGCAAAACCAAAAGAGGAGAAAAGGTAGATATTGGCACTGTGATAGCATTTCCTCAGTTCACTGAGTAATAATTTTAAATTTAATAAATGGACTTTAGAGATGACAGAAAATTTTGGTCTTCCTAACTCTGATCTGCTAAAAAAGTGATATATATGAATATTTTAATTATTTGCAAGTAAATGCCAAATGAGCTATTAAGATAGACTTTAGTTATACTTTTAAAACACTGGACATGCAAGGCAGAGATATGAATTCACATCTGAATATTTTATTCCAATTTAAGTGTCAGTTCAATTCACTCTACTTGCTACTTTGGAAGGAGAAATCTAAGAAAAGTTTACTTTTGAAATAATTCCCAGTCCCAGAGTAGTGCATGATACAGTATTGAGTGTATTATTGAATTCCTTTTGGGGCAGGCCCATAGCTATTGCGAGCTTGCAAAAATGGATAAAATATTCCATTTAATCTACAAATATTGCCACTTACTATGTACTAGGCAACATCTCTGCCCTCAGGGAATTTATCAAACAGCCTAGAAAAAAATGAATAATCATAACTAAAAGGCAGAATGTGGCAAATTCTTTAGGAGACACATAAATGAATGGGTCAATCTTACCTTGTTCAAGAGATTGATGCTGGGGGCTCTCTCTCCTAAACCTTCCTCCGTTGTGGCCCCCAGCTTTGTGCTGTTCCCTGTGGCGCAAGCCAGAGGGGCACAGCAGCAAGCATCTTTTAAAACTGTTTTGAGCAAAGTTGATAAATATCAAATAAAATAACATTCCACATTCCACTGCCTCACTTGCTTCTGAGCTGTCAGAGGTGGTAGGGTTGAAGAGACATTATCACTCATTCAGGTTGTGAGAGCTCCTGTTCTCTTTGTTTTCTCTGTATTGTTGTGGCTGTTATTTTGTTTAAAGGAGAATTTAACTTTAAGTGAGAATTTAACTTTGGAGTTAAAAAAAAAAACATAAATTTTTCCTGACCTAATGGAGATTTATGAGGAAAAACAAAAAACAAAAACAACCTAAAATGAAAATAACAAAAGGTGGGGTTTGGGTTCATAAAAAGATAAGGAATGATTGAGTTGGAAACTATTACACAGGTTGACAAAGATGACCCTACTGTTTGTCCGATAACAGTCCTGTCATAACGTGACCTCCTTTTTCCTTTTGGCTATAAATGAAATATTCCACCATGGGTGAGAGTAAACTAACTCCAGGATTTACAAAATGTAATGATTCTGGGGAAACTACCTAGCATTTTAGTAATCATTAAATACTGAGGATGGGGTGCCTGGGTGGCTCAGTGGGTTGAGTCAGGTCTTGATCTCATGGTTCGTGGGTTCGAGCCTCACGTCGAGCTCTGTGCTGACAGCTGGAGCCTGTTACAGATTCTGTGTCTCCCTCCCTCTCTGCCTCTCCCCTGCTCATGCTGTGCCTCTCAAAAATGAATAAATGTTAAAAAAGAAAAATTTAAATACTCAGGATATTTTATTTTGAGAGTTTGTGAATATATTCATTTCAGGAGCTTTGCCACGGTGAATGCGAAATAAATTAATCTGGGATTAAAGAAAACCCTATACTAGAAAAGGAAGAGTTTTAATAAAATCGAAAGGAATGGCCTCCAGCCATGGATGTTAATTACCATCTGATGAATAATAATGATGATAATAGGAGATGTGAAATAAGTTAAAATACTTCCTGGGCCAGATTTTTTTTTTTTTAAATTACAAACCCTGGAATGTTGCCTTATAAATTTAACCAGTGTGCTAGCATTAAATGGTTTAAAATTAGACTTAAAACACAATGAGCTCTGTGCTATTCATATGTAGCACTCACCATGTGATTTTTTAGTAACGCTATTCAAATGAATTCAATTTTGATCAGTATCACAAGTAGAATGTCGATCACCCAGTAGAGAGAATGGCAGTATAAATGTTTCTTCCTATAAGCATATTCGATCATGAGAAATCAGAATTCAATAATGTGGCACAATATTGGTTATTCTTTACAGGCTTTACCTCCCTCTTTAATATTTTATGCCACTGATAAAATGTGATCAGTTGACACTTTTCAATATGCTGACTTTTGCACATTTTAATTATACGTTTATTTTTGAATATTAAATAAACTTTACATCAGCATGCCCTTTAAAATATTAAATTGAGGGGCACCTGGGTGGCTTAGTTGGTTACGCGTCTGAGTTTGTCTTAGGTCATGATCTCGTGGTTTGTGGGTTCAAGCCCCACATCGGGCTGTGTGCTGACGGGTCAGAGCCTGCAGCCTGCTTCAGATTCTGTGTCTCCCTCTCTCTCTGTATCTCCCCTGCTCACACTGTCTCTCTTTCTCTCTCTCTCAAAAATAAATAAAACATAAAAAAATTTAATATAAAATTGAGTATAATCATAAAAATTAAATGCATATAAATGATTTTGCATAAGCAATGATAAAAACACTGTAATAAATGCAATATTGGGTTAAAGAGGGTTTTTTTCTTTAAAAATGAAACTCCTAGAACATTATATCCAGTTTTGTGGAATGTAAACCCATACTTCATTAGGAAAGGTTTTGTAAAGTTATATGAATATTAAAATAATTATTTCCATACCTTATAGTCTAGTTTAGTGGGACAGTCTAGGTCAGTGCTATCTAACAGAAGAAAAAAAGCCACAAATGCAAATACATATGTAATACTAAGTTTCCTGGTAGTCGCATTTTAAAAAGTAAAACCAAACAGGTGAAATTAACTTTAATAATATATTTTACTTAATCCACATGTTCAAAATATTATCATTTCAGCATGTAATAACTATAAAAATTGTTTATGACATATTTTACATTTGTTTTAATACTATGTCTTCAAAATCTGGTGTGTATTTTCCACTTACAGCTCACCTCTATTTAAACTAGTCAAATTTCAAATAATTAGTAGCCACATGTGACTAGTGGCTATCATATTAGACAGCGTGGATCTAGGACTAAGGTCACTGGTTCTCAAACGTGGCTCCACATGGGAATCACCTGAGAAGCCTGAAAAAACTTTCGATGTCTGGGTCACAGTCCCATGATCCTAGTGTATTTGCTCTGGGGTGTCACTTCGGCATTGGGATTAAAAAAAAAAAAACTCTTCAGGTGATTCTAATACACAGCAAAGTTTGAGATTTACTAGTCTTGTTTATTTTTTTTAAGTATTACCAAAACAATATTATGAAAGCAATGGCAATTGTACTTTACTTGAAATCAATATTATTTAAAAATCATGCTGAAACATACTAACGGTGTAACATATATAATAGCATAGATGACGTATTTACATTACTACTATTTCTAAATATAATTAATAATTGCTAGTAAAATTCCAAAGCTTTGATTAATTTGGCCAGGAGTTCAAATGTAACATGAAGATTCCAGGTGAGGATTTAATCTCAGTACTGAGTGAGATTTGTTGAATAGTGGCATTTCTGTATGTCTTCTCTGAATTTTTTACTTTGTGTTTGTTTAGCAAATGTCCTAATAGAGAAATCACCTCTGACAATGGGGTCATAAAAACTTTCTGTGATGCTACATTTGTTTCATATGTTTAACTCTTGTGTCCAGTATCCTATTGTTAGTATAAGAGCTAACCCACACCCATGACAAATATTTCTCCTCTTGATTTCTATTCTAGCAGTCTTTGTCCATCTGTACTTAATATATTGGTACATCTAGTATTTCTCAGTGACAAACCATCCTAAGACTTAGTGGCTTTAAAACAACAACCTTTAGGGGCGCCTGGGTGGCTCAGTTGGTTAAATGTCCAACTTCGGCTCAGGTCATGCATGATCTTGCAGTCTTTGGGTTTGAGCCCCAGGTCAGGCTCTCTGCTGAGAGCTCAGAGCCTGGAGTCTACTTTGGATTCTGTGTATCTCTCTATCTCTCTGCCCCTCCCCTGCTTGTGCCTTTGTCTCTCTCTCTCCCTCTTTCTCTCTCAAAAATAAATGTTAAATTTTTTTAAACAGCAAAAAAAAAATAATAAAATAAAATAACAACCTTTATTACTTCCATTAAGTCTGTGGGTCCACTGTGCCATTCTGTGTCTGGGCCAGGCTTGGCTAACTTGTCTGAGCTCTCAAGCATCCACATTTAGCTAGTGGGGTACCTAGAGGCTGGTCCATCTAGGATGGTCTCAGCTAGAACAGCTCAGCTCTGCTCTTTGTGGTCTCTTATCCTCTAGCAGGCTAGTACAGGTTTGTTCTGAGAGCAGTGGTGGCCCTGCAGAGATGGTGTAAAACTACACAAGCATATTTTCAAGCCTCTGTATCAAGTTGACACTGTTTCACTGGCCAAAGCAAGCCACAGGGGCAAACCCAGAGTCAGCGCAGGAGGGTACTACCATAGGGCACAGGCATTAGTGCAGTCAGTCTGCCATGTCTGGTGTTTGATTTGATTCGTCCTATCATGTTTTCTGTTCATTGCCAGTTGTTCTTACTCTGCAATGTTTTTTGTTTTGTTTTTTTTTTAACTATCTTAGCTGCAGTGTTGAATATTTCTACCTGTTATAAATGAAATCTTTCTTTCAAAGTTTTCTTAGTATCTGCCTTTAGGAACTTTCCTTTGTGGTTTAGTCATTTTTATGCTTTTAAAGCCTCTTTTTAAATTTGATTGTGTAGATAAATAATGAAAATAAATATGATCTTTGATCAAGTAGACAATCAGTAAATAGATACAATGTGTTTAAAAGACTTCATGCATTATCTTGAGATCAAAAAAAGTTTTAAATGCTTTATATTTTGCCAAAGTTCTAAACCTGATTTCAGAACAATTAAATAAGTGAAAAAATGTTCATATGAATAAAATATTGATGCTCACTTCCGGCTTGTCCATTGTCTACTTAACACTTGTATTTCAGCATGCATTTTTCACTGCATTTCTTTACAATAGATGGTTTAATTCATCATGTAAAACCATTCTGATTGAATTTTGAGGAAAATATACTAAAGGGTTATATATGGAGAGCTTCGTAAACCCAGACATTAAATAAAAGCCATCGTATTTTGTCAGTTGGGGATGTGACTAAGCTATGTTTTAAGAAATAAAACAAGTACATTTCTGTCTCTGGGGTTACTTATTTGGTGGAGGTTCAGAGTCCTATAGAAACATTTTTTTCTTTTTCCCTATAAACAAGCATTATAAATTGTTTGTTACTAGATTATAACCTTGTAAGAGTAAATTACAGTTGATAGAGCTTTGAATTACCATGCAACATTTTGTGCCTACATGAGTAAATGACAAAAAATAGACTAAGAAAACACCACATACTTATGTTGTGCTGTTTGCCCTTTTAAAAAGGATGATTACTATGTAACTCCTCATAAAGCTGGAGAATATATTCTTTCTTGGACCAGGGGAAGCCTTATGGATTCTAATTTTCCCAAGGTTAGCTTTGTGGGTTTGGAATATTCTGAAACCTAATGTGACAGCATTAAGCTGTATCTTACCAGACACTCTTGCACTGATTTTCCTTAGAATAAAACTTTCAAACAGGATTTGGTACAAGTAGTTTACTTGGAGGTGATCCAGGGAAGCACTGGTTGTGAAGTAGGAAAGGAAAACAATGAAGGGGAGGCAGCCAAGTTACAGGCTGGAGTTCAGTCATGCAGGGAAAACTCGGAGCCAGCATGGAACATGTACTTCAGGGATATTCCAGTCAAGGACCAGGGAGCTGGGATCATTATCTACTAACCCCCATTCATCAAGGGATGAGAGAGCTGGAATCATTATTTACCCATCTAGTCTGTCAGAGACTGAGGGCTGCTCCCAAGGAAACCCTTCCCTGCACTTTGATTTAGCCCTTGCTCATAAGCTGAAGGTGGTTTTGTGGCCAGAAAAAAAGGCAAAGAATGTCAAGTGCTACTAATTGTAAGGCATCTTGCACCAGTGAATGTAAAGAAATATGAGCATGGCAGCACCAGTATACACCAGGTACAGGGGGACACAAAGTGGCATCATGCCTTCCCAGGCAGACCTGAATATCCTCTCCATCCTCTTCAACGATTACCTCTTTTTCCATGTTTTCTGTTTTCTTGTCCTCTCTGATCCTCTCAGAATTCAATACCTTCAATAATGGTATGTTCTAAAGAAATGCATACCACACAGTGACCCACTGTGCCTGCAGGACAATAGGGTTTGTCAACCCCACAGGCTATTTTCACATCCTTGGTGCACCTTACATCTGAACTGTATCTAGAAAGTTTGGCATTAGCAGCTATTCCATCTGAAGCATTAGCAGCTATTCCATCTGAAGCTCAGTTCTCAACTGGAGTTAATTTTAACCCCCCCCCCCCCACTTCCCTCCTTGGAAATGTTTGGCAGTGGCTGGAGACATTTTTGCTTGTCACCACTTTGGGGGAGGGTACTGTTGGCCTCAGGTGGTTGGAGGTCAGCCATGCTGCTAAATAACCCCTTCCACCCAACAAGGAATTAGCTATCCTAAGAGTTCTGTTGTGATGCTGTTCAGACACTTGATCTCGAGAAACATCAGTGGGAAAGGAAGATGCTATAGGTCATGCTTTCCAATTTCCTTTCCTAATCTTTACTCCCCATTTTTACTCTGACAAAGTTTCCATTGATTTGTAAAGGTGTTGCTAAGCATGTTGGGAGGCACAGAAAGGAAGCTCATTATGCTTCCTGAAATTTTGCTAAATTGAATAAGGGAGTAGCAATCTGACCTTTTAAAATGTTTCCAGATGCTAAACCACAGATTGAAATGCTAAACCCAGAGAACCAACTACTACTGATAAGTAGTGCTGTGGCAAAAAGGGCAGTTTTCTTTTGACAAACCAAGTCATGAAGGACGGAAAGATACTGACACTCAGTGATTAATTTCTGGGAATGTGTTGAACGAATCAAATTATGTATCATTTGATGCCATTAAATTTGAGTTCCTGCATTATACGTGGACCTTTCGCTTTTCAAACATTCTCAGTGTGTGAAATTGAATGTGCCATTTACAAGCTATCATGTAATTTTCTGTTTTCTGAAACAAAAGCAACAATCTGGGTACATTAAAGACCATTATATAATTGACAAACCTGCTTTTTAAAACTTGACCCAAAACACTTAAAATTACTATCATTTGTCAAAGGGAGTTATTCTTTAACAGTGCAAAATCATTTAAAAATTAGAATTAAAACCTCCTTTTGCTTTGTTCCAACAAGAATACCTTCCATGTGTATACATTTTCACAGTTTGCAAAGTTACTTTTCATGCCCACTAACTCACTTGATGTTCAAATCAACCCTATGAACAGGTAGCATTTTCCCCATTTTTAAAATGAGGAAGGTAAAACTCAGAGATCATAATTTACTGATTCAGTTATGAAGACAGAATATCCACTATTTGTAATATATATATATATATATATATATATATATGTATATATATATATAACTTTATATTACTTTGACTTGATGTTTAATATCAAGATTTAAATGTTTTATCAAAGTAAAACATACACATAAGAAAGCATGCAAATTATTAGTATTCAACTCAATGAATTTTCCCAATTTAAAAACATCCAGGTAACCAGCACTCAGACCCTCCCTCTTCCCAAAAGTTTACTTCATGCACCTTGTGAACACTACTGACCATTTCACCCAGGATAACACTATCCTTTATTCTGACAGCATTCATTTATTTTTGCCTGTTTTGAACTTTATGTAAGTGGAATCATGGTATGTATCTTTTGTGTCTTCTTTTGCTCAATGTTAAGTTTGTGAGCTCCATCCAGATTATTCAGTGTGGTTGTAAGTTGTTCTTTCTCATCATTATATAGTATCCTGTGTGTGACTGTTTCAAAGTTTATTCATCCATATGATCATTGATGGGCATTTTGGTCCTTTCTAGTTTTTTTTTTTTTCCTATTACAAACAGTGGTGCCCTGAATTTACTTATACATGTCTTTTGATGGCCACAGGTACATATTGCTGTTGGACTTAAACCTATGTGTAGGATTGTTGGGTCAGAGGATATGCATATACTCTGCTCTGGTACACATCTCCCAACAGTGGTTGTACACATCTACAATCCCACCAGCATCATGTGAGTTGTCATTTCTCATCCTCACCAAAACTTCACGCTGTGTTTTCCATCTTACTCATTCTTTTAGGTATGGTATTATGTCATCGAGATACTAGATTTCAATTTTAATTTTATTTCTTTTAAAGTTTTATTTATTTTGAGGGGGCAGGGAGAGGGAGGACGAGCTGGGGAGGGGCAGAGAGAGAGAGAGAGACAGAGGATCAGAAGCGGGCTCTGTGCTGACAGCAGAGGGTCCGATGCGAGACTCCATCTCTCAAATTGTAGGATCATGACCTGAGCCGAAGTCGGATGCTTAACCAAATGAGCCACCCAGGTGCCCCCTCAATTTTAATTTTAATAGTTGGAAACTGAGCCTCTTGGTATCACTAACCTGTAGGTTAAACACTGATTTTAACACTGAAATTTGCTTTGTTTTCCCGTGTCCCCAGTTACATAAATGCAGGGCCTAAACACACTTCACAACAACCCAATTATTTCCAACTATCCATTTAGCCCAGAGGGACTTTCTTCTGGATTTTGTCTCTGACCACTCATTAGTGTTTGGTGCCCACAAGGTGTGTGGCAA
Source organism: Felis catus (assembly GCF_018350175.1). Lineage (NCBI taxonomy): Eukaryota > Metazoa > Chordata > Mammalia > Carnivora > Felidae > Felis > Felis catus. The sequence goes on along the minus strand of NC_058370.1, from coordinate 37,616,599 downwards.
GTGGTTTAACCAGTACCATGGACACCAAGCCCTTTAGGTAAGTGCTGTGTCTCCACCGAGAGGGATTTTGCCCAGCATGTCAGATGCCAGAAAGTTCAGTGAGGCTGAAGAACATGTGCTACGTTCCATTCTGTTTTCCCTGTATGGGAGTACTATTCCACGTTCCACTAGAAAAGTCTTTGTTATCTGGTCTTCACAGCATTGTCTGCCTCTGCTTCTATCCCCTTACCTTGATCCAGTTGGCCAATCCCCATCCCAATCCCACATTCCAGCTCATGTCTCATGGCTTTCCTCTCTTTCTCTTCAGGGTCATTATACTTGATTGCTAGAGAGAGCTTGGAAAAAATATCCCCCCATTGACCTTTCTACACATCTCTTCATCTTTCCCATTTCTGACCCAGGAACTCACAAACAATTTCAATCTAACATAATCCCCTGCCTCCCATGAATGGGTGCCTTCATGACCAGTCACAACTGGTCTCCACATCACAGTTTAGCTTGGTCTTGGATAATGTGCTATAAAAATATTTTTTTTCATAAGAAAGATGCTTTGGAAGTCAGAAAATCATGAGCCATTCATGATAAAAAGAAGTATCTCTACACTCTCCCTGAGAAGTCACAGAACTACTCAGGGTGGATAGTCACTTAATCTTTCTAAGCCTCAGTTCCCTTCTCAATAAATTAGAGATGATTATAACCCAGAACCCTCTTCTCAAATACTTGTAATGATTTAAAATGTGATAAATAGCTTGCAAACACCTAAGTGCTTCACAAACTGTTCAGTGATGTATACATATAAGAAGACATAATTATTGTGGACATTATTCTCATTATTTTGTTTACATGTTGGCCCTAATCATTGGCATATGTTGGCCCTTCGCAGAATTCTGACTTGGCTTTCAATGCTTCTGGCCCTGATGAATAGAGTGGCCTTTTTTTTTTTTTTTTTAATGTTTATTATTTATTTTTGAGAGACAGAGTGCGAGCAGGGGAGGGTGAGAGAGAAAGACACACAGAATCCGAAGCAGGCTCCAGGCTCTGAACTGTCAGCATGGAGCCCAATGTACAGCTCAAACTCATGAACCATAAGATCATGACCTGAGCCAAAATCGGAAGTTTAATTGACTGAGCCACCCAGGTGCCCCTGGCCTCGTTTTTTATTAAGCCTCCCAGGGGTTTCCATTACAATAGCCTATCCATTTTTAGGAAGTACCCAATGAATGAATGAATGAAGTTTTCAAGGAAATGACTAGTCAACCTTGTCCTTTCTTGCATTCAATCAAAATGAATTGAGTGTCTTCTCTGTGTACACCTCCCATGACCAGTCAGTAACAAGTACCAGGATGCAAGTAAGAATAGAGACAGCTGCCTCCTTGGAGGAATTCACAGTTTAGGGGTAAGAAACCCTTCCAAATAAGTTTTATTACCATGTGGGGAATACTGTATTGGGGGTTATGTGCCCGATGAGGTGAAGTCTTTTTAGAGAAGTGAGAGCCAGTTTCAGAGAAGGCCCTTGGATCTGAGAGGAATGAGTGGGAGTTGCCCAGGCCCACAGGCAAAAGGTACACATTCCAAGCCAAGGAAACAGTTTATGTAAAGAAAGAGTCGGAAAGAGATGGCATGTTTGGACACAGTCCAGTAATACTGGAATTTATAATAGGATCATAGGTGTAGTGGGAAATGAAGGTGGGCAAGTGTTAGAGCATTCCTGCAGGGCCTTTTATATTATCCCCAATATTTTAATTTTGTAGGGAGAGGATGGCACTGAAGAGTTTAAAGGGGAGTGATATATTCAGAATTTAGTATTAGAAAGACCACAGTGGCAGGGAGGACAATAAGGATGATATTGCAAGAGTCCAGGTGAGAGATGACCAGTCCCTGATCCTGGTCCGTAGAGGAAGGAATGAAGAGAAGGATGGAAATGACAGAAAATAACTAATGCTAATGGGATATTGTGATTGACTTGATGAGTGAAAGGGATATACCCACCTACAGTAGGAGCATGAAGAGCGTTCAGTCAGGCACTGTGTGAGTAAGTCAACAGATTGGCATTTACTGAGCCCTTACTTTGGGCAGATGAAGGAGCTAGTCACTGTGGTGTATCTATAAAGATGAGGAAGATATAGACCTCTGGCAATTAGTGACCAAATAGCTGTATTAAGTCACAGAATAGTAATAATTTTAAAAGAAAGCTTCTATCAAGGAAAGGTCAATGTGCTATGATACCCTCAAGATAAGGATGAATGACCCTGATTAGTCAGCTTTTATTTTAGGGAGCTGGCAATTATCATTCTAGGCTTGGATTGTTCATGTCTCTATTCTTTGCCATAATAGATTCTATTCCTCTAATGGGAAACCAGTAAATGTCTTTCATTCTCTCTTTCTAATGTTTGAAAATGAATAAGACTCAAAAAAGTTCTTTTAGGATCTTTACAGAAGTGGCTGAGCCAACACAGTGCCCATCTTTGCTAGGTGACGGTTGTTTTGAAGGACATGTAAGTAAGTAAATTCACTTGCTTATCTAAAACATATATTTTGAGAATTTTGTTGTTAGCCAAATCTGTCCTGAAGCAAATCATTTACAGTTAGAGTAGAAGAATATAACCCTTCTCAGAGGACATTTAAATGTGCCCACAAAATAACAGAGAGTGACTTCAGACAGATTATACACTTTTCTTAGAGAAAAGTGGCTTGGAATTAGTGGGGATGATAAATGAAAGCACTAGATTTCTTAGCTACAAAGAAGATCACACTGGCACCAAGTCTGATAAGTGCTTCCATTAGGACCGTGGAAAATTCAGTGGAAATCTATGTAACCCCTAAATGGTGCATTAACTCACACAGTGTTTCAGCATTAGGTTATCTATTTGGACAGGTAGTCCAAAAGAACTTAACAGAACAATATTAAGGAAAAAAATAATTTCCTGGAATAAAATGTCTGAAGAGAGTGATAAAATTATTTGCTGTCCCTTTCAAGTATAATGGATATGCTAATCATATCCATAATAAGTTTTCATTTCTTTTCCTCTAGTAATATAAATTTATAAGGAAGTTCAAGATTGATTTACTTTCTTGAGCAAAGGTAGGCAGGCGATATAAATGAATAAAGAAGGTGAGCTAGAGACTATTAAATTTGCCCCTTTGTAAAGGAACCTGCTACTTTTTCAGCCCTTTTCTATAGTTGCCATGTGGGAATGAGAGGTCTCAAGTTATCAGGCCTTCTGAGGATTCAGAAAAAAAATGGAAGTATGAACACTTCTATATTAAAGTTTTGTCAATTATTAAGAAACTACTATGCTAGCCAAGCTTCATAGATAGCAAGGACATCATTTCACAACAGAATAAACTATGAACTTATTGCTTAACTTTGCAGTTATTATTATATTAAAGTTTATAATTTAATGTTCTGATATTGAAATAAGTTTGAGGGGCGCCAGGCTGGCTTAGTTGGTGAAGCATGAAACTTGATCTCCGGGTTGTGAGTTCCAGCCCCATGTTGGGTGTGCAGATTACTTAAAACTAAAATCTGAAAGAAAGAAAGAAAGAAAGAAAGAAAGAAAGAAAGAAAGAAAGAAAGAAAGAAAGAAAGAAAGAAAGAAAGAAAAGTTTGATTTCTTGCTTAGTTTTAACTTAATGCTGATTTTTTTTCTCATGCCTGTTCATTTTGAGTGTTAATGTTTATATTTTTTATATAAAACCAATCCCTTAACCAATATTTGTTAATCCATTTTCTGGGGATTCCAATGTTAGAAGCATCTCTAGCATGCAAAGATGTCCACACAAAGACCATTATGAATATCTAAACATCTGTGGCCAGAAGACCAATGAAAAGAGCAATAAAACAGACTCTAAAACATGTATTCTATCTGTGCAACCTCTGTTTTCTAGTCTTTGAAGATGGAGGTAACATTGTTATACAATGGTTAAAGTCTTTGGAGAACTCCAAAAAAGGCTCTTTGAATATGGCTATCTCTAAATTATCTGACCTAAGAAACGTATACTTCCTAATGTAAAATAGAAATTTGCCATGATTTCTTATTTTGCTACAATACAAATTGAATTCAGTAAAAAAAAAATGCAACATAGCATTTTACTTATTGGATTAGGAAAGATTAGGAAGATTGAAAATACCCATCTTTGATGTGAATTCTGAGTATGGGTTCTCTGTCCTGAAAGAGGAAGTATAAATTTGTGTAACTTTCAGAAACTCAGTTCAATAATGTTATCCAATTAAAAAATACAGACACCTACCCTTGCTTAGATTTAGCAATTCTACCTTGAAGAAGTGCAGTATAGACTGTTCATAATCATAAGGCAAAAGCTACAGTTTAAATGTTCTTTATAGGAGAATTATTGTACAAATGTTGCAACAGCCACTCAGCGGAATATTTCACACTCACTAAATGCAAAATGGTATATATTTCTGTTTGTTGACATAAAAATAGTATATGTGAAGCAAAAAAGTAGGACTCAAAACATTTCCATTATGGTGCTACTTTTGTAAAAGTACATGTACTGATATGAAATAGAGAAGGAAAGAGAGAAAGAGGGAATTAATAAATGAGAAAAAGACAGGCAGGCACCCCTTGTATTGCATGGTGGTGTGGAACGGTACTACTGTGCAAGCTGTTACTGTTATATGTGTCTATAAAAATGAAAAAAATAGTAAGATTAATATGTATTTAATACACTAATATGAATTGTTAGAAACATTCGAGTTGTTTTATTTTTTAATAAAAAATTATCAAGAGTGGCTTCGGTAGTGCTTGCTTTCTTCCTGTCATATAACTTACAGAGCAAACATCTTGTCTATGCCGTGGTGAATTGTCATACTCCTTTTTAAGTTTGGGTCATCTTCCAGCACTTTTCGTTTGCACTGATGAGGTCATGAAATATCTCTGAGAGGTTCTTTAATGGAGAGATTTCTGTTGACATCCCTTCCCCTGGAACATCATCATCCTTTCCTCAGAACTACTTTCCTCATTCATGTCTTTTGTTTGCCTTCACAGAATTCCTCTCCAATGGCAACAGTGTTAGTATCCCTAAATATCATCAATATTTACATTCTGTTCAAATTTCACCTTTAACATTAACACTAAAGGGATTTTTTTTTTTTGGTGAACTTTCATTTTGTTGGACAATTTCCCCTTTTAGTTATTCATTTTTCTAAAATGTGACATGGGTTGATTCCTGGGAACCAAGGAGGCAACACATCTACAAGTTTTGCTGTCTGTGTATGAATAGAATAACAATGTGCAATGACCAATCACTGACAGACTTTGAAAGGAATCGTGCTATTGGTCACCAATGGTGATGTAAATCTGTTATTTGTGACCAAAGAGCTAGAAGCAAAGTTTGCTCTTTATACAGTTACTCACAGCTAATATGACATAGAGACTGAAATTTGAAGCATTTTGTTGGGGCATTGAGTTATGACTGAACCATGGTAACAGAGTTTTGCCTGTCAGCCCATGCAAACCAAGGACTGCATTGAAAAAGCTTGTAAGGACATGCAACAAAAAGCTAAGAATGAGTGGTGATCCCCAGGTCTTACATTTGCAGATGATTTTATTTTACTTGAAAAAAAATGTGCTTAGGTGTATTCTAAGTTTTCCTGCAATTAATCGTTATTTGTAAAATACAAAAATAAACATTATTGAAAAAAATTAATACTTTATACTCCTATAAAATCCCGTTAGGTTTTGATGCAAATCAAAATTAATTTGGTTCAGATAACTTGAGGATAATTCAGTTAATAAAAAGTTTAAAAATTACTCTTTTAAGTTTCTTCCCTCTGAAACTGGTTTTAATTTGACTGAATACATTTGGTTGAATTAATTTGAGGCGAAAATATTACAATATTTAGTGTTTCTTTCTAAGAGTAGTGATTGATATGTCTCTCCATTTATCCTTGTCTGCTTTTATACCAGTTAGTCACATTTTATAGTGTTTTTCATAAAAGTCCTTCATATATTCTGTCCAGATGTATTTTTCCTATTAGTACTATGAACAGAAGTTTTCCTTCTTCACTAGATTTTTGAAATAGGGCAGCTATTGATTTTGTATATTTAATCTTTTAAGTTGTCATCTTGCTGAAGTCTGTTGTCAATAAAATTTAGAACTAGCACAGATACATATTTATTAATGTCAGTCAACAATCATGATCTCTCATATGATGGGTGAACTTCCCATGTTGCATCATAAGGCTTATATTTCAATTGTGTGCAGTATCTTGTTCTTTTCCACTTAAGTATTCTTTCTCTCTTGCTCCATCACATTTTCTCTCCTCGCTGGAACTTTATTATTAAAACATCCTGTGATTGCACCTATTAAAAATAAGATAAAATAAAATCCTTTTACATCTTATGTTCTCTCCAACTGCCATCCGATTTCTCTTATCTTCTTTAAATCAAAATTCATGAAAGGAATAGTCTCTATTTGCTGACTCTCTCCTTGTGCAGAAAAGAATTAATGTAGCAGGTCTGCTTTTAAAAGGCCTGCTTACAAGGGAGCTTGAATATTGCACCACTAATTTTAAGAGTGGCTGACTCAAGAACCATAAAGATAGAATGTAATATCAGACCTGGAGATCATATTTTAAGTTGAGAAATACTAACAAGAAAAAAAATGACATAATTCCTTTATAATTTTAAAATCTAGGTGGTGATGCATTGATTGATTAATGATTAAATTTACTTTTACTGAGAAAAAATGAGTGGCTGACTGTGCCTAAACCATTTGCATGAACAGTATGGCTTATGCCAAAATGGCTGCTCTGGGAGTCTGGAATTTTGGTATATGCCAGGCAGAGGCTGCCTACATGACCAGCCTCCAGTAAAAACCTTAGGGGTTGAGTCTCTCATGAATTTCTCAGGTTGGCACAGGTTCACTCATGTTGAACTTGTTGGTGGGGGAATTAAATGTGTTCTGTGTAACTCCACTGGGAGAGGACCCTTGGAAGGCTATGCCTGATTTCTCCCAGACTTCACCCCTTACACCTTTTCCCTTTGCTGATTGTGTTTTCTGTTGCTATTGGAATAAATCTCAGATGTGAGTACAACTCTGTGCTGAGTTCTGTGAGTTCTCCCAGCAAATTGTCAAACCTAGGAGTGAGTGGCCTTCCTCACTTCCCATTCTCTTTTGAATCCCCTGCAGTAGGATTTTCATTCCAGTGTCTCCATGAGATCCACTGGTTGCAAAGTCTAAAGGTTATTTCTCTTAGCAGCTTTTGAATCAAGTCACTATTTTCTTCCTTTTGATGTTTTTATTTTTTTATAATGTTTATTTATTTTTGAGAGAAAGAGGCAGGGAAAGAGGGTGCAAGCTGGAGAGGGGCAGAGAGAGGGAGACACAGGATCCAAAGCAGACTTTTTGCCGTCAGCACAGAGCAGGATGTGGAACTTGAATTCATGAACCATGAGATCATGACCTGAGCTGAAGTCAGACACTTAACCGAATGAGCCACCCAGGCGCCCCGATTTTCTTCCTTTTGAATTACTTCCTTTCCTTGGTTTCAAGGACAGCACATAGTCCTGGTTTTCCTCCCACTTCATTGGCATGTCTTTCTCATTCTCCTTTTCTGGCTGTTGCTCTGCTGTCTAAACTTTACATTGGAAGTGACTTTTAAAATCCTAGTAGTGTTGGCATGTTGGGGGTGAGTATCTAACTCTGATGGTTCATGGGAGAAAGAAGTTGGAGGCAGTGTAAAGGAAGAATAGACAATTCTTACAAAAAGTTTTACTCTGAAAGGACACAAAACAGAAGTGCTACCTAGAGGAGAAATAAGGCCAAGAAAATGTTTTTAAATTGGGAGAAATTACACATTTTAATGCTGAAGAGAATGATTCAATAGAGAGGGGAGAAAGATAGGATCCATGGGAAAGAGTGGCAATTATGGGCACCCAGTGAACAAGCAGAGGGTTTCCCTTAGATAGGAGCAGGAGAAGCGTCGTTAGTAATTACAGAAAGGAATGCAGGATACCTGGGCTCCTTTGCTTCTAGATTTGTCGATACGGTAGGAACTCAAAAGGGTGCTTCAGGGTCCTTCAACTTTGTCACTCAAAGAAGTGAGTTTATACGCGGGAGATTTGAGGAGCAAGGAGCCACTGGACGTAGAACAAGCTCTAGAACTTGGTGATGGATAAAACATGGGGAGTGAGAAGGAGAGAGAGAATCCTAAGTGGACTCCGTGCTGCTTAGCACAGAGCCTGAGTCAGGGCTCCATCTTACGAGTCAGAGGCTTAACCCACTAAGCCACTCAGGTCTGTCTTTTAATGAGCCTGTGCCCTGAGCTGTGAACTTCACAAGTGCCCCTCAGTTCCCTCCCCCCACCCCACCCCCCACCTCCCGATGAGACTGGAGGGCCAGAGTGGATTGGAGATGGGTATTTCCCTTCCTGCAGGGCCAGTTAGGCTCTGATGAAACTCGAAAAGATTAGGCTGTGGTTGAATAATTTCTCCTGAGGGCAGAACAGGATGATCTGGTGTATTTCAAAACAGGGCTACTTTTTCCCTCCCCCTGGGAGCCCCAGGGGATTTTTCTCCTGTCTTCACTGTGAGAACATGTTACTCCAGGAAGTAAAACTCTTAAAAATGTGGTTACTACCCCCCACCCAAAAAAAAAAACCTGTATCCCTGAAGTTCTTAACTCTCAGTTTTATCCCCACTGAGCCTCTAACAACTCATCAATTCCAATTGAAGTTTTCCTATCCCTGAACTGGTTAGAGGTTTCTACTCCTGTACGTTGTGATTCATTCTGCCTATCTGTATCTTCAGTATTGAGGGCAGCAGTTTGCCCTATGACCTCAATTCTCTGGTGGATCTAAGAAGAGTTGTTGATTTTCAGTTTGTTCGACTTTTTACGTACTGTCAGGACAAAGCAATGACTTCCAAGCTCCTTACATTCCAGACTGGAAACTAGACTCTTATTTTGTCAATGTAGAGAAATCAGTAAGTAAGTAAATTAATAAATAAATAAGTAAACAAATTTTTTCAGCTAACCTCACATTCATAAGTTATATCTAACTTGGTCATGATGTATTGTCTTTTCTATACTCTGCTCAATGCAGTTTGCTAAAGTTTTCTTTCAGATTTTCATACATATTTTCGTGAGTGAACATGTGCTTTAAATTTCTATTTCCTCAGCTTCTTGTTTAGTTTTTGTGACATGATTATACTCACCTCATGAAATGTTAGGGAATATTCTTCCTTTTGCTGTTTTTTAGAAGAGTTTGAATGTTTAAATTATTTCTTCAAACGTGTTTTAGAACTTGCCCACTAATCTGTCAGGATTTGAGAATTTCTTTGTGGAGAAGCTTTGAAAAAAATTTGTTAATGTTTATTTACTTTTGAGAGAGAGAGAGAGAGAGTGCTAGTGGGGAGAGGCAGAGAGAGAGAGAGAGACAGAGAGACAGAATTGGAAGCAAGCTTCCGGCTCTGAACTACCAGTACAGAGCCCCAAGTGGGGCTCAAACTCATGGACCATGAGATCATGACCTGAGCCAAAGTCGGACACTTAACCAACTGAGCCGGCCAGGTGCCCCTGAGGAGAAGCTTTTAGGTGCTGATTCCTTATCTTTATTGGTCATAGGGCCACTCAGATTTCTGTTGCTCCTGAGTCAGTGTTGATGCATCATTATTTGGGGAATTGTTTAACTTAAAAAATTTTGAGCATAGCGTTCTCTTATGTTCTTATTGAAAAAACTGTAATAGCCAGAGTTATATCTCCTTCTTTGTCTTTAGGCTTATTTCTAGCTTTTTTCTAATTCTTTGAAGTCTAAAGTAAAAGTAAATTCCTTCAGACAGTATCTGTTTCTGCCTATGCTAAGTGCTTGGGAACTATGGAACAGGGACAATTTCTGTGGTAGAAACAAGCTAATTGTCCACAAAAATATTTTGTTTCTCATCCCAGGGGTGTAGCTAGATTCTGTTTCCCAGCTGTCCTTGGAGTTGGGTATGGCCTTGAGCCTCAGTTTTTGCCACTGGAATATGAGTGGGGGTGTCATGCATCCATTTCCAAATCTGGCCAATAAACACCTTGCTGCTGAATGAACACCCATTTCAACTACCTATTTCTGGATCACAATTAACCCCCAAGACCTACTGCTTTAAGGCAACAACCATCTTGGGGAGCTTTGGTGGCTCAGTTGGTTAAGCATCCAACTTCAGCTCAGGTCATGATCTCATGGTGCTGACAGCTCAGAGCCTGGAGCCTGCTTCGGATTCTGTGTCTCTTTCTCTCTCTGCCCCTCCCCTGCTCATGCTGTGTCTCTCTCTGTCTCTCAAAAATAAGTAAACGTTTAAAAATGTTTAAAAAAATCTTAACAACCATCTTATTACTTCTCATGAGCTTGTCTGTTGACTGGACAGTATTTTGCTAGTTTTGGCTAGGCTTGGTTATGTGGCTACATTAAGCTGTGCACTTGCTTGGGCTAGAAAGCCCACAATGGTCTCTATCACACATCAGAAGCCTCGTCACTCACTGTCAGCTGGGGTGCCATGATTTTGCCCTCTGTGGCCTGTTTCTCCATGTGATGTTCAAATTTTTATGGCCTTTATGTGGCCTCTCTTTCCAGCAGGATTTCCTGGACATCCTTTTAACATGGCAGTTGGGAAAAGAGAGAAAATGTGGATGCTGCCAGCCCTCTTAAGGCTTGAGCTCAGAAGCCTTGGAATGTTGCTTTCACTGCGTTTTGATGGCCAACACATGTCTTAAGTCCAGCTCAGATTCAAAGTGGACAAGTGGATTCCAACTGTTCTTGGGAGGAGCTCCAACGTCACAGTGTGAAGGGGCAAAGGCAAAAGGAGACATAATTCATTGGGGACCATTTTTAACATTCTACCATATCACCCCTGAACATTCCCACACAGGACCCTCTCCTAATTCTCTTGACAGGTAGATGCAGATGTTCAGGGAGCCTTGTTAAGCCATGTAACGAAGACAGAGGCGCCTCTGTTGGAGAGCTCCTCACCTCCAGCTCCCATTCTCTGGCAATTGGACATGATGTAAATAAGAAATGAAGTGGGTTGTAGTAAACCACTTGTATCTCAGGGTTCATTACAGCAGCTAATCTTACCCTAAAAGTAGAACTATAAGCTAATTTTTCAGCATGGGGTTTTTCAGACCATATAGGTAATGTGAGTTGGATTGCAAATCTTTGCAAGGAACATTTTGTGACTCTAGTCTCTCAAGTGATGTCTTTTCTTTTCTACCCATTGCCAAGGTCTGAGATCATCAACTTTCCTTCTTGGTCCATGTGATGTGAAGCATGGGAAGATTTGGAGGAGGTAGGCAGCAAGGACAGTTTTTTCTTCATTTATCTTTACTTTGAGAGTAGCCCTTTGTGAACCCTGTTTAATGTGGGTGAGCTCTGGCATCTCTTGATCCCAGCCAACCCTGTCCCAAAACAGGCTGTGAAAACTGCCAACTCTCAAGTTCCCTTGGACTTGCAAATGCCCTTAGCTTCAAGCTGGCCGTGACTCTCTGCTGGCCTGTCTGGATTTCTGCTCTCACTCAATGTTTGGCCTCTGAGAATTCTACATTTTCTGTCCCACTCATGCTTACATTTAAAAATATGTTATTTATATTTTAGCTAGCATTTTAAATTGTTTTCAGTAAGAAGGTCAGTGTGGTTTTGTAAATTTCAATACTGCCAGAAGAAGAATAAGGCATTTGTTTTTAGAGGAATTTAAATTTATGCTGAATTTATGTGTTTCTCACGATTTCCACAGATATCTCATTCTGCTTTTATGCATTTCCTATTCACATCTGCTTTTTTAACTGGACAGTAGCACCAAGTGTGCTCCAAGAAATGTCCTGATGGCATTTCCTTCAGCTCACTGTGATCTCTGGTGGCTAGTTTATATCCCAGAACCACTAGTAAAATCAAAATGGACACCACCCCCACCTTTCTCTACACACAGGGACTTGTTGAACAAACATTCTTGCCTTCAAGTCCTGCTTTCCAGAGTTAAGTAATATTTGTTTCATTCCACTGGACTCTTCTCTATTTCCTAGGTAGTCTGCTGTGAATTTTAGGTTTAGTATTCTCAGCATTAAATGTATGTCTTAGTCTGAGAACTCCCAGAAGCAGACCCTGAGTCAAGGATTCAAAGACAAGCAATTATTTGGGAGGTGATCCCAGAAAGCTGGATCATCCATACAACCAAAACTCTGTATTATGAAAATGTGTCAGTGTGAGTGTCCAGGAAGTAGAGAACATAGTCAGTAAGAATTGGGTTATACATTATTGTAAGATATATGCCAATGACAGAAGATTAAATGAATAGCACCCTATTTTATAATCACCAAAGTAGCAGAAATGATGATAGTGATGATGATGATTAACACATCTTGAGCATTTTCCATTCACTTTTCACTAAATTTAATTAATCCTCAAAAAATCCATTGAGGTGGGAAGCTTATTTTATTCCCATTTTTCAGACTGACACACTAAGGCATGGATAGATTACTTAGCTGCCTAATGTCACACAACTCTAAACAGTGGAGCTAAATTTGAACCCAGACTCTCTGAAGAAGTCCATGCTCCTAAGTATTATGCTACATATCACCTCTCAGATTTATTCTAGAAATGTACATCCACTGTAGAAAATTTGGAAAACATGGAAAGGCAGAAAGGAAAAAAGTAAAATTGCAAACAGTTGTTTCATTCCAAACCATGATCCTAGCAGAACTTGTGGAATTTATTGAGGTAGGAATTTTCAATCCCTGCTTTAAAGCTGAAAGAGCTCGGAGTCTCATAAATGAGGAAAGCTACTCAAGGAACTGTGGCAAAAAGAAACAAAGCAGGGAGGGAAGGGGAAAAGACAGAGGAAGAACCAGGATGTAAACCAGATTTTTCTCCATCCAAAGCAGTTTACTGTAATACTCCAGTTGGAATAAGGGATTTATTTCAGGAACACGTTTTGAGATCTAAGGACAGTTCTGTTGGAGTGTGTGGGTGTCTGTTTAGTTGTAAGAGCTCATAAATCTTTGAATCTGCACATGGAGTGTGTGGGATTTTTGTTCTAGTCGTTCCTCTAAGGTCCCACATTATGGAAGCTAGCATTTACTTTTAACTTTATACCTTTGAACTGGACACCTAAGTGACTGTAAACTCTCCCATAGCCATTTAACAATCTCTTTCTCTTTGAGGCTGACTCCATATTTAAAATAGACGCAAAATAATACTCAGGTCATTTTTCTGCTCATAAAAGGAATATGATCTCAGTGATCAAGATAAAATGAAGGTACATTATGCAATTTTAAAAGGAAGTGATTTGCTTTTTTTATTTTAAGCACTGATGTAGAAAGATAGGTAGAAGGAAGAAATCATTGAAGGAAATTAAATTAGGGATCAAGGAACAGCAGGCTAATAACAACCAGCTTAATTATAATAATTATAAAGGCTCATTGTAGGATGATTTTCAGGTATCATTCATTGGCTCACAACAGATCTGACCTGGTTCATCTTAAGTAAGCCGCTTCGTTAGTGATCAATCCGAACTCTTGAGGACTGCCAGAAGAGCATCAGCAATCTGTTATTAGTGGGGAAAAATATAAATTATTTTGAGCCGTGGAGTATGTGGTTGTCACTGAGCACACCATTATTAGATATTTTTGAGAGAATTGGACAAACGGCACAATTAGGAGGAGGAAACCTTCTAATTTAGGAAAACCTCAAGATGGAGTTTTCATTTTGTACACAGCCTAATAATTAAAGCTTGATATATATTCTTTATTTTTGTGCATGCGTTTTGATTTCTGACTGTGGCTGGTGGTTACTGTCTTTGGCCCAGATTAACTTTTTCCTCCTGTGAATAAACATGAATTATCTGTAAGGAACCTTAGCCTTAAAATGGCTTGCGGTTGTTAACTCATCAATTCCTAAGGCATAATTTTGAGCTTTTCCACAAAGTGGGTTCAGTTTTGTACATGTTTTTAATTTATTAATACCTTGCCATTTTATGAATAAAGATTTGGTACAATAACAGTAGCTCAGATGGTTAGGACAGTGCTACTTAAAGTGTGGGGCCTAAACAGGCAGCATCAGAAATTGGGTGTTTTAGAAATGCAGCTACTCAGGCCTTAGCCAGATCAATAGATCAGAATCTCTGGCAGGTGGGACCCAAGAATCTTGGGTCCTCATTTTCCAATTGTTTTAAATAAGATTTCCAGGTGCTTCTTATGTGCAACAAATATTTGAGATGGAAGGAGGTTATTTCTGGGGTCAGCAAACTTTTTCCTGTAAAGGGCTGGATCATTGATCGTTAATACTTTAGGCTTTGTGGGTAGCATGAGCTGTTATAACTCCACATGTCTGCCACAGTGAAGCAGAAGCAGCCATAGACATATGAGTGTGGGTGTGTTCCAATAAAATGGTATTTATGAAAAGACACGATGGGCCAGATTTGGCCCATGGGCCATAGTTTGCTAATCCCTGGGTTAGGACATGGAGTGCTAGTTCTTTCAGGGTTTAGTGTTATGTCTGGAAGTTAGGAGACAGAAGGAAGGAGAGCTAATCCTTAATAAATGACTACTATGTATGTATTTACCCCCAACAACCTATGGCTGCCATGTCCAGCCACAGAGCATATATACTGGAGAGCAGCAGTTGGTGACAGTTGGAATTGAGCAGTACACAACCTGGACAGCCTCATGTGGGGGTGCTAGGTCTGCATCATTATCTTCATTGTACAGATAAAGAAACTTGCCCAAAGATATGCTACTAGTCAGTGTTAGCACCAGGATTAAACCTTTTGATGCAGAGGCTGTGCTCTGCCCACTGACTGTCCTGAAAACAGGTAATATAGTTGACCCTAGCTGTAGGCTGTATTTCCTTGCAAAAAGCATGGAAACAAAACCTGCCACTGGATATTGGAAGACTGAGAAAGAGACTGTGTGTATAAATGAGTGACTCAAGGAAATATCTTTGACAATAAATTAAAAACAACAACAAAAAGATTACTTTGGAACAACATAGCAATTAGTATTGTGGCAGACTGGGAATAAATTCTGTATCAGTTAGCTATCAATATGTAACAAACCACCTCAAACTCAGTGGCTGAAAATAATAAGAATTTATTATTGTATTTCTCGTCTTGGCTCAGCTCACTCATGCATCTTTAGTTAGCCTGGGGTTGGGCAGCAACTCTGCTGGTCTTTGCTGCACTTTGAGAGTCGGCAGACTGGGCTCATCTAGGATGGTCTCAGCAGGGGCAAATGGACTCTCTTCCATGCAGTCATTCGTTCTCTCACAGGTTAATGTGGGCTTTTTCTCATGGTGGTGGCAAGGTCTCAACAGAGATAGTGGGCAGGGGAGTTCAAAGCCTTTTGAGGCTAGGCTTACAGATGACACTCCACAAGCACACCATAATCAGGACTGAATCTCCTCCCACCGAAAGATGGGGTCATTTCTTAACTTCTTGAGTTTTGTCTATCCTCATGATTTCCTTTGGACAATAGATTGCAGCAGAAGTGACGGTGAACTAGTCCAGCAGCTGTGCCCAAGCTGGCCAGCTAGAGGTTAGATGCCATATGGAGCAGACACAAGCTATCCTAGAGTACCCAGCCCCTCACCCACCCAAAGGTGACCAGAGATGTGTAGGTGAGCCTAGCGAGGCCAGAAGAACCACCCAGCTGAGCCCAGCCCAAACTGTCAAACAGTCAAACTGTAGAATTCTGAGCTAACCACAAAGTTTAGGAGGTTTTTTTTTTTTAATGTTTATTTATTTATCTTTGGTGGGGAGGGGCAGAGAGAGAGGGAAACTGAGAATCTGAAGCAGGTTCCATGCTGTCAGCACAAAGCCTGATGCGGGGCTTAAACCCTGGAACCACGAGATCATGACCTGAGCCAAAGTTGGATGCTCAACCAACTGAGCCACTCAGTGCCCCTAGGAGGTTTTTTTGGTTTTTTTGTTTTTGTTTTTTTTTTTGGGGGGGGGTGGTTTTGGCACGAAAAGGAACTGATATAGGTGTCATACATGCAAAATGACCACTATTCTGTATCCCTTTGTGGTGGGGTGAGTAGTATTTAATCTTTGATTCCAATTGGAACTTCAAAACGTTGTCTAAATCTCAGTGTAGATCCTGTAGTTTGTCTGTGGCTACTATTAATTTGATAAACATCTCTGGAGTAGTGCTAAGAAGGCTTCAAGACATAATTCTTATTTGCAAGAAATCTGTAGTCCCGTGGGTGAGATAGCTGTAAATAGATGCACGGTAATCCAGTATGATCCATGTTGACCTTAGAGCTAAGGAGTCAAAAGGCTGTCAAAGAAGAGAGTGATGTTCTTGGGTTGGAGAAATTGAGGGTGGCTTTCCAGAGCTATTTCCTGTGTAAGGGGAATGAGATTCCAAATAGAGTCGCCACATGCAGAGGTGACTAGATTCTAAAAAACCTGATGGGTTTAGAGAATATTAAGGCTGCAATCTAGGAAATTCAGGAACCTCTCCAAGCTCCTAGGTTCTGAGACACTGCCTTTTCCCTCTCTGTATGCCAGCCTTCAGGGTAGCAACTGCATTTTTCAGGTATAAATGATCTAGATTGCCCCCTCCTTAGAAGTGACATTGTCCCCTTTGTAATCTGAGTAAAAATTCTTTTTATTGAATCCTTTCTGAGAATACTTAGTGTGGATTCTCTTTTCCTAACCATATATTGATTCAAATTTTAAGGGAAATAATTCTGAGATTTACAGGATAACAGAGAGGAGACTTTGAAGAGGATTGGATGGGGAGAGTGAGACACTGGAAAAAATGGAGACCAGGTCACTACTGCAGTTTTGTCCAGGTTCGAGTTATAGAGAATCTGAACTAAAGCAGGGGCCATAGGGGAGAGAGATCATATATTTACTCAGGCACCAAATAAAGGAGTCATCCTGGATTCTCCCTTTTCTCTCTCTGTACCTCCACCTACCTACCCAAGAACACACAGAGATAGCAATTCCATTAGTGAGTACTCTGAGTTTTCCACGCAGCAATGTTCTAAATCTGGCAATGTTTCACTATCTATGCTGCAGAAATCTGAGTCTAAGCCAATAACATTCCTAGCCTTGATGATAGTAATAGGCTCCAGCTTTCTCCTGTTCTCACATTTACTTCACAGATAAGGCAAATCCATAGAAATCAAGGGTAGATTAGAGGTTGTTTTACCCAGAGAGCAGCCAGAGTCATTCTTGACAAAACATAATACAGACCATCTTGCACCCTGCTCAAAGCTAAAAGATCCCCTGGTGATAGAGCTAAAAAGGAAGGTTGTCCATGAACTGATGCTGTCTACTTCCCTTGGTGTTATTTTACACTTCTGTCCCCCTTAATATTCGTCCTTCATCCAGACTGGGTTTCCTGTTTCCTGAACTCACTAAAGAGTGTCCTCCTCTGAGCTTTGTGCTGGCTGTTCCCTCGGCCCAGAGCTCTTCTACTGGCTGCCCCAGGACTGCCTCTCTTCCACATTCTGGTCTCAGTTCAGACACCACTCTGTTCAGAGAGGCCCTTCTTCTCTTTCCTTCCTGAGGCATGTTCCATCACATGGCTTTACTCATCATGTTCCGTCACATGACTTGTTTCATTTCCTTCATAGCATTTATTACCTCCCTCCTTTCTCTTTCTTTGTGTCTCTCTCTTTCCTCTGCTGTAGCTTATTTTTTGGCTTCCCTCACAATAATGTAATCTGCACATAACACAGAAGTAAGGACCTAGTAGACACTCAATGACCAGTTTTTGGAGGGATGAATGAAGAACTTCTGAGGTCAATTCTATAGGCTGTGGCAACTGTTTGAGTGTGGGAGAATGGAGAAATGGAAGGATGGAGGGTAACTCCTAGATTTCTTGTTAAAGGCAGGCTATGCAGTGGATGACAGGACTATCAGCCAGGTCAGGACTATCCTCAGAAGAGTGCATTTTGGAGGGAAAGTATTGAAGTTGATTTGGGACTCTGAGAGTCTTATATGCTTCAGGATACTTGAGAAGAGGTCTGCACAGTCAAAATTTGGGTCTGAAACTCAGGAAAGAGGGGAGGGCTGGAGGCAGAGCCTTAGTCATCATCATTACAGATAAACATTTCTGCAAATATTATAATTTGGCAACCCTTGGTAACATATATGCTTATAAACATTTGAAGTATAAATATATTTATAGATATAAATAAGTGTTTATATGTAAACATGTGTTTCATAAATGTAAACGTAAAAAAGCTTCATGTTCTAGGACAGTGGCAAATGGTGAAGGCCAGATAGATGGAACAAAAGGTGGGATTTATGAATTTTAGAGGAGCTTAGAATCATTTGGAAGCATTTTAGAAGCATATTACTTTGAAGCCACTTCTGGGATATATTTATGCCAGACTTCCGACATTTGGTATTATAATAAGCAGTTTGTATTTTTGTTCCTTTGGTTTTATGTCCACTTCTTGGTCTTTCTGAGAGTCTGCTGTCTCAGGCAGGAGTAGTAGAGTGAGATTAGTTTAGTCATCCCCCTCTTCTCTGCTGGTTTTCCTGCCAAATGAATCTCACCAAATTATATGTAAATTGATGGAAAGTCCAAAGTGAAATATGTATAAATGTTTTATTTGAATGCTCTCCTGGTGGAGAAAAAAGGGCTCTACCTTATGCCCTTGAGTATTAGGGAAAGAGACCTACTTTATTTCACTGGAGAGGACACTGAAATTTGTAACACATAACCACATCTATCATTAGGTAGAACACTTTATGACAGGTCTTTACTGTATTTTGATATTTCCAATGTAACCTAAGTTTCTTCCTGAGAAACTTGTTGCAAGAAGGTACCACCTGGCAGGTGTAAACAAACAGGTAAGGGCCTGTTAGCTTGTGCAGATTCTGTGTCAGCAGGATGCTTTCTTAATGTTCGAAAGTGACTAACTTTTTCAAGTACACTGAATTTTTTCTGAGATATGTTTTAAAAATATCTCATTTTCTACATTTAATTCATCAAATCTTTATTATCTATGTTAAACAGTGCATAAGTATGGCAAGGGGTAGAAAGGCAAGTGACATCAGACTGCAGACTCCCAGACAGAATACAAGTGTTTGAGTCACCACAATATAAGCTATACTATGAACTCATTAAACCACACTTGTTTTATCACCATGAAAGTTGGATTCATCCAACAATCCTACAAGTATTATTATTCAGAAAAGGAAGGAGGAAGGGATAATATTGTAGATAAGGGCACAGACTCCAGAGCCAGATTTCCTAGGTATGAAATTTAGGGTATCCATCAAAGTAAGTGATACTAGCTGCTGTAACAAAGGTCCCTGAAATCCCAGTGATTTAACACCATGCCACTTAACTCACATACCACTGTCCAGTGTGAATCAGGAGGACCTACTGGCCTCTCCTGCAGGAGGTGACCCAGAGGTTTAGGGTTTTTTATGGGATGGCTCTGCCATCTTGACGTCATTAGCTTCTAGCCAAAGAGAGAGACTGAGCATAGAAAACCATGCCATATATTACAGGGGCCCAGGCCAAAAATGTGACTGTCATCACTTTTGACCACTTTCCATAGGCCGGAAGCAGTCACATGGCCTCACTTTTGTGTAGGGCAGTCTTCCTGTGGCACTGGAAGGAAAATTAAACAGCTTAACAAACACATAGCATCATCTTTGCCATTCCGGGCTTTATAATTTAGTAGTTATAAACTCTCTATGTGTCAATTTCCTCATTTGTAAAATGGAGGTAGTAATAGTACTGACCTCAAACGGTTTTTAATGAAAGATTGAGTCAGCATACGTAAAGTGCTTAGTACTGTGCCTGGTACATAGTAAACATGATTGAAGTAAGTTAGCTATTCCTACTTTGCGTGTAAGGAAAATTACCATAAGGAGGGTATAAAGGCTATAGGATTTCAGAGTAGGAAAAAAACATTTTTATTCGAGGGGGAACTGTGGTTGGCCGAATAGCCCCCCAAAGACGTCCATACTTTAAACCATGTAAGCTATGAATATGTTATATTACGTGGCAAAACAGACTGCAGATGTGGTTAACATTATGGATTTTGAGATGGGTAGTTACACTGGATTCTCTGGGTGGGCTCAGTCTAATCAAGTGATCTTTAAGAGCAGAGAACTTCAGTTGGAGGCAGTAGCAGAGATGTGACAGAAGGGGAAATTAAAGAGAATCAAAGCCCAAGAAGGACTGCCTATGATGATAGAGGGGACCAGGGACTACTATGACCATAAAGAATTGAATTCTGCCAACAGCTCGAAAGAGATTTAGGATAGATTTTTCCCCAAAGAGCTTCCTGGTAAAAGCACAGATGGTCAACACCTGAATTTGCCCTTGTGAATCCTCAGCAGAGGACCCAAGCAAGGCTGCCTAGATTTCTAACCTATAGAACAGTGAGATAAACTGTGTGTTGTTTAAAGCCATTAGTTTGTGGTGGCAATTTATTATGGCAGCAATAGGAAACTAATAAAAAGGAGGATCAAAAAGTGTTCATAACAGAAAAGGCACTTGATATGGATTTGATTGACAGGCAGGACTTTGTTACTTGGATTAAATGAGAGGACATTTAAGATGGAAGGAACAGTTCTGAGGTAAGGAGGGAGGTAAGAAAGTGGGTAGGAGTTTGTCAGAGGAGAGTTGCATACAATATCAGGGTTTAATGACTGATAGACTGGAGTCACAATGTGGAGGCCTTTAAACTTCATGCTGAGGAGTTTATCCTTACTTCCACAGCAAATAAGGAATGACTGCTGGATTTTGATTGGCGAAATGATGCAATCAGGGACGTACATTGGGAGGTCATCTGACAGTAGGCTAAATGGGAAGAGTCACAAGCCAAGATGGTGATTAGAAGTGCTTACACTATTGGTGAGACTCTCTTGAGTCAAGCTGTCTAGCAGCAGACATTGAGATGAGAGTCCATGGGAAGTAATTTCCCAAGGCACTACTCTAAAGAGAAACCAGTAAGGGGGTGAAGGAAGCAGCAAAGGGAAGGGGGAGAGACTAAACAAGACTGAGCTTTCAGGGCAAGTCCCAGCCTCAGCCTGATCCCACAAGGAGCTCTGGAGCATAAACCCCATCTCAGAGTTTGTTTTGTTGAAGGCAAGGGGACTGGGCTTTCATATTTCTGCACTAGTCACTCATTGGCTATAGACCACCCTAGAGTGATATAAATTCCTAAGCATCAAGAGTACAGAGTTCCAATACAGGGAAGCTCTCCAAAGAACACCTCAGGTATAACCATTGGGAACAAAACAACACAAACTGGTACAGAGAACTGATAAAATGGGCACAGAGAAATGATAAAAGAAAGCCAGTGGATCTGAGCACTCACCAACAGCATCAGTGATGGAGACAGTGCAACTTGAGGACAGGGCAGTTGAGATGCTGGCAAGCAGGATGAAGAGAAGTGAGGGCAATACCAGTTGGGAAAATAGTGGTACCAGGAATAGGAATGGAAATATCTGGAAGGAAAATGGTCAAGTGAGAAAAATGGAAGATGGTAGCATCAGTTTTGGACATAGAATGTACAAAACCATATTTTTCATAAACCCATTATTTAGAGTATACCAGAGGCTCAGCTCAGTTTCCAAGTGGTGCAAAGTCCCTAAAACTTTGCAAATTATAGGAACTCAAGGCTCCTGTAGCTGTTTCCTACCTCAATGCATTGATTTCATGTTACAAAAAATGTCTACCTAATTTTCATGCATGAGGGTGATCAAAACAAAGCATTATTAAATGCTTATACTTACTCTTAGGAAATATATAATTGGATGCCATTATTTTATTGCTACTAGTGATAAAAGTTGAACTAGATATTGATCACAGTATATTGTTCAAGTTTAACAGGAATGAATGAGAAACTTTTTGCATTTTCTCTGGCCTCCAGGGTTAGTCTAAATGAAAAAAACAACTGCTGTTGGTTAGAATATACACAAGAGCAAACTGGAGCAAGCAAACTAAATTGTGACAGATGAGGGAATGGACCAGGCACTTGGAGAAAATAATGAACAAGTATTTCCTAATCTAACATAATTACTGGAATCTTAACTCCAGGGGGAAATGTGAAGGAGAGTACCACGTTCTAACTTCAGTGCAATTTAACAAATGATTCCTGGGTGCTTTTTACATGCAGGAAGCTATGTTAGATCTTGTGGGAGATGGAGAATGTATGAGCCTTGGCTCCTTGAATGGCCTGCTTGTTTAATGTGTTAGAGGTACATTCTTATTTTAAGTTTATTTATTTATTTTGAGACAGAGAGACAGAGAGAGAGAGAGAGGCAGAGAGAGAGGGAGAGAGAGACTCCCAAGTAGGCTGTATACTGTCAGTGCAGAGCCCAAGACATGGCTCAGACTCATGAACCGTGAGATCATGATCTGAGCTGAAATCAAGAGTCGGACACTTAACCAACTGAGCTACCCAGGTTCCCTGAGAGGTATGTTCTTTAAAAAGCAAACTAGAAAGCCCTTACAAAGGTCTGTCTCTGAAATAAAACAGAGTAAATGTAAATCTTCACAGTGCCATTAAGCTATGTGATCTTGGGCAGTTCATTTCATTGCTGTATTCAAAACCCATGGATTGGCACCTACCATATGTCAAGCACCATAGATAATGTAATTTTAAGCCTCCTTTTAAAACAGGGAGGTGATGGCATCTTTCTTGGCAGTGGTGGGGGACAGGGTCGGGGGTCCTTCTAAGATAAAATGCCTGTCTGAAAGTGTGGTCCCTGGACAAGCAACATCTGCAAAGCCTGAGTGCTTACTAGAAGTTCAGAGAGTTGACTATTGCAGACGTGCTGAACCAGAAGCACTATGGATGGGGTCCTCAAATCTGTTTCATAAGCCCTCCATATTATCCCTTGCAGGCTCATGTTAGAGAAGCAGCAGATTAAATGTTACAGCACTTCAGAGGTGGCAGAGTGTGATTAGGAATGCAGGCACTGGAGCCAGGCTGCCTCCACATCTGCAAGCTGGACAATCTTGGGACGTTCCCTAAGACTCAGTGTCTTTGCTTCCTCTTCTGTATAATGGTGAATAGTGAAATAGAAGGTATGTAATCACTTAGAACAGGATCTGGCACCTTGTACATGCTCAAGAAATATTGCCTGTCATCATTATTAAAGTACTTAGCTTGGTAAATACTGGCTATTTTCTAGTGGGTGGGGATGTTCAGTGTGTTAATAAGACCTTTGGGTTTAAATGCGGATTCCAATCCATGTTAGCTCTCAGGCCAGAGGCAAGTTACTTCAGAGCTCAGCTGCATCATCTCTAAATTAAGAACGATACTAGCAACTATCTGCTGGGCATTTTATAAAGATGTGAATGGTGTAACATTGTGCCTGGGACATAAGCACCCAAAAATATTACCATTACATTAATGCCATTTATAATGATTCTCGCTAAATACAGCCAATGCTATAGAGCTCTAAACAGACCTGAGGACCATGCTTACCTTTTGACAAGCAGCAGGGTGGGGAGGTATCCAATTCATTGGGCGTGAGCCCCCCATTCAGAAATCTGATAATAATCTGGTCAGTCCATGTTTATTCACTTGAGAGGTCAGTGACAACAAAATATCATCATAAAAGTTACCATTGGAAAAAAATCATAAATTTTCCATGAAAAATTCATGGGCAGGATGGTGGAAACAGAATACTATGGCCCTGAAAACTGCCCTCTCTCCCTTGGAAAACTAGACTTTTTCTCTCTTCCTCTTTTCCACCCTCTCACCCTCCCTTCTTTCCTTCCTTCCTTTAAAAATTAAAAAAATATATATACTGAGGACTCACTATGTCCCAGACATTTTTCCAGACATGTGTTATCGGTGAGCAAAACTAGACACAGTCCTTGACCTAATATTTTTATGAAACTGTAGATATTTATCCATTCATCCATCCATTCATTCACTTGAAAGTATTTATTGAATATCCACTATGTTCCAGGCACTGTCTTTGGCATGTACACGATTGACAGATAAATGTATTCTAAAATACATTTTAGTATTCTAAAATATTAGCTGGAACAAATGCAACAAAGAGAGGTCAACAGTGCTAGGAGACTTTATAAAAGGGATAGTTGGGAAAATCATGGGATATCACCAGGAGGGAAAAAAAAAGAACTTGCAGTAATTTTTATTTGTTTTCTTTCTTGTCTTACCCCTCCCGCCTATGTTAACTTTCCAGTGAAAGATAACAGACACGCAGAGGAATGCACAAAACATAACATGTACAACTTGAAGAATTTTCTCATGCGAACACACACGTGTTATCACTATCCAGATCAGAACACAAAACATCACCAGCATCACAGAAGCCCTTCTCATAACCCCTCCACATCACTATCCACCACAAATGACAGTTTGGCCTCTAACACCATAACTTAGTTTTGCTTATGTTGAAACTTCATAAAAATGGACTCATAATGGTATGTTTCATTTGTGTCTGAGTATTTTTTCCTTCAATGTTGTATCCGTGAGATTGATTGAGAGTGTTGTGCATGTAATTGTAAGTTTTTTGTGCTCACTGCTGGCTAGTATTCTGTTGTATGAATATACCACAGTTTCCATTCTACATCTGTTGGGAATTTGGGTAGTTTCCAAACTTGAGACTATTAGAAATAATGCTGATATAAATATTCTATTGAGTATATACCTAGGAATAAGGTTGCTGAGTCAGAGGGGTGCAAATGTTGAACTTCCACCGATAGTGCCAGTTTTCCAAAGTGGTTATACCAATTTCCACTCCCACCAGCATGGGAGATTGAGTCAGCAAAGGTTTCAGACCAGGTGTGCATCCCTGTGTTTGTTCTTGTCTTTCTCCTCAACAGTAGGTGCTACCCAGTCACCTTGCATCCGTTGCAGCCATTACCATTCTGAGCATGGAAAGTTGAGGTAGGAGAACTCAGGAGAGGACAAACTAATTTCTGCAGTGAGTGAGGAAAATGTTAATGTTGAGGCATTTTTTCCAAAGCAATAATGATACTTCACATGAATAAATACAGTGGGGTGACAGTTTCTTTGAAAACTTTCAATTTCTACAACTCTTTATAGGCTGAATGCAAGCATGTACTGGTATAAATAAAGAATCTTATACAGTGCTCTGATGGTACCTATATTTTTCTAGAGAATATGAATGGGCTTTTTTGAATTTAGGTCGGTAGCTGTTTGAAATACCACAGTAGGGTTTGGCAATTTCAAGCAACTTGAAAAGTAGAAGAAGAGTCATGCTTTGTTAGTTCTTTGGTGCTACACCTTAAATATTCTTGTGAATAAAAATGAAAGTAAATGAATACTAAAGGTAATTTACAGATGACTTCAAAAAGCATGACCTTGGCCTTTGTCACAAACACTTAGCAGTCAACAAAGTGCACTAATTTTTAATTTGGTAAAAGCCTGTCTTGTGGCCCAGAGATCTTGGAATGAACCTTAAGGCCCAAACTTAGGAAAAATTCAGGATGAACACCCAAGAAAGAAGTACCTGGATGTTCATATCATAGAAGATATGTGAAAACACAGTTTCTATGGAATGAAAAACATAGAAATAAACCAGTGGGAAAAAAATAAATCAGAAATCGAGGAACCAAGTACAGTTAGGAATGTGTATCAGTCAACATGGGCTAGGGTATTCTGACTAACAAATGGACCATAACAGGGTTTATAATAAAAAATGATTTCTTTCTTCTTAATACTTTATGCCCTTTATGTGCTGGCTATAGCTCTGTTTCACATCTTCTACACCCTGAGGTTCAGACAAAGCATCCTCAATCTGTGTACTGTGGCACATTAAATACTACAATTTCAAACCACCACAAAATTTAAACAGTATTTAGAAATAAACATTTACATTTTCTGCTGAGTCTGCATGCCCACTGGACAATTCTGATCTAGGTTAGGCTCAGTTCGTCTCTGGTTGGCTCATTCACATATGTTGTGGTTGACTTGTAGCCGGCTGGTCTAGGATTCTCTCATCTGGGACAGCTCATCTGTTGCCCCCTTATTCTTTATTTTTATTCATCCTTCTTTCTCATTCTTTGACAGGTTAATCCAGGCTTGTTCACATGACAGTGTTAAGAGCCCCAAACAGTGAGTGTAAGCCCTCCCACAAATTAGATCATGGAATAGCATATCACTGCTTCTACCACATTCCATTGGCCAAATCATGTCCTCGGCCAGTCCAGATTCTAAGGAAGAGAAACTCTACCTTTGATGGGAGTTGCTACAAGGTCATATGACAAAGGGAGAGGTGAAGAAGTGAAGTCATCTTTACATTCAATTTCCTACCTTTAGAATATTGCTGATCAAAAACGGTAATATGAACATAGGAGATAATCTCCTGTAAATGGCATACGTTACTTATCCCACATTTCTTTGTCAGAGCAAGTCATATGGCAAGCCAGATGTCAATGGGATAGGGAAATGGAATTCCCTCTCACAGAAGGGCAATGAATATTTGTAAAAATAATAGTCTTCCAAATAAAGAGAGAAGGAAAAATACAGGTTTCTTCCAGCATGTTGATGCCTCAGATAGATGTTTGATAGAGAATGTTTCTCAGATGTTAGACATGACATGAGAGAGTTAATAATACCCTTTTCATGTTTCCAAAGGGTCCTCCTTTAAAAGTCCCTAGATCACTTAGGGACTACCACTGTCATAACCTCTACTTCAATCAATACAGACTATTATCAGTCTGAGCTTTGGAAGTAACAGGTATACTCTTTGTGCCTGATGTGGTAAATAGTACAACCCAAAAAGAACTCAGAAAATAGGTGTGTTTTCAAAACTTTGTTTCTCATCCCATCAAGGTGCAGCAGGTACCAGTCCAAGTTCACAAACGAATATATGCAAGAAAGTCAGCTGTTTTTATCTTCTATAACTCTAGTTAATTACTATTATAAGACCCTGCACCACAATAAAGCATAAATCTGGTTTTAGTTAATTCAAGGTTTCCACATGCTTGCTTAGGGCTCATGTCAGCTCAGGGGCTTTCACTGTGCCATAGCTTAAGTGGTGTGGGATTAGTGATCTGGGGTTCTCTATCATGTTAACATCTGTTGAGCCATCCTTAATTTTGGTTCTCAGTCTTTGGCCCTATAGACTACTGCAGCATAGTCCTAAGGTTCTGTCTGCAAGATCCTAGATGGGGCTTTCTCTCTCCCACCTCAAGCATGCTAGACAAATGCGCTACTGTGCCACATCAGGAGTGGGCAGCCTGGAGGGGATATTGGATCCCTTCATTATTGCCATGCCATCCTGGGTCTGCAGGAGATATTCTACAGCCCCATACCATGATGGTTTTGAAGGCAGGGTCTTTATGAGGTTGATCAGGGCCAATTGTCTAGACATAATCTGCTTTTATTCTATCCTGGGGTCTTGCTGACTACCTGGGATTTTACCAAAAGAGGTTAATCTGCTTCCTTACTTCACGCCTTCAAATCTGTCCTATTTGTTTGTTTTTGTTTGTATTAATCCTGTCCCAAGGAGTTGAGCCTAAGATCTCATGGTTTTCCTTTTCTGGATAACCACCTTCAGGTTCCTCTTTCCTCTTAAAGTCCTTTATTTGGTTTGAGGAGTGCGTAAACTGTAAGCTTTGCTTTTGTACATCATACCTTCTCCCGATTCTACTTTATTATCTGTACACATAAGCTTTTTTTTTTTTTCCCCTTACAAGGTCTAAGCTTTTAAAACTTAAAAGTCTGG
Organism: Felis catus; assembly: GCF_018350175.1. NCBI lineage: Eukaryota > Metazoa > Chordata > Mammalia > Carnivora > Felidae > Felis > Felis catus. The sequence continues at coordinate 37,588,946 of NC_058370.1, read as the reverse complement.
AAAACAGTCATTTCTCTCCTTTTATTATATCTTTTATTCCTTGAGAGAATGAACATAAACTTGATGTTGCTGGAATGGGAGTGAAGGGAGGAAATAGGCATTAACAAGAAGTAGCAGGAATAAAAGCACAAACAAAAATGATTGATGGGAAACTGGAAAATATTTAACAATCTGTTTTTTTTAATTTTTATTCGTTTTTAAATACAAAACCTTGATTTGTAGTGGTGGCCAGTTGTCACGGTATAAATAGTCCTACTGTGGCTGATTTCAAGTTGCCAGTGTGATACCACTGACCATGTCTTTGGGACCATTATGTAGTATTTTAAACATATAGACACAAAAGACAAATAATCTCAAGAATACATATAAGAGCAAATGTAGTAAACTAATTAGAAAGTGATGAATTATGAATGCTTATTAACTTTGTTTTTAAAATAACTTTTTTAATTGAAAGTTTATATAATTTAATGTTTAATAATGGTTTTAACTGTCTCACAAAATTCCTGAAAATTTAACAATTAGGCTCTCAGCACACTACACTTGTTAATGTTTTTCATACAATTGTTAATATTTTATAACTATTTTCCTGACACAAAGCAGCCTTTTTGTCACTAAGTGTTGAATGTGTTGTTTAGCATTATTAAGTGTTTTGCATGTCTCTGGGCCCCACCTCACATCCTTTAGAATCACTTGTGATGCAGCTGGTGGTATCAAGGTCATGACACTTGTTTTGTTTTGTTTTGTTTTAATTTGAGGGTAGTTGATACACAGTGTTTCATTAATGTCAGGTGTGCAACATAGTGATTAGACATGGCTATATGTTATGAGATGTTCTCATCACAAGTGTATCTACCATCTGTTACCACACAGTTCTGTTATATAATCATTGACTATATTCCTATGCTGTAACTTTTATTCCCATGACTTATCCATTCGATGGTTGGAAGCCTGTCACTCCTACTCCCCTTTACCTGTCTTGCCCATCCCCCACCCCCTCAGTCTGGCAACCATCGGTTTGTTCTCTGTATTTATAGGTCTGATTCTACTTTTTGTTTGTCTGTTTATTCATTTGTTTTGTTTTTTAGAGTCCACATATGAGTGAAATCGTTTGTTGTTTGTTTTTCTCTGACTTATTTCACTTACCATAATAACCTCTAGGTACATCCACATTGTTACAAATAGCAAGATCTCAGGGCACCTGGGTGTCTCAGTCAGTTGGGCATCTGACTTCAGCACAGGTCATGATCTCACAGTTGGTGAATTCGAGCCCCACGTCGGGTTCTGTGCTGACAGCTCAGAACCTGAAGCCTCCTTCAAATTCTGTGTCTCCTTCTTTCTCTGCCCCTCCCATGCTCATGCACTGTCTTGCTCTGTCTCTCAATAATAAATAAATGTAAAAATTTTTTTTAAAATAGCAAAACCTCATTTTTTTATGGCTGTGTAATATTCATATATACATGTATATGTACATATATATATATATACACACACACACATCTCTCACATCTTTTTTATCCACTCATCAATTGATGGATACATGGGCTGCTTCCATATCTTGGCTATTGCAAATAATGCTGCAATAAACATAGGGATGCATATATCTTTTGAATTAATGTTTTCATTTTCTTTGGATAAACACCCAGTAGTGGAATTATTGGATCATGTGGTATTTCTGTTTTTAATTTTTTGAGGAAGCTCCTCCATACTGTTTTCCACAGTGGCTATACTGGTTTACATTTCCACCACTAGTGCACGTGGGTTTCTTTTCTCCACATCCTCACCAACAGTTGTTATTTCTTTTTTTTTAATGTTTATTTATTTATTTTGAGAGACAGAGCAAGCACGAGCAGGGGAGGGACATAGAGAGAACGAGAAATAGAATTCCAAGCAGGCTCCATGCTTAGCGGGGTGCCCAACATAGGGCTTGATCCCACAACTGCAAGATCATGATCTGAGCTGAAATCATGAGTCAGACTCTTAACTAATGGAGCCACCCAGGTGCCCCAGCACCTGTTATTGCTTGTATTTTTGCTTATTCTGGCCGGTGTAAGGTGGTATCTCATGGTGGTTTTGATTTGCATTTCCCTGATGATGAGTGATGTCAAGCATCTTTTCATGTGTTTGTTGGCTATCTGTATATTGTCTTTGGAAAAATGTCCGTTTAGGTCCTCTGCCCATTTTCTAGTCAGATTGTTTGTGTTTTTACTGTTTTTCACGGTGAAGGAAACCATCAACAAAACCAAAAGGCAACCTACTGAATGGGAGGAGATATTTGCAAGTGATATATCTGATAAGGGGTTAATATCCAAAATGTATAAAGAACTTATATGACTCATGACACTTATTTTGTCCTTTGATTTATGCTCTGCACCTTTTTTAGACTAATTGGAAGCGTGGGGGTAATCGATACCCACTGGAGCAACCCTTAGCTGATGGGGAAGGAAGGTGATGGATCATAATTTCTCTCTGTTAATACTCATTTACCAAAAGCTCCAATTTCCCACAACTGTGGCCAATTTCATAATGGACAGTTGGACTGAATATCTCCCTATCTGTGTTAACATTCTCTGTTCCCCTCACTCCTGATATCTAGAAAACCTCCCAGTAAACTACCTATACCCAAGACCCTGCCTCAGGCTGTTTTCCAGAGGACTCTTGATTAAGTCACTGACCATCCTTACCTTTATGTATTGCTCTACTAAAAGAGCTTCTGTGATTCAAGGGTATCATTTTCACTTTTAAACAGAATGGCTATGATATTTGGACTAGAAATTGTAGAAATGAAACACACTGAAAAGCAGTGGTTTAGGCACTCAGATATAAAGACAGATAACTTTTCTTCCTCTATAGGCCCTGGGACTTTAAACAGTCTAGGACTACATCATAATTTTCTGGGGCCCTTCTATGAGAAAGAGCGTTATGAGCTCATCTGTATTCATGTGATTTCACAACTATGTGTTAGAAAGATGTGACGGAGTATAGTTTTTAAGATGGCCATAATAAAATCTCTCATCCCACATGCTGTTTTTACAATGTGAGCCTGACATTCCTAACATCAAAAAGTGGGGTCTATGTTTCTTCTTGATCTGGGCAGGCTTATGATTATGTCTGAAGGAATGAATGCCCATGGATTTCTCAGGCTGTTTAACAAAAAGTGATGTAGCTTCCACTTGGTTCTCTTAGGACAGCCTCTTAGAATTCTCCACTCCCATGTAATCAGTGCAGCTGACTTGAGGCCACCTTGTTGTGAGGAAGGCCAGTCTGTCCATGTGGAGACATCACATGGAAAGTTTCTGAAACAACATTAGGAGAGAGAGGGGCCCTTGCAGTGAGTGCCCAGCTGCTCCAATCTCTGGCTGTTCCAGAGATCTCAAACCAAAAACACCCAGATGAGTTGTTCCTGAATTCCTGTCCACAAAAATCATGAGAGATAATAAACTTATTGGTGTTCTTTAAAAAAAATTTTTTTTAACGTTTATTTATTTTTGAGACAGAGAGAGACAGAGCATGAACGGGGAGGGTCAGAGAGAGGGAGACACAGAATCTGAAACAGGCTCCAGGCTCTGAGCTGTCCGCACAGAGCCCAACGCGGGGCTGGAACTCATGGACCGCGAGATCATGACCTGAGCCGAAGTCGGCCGCTTAACCGACTGAGCCACCCAGGCGCCCCTTAAAACACTAAATTGTAAAGTGATTTGTTATGAACAGTACTAACTAAAACAAAAGAGTTGCTCAATTCACATACCTCCCTTCTTTTTGGTGATAGCCAGTCTCATCTCCTGTGAGAATAGAAGTCAGGCTTGCACCTCAGCTGGGGAGCAGTTAATTACTGAGTGTGTGTGTGTGTGTGTGTGTGTGTGTGTGTGTGTGTGTGTTTTAGTTTGGAGATGATAACTGCTGCTCTCAACAGCTGGAACAACAAATAGTAAGTGAGCATATAATGCTGAGGGTATTTTGACATAACTATTTTTTGAAAGTAGAGGTATTCTCTTTTTAATGTTACCATTTTTATAGAATTATAAACTTACAGAAAGTTGCAAGACATGTACAAGAAATCCTATATACCATTCATTCAGATTTACCAATTACTAATATTTTGCCACATTTGCTTTATCGTTCTCTCTCATTCTTTCCTCCTGCACATGCGCAAACACACACAAACGCTTTTTTTTTCTGAACCGCCAAAGATAAGTTACAGAAGCTATGCCCATTTGCCTCTAAATCTTAAGGGTATGTTTCCTAAGAATGAGAACACTCACATCACTAACCACAGTACATTATCAAATTCAGGAAATTTAATATTGATAGAATACTAACTTCCAATCAACAGATTTTATCCAAATATCTTCAATCATATCAATAATGTCCTTTACACTATTGTTTTTTCCTGGTTGGAGATCCAATCCTGGTTCACACATTGCCTTTAGTTTTGTGTGTCTTCATTCACCAAAAAGAAGTTATTATTTTTTTTCATCTTCTAGAAAGATCAGTCACTTTCTTTGTCTTTGCTCCTAAAGAGATACAAGAGATAATCTGATGCTTTTGTAAGACTATTTTGGAGACTGCTTTCCAATACTGTCTACATCTCTGTCTTTAAAGAGTTAACGTATGTAAAAACCTTGTTCAGCCATGGAAGGTCTAGATGTAGCTACTGCATGTACCCAAGTGAACACAGTTTGCCTATCAAATTCAAAACCACCTCAGACTTGACATTTACGAACCTAAAGAGTGAACGAGTAGCTTAATGATTTGCATTTCTTATGAATGAGTACTTAGTAATTACTACTGCTCCTTGAAATTGAAAATATTTGTACTATGAGGCTCTGAGAGAGCTGTGTAACTTTTTGGGGTTTGAAAACAAAGAAGTAATTGATGCCCCTTCTCTATCCATCTGACTCTTTTTGAGGCTCCAGCCTGTTTTTTTTTTCCGACTTGTGAGCTAACAGTCATATAAGGTCACTTGTTTCTTTTTTCTTTAAACTTTATTGAAGAATAATTGACAAATGTAATTATATGTGTTTGAAGTGTACAACATGAGAGTTTGATAAACATATACATTGTGGAAAGGTTACCAACATCAAGATAATTACCACATCCATGACTTCACATAGTTAACCGTTTGTGTGTGTGTTGAGAATGCTTACAATTGACTCTCAGCAGCTTTCAAGTGTATAATACTGGATGGTTAGCGATAGTCACCATGCTGTGCATTAGATCCTCAGAACTTATTCTTCTTATAACTGAAGATTTGTACCCTTTGACCTACATGACCCCATTTCCCCCTTCTTCCCAGCCCCTGGCAACCACTATAAAATGAACTATAAAATGAACTTTAAAAAAGAAAAAGATTCCACATATAATTGATGCCACACAGTATTTGTCTTTTTCTGTCTGACTTATGTCACTTAGCGTAGAGCCCTCTAGGCTCATCCAAGTTGTCACAAACAGCAGGACTTCCTTCTTCCTTAAGGCTACTTAATATTTCATGGGGGCATCTGGGTGGCTTAGTCGGTTAAGTGTCTGACTCTTGATTTTGGCTCAGGTCATGATCTTATGGTTCATGAGATCAAGCCCCACATGGGGCTCCATACTGACAATGTGAAGCCCACTTATGATTCTCTGTCTCCCTCTCTTTGCCCCTCCCTGCTCTCTCTCTCTCTCTCAAATTAAATAACCTTAAAAAAAATTCATTGTGTGTGTCTGTGTGCATCACATTTTTTTAATACCTTCATTTGTCAAAGGACATTTAGGTTGTCTAAGTTGACTATTGTGAATAATGCTGCATTAGACGTGGGGCTGCAAATTATCTACTCAGGACTTCAGCTAGATCATATGGCTATTCATTTTTTAATCACTTGTTTCTTCTGAACTGAGTAGCTCATTATATTTTTAATGCCTAGAGTTACCTGTCTAGAGTAATATACCAGACTCCTACTCTGGGATGGATCCTAGACAAATGGGAGAAGAAAACTTGGAACATGTTTGCAGAAGTTGAGTACTTGAGTACAAAAAACATTATTTATGAAATGAAGAAATAATACTACTTGCATGTTACTTTTCAAAATTATGCTTTTGTGATCAGTAAAACACAAATTATTTTTGTTGGATTAATTGATATCTTTTAGTCATCCTCAATTTTACCAATCAATAAATGTTGAAGGGTAACACTATTATGTACAAGACACTCAATTGATTTTTCTTTAAAAGGAGGCCCTTATGCACAAAGAATCATTGGCATTATTAAGTAGTTAATGAACTATCTCCTTTAAATGAGGCACGGTCAATATACCACTTCCCAACTGCTTCATCAAAAAGCAGAATATTCCTTGAGTTGGAACACTTTAGTCCTATAGAAAAAATAATAATAACATTCTTTGACATAGGTTTGATGATAAACTTAGTAACAAAATATAGTGCATGCTCAAAAAAATAAGTATAGGTTATGTAATGCTTTTAAATGTTAACACTGTTACAGTATAATAAAAGGCTAGGGCATAAAATGTTAATTTCAGTCAGTGTCACATATTGTGTACTGTCCTAATAACATAATCTCCAGAAGAAAGACTGAAAATCCCATGTCACACATATAGGAGCAAGAATGTTTGTGAAATCTTGACAAAAATAAGATAAACCTGCATATACAGTTTAAAAGTGGAAGAGCTATTTTAAGCTAAGCTATGTATCACAAAGCTTACAACTTCAATTTCCTTTCATGTCACTAAATGGAACAGCCCAATAATAACGAGTGAAATGCAGGGAAAAGGGAAAGGAGAGTTGAAAAGTTACCAAAACATTAATAACGCTTTCAAGAAACCTCAAAATGCGGTAGCTTTGTATAAAGCCCAGCAGTCTTTCAGGGCTGGGTGGGAGGGTTACGCTCCCTTTTTTATACACAAGAAGAGCCATCACTGGAGCCAGCTATTTTTATTGTGGTTCTTTTGTTCTCACAGCTCTGCATAAGGAAGAGAAAATGTTCCTAAGTAGTGTAAGTAAGCTGTGAGATCTAATGGATTAAAATAAAGTGTTTGAAACCATAATACTTTGTGATGGGGCCCGAAAGCCTCACTCTGACGTTATCTAAAAATCAACAAATTTTCACTAATAAAAAATTTTCGTGCATATAAATTCTTTCTCATTCTCTGCCTCTCTCTCTCTCTCTCTCTCTCTCTCTCTCTCTCTCTCTCACACACACACACACACACACACACATTTCAGAGATGGTATGTTAAAATGAAATTCTTCCTCCAGATGTTTATAAACATGCAAACTTTTAGAAAGGTCATTTGAACTTATATTTTAACAGATGCTTAATGAAATCAAAATATCAGCTAAACGTGTTGTAAAGTTCACCTGAAAGGAAACCCAAATGCATTTAGTGGGGCTGAAAATATTGGGAACAAAGTTATATTCTCTAAAATCTGAACAGAAGCAAAACTGAAACATCAGCGTGTTTATTGGTACGAACTAGTCATTCATTTGGAATTTCTATTCTGCATTGAATTGAAAATGTATCCTGAAAATGTCTTGCATTTTGTGTGGCTATCTGACCAGGTCACTTGCTCCTTAAAGGGGCCCCTGTTTTCCTTAGAGCTCTTTTACAGGGATGCACCTATAAGGAAACTGGAGAAGATGTGGGATGTTTTTTCCCACAAAGCAATGATTAAACATATAATAGTCATAAAAAGATAATGACTACTACTGTTTTCTCAATTATTACTCTGTTTCCTCAATTGGAAAACCTTTTGAATCACAAATATCATCCCACTGACTATCATTTTTTATTGGAATTTGGAAGGTAGCTAATATTATACACAGTAATACTTTGGAATGAAATCAATGGTCCTAAAAGGCCAACTTGTCTTTGCCACTGCAAATTAAAGTGCAGTGGTAAAAAACAGAACTGACATTGATTTGCTTTTCTCTTTTTTTTGAAAATAGATTTTTTTCCCTTGATAAACAGTAAAAAAAAAATGTATTCTACAGGACTGCTTTTCTTTGTGCTACACGGTTGTTCCTAATGTGCTCTTGGTTATCTACCTGATAGTGAGGAAAGTTTAGTATCAATTAATCCATTGCTATGGGATTCTTTTTGCTTGTTTTCATTCACCTTATTTCAAAACATCAGGGAGGAAAAATAAGGAAAAAGCAAAGACAGGAATCTAGGCTTGTCAATTGCATAGACTGTCACTCAAAAGTCCATAGCGATTTATCAAATGGTGGGTTGGAAGGGGGGGAGCAGGTGTGTGCAAAATTATATTCAGTGCAATAAAGAAAATACACTAATCTGTTAAACATTTTAAAAGAGGCTGTAAATTACAAAAGGTAATTACTAATTCTATTCTATGAGTATATCACACCATTGTGATAACCTAAAAGTTAAAATCGGAATATAAATTTGACATCGGAATACTGCTTTCCAACACTTTTATATACAAATGTGTCTATTTATAACGTAAGTACAGTGGAGGCAGGGAGAGGAAGTGAATCATCAAAGATGTTTTGATTTCATGACTAAGATTCAATTGGAAGCTTATCTCCTTGATGCACTTACTATACCATATGGGTGTATACCTCGAGTTACAATTTCCTGTTATTCTTTATTCCTGTAAAACAAATGCAGCCCAAATGTGGAAGAGAGTTATAGTGGGTATAGTGGGTATAAAATGTATCTCTCATTTACAGGCTATGACAGAAAAAGCTATCAAAACCTTCATCCTGTTTCACTAATAGCTGTTTGCATACATCAACAAAAACCTCTCATGTGCTTAGAAATGCTTTATGGTCATAAAGTCACACCTTTCCTGATTTAATATTAGCTCTAAGGGAAAGGACTTTTTTTTTTTTTTTTTTTTTTCTGAATAGCAGTAGCCTTCAGGACAAAAGGATCTTTGGAGGGTCCTTCATGTCAAAATGAGTTGTACCTGAACCCAGTGAGGCTGAGGTGGGGGGCACCTAACCAAGAGGGATTACACCAGGGCACAAGGGTAGACAAGGGGCTACACTGTTAGCCTCCACCTCCCTTTGAGAGATTCACAGAACGTTCCCTCCTGTCAGGTTGGAGAACTTCCTTTAGCAGTCAGTTCCCAAAAAGGAATTCTGTCTGCATCACACATGTACACATTACCAAGATTTGCTTGAAATTGGATCTTGTTTAGGCAATCAAAACATCTTTGGTGATTCACTTCCTGTCACTGAACTAAAAAAGTGAAGGCACAAATAACCACACTTCACACATAATTATCTCAAAAAGCAGCATTAGACTGAGTTGAAAATCATTTCTAGAACGCAGCTTCACAGAATACCCCCTCTCCTTCATCTCACAATGGCCTGATCCTCTATACATCTTCCCCTCACTGCCCACAAGGGAAATATATAGGATGCATTTCACATGCATTTGGGAGTGAAAAGGGCTTTTACATCATTAAGTGCAATTGAGGCACTTAATACCTAGTCCTGGAGTAGGTATCATCCTTCTTTTCTTAAAATATGGGTTTAGGGCAAGGAGGAAGATTAATTGTGTTATGCAAAAGTGTAATCAGTATATTGACAAGAATTGGGATACTCAAAAACAAAATAAATTGTTCTATTTATGCAAAACACAAAACTAGTCAAAGTTTAATTATGCTGTTAGAAGTAAGGACAGTGGGGCACCCGGGTGGCTCAGTTGGTTGAATATCCGACTTTGGCTCAGGTCGTGATCTCATGGCTCCTGAGTTCGAGTCCCACGTAGGTCTCTGTGCTGACAGTTCGGAGCCTGGAGTCTGCTTCGGATTCTGTGTCTGCCTCTCTCTCTGCCTCTCCCTTGCTCATGCTCTGTCTCTCTCTGTCTCTTGAAAATGAATAAACGTTAAAAAAAAAAAAGTAAGGACAGTAGTATCCTTTGTGAAAATGGGGGATAGTGGCAAGAAGGGAACAGATAAGATTCACATTCTGTATCTGGATCTGAGTGTTGTCTATAGTGCTTTGGGAAGATTTAGCAAGCTAAGTCTTGTGTACTTTTGAAAACTTTGATAATAAGACTATCAAATTTATAGGTATGTTTGAACAATGCTGTTCATTTTTAGGTCCCATTGTATGAAGTAGTTGATGACTCTTGGTATTACCTTTTTTTAAACCTTTTATTTTGAGATAATTATAAATACACAGGAAGTGGCAAAAGATAGTACAGAGAGATTCCATGTAACCTTCGCCCAGTTTCCCTGAGTTGTTATATTTTATGTGACCATAACACTGAAACCAGGAAATGGGACCTGGGTGCATGTGTATATATAGTTCTACTTCATTTAAAAAATGTTTATTATTTATTTGGGGGGAAAGAGAGAGAGCGTGTGCATGAGCAGGGGAGGGGCAGAGAAAGGGGGAGAGAGAGAATCCCAAGCAGGTTCCACACTGTCTGCACTGAGCCCAACTCAGGGCTTAATCTCACGAAATGTGAGATCATGACCTGAGCTGAAATCAGGAGTTGGTAGCTTAACCCACTGAGCCACCCGGGCGCCTCAGTATAGTTCTATTTCATTTTAATCATACAGAGATTGACCTGTAATGACCACTACACAGAGACAGAACCATTCCACTACCACAAAGATCTCTCCTTTTACCTAGTCATAGGTAACACAAACCCTTCCTCCTAACCCCTCGTAATACCTGCTCTGTTTGGCATCTCTATTTGCCTTTTGGAATGTTATAAATGGAATCAGATTGGCTTTTTATACCTTAGAGATCCACCCAAGTGGTTACATGTATATTCCTTTTTCTCGCTAAGAAGTATTCCATGGTATGGTATACCCTTGTTTATTTAACCATTCACTTAGTGAAGGACATTTTGGTTGTTAAAGCTACTGTGAACAAATTGTATAGGGTTTTGTACAAACATAAATTTTTATTTTTCTGGGGTAAATTCTCAGGAATGCTATGGTACATACGTTTAGTGTTTTATTTTTTTGTTAAGAAACTGCCAAACTATTTTCTACAGTAGCTCTGCCATTTTACATTCCCACTGGCAGTGTACGAGAGATCCTGTTTTACCACATCTTTGCCAGCATTTAGTATTACCACCATTTTTAGGTTTTAGCTCTTCTTTAAAAAAAAATTTTTTTAATGTTTACTTATTTTTGACAGAGAGAGAGAGAGAGAGAGAGAGAAACAGAGCATGAGTGGGGTAGGGGCAGAGAGGGAGGGAGACACAGAATCCGAAGCAGGCTCCAGGCTCTGAGCTGTCAGCACAGAGACTGATGTGGAGCTTGAACTCACAGACCACGAGATCATGACCTGAGCCAAAGTCAGATGCTTAACCACTGAGCCACCCAAGGGCCCCAGGTTTCAGCTCTTCTAAGAGGTATGTAGTGGTATCTCATCATGGTCTTAATTTTATTTATTTATTTATTTATTTATTTATTTATTTATTTATGTATTTATTTATTTATTTATAAATGTTTTTATTTATTTTTGAGACCAAGAGAGACAGAGCATGAACAGGGGAGGGGCAGAGAGAGACACACACACAGAATCTGAAGCAGGCTCCAGGTTCTGAGCTGTCAGCACAGATCATGAGATCATGTGAGATCTCACAGTGTGAGATCATGACCTGAGCTGAAGTTGGACGCTTAACCGACTGAGCCACGCAGGCGCCCCTCATCATGGTCTTAATTTTAATTTCCCTCATGGCAAGTGATGTTGAACAACTTTTCATGTACTTATTTGCCATTCACAGAGCCTCTTGAGTGAAATATCTTTCAAAATTTTTCTCCTTCATTTTGTTGCCTTTATTTTTCCTTTTTACCTAATCCTGTCAATATTTTTAGCTTCTTAAAATAACTAAAAATATTTCCCCCTATTTCAGTATCTACAGGTTTTATTTCTGTTAGTGATGAGCAGTTCTTCACACCTGTGTCCAGAGAGCCTCTGCTTCCTCACCTTCGTTATGTTGCTCATCTTCTCTGTTCTATCTGGACAGCCACTTCCTAGACCTTTGGTCTCCATTATACAGTGGTTAGTGATGTAACTTCAAAGTCCTAATGGACTCAGATCAAACAACAGATCGTCCAGGAAGCCTTGACTTTTCCTACCAAATATGCATAATCATTAGTCCTTTAAACGGGCAGAAAATGTTTTAAAAATAGCTTCCAGTAGCACCCTGGTATATGCTGTTGGTGCCCTATCCATATGGCACTTGGCATTTCTTTGCACATTGGCTTCTGTGCCAGCAACCACTCGTCCCTGTCTGAGGCTTTCTCTGGCTTCCAGAGGCTGCTTTTACTGAGCAGAAGTGTTGAAAGTAGCCCAACCAATGGTGAACAAGCATCTCAACTTTTTCACCCCTTACTTGGGATTGTTGATTGCCCAGGGTTCCCAAGTGGGATTAATCTCCAGCTGCCCACAGTGATAACTGGCTTGATATCACCTTTTATTAGCTACCTTCTTTGTCTCACTTTCTTACTGATTTTTTCCTGAGGTCCCCTGCTGAATAAACTCAAATAATTGTCTCAAATTCTGCTTTTGGGGGAACCCAAAAGTAGGCTACAAATGTTAACTTCTACTATGATTAGCAGTAACCCACACATCCATGGTCTTTCCTACTAAAGTGAAAACTTTTTGCAGGCAGGAAACTGAAGAGAGCAAACCTAGAGGATATCCTGGCAGAGAGAACAGTAAGTGCAATGGCTGGGCAGCCAACATTTTGTTGGTGTTTGCAAGGATATTAGTAAGTACTAAGATATTATTAGTAAGACTGGGGTAAAGTAAGCAAGAGTAAAAATGACTGGAGCTTGAGATGAGTTCATGTAGGAACATTTCAACCTTCCCCTTCTTCAGATAAGGAATGAGGGTGAAGATGAGAACAAGTGGGCTGACGAGAATTTTTCTGGGCTGATAACTTTGGAAATGTAATATTTCTCATGAATATCACCAGTGTCTAATGGATCTTAAATATATTATCAATGCACACAGGCCATTTCTCTTGGTATTTTAATGTTATTAATACACAAACTAATCACAAACCTTAGGATCTTCTTGTTACAGAGAAAATTGAATACATGAGGTTATATATTTATTCATGAAAGAGATATGAAGTCAGCACATGTTGTTGGGTTAGGTATTGTGGAGGGATCAAAATGACAGTCTGTGAATTGTGCAGAGATAATAGCCATTTTCAGACCGAGATACACCAGTCATTGGATTTTGGTTACACATACTCGTGCTGCCTTCTCATGTTATTAATGTCAAAAACGAAACAACCTAAATTTTGACATAAGTCTTCCCCATACCAGGGGATAAAGGCATTAACCCCAACCGGCTGGATCTGAGACCAGAGGCCATGAACCTTTTCTGCATAGGTAAAAAATAAACTTAATTATTGACCTGAGACATTGCCGTGTATTTCAGAATTGATCAAAGTCTATAAGACTCTGTGATTTTGAGGGACAGAACATTCCCTGGAGACCAAGTTGAGAGGTATCCAAATCCATTTCACTTTTGATAAAAGGTACACATTCAGGATTTGAGCTATGCCATGAATGTGAAAAGGTGCTCAACATCACTAATCACCAGGGAAATGAAAATCAAAAGCACAATGAGATATCATCTCATACCTGTAAGAATGGCTATTATTAATGGGGCGCCTGGGTGGCGCAGTCAGTTAAGCGTCCGACTTCAGCCAGGTCACGACTCGCGGTCCATGAGTTCGAGCCCCGCGTCAGGCTCTGGGCTGATGGCTCAGAGCCTGGAGCCTGTTTCCGATTCTGTGTCTCCCTCTCTCTCTGCCCCTCCCCCGTTCATGCTCTGTCTCTCTCTGTTCCAAAAATAAATAAAAGTTGAAAAAAAATTTTTTTAAGAATGGCTATTATTAAAAAGATTAGAGAGAGCAAATGCTGGTGAGGATGTGGAGAAAAAGGAACCCTTGTGCATTGTTGGTGAGAATGTAAATTAGTGCAACCACTATGGAAAACAGTATGGATATTACTAAAAAAAATAAAAATTAAAAAAAAATTGATTTAATATGATCATACGATCAAGCATTTCCACTTTTGGGCATATATCTAGAGGCAATGAAAACAGGATATTAAATAGATAGCTGCACTTCCATGATCACTGCAGCACTATTTGCAATAGCCAAGACATGGAAACAACCCAAGGGTCCATTAACAGATTGGTGGATCAAGAAGATGTTGGGGCGCCTGGGTGGTTCAGTTGGTTAAGTGTCTGACTTTGGCTCAGGTCATGATTTCACGGTCCATGAGTTCGAGCCCTGCATCGGGCTCTGTGCTGACAGCTCAGAGCCTGGAGCCTGCTTCGGATTCTGTGTCTCCCTCTCTCTCTGACCCTCCCCCGTTCATGCTTTGTCTCTCTCTGTCTCAAAAATAAATAAACATTTAGAAAATTTTTTAAAAAAGAGAAGATGTGACACACACACACACACACACACACACACACACACGCACACAGTGGAGCATTATTCAGCCATAAAAAGGAACAAAATTCTGTCATTTGCAACAACATAGATGGATCTTGAGGGCATTGTGTTAAGTGAAATAAACCAGAGATAGGAAGACAAATAATATACGACATCATACTATATGTGAAATCTAAAAACATTGAACTCATGGAAACACAGAGTAGCACAGTGGTTGCAAGCAGCTGGGGGGTAGGGAAAGTGGGGAGGTGTTTGTCAAAAGATAAAAACTTGCAATTATGAGATGAATTCAAATTCTAAGGATCTATTACAGCATGGTGACTCTATACTGTTAATAATACTGTATTATATATTTGAAAGCTGCTATGAGAGTAAAGCTTTAATGTTCTCACCTAACAACAACAAAGTAGTAATTATATGAAGTAAATGATGCATTAACTAACCATATTATGGTAAGTACTTTGCAGTATATACATGTATCAAATCATCACGTGGTACAACTTAAACTCACACAATATTATATGTCAATTATATATCCATAAAGCTGAAAAAAAGTTATGGCATGAACCAGAGGGGGAAAAAATACAAATACTACGAGCCCATATTGGCATCTTCCTTACATGCATTTTTAGGAATAAAATATTTAAGAAGGAATAATTAATTTGCATTAGACTAGCTTTCTCTTAGTTATATACCTTTGTTTTTGAGTTCCTGTTATCATGTCTGCATAACAAATTACCCTCAAAGCACAATAACTTAAAACAATGGAAGCATTTATTTAGCTCACAAATCATTAATTTGGGGAGTGCTCAATGGGGAAAAGCTATCACTGCCTTGCTTGGCTTCTGCTGGAAAGGGGACTGGATGCTGGAATCATCTTTAGGTCCACTCCTTCACGTGTCTAGTCATTGATGTTGGGAAGGTGAAAATAACTGGGGCTGCAAGGCCACGGCTTCTCCAGCATGGCTTTCTATCTCTACAGGAGGTCTCCATGTGGTCTCCCCTTGATCATCTCTGCAGTGTAGCCAAACTTCTTACTTATTAGCTCAGGGTTCTCAAAGTACATATCCCAAAGGATTGTGTCAGGTAAAGCCATTTTGCCTTTTATTACTTGGCCTCAGAAATCACACAAGTCTGCCAAAGTCTACTATCCACCCAGGTTCAAGGGAGGAGACGTAGATCCCAACTCTCAATGGAGGAGTGTCAATGTTACGTTGTAGGAAGAGCATGTGGAATACGATATACATTCCTTTGGCCATCTTTAAAAAATACTGTCTGCCATATTTGATTTTGCTTATCTAACATGTGCTAAATTGCAGACCTATGAATTCTCCCCCACTATCATTATAAACATTAAAAAATTAATGTTTATTATTTTTGAGAGAGAAAGAGAGAGTCAGAGTACGAGTTGGGGAGGGGCGGAGAGAGAGGGAGACAGAATCCAAAGCAGGCTCCAGCTTTGGCTGGAGCTGACAGCTCAGAGCCTGACATGGGGCTCAAACTCACAAACCGTGAGATCATGACCTGTACTGATGTCAGACGCTTAACTGACTGAGCCACCCAGGTGCCCTGTCGGCTCTGCCATTTTAAACTCAGGTTTTTTCATCTGCCAAAAAGTGGAGAATTTCTATCTCAGGGTAGTTACAGTGTCAAAATGAGATAGTTCATGTAAACCTTGAGCAGAATACCTGCCCATATAGCTACTGGGTGGCAAAGATAGAAATTATAGTAGTAGTAATAGCAGTGAAGTACTTTTAAAATGTATTTTGAATCATCTCTATAGATTTTCTTCTGCTTCTCCTCTAAATTTCACAATTAGTAGGCTTCTCTTAGTTTTATACCTCTCAAGCTCATAAGCGTTAGTGCTTAGAAGCTCAAGTGTATCTAATGAATGTACATTGGTTTGAATTAAACAGAATCAAATCAAGTTCTCTCTAGAAATAATACTTTAGTTTTGTTCTTGGTTCAGCCAGTTGAATCACTTGTGGAACTTGTGCTGGTAAACTTTGTGCATTTTGGCCGCCAAAATACCATTGCCTTAGGGTTGACTTCTTCCATTGTAGAAGATTTAGATTGTTGGAAAAAGTCTCTTCAGTAGTGGTGAGTGTGTGCCATGTGCCACACACTCCAATGGGAAACTCCTCCCCTTCACTGGAAACCGTGAGTCCACTGGTGGCCCTGTGCTCTCTCCTTCCATTGACCACCCTGATAGAACTTGCTTTCTCTGCATTTCATTTAGCACGAAATCCAAACTCTCCAGTGGCCTCTCTTGGACAGTTGTCTCTCAACTGTCCACCTGCTCTTACTCTTTAGCTCTACATTTTGCTGCATTTCAATGAAAGCTGGTCAAGTCTTTGAGGATAAAATGGTGTGTACTCTACTTGGCTAATTTTTTGCATCCACAAATATATATTTAACTTACTACTGGCCAGACACTGTTCTCAATGCTGGGAATTCCCAGTGAGATACAGAAACTCCCTGTCTTAGGCTGGGCTCGCCCAGAAGCAGATAAGGAGACATGGATTCATGTGCAAGTAGTTTATTTGGGAGTTGATGTCAGAAATCACCAGTAGAAGAGGGAGTAGTGGCACAGCAAAGGGAGGAGCCAACAAGGGTATGTTTTCCAGTGAGTTAAACACTGTGGACAATAGGAGTCTGATTCCACTGGGAAACCCTGGGAAACAGTGCAGAATACATTCCTGAGTCATCCCCCTCAGGGGGTAAAGAAGCTGGGGTGTTTGTACTCCCATCAGTCCCCATCAGGGCTGCTCACCAGAAGGGGACCACATTAGTTCCTGGGACCCTCTGCAAAAGCAGATCCCAACAGCAAAAGAAAACTCTAGGGCAAATAATTGTGATAAAAGGTGGGCCAGCATGGACTGAAATAATGAGGGGATGTACTTGTTTCTTAGGGCTACTGTAATAAAGTATCATGAACTAGATGGCTTAGAACAACAGAAATATATTGTCTCAAATTTCTGGAGGCTTGAAGTCTGAAATCAAGGTGTGGGTAAGCAGTGTTGCTTGAAACCCGTAGGGGAAATCCTTTGTTGCCCCTTCCTAATTCCTGGTGGTTTGCTGTCAATCATGGACATTCCTTGGCTTATAGATATATCACTCCAAACTTCTGTGTACACATGGCTTTCTCCCCATGTACCCACTTTGACTTCCCTCTGTGCATGTCTACCTCTGTGTTTAAATTGCCCCTTTTTATAAGGATACCAGTCATACTGGATTATGGCCCACCCTAATGATGTCATTTTCACTAGATTATCTTGGTAAAGACCCTATTTCCAAATACAGACATATTCTGAAGTACTAGGGGTTAAGGCTTCAACCTAACTTTTTTTGGGAGACACAATTTAACCCATAATAGGTGATCAAAGTGGGGTGCTGACAGTATCTGATATAATCTCTGTTTTGAAGAGCCTCTACTCTAGTGGGGGGGGGAAACTAACAACAAGGAAAATAAATAAATACAATATGTAGTATATATGATGGTCATAAGCACAATGGAGATGAATAAAGAAGGGAAGTAGGATACATCTTTGTAGTCCCAAAAAGCCTTAGCACAGTTCTCCACACAAAGGGGCCAATAAGTGTTTGTTAATGTCATGAGTACATGTTTAAATAGAGAGAATTACTGTCCACATTATTATTCACTGGTTGTTTAATATCCATCAATGACCATCCAATTAGTGTACTAGGTCTCTGTAGAGCATTTGTGTCCCTTGTTATTGTAATGGCTTGTTTATTTACTCACTGAGGACTTTTAGAAGCTCCATATGTTGATTGTTGCAATCAGTAAAGTGATCAATCAGAAGTAAATAGTAATCCATCTGGAGAGTTATTTTGAGGAAAAAGGGTTAACATTTTGATATATATGTATATATAAGGTGCCTCCCCCCAAAAAGCAATTTTATAAAAGATTAGCCTGCACATGGAATGTCAACACAGAAACAGTCTTCTGGCTTACTGAATGTAGACACAGTGATACCTTTTTCTATCCATCCTATGAGGCTCTTACTTGGTGTGCTTAATCGTATTTTTAATACATAGTATCTCTTTAGCAACTTAGAAATGGACATGCTAAGCATTGAAAGTATAATTATATAAAAATGTACTGGCTTTGTTTCAGTTTCATAGTGATAGAAATTACAGCAATGAAAACCTTCTAACCCTGTGTATTATGGAGAGAAAAATGACATTAATCTTAAACAATGGGTAATAATTGAAAACTGTTGTCAAGCAGTACAGTGATAGAAAAATCACCTTGCTGATCTTCTTTGTTTCTTTGACTAATTGCCAGTTATTAAGAAAAAAGAACAGTTTGGTGCTATAATACCTTTCTATTATTAATTGGAAGAGACACTATTTTAATCTTATTTTGTCAGTCCCTTACCTAAACTGTTAATGATTTCTCTCCTCTATATTATTAGGTTAAGTCACCAATTGTAGTTGTTGATGACTGGGCATCCTCTCTCAGCTCTTTCAAATTTTGCTCCCTGGGCTCTGTGTCCTGAGACCCATGGGGTTCCACTCAATACTGGTCTTAAATACACAGTTTTTTTTCCCCCTGAAAGCTACTAGCACAGTTTGAATGACAGTGCTTTCAATTAAACTTTCTGGGTTTTGTACTAGTGTTAAATAGGCCACCACTGGGGTTGGTTGCTTCCAATAAATGTGGAACTAAGAGAAACTGTAGGGTGTAGAGAGGGATGATCTTTTTAACCAATATAATAGAGATCAAAGAGTGAGCAAACTGCTCTTTTTCTTGCTTGAGATAGAATAGAAACGTGGTAAATGATACTGTTAAACAAGTGAACCACAGTGAAAATATACACTGAAAAAGGAAAAAGAAAGAAAAAGACCTTTAGTTAACTGTGTCCGTTACTGACAATGCATATATTAAAACAGAAAAGACAGGCGATCCAATCTTCAGGGTTGATTTCATATTCAATGAGATTACATAGTGAGGAGTCATTTAAATTATTGCCCTTCCTCCCCTTTCCTACTATCAGTCTCTTTGTGGCCTGTGTGGAGGGCAAAGCAGCTTTCTCTAATTGTCATGCATGCTCAAAGAGAAAGAGGACAGTGGCCAAGCTCCTGATGCCCCGCCCATATCCCTTGGCCCTCATCTTCTGCATGCTGCCTGCTTCTCAGTGTAGGCACCTGTGACCCTGTTCCTGAGACTTTCTCTGGCAATATAAACCAGGCTCTGCACATTCACTAGGCAGGTAAGAGGTACAGGGAGGTCCCTGACCATGGGAGCTGTCCTCAACCCTTCAGATGAAACAACTCTGAGATAATCGGCATTCTCCCCCAGATGTCCTCAGCTGGGTGGAGCTCCTGTTGCTCATAATGATTACCTGCCTGTGATGCACCCAGTATTGGCTTCCTTCCTTGCCTTGTGTTCCTATCCACTCTTACTGGTGTTTCCTGGAATCTGCTCCCCATCCCCCAGTAAACTATTGGTACTCATATACTACTGTTATCATCACTGAAAATTTTAGTGTTTTAGATTTAAAGGAGCTCTCTGGCCTTTATAATCATCTGTATCTTCTTTCCTCAAAGCAGTATTCACAGCCAGTTCAGATTTTTTCCTGCAAGAGTTTTAATGTTGCCTAACATTCTCATATTGCTTTTTTTTTCTTTTTTAACCAGGTTAGGTTGGTTAGGTCAGCATAGTCTGTCCTCAAACCCCATATGGTCTGGTCTACTCAAACTCTCCATTTTATGGGATTAACTAGACCATTTTCTTCACAATTTGGAGGTTAAGTAAAGTAGCCCAGGTCATACAGAGAGGATTGGAGTTCAGGTTGTCCTGACCAAAATTTCCTAACGTGGTTAGGTTCTTCTTTCCCCTCAAACAGCACAAGGAGAACAGGACACCGGTGCCAGGGTTCAAGTCATTGCCGAAGATGTCATGCTTGAGTTTCCTACAGGCCAAATGGATCAGTCCATTACTTTGTGTGGTTAATAATCTTTCTAGGGCTTACTCAAAAGGAGGGCGACATTGCTTAAAATTGTGCCCTTGTAATTTAAGGAAGGGATCTTTATATGGTTTTCTAAATCTTAGTGGTGAAAAGTATCACATCTTCTAGAAATTCAGTGAGCTATCTATAGTCAAAAATATCTGGGATATTGACACATACTTATTCTGGTTAAGAGAATGTGTGAAGAATTTTTAAACAATTGGTCTATGAACAGTGATACAATAATAGTTTTCTTTTTTCCTTCATGGAAATAATTAGTGAGATCCTACTATGTACAGCTTTTGAAAACTGGTCCCACATGTATGAGGGGCCTCACAAAAGCTCATAATTGAGGGTATTTACCTAGAGAAGGGTCTGTTCCCTTCTGCTGTAAGTTTTCTTGTATTTTGGAATTTGTAGAAGTGATTGACACACTTCAAGTAAGAGAAGCTAGTGGGATGAAGGCAAGGATTAACAATGAGGCTAATCTCTTATCCAAATGCAGCTCACTTTTAGTTCTTTTGTGGCCACCACCTAAGATGTGTGTGCCCAAGAAGCATTCCAAAATGAGTCTGGATGACTAGCTATCATTACAGAACAAAAAGTAAGATGATTAATCTGCCCTTTGTAGAAGTGCTTCAACAATGGAACTAGGACTTATAGGTCCTACAAAATCCAAATATTAGTAATGTCTTCCTTCTACTAAGTTATCAATGGCCACCAAGGTTGTGGAGATGGAATTGTCAAGGATTAAATAGAAGCATCCACATAAATCATTTCTCTAATTTGTTCCTTCAGGAATGGTTTTTATGGGATATAAAAAAAGTACAAAAGTAAATACTTGTGGCCAGTACCAGAGTAGCATATTCCCTGTGATGGGGAATGCTGTGGGGTGGATAACAGTGTCATATTGTCAGGGCAGAAATGTAGAAACAGAACCCTCATATAGGATATATTCTATGTGCCTCTATAGATATCTGGAATATAGAATTAGTTTAAGAAGTGGTGCCTGGCGGGGTGCATGGGTGGCTCGGTTGAACATCTAATTCTTTTTTTTTTTTTTGATTTTTTAATGTTTATTTATTTTTGACAGAGATAGAGACAGAGCATGAGCTGGGGAGGGGCAGAGAGAGAGGGAGACACAGAATCTGAAACAGCCTCCAGGCTCTGAGCTGTCAGCACAGAGCCCGACATGGGGCTCCAACTCACAGACCGCGAGATCATGACCTGAGCTGAAGTCAGGTGCTCAACCAACTGAGCCACCCAGGCACTCCTGAGCATCTAATCCTTGATCTCAGCTCAGGTCGTAATCTCGACTCAGGTCATAATCTGGGCTCAGGTCATGATCTCACGGTTTGTGGGTTCAAGCCCTGTGCTGGGCTCTGCCCTTGGTTTTCTGTTTCTCCCTCTTTCTGTCCTTCCCCTGAGCGCTCTCTCTCTCTCTCTCTCTCTCTCTCTCTCTCTCTCTCTCTCTCTCTCAAAATAAATAAATAAGCATTTTATATAAAAAAGAAGAGGTGCCTGGCTTAGCAGGTGGAGCCTGTGACTCTTGATCTCAGGGTTGTAAATTCAAGCCCTTAGGTGTAGTGATTACTTAAAATAAAATCTTAAAAAAAAATTGGTTTGAGAAGTAACAGATTTGGCTCTAGAGCCTTGTGACTCAGAGTGTACAAGCAGCAGTATTAGAATCTCCTGAGTCCCTCCCCAGATCTACTGAATCTTAATCTGAATTTAACAAGATACTCTCTACACCCTAAAGTTTGAGAAGCATTGTCCTAGAGTCTAGACCTGTACTGTCCAACCAAGTAGCCACTAGTCACCTGTGGCTATTAGCACTTGAAATGTGGCCCATATAAATAGAAATAGGCTATAGGTGAAAAATAAACACTGAATTTCAAAGACTTGGTGTAAGAAAAACAATGTAAAATATCTCAATAATTTTTATATTGATTACATATTGAAATGATAATGTGCTGAATATATTGGGTCAAATGAAATGTATTTTTTACAACCAGATTTACCTATCCATTTTTGGTTGTTTGATGTGGTTACATATGTTGGCTGGCCAAGATGAATAAAGTTACTATAGCCTCTCTCCTACTGATTACAACTGAAACTCTGGGCCAAATATGAGAAACAACTACTGGAGGCCTGTGCAAAGTAAGAATATGCAAATAAATTGGGGACTGAAGTTAAAACATGAGTAATGACCCATATATGGGGTAGAGTTGACGTTTTGGCGTCAGTTTCATGGTTTCTTTTTACACCTTTGCCTTCCAGCTGTGACCTGAGGGAAGGCCAATCTTCGAACTGCATGGCACATTCTGAAAGCAAAAACTTCAAGGAAAACCCCCTTTTTATGACTAACCGACTAAAGGGACCCCTACATGCTGGAGATTGTGGGAGGAATCCTCCCATCTTCTTTTTTCTTCCTTTTCTCTCCCAACCCTGCCCAGGGTAAGCCTGGTGACTGAGCTGTAACTATGTGGTGAGAGTGCAGGAACATGAAACCTTGAGAGACACATTGTATTTCTAGCCAAAAGTACCAGAAAAGAATCTCTTGTCCAAAAAGTATGCACAATCCATGTTATTTTTCTTTTTCTCTTTTCTTTTACCACTTAAGCCCAAGGTAGTTCCATTTACACAAAAGTACACAACATTGAGGAGAAGCTAAATATCTGTGAAGTCTCTATCTTTCTGGCTCCACGAACCAGGAAAAGGAGCCTCTGGGAGTTAGAGTGGGAGAAGACCCAGAGAAAGAAAGCCAGAAAAATGGATCTCTGAATGCTGGGTTTGTAATGACATAACTCTTGGAATCACCCCCTAATTGAGTATGTGTGGAATTTTCCAGCATAGCATAGCAAAGGTTTTGAGGACCAAATTACAATATAAATCACAACCCAAATCTCAGGCTGTCCTCTGAGCACAGAATGCACCAGGCAGACTCAAATAACAGAGCAAAGATTTTGGAAACAGAAATGACATTGGGACCATTACCACTGAAGGTGAAACATCTTGGCAGTCTGATGCTAATCATGTTGATTACCATTTTTTTTGTTAAATAAGAATCAATGTTCTCCAAAGAGTTTTATCAGGACCTAAAAACTTGCAAGATAAAAATGTCCTGGATACAATACAAAATTATGTGACATACTAAGAATCACAAAAATCTGACAAATGCTCAAGAGAAAAGACAAAAAATAGATGCCAAACATAGCATGACCTAAGTCTTGGAATTGTCAGTCAAAGACTTAAAAGCAGCCATTATAACCATTTTCAATGAGATAAAGTTAATACTCTTGAAAGATTTCTCAGCGGAGTAAAAGAAATAATAACACAAAAGTACCAATTCGAAATTTGAGAATTGAAAAATATATTTGAATTTAAAAAATACACTGGATTGGCTCAATAACAGAATAGAAGTAGAAAGCAAAGAGTCCAAAAGAAACTAAACAATATGAACAACACAGAAAAAAGATGTTAAAAAATGAGCACAGCCTCAGAGCCTTATGAGACCATGTTAAGATATCAACAGGTCTAGCATTCATGCCATTGGAGTCCCAGAAGGGAAGGAGAAAGAGTTTGTTGCAGAAAAAAGTATTTGAAGAAATAAAAAATGAATACTTTCCAAATTCGTCAAAAGTCATAAATTTACAAATTCAAGAATCTCATTGAGTCCAAAAAAAGGTAAACTCAAAGACAGCATTTCTCAGATGCATAACAATCAAACTATTGAAAACCAAAGTTAGACAAAAGCTTGCTATAGCTTGAGTAAAGCAGCACATGACATAAGTAACAATGATTCAAATAACGACAGATTTCTCATCAGCAACCATGGAAGCCAGTGAATGGGAATAACTTTCTGCAGGTACTGAAAGAATTAAACCAAACAAAGAAACAACAACAAAAAAAATGAGCACACAAACAAAAACCTGCCTACCTAGAAAATCTATATCCAGAGAAAATACATTTCAGTAATGAAGACAAAACAATTACATTCTCCTATGAAAGAAGACTAAGACAAGTTGACACCAGTAGACTTACTATGAAGGGCTGCTGAAGGAGATTCTTCAGGCTGAAGGGAAATGGTACCAGAAGGGAACCTTAGACAATAGGAATAAAGGAGGAGGGAAAGAAATATAAATACTTGGGCAAAGATAAAAGACTATTTTTCTCCTCTTAAAACTCTTTAAAACATGTATGACTGTTGAAAGCAAAATTATAACATTGCCTTGAGATTTTTAAATATAATCACATGTAATATATATGAAAACTATTTTCAAAGGGGAGTATGGTAAAGAGTCCTATATAGTTGTAAGGTTTCTATATATAATTGAAGTGGTAAAACAGTAATTCTAAGGGGACTTTGAAAATTATATATATATATATATACATATATATGTATATATATATATGTATGTATATATGTATACATATATATGTATATATATGTATATATACATATGTATATATGTATATATATATGTATATATACATGTATATATATACATATATACATATGTATATATATATGTATGTATATATGTATACATATATATACATATGTATATATGTATATATATGTATATATACATGTATATATACATATATATGTATATATATGTATATATATGTATATATATATGTATATATATATGTGTATGTGTGTGTGTATATATATATGAAATATATGTGTGTTATATATATATATATATATTTCTAGAAGAACCATTTAAAAATGATATGGAGATATACCTTAAAAAGTCAATAGATAATATTAAAATTGTTCAAATATTCCAAAATAAGAAAGGGGAAGCAAAAGAATAAAAAACAAATGATAAAATGGTAGAACTAATCCAATCAAATATAGCTAGATCAGATAAAAAAATTAAGACCCAACTAAATCCTGTACACAAGAAACCCACTTTTTTTTTTTTTTTAATTTTTTTTCTAACGTTTATTTATTTTTGAGACAGAGAGAAACAGCATGAACGGTGGAGGGGCAGAGAGAGAGGGAGACACAGAATCGGAAGCAGGCTCCAGGCTCTGAGCCATCAGCCCAGAGCCCGATGAGGGGCTCGAACTCGCGGACCGTGAGATCGTGACCTGAGCTGAAGTCGGACGCCCAACCGACTGAGCCACCCAGGCGCCCCAAGAAACCCATTTTAAATCTTATGATAAAGTTAGGTTAAAAAAATGGGAAGAGATGTACCATGCAAACCCTGTTCAAAAGAAAACTGGAAGGCTTATTTTAATATCAGGAAAAGTAATTTTGGAGGGTGAGGTAAATTATCACATTAAATAATCAGGTTGGTTCACCATGAAGACATCCTAAATATGTTTGTACCTAGCAAGAAGTTCCAAAATACATGAAGCAAAAAATGATAAAAATGAAATGAGAAAGACAGATTCACAACTGTTCTTGGCAACTTTAACACCCCATTTTCAGGGTTGGATAGAGCCATTCAACAAAAAATAATCCACAAGGATAGAGAAAACTGAAAAATACTACCAATCAACCTGATCTTATTGACATATACAGAACATTCCACCTAATGGAAGAATATACATTATTTCCAAGTGCTCATGGAACATTCATCACGATGGATCACATTCTGGGTCATAAAATAAACTTTGGCAAATTTAAAAGAATTGAAATAATATGAATTGCATTGTCTCACTATTCAGAATTAAATTAGAAATCAGTAACAGGAGATATCAGGAAAATCTCAAACATTTTGAAATTAAATAACACACTTCTAAAAAATGCATGGGTTAAAGGTAGAAAAAGCAGAAAAGGGAAACACAGATTTAATGGAACAAGTAGGAAGGTGATAGACTTAAATTTAATCATTGTTAGTAGCTACATTGAATGTGGATAGATAACTGCCCCTCCATTAAAAGGCACAGATTTTCAGATTATTGAGAAAGTCAACATCCAATTACAAGTTGCCTACAAAAAACATATTTTATTTTATTATGATTTTTTAAGTTTATTTATTTATTTTGGGAGAGAGCATGTGTAATTGTGTATATTCACACATATATGTATATCTACATATATATATATATACACACACAATGAACATATATACAATGAATATATATAATGACATATATGTGAATATATATACAATGAAATACTATTTTATATATGTATATTTATACAATGAAATACTATTTAGCCATAAAAAACAAGGAAATCTTGCCATTTGCTACAACATGGATCAACCTTGAGCACATCATGCTAAGTGACATAATTCAGAGAAAGACAAATATTGTATGATCTCACTTACATATGGAATCTAAAAAAACAAAACCAAAAACAAACAAACAAACCTAGCTCATGGGTACAGAGAAGATTGGTGGTTGCCAGAGATGGGCTGGGTTAGGGGGTGGGCAAAATGACTAAAAGGGGTTAAAAAAATACAAACTCCTAGCTATAATATATGTAAGTCATGGGGATGTAATGTACAGCACATGGATTATAGCTAATAATATGAAGAATATATTAAAAATTGCTAAGAGCTGGGGCACCTGGGTGGCTCAGTCAGTTAAGCCTCTGACTTTAGGTTAGGTCATGATCTCATGGTTCATGGGTTTGAGTTCCACCTTGAGCTCTCTACTGACAGCATGGAGCCTGGAACCTGCTTCCAGTTCTGTGTCTCCCTCTCTCTGCCCCTTCCCTACTAACACTCTGTCTCTCTCTCTCAAAAATAAATTATATATATATACATATGTGTGTGTGTGCACATGTGTATATATTGCCAAGAGAATAGATGTGAAAAGTTTTCATCACAAGAAAAAAAATTGTGAATGTTAACTAGACTTACCGTGGTGTTCATGTCATTGTATACACAAATATCAAATCATTGTGTTGTACACTGAAAACTAATATAATGTTACATGCCATTTATATCTTTAAAAAAGAGAATAAATATAAGAAAAAAAAGTAATACCTCATGATCATGTGGAGTGTCTTTCAGGAATACAAGACTGATTTAACATTCAAAAGTCAGTGAACTTAATTCAC
Organism: Felis catus; assembly: GCF_018350175.1. NCBI lineage: Eukaryota > Metazoa > Chordata > Mammalia > Carnivora > Felidae > Felis > Felis catus. The sequence continues at coordinate 37,561,531 of NC_058370.1, read as the reverse complement.
CATATTAAAAAGCAAGTCAATAAATAAAGAAAAATCTTTGTGACTTATAGTTAAGCAAAGAGTTCTCAGATATGTCAACAAAAGTACAATCCATAAATACTTCTTCAAAATTAAACTTTTGGTCTCTGAAAGACCCTGATAGAGATGAAAAATTATGGGCTAGGAGAAAATATTTGTAAATTGGGTATCTCACAATGAACATTTATCCACAATATATAAAGAACAGTGAAATCTCATTAATAAGAATCTAGACAATAAAATTTTCAAAAATATTTGAACAGATACTTCACTAAAGAAGATTCATAAGTGGCACACAAACACATGAAAAGGTATCCAACATCATTAGCCATTAGGAATATGAAGATTGAAACCACAGTAGGATACCATTACATACCTATTAGAATGACTGCAATAAATAAAAACAATACAAAATGCTGATAAAGATGTCCCAGAACTGGAACAGATACATTGCTCATGTGAATGCAAAATGGTACAGCCACTTTGAAAAATAGCCTGGAAGTTTCTTACAAAGTTAGACCATATAGACCAAATCTCACAATTTGTATTTACTCAAGAGAAATGAAAAGTTATATTCACACGTAAGTCTACACAAATGTTTATAAGCAGTTTTATTCATAATCTCCAAAATTGGACATGCCCAAATGTCCTTCAAAGGGTGAAAGGGTAAAAGGCAAATCCCTAAAAGAAAAACAACTCAGCAATAAAAAGGGAGCAGACAGTGGATACTTGGCACGAGGTAGATAATGACTTTATTTTACTAATTTAAAGAAGCTGGATTCATAAGTCTACTACTGAACGATTCCATGTATATGACATCTGGAAAAGGCAAACAATAAGGATGGATAATACATCAGTAATTGCCAGGGGTTAGAGTAGGAGGCATAGATGAGTACAAAGGAATAGAAAGAGGGAGTTGTTTTGGGGGGCTGGGACTATTCGGTGTCTTGGTAATGGTGGTGGTTACATGACTCTATGCATTGGAGATAGGCAAAATATTAGCCCTCAAAGATGTCTACCTTGTAATCCTCTGAACACGTAAACATGTTAGGTTACACGGCAAGGGCAGTTAAAGTTGTGCACAGAATTAACAGTTCTAATCAGTGGATCTTAAAATAGGGAGATTATCCTGGATTATCCAGGTGGGCTCAGTATAATCACCAAGCATCTTTAAAAATGAAAGAGGGAGATGGAAAAGGAGGTCACTGTATTGTGCCTCAAGGACTCAGCTTGCTATTGCTAGCTGTGGATATGAGCAAGAAGTCCACAGGTCAAAGAAGCCTCTAAAAGCTGGAGGAGGCAAGAAAAGAGATCTTACTCAGAGCCTTCAGAAAGGAATGCAGCCTTGTCAATGCTTTGATTTTAGCCTAGTGAGAATTTTGCCAGATATCTGACCTACACAAGACATTTGTGTTATTTAATCCACTAATTTTGTGGTATTTTGTTATGACAGTGGTAGAAAACTAATACAGCATTCCTTTGCCAAAACTTATAGACACAAGTATCAAAAGAAGTGAATTTTATTTCATATATATTTTTTTAAAGTTTATTTATTTTTGAGAGAGAGAAACACACACATACACAGAGCTTGAGTGGGGAAAAGTTAGAAAGAGGGAAGACACAGAATCTTGCTAATGATTTCAGCTGTCAGCACAGAGCCTGACTTGGGCTCGAACTCATGAACCGAGAGATCATGACCTGAGCTGAAGTCAGATGCTTAACCAACTGAGCCACCCAAGTGCCCCTATTTCATGTAAATTAAAAAAATTGAAAAGTTTTAAAGTTGCATATATGGCTTCCGGTGTATTTCTATTGGACAGCACTGGTCTAGACCATCTCAAAAATAAAGAACACCTTTTTATCCTGAGTAGCACAGTGGCTGTTGTGAGACATCATTACCTATCAAATATACGCTAGACTCATACGTGAATTAGAAAACTTTCCTGGCATTGTGCCCTACTTCCCTTTTCAAGTTCATCCTCCAGTTCCTTAGAAACAGGAGGATCATTCTCCCCTTCTTGACATATTCCTGTTCTTCATTTGAATCAAGGAAGATGCATGTAGATTCATCCTTTGTTTTCAAGTGAATGTAAGCACAGGGACTCTGTTTTACAAATGAAAGTTCAGAACATATGGACAAATACCAGTGTATTTGAGCAACAAAATATTTGAAATGAAGATAGTCGCAGAAAATGTAAAGCTTTGGTTATCTTCAAGGAGTATTGAGCACCTTGGATGAAAGGTGCTACAGATTCCCAGTGTAATTACTCTGCATTGTTTTCTGAACTCAGACACTTCAACATTACTGGGAGTATTATTTTTGATCATCAAGTAATTTTCATAGTGTTTCATATTCTTCAGAAGAGACTTAGTAATTTCATGTTTTCTGTTTTCAAAAGAAGAGACAAAGGCTGCTCTTATTCAGATAGCAATGTTGTGTGTAAAAACACTTTCATCTTTCATGTCTGGAATACAGAAAATTGGAAGGAACCGTGAAGATTAATAATTTCCATGGCAAAAGTTAGCTCACATGGCTCATGAAGATTCTTCACTGTTTGGAAAAATTTAAAACCAAGTATTGTCCCTTAGAAAGGGGCTATCGACATCCTGAAATTGCAGGTAAAATTTACCTGTTTTTTTCCTGTAGAAAAGGAACGTATCTTTCATCAGCATCAGAAAGAACAGCTAGTGCCTTAGCAGATACATGAAAGTCCATTTGCAGAGCAGAAAAGAAGAGTGATTTTGTATATTGCTCACATACCAGTTTCCCAAAATGTGTTCTGAGAACGATAGTCCCAAAAGCATCTTCAAGAGGTAAGGGATTCCATCGTGAAGTCATAGGAAACATATCCTACTATATATACTTTTGGAGATTCTTAATGCACATTGCTCTATTTTTTACATTATAGGACTTGACCAAATTTACTTGATAGTTAAAAATTACCAGATTCCAACTCTGACTGTAGATACATTATTGTGCATTTGTGGACACCTTGTGGCTCTGGAACAGTGTATTTCTTTGATTTAAATCTTTGTTGAAGTCACATGTGTTGCTAAAATTTACAACTGTAATTTTTTTTAAAGTTTATTTATTTTTGAGAAAGAGAGAAAGAGCATGAGCAGGGGAGGGGCAGAGAGAGGAGAGAGGGAATCCCAAGCAAGCTCTACACTGACAGCACCTGACGCAGGGTTCAATCTCATGAACTGTGAGATCATGACCTGAGCCAAAATCAAGAGTCAGACACTTAACTGACTGAGCCACCCAGGTGCCCCCATGTGTAAATTCTTAATGAAACCTGTTTATCATAAAGCTTTTTATATGAATGAAAAGTGTTATTTTATCTTGTGAATGATTTCAGCTAAATATCAGTCTTTTATATCTACTGAAGGGACATACTTTCTCACTTAAGAAGGAACTATGACTTTATTCTAATTGAATCCACAATAAAAAACAAAACAAAATATGCTCATTATATTGCTGTTTCCTTCTTTTACCTTTCATAGGAAATTGGTAGAAAACTTGCTGGTCTAAATTCCTTGCTATATCCTGGGCTGTTTCAGAGACTTTATTCACAATTTGATTTAATCTCACTACACAGCATGTTATTATACAGATGTCAGATTCCAGTTTCAGAGAGGTTAAGTAAAATAATTTTAACCTGCGTCATTAAGGTACAATTCACATGTCATAAATCTCTCCCATTTAAAGCATACATGCAATTCATCAGTTTCTAGTATACTCACGGAGTTGTACAACTATTGTCAGAATCAAACCTGAGAACACTTTTGTCATCCAAGAAGAAACCCCATACCCATCAGCAGAAAATTCCATTCTCCCTTCCCCTCCAGCCCTAAGCAACCAGTAATCTACTTTCTGTCTCTGGATTTGCTTATTCTAGACATTCCACAGAATCACACAATATGTGTGATTTTGTGACTGGCTCCTTAGCACAGCGTGTGCAAGGCTCACCCATGTTGTGGCGCGTGTGAGTAATTCATTCCTCTTTGTGACTAAATAATACTCCACTGTGTGAATGTGCCACATTTTATTTCTTCATCAGTTGATGGACATTAGGGTTGGTTCCACGTTTTGGCTGTCAGGAATAATAGTGCACTCAACATCCGTGTGCACAGTATAGTGGAACTATTGGGTTGTATTCTAAGCCTCTGTTCAACTTTTGGGGAGCTGCCACACTGTTGTTTTCAGGCTGGGTATTCTCAACTGAGCTCATATCTGTTGTTGAGCCCCTCTAGGGAAATTTTTCTGTTGAACTTTTCAACTGCAGAATTTCTATTTGGTTCCTTTTTATAATCCTTTCTCTTTATTGATAGACTCCATTTGGAGAGACACCATTGTCACACTTTCCTCTAATTCTTTAGACGTGATTTCCTTTAGTTCTCTGAGTATATTTACAATAGTTGACTTGAAGTGCTTATCTGCTAAGCCCACATCTGGGCTGTTTCAGAGACATTTTCTACTCGGTGTTTTCTTCATTTACATAGGCAATACCTTCCTGTTTCTTTGCTTGTCTCATAATTGGTTGTTGAAATCTGGATGTTGGAGATAATATATTATAACAACTCTGGTAACACCTTTCTCCCCTACCCCTTCCACTCCTATTTGTTGTTGTTTTTGTCTTTCTTGCTACTTTTTGTTCAGTAGCTTTCCTATAAATCTGTAGATTCTATATTCTTTGCAGTGTGTTCTCTGAGTTCCCTGATACTGTTGGAGAAGTGAATCAAGTATGCCAAAGATGGCCGATGGGGCTAAAACAGACTCTGGTCTCTAGCTTAGAGACCCCTCCTCCGGTTCTTCTTCCTTTGCTGTGTGCACGAAAACCCCCACAGATATGGAAGCTGACGACTATAAATGCCCTCCCCACTTGCATTCAGCGCTCAGATCTCTGGAGAAATGGTCTCCTCTGAGCCCGCCGGTGTTAAATAAGTCTCCAATCCACCAAGCTCTCTGAGTGCCACTTGGTTTTTCTGCCAGCGTTCCAGCCTGGTTCAGTTACATACTTGGTTCCCTGACCGGGAAACCTGACCGCACTGGCCCATTGTGCCACCAGTTTGGGAGACCGGCGAGGTGGTGGGAGCAAGGGATCACAAGGGAGAAGGTGCACACCCTGCCTGAATTTCGGCAGTCTCCTTCTTGGTTGCCTTGGGCCTGCCCTGCTCCATTGTTCCCACTGGACTCAAAGAGACCTGGTAAGTGAGGACATGGACCCAACGTTGGAACCAGTAAGGCTGGGGCCCCAAAGAAGTCAGATCCAGCCAAAAGGGTGAAAGGGGGCCTGATCAATCCCCAGAGGCCTTAATAGGTGTCACAGGTAGAAAATTTTGCAGGAGGGAATGTAATAGACTCTGGGGTGTGTGTGTGTGTGTGTGTGTGTGTGTGTGTGTGTGTGTGTGAATGTGCGGCTCGGCCAGGCTTGCCAGTCAAATTTGAGTTTGTGGCTCCACAGATGGGCACTAAGGTCCCCAAAAGTCTATGGAGTCTGAATGGGCTCTCCTGTGTCGTGGTGAGAGTGTAAGGTCTAGGGCAGCATCGGATCAGACTCCAATGGCAAGTCACAAAGCTGAGTCCAATACGGCCAAACCTCACCTAAAGTTTCCCTCAGGAACGCAACCAGAGGAATATCTGATTGGTCGTCTCACCCGAGGGGATACCCTCCCCTTGTCTGTCTTTGCAACACCGAACACGAGAAAGAAATTAATAATGAGATCAAAACAGAGTAAGCCTACGATTTTAGAGGTCATGCTCAGAAATTTTAAAAAGGGATATTCAGGCGATTACAGGGTGAAAATGACACCCAGGAAGTTAAGGACCTTTTGTGAACTAGAATGGCCCATATTCAATGTAGGATGGCCCCCAGAAGGGACATTAGATGCTCCAATAGTGCAGCATGTTTGGCTAATGGTCACTGGGAACCCAGGCCACCCTGATCAATTTCCATACATCGACTCCTGGCTTGAAATTGCCTGAAATCCCCTGCCTTGGGTGCAATTCATCATTAGTATACAGAGCCAGGCAAAGGTTTTAGCCACTTTATCTGGAGGCTCACTCAGGGAGTCAAAGAAGCGACCTACTGCTCCTCTAATATTTAAAGGAGACATGGAGGAAGATATTGTCTTTCTGCCTCCTTATGACTCATCACGCTCCCTCCCCTCTCCCCTTGAGATTGAAACTCCTCCACCATCTGTCTCGCCTCTGCCACCACTGCAGTGGCAGCCTCCGCCTCAGTCGCCACCACAGTGGGTGCCATCACCGTAGCAGTCAGCGCTGCCCATCTCCCCGCCCCTCTCAGACCCATAGAACCCTCCCCCACAGGGGCTAGCAGCCAGACTGCACCCCATACCCAGACCTAACGTCCTCCAAATGCCTGTAAGGGAGACGAGAGAGCCTGAAAGACAAAATGAGGATGGAACAGTACAGCCGTTCCATGATGTATTATCAACCTTTCTCTTACAACCGACCTCCTCAATTGGAAACACAACACTCCATCATACTCTGAAAAGCCACAAGCAATGGTCGACTTGATGGAATTCCTCTTCCAGACCCATTGACCAACTTGGGACAATTGTCAACGGTTACTCCGTACTCTGTTTAATGCAGAAGAAAGAAGAATAATGAGAGAAACATGATAGTACCTAGAAGATCACGCACCTCCAGGGATCAATGACCCTGCTGTCTGGGCTCAAGCTGCCGAGCCTGAAGAAGGCCCAACGTGGGATTTCACCACAGAAGAAGGACAGGCCCACATCTGATGATACCAGGAAGCCCTCCTTCAGGGAGTCTGAGCTGGAGCCAAAAAGCCCATGAACATGACTAAAATATCGTCAGTCATGCAGCACCCTGGGGAGTCTCCCAGAGACTACTATGAAAGATTATGTGAAGCATACCATGTGTACACCCCGTTTGACCCCGAGGTATCAGAAAGTCAACAGATGGTAAATACCTCTTTTGTGGCACAGGCTGCCCCAGATATCAGAAGAAAACTCCAGAAGTTAGAGGGCTTTGCAGGGATGAATATCACTCAGCTGATAGAGGTCGCCAATATAGTTTTCATGAACAGAGAAGTCTCAGCCGAAAGGGAAGCAGAGAGAAGACTAAAAAAGAAGGCCACGCTTCTTGCATCAGCACTAAAAGAAACAGACACTGCAAAGATGGAAGACCCCAACCACCAAAAGGGGGAAAGCCCAGAACCCCCTTAGGAAAGGACCAACGTGCATACTGCAAAGAGAAGGGACACTGGAAGAATGAATGTCCGAATCGGAAGGGGCCCTCAAAACCCAGCCGGTACTGAGAGGAATGGGCTCTTTCTCTCTTGGCCCCCCATGAGCCCACAGTCAACATGAAGGTAGAGGGCCGAACAATAACTTTCATGGTTGACACTGGGGCTGAATACTCTGTTGTTACTTCCCTAGTGGCACCTTTAAGCAAAAAGACAGCAAGCATACTTGGAGCTACTGGGACACGGGCAATGCAACAGCAATTCTGTCAAGCTTGACAATGTGAACTTGGGGGTCACAAGGTCTGGCATGTGTTCCTCTACTTATCTGACTGCCTGATTCCTCTCCTGGGCTGGGATCTGCTCTCCAAACTTGAGGCCCACATAACTTTTGAACCCACTGGACACACTAGCCTCCAATTAAACCCAAGCAGAAGGAAACCCTGGTCTTGGTGATTACCTTGCCAAGGGAAGAAGAATGGAGACTATTCTGTGCCCAGGCCTTACCCTGTAGCCCCTCAGAATTCAGGCTTACATTCCCCTCCATATGGGCTGAAGATAACTCACCTGGACTAGCTTGGAGTCGGGCCCCCATCATTGTTGACCTGATCCCTGGAGCCCAACCTCAGAGACAAAGGCAGTACCCCCTTCCACTTGAGGCTAGAATGGGTATACAAGAGCAACTGACCAAGATCAGAGAAGCAGGTATTCTAATTGAGTGCCAATCAGCTTGGAATACCCCACTCTTGCCAGTCAAGAAGCCAGGAGGAAGATACTGACTAGTAGGATTTGAGGGCCATTAACAAAGTGACTGTTTCCTTAACACCCAGTGGTTCTGAACCCATATACTCTCCTCAGCCAAATTCCGGGGTCAGCCAGATGGCTTACATGCCTCAACCTAAAGGATGCTTTTTTCTGCCTCCTCCTGGCTCCTCAAAGTCAACCATTGTTTGCCTTTGAATGGACTGAGCCCATTAGGGCACCAGATGCAGCTGACCTGGACATGACTTCCCCAACGTTTTAAGAAACACCCACGCTTTTTGGGGAAGCACTAGCTGCAGACCTCGCCAACTTTCCCAGGGAAACCACAATATGTAGATGACCTCCTCCTTGCCAGCGACACCCAAGAAGACTGTATGAAAGGTACCAAGGCCCTCCTGCAGCTCCTATCCTACTCGGAGTATGGGGCCTCTTGGGAAAAGGCACAGATTTGTCAGCAGCAGGTCCAATACTTAGGCTTCCTCCTCACAAAAGGAAAAAGGGAACTAGGACCGGAAAGGAAGAAAGTTATCATCACACTGCCACAGCCCCAAACAAAACGAGGCTTGCGTGAATTTTTAGGGGCTACAGGGATCTGTCACATTTGGATTCCCAGATTCTCAGCCATAGCGAGGCCCCTCTATGACCTGTTGGGAGGGCCAGACTGGGAGCCCCTCGCATGGACTGAGGAGGCAAGGGCCGCTTTCACAGAAATAAAGTCACAGAATAAACCCAGCCCTGGGTTTGCCTGACATAGAAAGACCCTTTTAACCTCTTCGTACATGAAAAGGACAAAATAGCCCTTGCAGTGCTCACTCAGAGCATAGGGCCTTGGCAACGGCCAGTGGCCTACCTGTCAAAAAAAACTTGATCCTGTGGCTGCAGGATGGCCACCATGCCCCGGAGTGCTGGCAGCTACAGTCCTGCTCATCAAGGAGGCAGACAAACTCACACTGGGACAAACGCTTAATGTTAAGGTCCCACACATGGTCATGTCCCTCATGAGCACCCAAGGATATCATTTCCTCTTCAATTCCCAGCTGACACAATACCAAGGCCTTCTCTATGAAAACCCAAGGGTCACTCTCAAAACAGTAAGAACACACTAAACCCAGCCACCTTCCTTCCCATGGAGGAGGGAGAACCCGACCATGACTGTTCCAAAGTAGTGGATGAAGTCTACTCCAGTTGCCCGTACCTCCAAGACCAGGCTATAACAAGTCTGGAGATCACCCTGTTGAGCGATGGGAGCAGCTATTTAAAAGAGGGCAGCCGAAGAGCAGGATATGTGGTGACCACAACCACCGAAGTTCTGGAAGCCAAGGCCTTGCCGGAAGGATGGCCAGCAAATGAGCTGAACTGTACACCTTAACCTGAGCCCTCATCCTTAGCAAAGGTAAATGAGTTAACATCTACACTGATTCCCAGTATGCCTTTGCTACTATGCATGTACACAGAGCCATCTATAAAGAAAGAGGCCTCCTTACTGCTGTAGGGAAAACTATCAAAAATAAGGAAGAAATACTAAAGCTTCTTGAGGCCGAATGGCTGCCAGATAAGGTAGCTATCCTACACTATAAGGGACATCAGAAAGGAGACGACCTCATAACTCAAGAAAATCACCTGGCCGACAAAACAGCCAGAGCAGCTGCCTGTGGTGACCCAGGCGAAACTCCTACCTACACTATGACTCTTGCGCTCCAGAGGGAAGCCTCCCTGTCCCTGTACACAAACGAAGAAAGAAGTTGGGCCTCTACAGAAGGGGGCACGCTAAGGAAAGAGGGATGGTGGGTCATGCCAAATGGACACATCTTTGTCCCGCTGTCTATGGGAAAACACCTAGTGAAGGCATATCACCAACTCATGCACCTAGGGAAAACTGCACTAGAGGCCCTCCTCAAAAATAACTACTATATCAGCCAGCTGCCGGCATTATGCTGAGCTGTCAGTGAACAATGTGTAACATGTGCCAAAAACGATGCTTGGTCTGCCCCACAGCCCTTGCCTGGCATGCAAAGGATGGGGGCTGCCTGTTTTGAAGACTTAGAGGTGGACTTTACCGACATACAACCAAATAAAGTGTTCAGGTACCTGCTTGTAATAATCTGCACATATTCGGGATGGGTCGAAGCATTCCCGACCAGATGGGAATGAAGTCACAAGGTGGCCAAAGCTCTTCTACGGGAGATTGTGCCTCGGTTTGGCCTACCCTTAACCATACACAGTGATAAGGGACCTGCATTTGTGGCAGACATTATACAAACCCTAACAAAGTCCCTCAACATTACCTGGAAACTGCATACCTGCTTACTGACCCCAGAGCTCAGGGAAAGTAGAGCAGATGAATTGCACCCTCCAAGGAAACCCTGGCTAAGTTCCACCAAGAGACTAATCTCCCATGGCCAGATTTTCTACCACTGGCCCCCTTGTGTGCCCGATGCACACCTGGGGCACTAGGATTCTCCCCTTTTGACCTTTTGAGTTATTATATGGATGCCCCCCCCCCCCCCATTTAGGAAAACTCCCAGGAGACCTATACCAGATTGGAGACAAGGGAATAAGACAACAGCTCCAGACCTTGGGGGCAGTCCTAAAGAAGTTACAGAGATACACCACAGAGAGGGCCCCCATTTCCTTGGGGACTCCCATTCACCCCTTTCAGCCAGGAGACTCTGTGTGGGTCAAAGATTGGAAGAGGGAACCTCTTAGACCACGGTGGACTGGGCCTCCTCATACTGTTATTCTAACAACTCCTACAGCCCTTAAAGTTTCAGGTATCACCCCATGGGTTCATCACTCCAGAGTTAAGAAGGCCAACTCAGAAGAACCCACAACCTGGTAAAGTGATCCAGATCTAGTCAACCCGCTTAAACTGGCCCTCAAAAGGGAAACTGGCCCCTGAGACCTCCAGCCCTGCTCCAGCCACACCCTAGAAACTGGCTGGCCTGTGCACAGCAGAAGCTTGAGGAATCAATGCGTGAACCTAGCCCAGGGGTTTGGATGCAACTCTGCCAGCCCTTGCCCCTTACTGGTGTCATAGCCCTGATCTTACTTCTTACTGTTGAGCTGATAGAGACTGCACCAACAAGCTGGACATGGGACAAAAGATGCATTCTGGGTCTCACATACCTCCTCTGGATGGGAGGATTATTAAGTATTGCCTGTATATTATGATAATCTCTCTCACCCTCACAACTGCCGCTTACCCACTTTGCCCCCAGGATTGTTATATGACAATAAGGGGGTCAAGGGCATTCAGTGCCTTCGCCTCCCTCCACAAAGATTATACAAGGGAAAAACACCCACTCTCTGTCAGTCACTCGGTGCCCCAAGGACTAAGTATTGGACTGTAGAGATAACCCAAAATGTCAGGAACCCATGTCACAACAAGGGCCTCCAGAGAGGGAAGCGAGCTTGCTACACTTACCTTCCTCAATGGGGGATCTTGGATGGGGGAGGGGTGCAAGACAGGGCCCTTCAAAAAGTTATAAAGGATACCCAAGATAGGGTAATACAAGCCATAAAGGCGACCACTCCCCCCGCAGCCTACCAAGGTTTGAACCTTTCAGCCCTCAATCAGATGCTTACCAATTCCCCACTCTGGCATTGGGCCAACACTACTCTACAAGTCCTCCATAAAACAGATAATCACACCCAAACATGCTGGATGTTCTTGCCCATCAGCCAGAGGGCTTACTTAGCCACTCCCATCCCTTTAACCCGGGAAGCTCCTGAAAATCTCAAAACCAACACCTCTGTCTTCATTGGACCGCTGGCCACTGGGGTCCATCTCACAAATGCCAACAATCTAATCTGTACAGTCCCTGAAGGTATGAATGGTACCTCTCTATGTGGAAGAAATACAACCTTAAAGAGGAATACAACCCTACTATGTTCAACCCCTGGGGTGTTCTATCTGTGTTCTAATTCGGCCTACCAATGCTTAGAGGCCAAATGGACTCAGATACATTATTCCATCTTCCTAACCCCAGAGATATCCATATACACTGAAGATCAGTTCCTAACAGCCTTTAGCCCCAAGTCCCGGGCGAAAGGGGCAGTCCTGCTACCCATTCTGATAGGAGCAGGAATTGCAACAGGAATAGGACCTGGAATAGGGGGCATAGGTTCATCCATAGGACTATACCATAGACTATCTCAAGAGATAAATGAAAATATGGAACAGGTGGCAGATTCTCTAGTAACCTTACAAAACCAAATAAACTCTCTGGCGGCAGTGACCCTGCAAGATAGACGAGCCCTTGACCTCCTCACTTCAGAAAAAGAAGGGCCTTGCATCTTTCTGAGGGAGGAATATTGCTATTTCATAAACCAGTCAGGAATAGTTACAACTAAGGTTAAGCAACTCAAGGAAAGAATTCAATGTAGACAACAGGAAAGTATCAATCAATGGAAAGGATGGGATCTCACAGATTGGGCATCCTGGCTTCCTGCCCTGGCAGGGCCCCTCCTCCCCATAATTTTACTTGTATCTATTGGCCCCTGTATACTGAATGCCCTGGTATGTTTTATTGAAAACACTGTTGCTCGCCAAACTACTGCATGTATCTTAGCCTTCCGAGAATACCAACCTGTAAACCTGAAAAGTGATGCCTACTAAAAGTTTTTTTTAAAGGCATCAAAGGGGGGAATGTTGGAGAAGTGAATAAAGTACGCCAAAGATAGCTGATGGGGCTAAAACAGACTCTGGTCTCTACCTCAGAGACCCCTCCTCCAGGTTCTTCCTTACCCTCCCCACTTGCATTCGGCGCTTAGATCTTTGGAGAAACAGTCTCCTCTGAGCCCGCTGGTGTTAAATAAATCTCTGATCCACCAAGATCTCCAAGGGCTGCTTGGTTTTTCCGCCAGCGTTCCAGCTTCACTCGGTAACACAACCTACCTACCTACCTTTCTTTCTTTCTTTCTTTCTTTCTTTCTTTCTTTCTCTCTCTCTCTCTCTCTCTCTCTCTCTCTCTCTTTCTTTCTTTCTTTCTTTCTTTCTTTCTTTCTTTTAATATTTTTAATGTTTATTTATTTTTTAGAGAGGGAGAGACAGAGAGGGAGAAAGAGAGAATAAGCAGGGGAGGGGCATAGAGAGAGGGAGGCACAGAATCTGAAGCAGGCTCCAGGCTGCAAGCTGTCAGCACAGAGCCTGACACGGGGCTCGAACCCATGAACATTGAAATAATGACCTGAACTGAAGTTGGAAGCTGAATCTACTGAGCCACCCAGGCACCCCTCTGTGCTAGCTTTCTTAAAAAGAAGATGCTTGTTTTTATTATTTTTTTAATGTTCATTTATTTTTGAGAAAGACACAAAGTGCGAGCCATGGAGGGACAGAGAGAGGGAGACACAGAATCCAAAGCAGGCTCTGGTTCCAAGCTGTCAGCACAGAGCCCAACAGTCGAAACCAAGAACCATGAGTCATGACCTGAGCTGAAGTTGGTTGCTTAACGAACTGAGCCACCCAGGTGCCCTGGCTTATTTTTATATTTAAGACTAGGATTCAGTCGTTGCCCCTGGGTCGGTATACTTTACAGGTCAGATGGGTTACAGAAAGGTCAGGTTTTTATAACTGCCTGGACCCAGTACGTGTTCTTTCCACCTTTTGCCAAGGGGGTTTATCTGGAGTACATCTTCGAACCTCAGGTCATATAGGAGTTGGCCTTAGCTTTCGTTTCCTGCTTGCTTAGGGCTTCAAGGTCAGTCAGAGGTGAAGGACTGGGCTTCCTGCTTCATCCTTCCTTACATGTTTCCTGGGCTCAGGGACATCCCTTTTCATGGGATTATAGCCCTGCATCTGTACAGAATCTTCTAGATCCTGAGGAATAGGTCAGGGATTTTCAAAGTTCCCTATGGTCCTCTGGTTCTCCAAATTTGTCTTTTAAATTTTTGTCCAGGCTCTCATTTGCCTCCACTGAAGCCATAGCCTTAGGCAGCTTTGAGGTTCCAGTGTCTTTGAGTAGGGGATCATTGCAAGGGGAAACACCTGTGAGGAGGCCACTAGAAGTGCCCTTTGGAGCAGGATATAGAAACAGAAGGTTTTAATTTTTAAGATCATTTTAGAAGATTGCTATTGTTTTCACTAATGGCCTGGAATGAGGACGTGTTTCACCTGATCTGAGCTTTAAGTCAAATCAAGTAGAAACCCCAACCTGGGCTTGAGAATGTTTCAGGGAGCTGCTCATTTGATGGAAAGAAAGACTGAGCGTCCTCTCGAGATGGAACTTTTTTACCGGAGCTCCAAAGAGGTCAGTGTTCTCTAGCGGCTGTGAGACTGCAGGCATCTCACGTCCACGTCACCCCTGATCTGGGGGGAGACGGGGTTTGGGGATATTCCTGAGTGAAAATGGCATAGGCTCCACTGTTTTTTTAATGAGATTTGGTAGTTGTTCTTGAGTAGATTTTGTTTGTTTGTTCTGTGCCTTTGGTTAAATTGCAGAGTTCTGAAACGTTTGAATCTGATTGTTTTGCTTGTATTTTCATTATTTGTGGGAGAGTGGGTTCACTGAGGTCCATGCTTCACCACTTCAGCTGGAAAGATTTTTTTTTCACTTAAAAAAATTTTTTTAACGTTTATCTTATTTTTGAGAGGAAACAGAGTGTAAGCGGGGGAGGGGCAGAGAGAGGGAGACACAAAATCTGAAGTAGGTTCCAGGCTCTGAACTGTCAACACAGAGCCTCATACAGGTCCCGAACCCACTAACTGTGAGATCATGACCTGATCCGAAGTCGGACTCTCAACCTACTGAGCCCCCAGGTGCTCCAGAGTCTTAATCAAACTCAGGTGTCTCAAACTCAAAATTAAAACTCAGGTGTTAATCCCTGTACTTAAAATGCTGGGAAGAGTTTTGGGCATACAGTGTAAGTATTATAAGCATGCAAGTATGTGGGTGTTAGTTTTTAATATGGTTATTTTCCTTTGCTCCCCAAGAGCACCTTCTGTGTTCGGTTTCCGTGTTTAGAGCACAGTGTATAGAGACTATTTGAACTTGCAACTCCATGAAGCCACTGATAACTGAGGAAACTATTTAAAATGTATTTTCAGAGATTTAACACAATAACTAATAATCAGTGCTGAGTTTCAAACTCCAAGCTAGCAGATAGCTTCTATTCAAGCCTAGGAGTAAAACTGGGGTTAGCTTGTAAGCAGTGAGTGGAAAGAAATTATTGTAAAAACAAAGGTACTATGTCATACTTTGGGTGTCTCTATCCTTCTATTTAACCTTTTTAAATTAAAAAAAAAAGTTATTTTACTTTTAAAAACCTAATTGAGTGGGAAATTTCTGGCTTTCTTTTTCTTTCGAAACCCTGTTTCTAGGGGACCCTGGGTGGCTCAGTCGTCCCACTTTGGCTCAGATCATGATCTCGCGGTCTGTGAGTTCGAGCCCTGTGTCGGGCTCTGTGCTGACAGCTCAGAGCCTGGGGCCTGCTTCGGATTCTGTGTCTCCCTCTCTCTCTGCCCCTCCCCTGATCACATTTTGTCTGTCTCTCTCAAAAAATGAATAAACATTAAAAAAAAAAAGTAAACCCTATTTCTGGAAATTGTAGCTGTCCATTGTCCAGTGACTAAAGGGAGCTTAACTTGATTAGCAGTGACATAGGAGGACATTAGAAGCCTCCTGAATTATGTCATTTTACCTACGTCTTATGTATGGAAAACAGCTGTCTATTCTATGTAGAACAGAAAAGTTTGAACTGGGTATCCATAATCTCTGTGAGGGGAAACACCTGTAGGGAGGTACATACACCAGTGTCCTTTGGAGCAGGATATAGAAACAATGTTTTAATTTTTGAAAGAATCACAAAGTTGCCTGAAATAACAAACGCTCTTGATAATCCATGACAAATTGATCTAAAAATCTATGAGTGATAGATCCAGTGGTCACGAGGTTTAAATAACACAAAGCTGGGTGTCTATATTTATCAGGCAGATGGAAGTCCCACTTTTGTCTGGCACCAGGATTTAGACCCGAAGGACAATCTGGGAAAATGGTGGGCTATGCTGCCAGAAGCCAACCTGCAAAATGGATTTTTACTTTATTTTTGTCTGGAGAGAAGCGAAAAACGGTGGCCTTTTACAAGGATGCCTAGGCCAAGGTATTCTCCTGACCCAGGGGCCCTGCCTAAGTGCCCATGTGGCAAGGTTTGGAAGAGAAGCATTCTCTTCCCTCTGCAGCCTGTGGGGGCTCCAGGGAAGATTGAGTGGCTCCACTGACAATATTGAGCTTGGGAAGCTCAAGGAGGCAGCTCAGCCAGTGGAGTCTTCACTGAACTGCAGAGAATCATGAGGGCAGCTGCTTCTCAGATGGAGGCTATCACCCCAGGGGGATTAGCAGGGAAGACTGAAAGAAGTGCTGTGAATTCAAGTGAGACCCACCCTAGGGAAGACCGGAAATAACTACTTGAGGCTCAGGGGAGGAATTTAAGACCATTGTTTTGCCATCATGCTTCAGTCAAGGAAATCTGAATTATTGCTATGAACAGGACAGCTTTATTACCTCTACACTGGTGAGGATTGAAGACATGGCAATAATGACCATTTATTGAGCCCCTTCTATATGCCCAAAATGTAGTATATTTTTTAATCAGTGGCATTTACAATTCTTCAAGGCTGCTTTTATTCTCTACACTTAGTAGATGAGAAAAGTAAGACACAACTTTCTCAAGGGCACACACCTAGTCTTTGGCAGAATCAGAATTGGAACTCGGTTCTTCTTCATCCAAAATGGGACTGTCATTCCACTACACTGTCTCTCATGCACCTGCAGAAGCACACTTCTTACTCTCACCTTCAAAGTGTCTGCGTATGAATTTACAGTGAGCAAAGAAGGCCCATAAACATCAACAACAGTAGACATCAAAGGAAAAACTATGTTAGTATGGTGTCAAGTCCTACACAATCACACTGAGAAAACTGGATGGATGGAAATTTTACTGCAAGAAAAGGACACAAAACAGTCCAAAAGGAACCTGACTCATAAAGTTAGTAGTGTGACAATTTTGTGTGCAGTGTATACTCATACTGATGTACAGTATTTTAAATAATTTATAGGAGAAGTAATAATTGCTTCCTATTTATGTACCCAGGTTGGGAAAAGGGAGTTACTGTCAAAAGCTGAGATACTGATAATTCCTTATGTGAGCTTCCATTTTATTTAGAACAAGTTTTGTTTTTAATGTTTGTTTTTGAGAGAGAGAGAGACAGAGACAGAGAGAGAAAGAGGGTGAGTGGGGGAGTGGCAGAGAGAGAAAGAGACACAGAATCTGAAGCAGGCTCCAGGCTCTGAGCTGGCAGCACAGAGCCCGATGAGGGGCTCGAACCCACGAACCCTGAGATCATGACCTGAGCTGAAGTTGGCCGCTTAACCGACTGAACCACCCAGGTACCCCTACAAGCTTCCATTTTAAATGGGTTTTTTTGGTAACGTTTATTTATTTTTGAGAAAGAGAGAAAGAGTGAGAGAGATGGCAAGCAGGGGAGGAGCAGAGAGAGAGAGGGAGACACAGAGTCCGAAGCAGGTTCTAGGCTCTGAGCTGTTAGCACAGAGCCTGAGCAGGGCAGGAACTCACAAACTGTGAGAACATGGCTTGAGCCTAAGTCTGATGCTCAACCGACTGAGCCACCCAGGCGCCCCTGAGCTTCCATTTTAAAGACAAAAGCATTGCTGAAGCTGGAATTGTTCCAGTGAAAGGGGAACAATTTGGGTGAATTTTATGAATTGGATGATGATGAAGAAGAAAACTAATTATGTCTAAATGTAAATTAAACCAATTCTTAATGGGTACAATAAGTATAGCATTACTCAACAGATTTGCCCCCAGGATGTCACCATTCCATTTGAAATGTTGCTGGTATATGAGAGAGGGTAACCTTCTGGGTTAACAATTTTTATTGAAAGTTTTCTTAATCTGGGGCACCTGGGTGACTCAGTCAGTTAAGCATCCAACTCTTGATTTCAGCTCAGGTCACGATCTCATGGTTTAGTGGGTTCAAAACCCATATTGGGCCCCAAGCTGACGGTGCAGAGTCTGTTTGAGATTCTCTGTCTCCCAATCTCTCTGCCCCTCCCCCACGCACATTGTCTCTGTCTTTCTCAAAATAAATAAATAAACTTAAAAAAATAAAAAAAGAAAGTTTTCTTTCTCAAGACTCTGAGCCCAGGCACTTTGGCTAATGTATAAAGTTGATTTTCTAAGATGTTAGAGATTTCAATGCTGAGATTGAGAGTGAGCCCCACTTTTATGGACTGAATTATGTCCTCTAAAATCCCTGTGTTGGGGTCCCTAGTATGTCCATATTTGGAGATAGTGTCTTTAAGTAATTAAGTTTAAATGAGATCATAAGGGTGGGGCCTAAATCCAATAGAACTGGTGACCTCTTCTTATAAGAAGAGGAAGAGAGACCAGGAGTCCACGTGCACAGGGGAAAGGCAAGGTAGTAACAGTGAAAGGGTGGGAAGAAGGTCTCATAAGAAACCAGTCCTGCTGGCACCTTGGTCTTGGACTTCCTGCCTCCAGAATTGTGAGAAAATATGTCTGTGGCATTTGGTTGTGACAGTCTGAGAAGACTAATATTCCCACATAGCAACAATTCTCAAAGTTGAGTGTGGCTGTTTCATGTGCCTTGTCATATGCTAGTATCATTGAGCATTCTTCTGTCAATCAGCAGAAAATGTTTCAAGATAAGTGAGCAATGGCAGGGATTCCCAAACTCTAACTACCTTTGGGTGAATTTTAAAATGAATGATGTGAATTATGTCTGACAAGTATCTTTCTCCTCTCAATTTAATTTCATTGCACATCATTTACATTGATCTATATGAATTTCCTATCTGCCTCACTTTTCTTTAAACTGAAAATGATTTTGTTGCCTTTTAGAGTTGCTATTTAAATACCACTTAAAAGTATTTTTACAAGGACTTTGCAATATCACAGGAAAAGCTTTGGTCTTTTAATTCCATAATGTCTTTGACATTCATCCAAGAAGAAGAGATGATCTGAGGACGGTGCAGATGAGACATACATAATTTTTAGGTTTTCTAGAGCTTACTAAGGCATAAATGAAATAAAGTTGTCTCCAGGTACCTGTCACAAGGGCATCTATTCTTTCAGCACAGTTTTTAAGCATGGATACTTTATTGAGTTTACAGAACCTTGGTAGGCAGTTTATGCAATTTCCAGTGTACTCATTTAATTAGCCTTAAGGCAACCCCTCCTTGACCCTTTATTTTGTCTAACTGGCTTTCAAAAATAATGCAGCTCCTCTGTGAGCTCTTTAAGGGAATAGATCTTTTTCAAAAAAATCTTAATTCCAAGTCTCCAAACCCTCATATTTATTACATACTCCAAAATATATATTGGATGGTATTGAAAGCTGACTGAACTAATTATTATCTTTTGTCCCTTAAAAACTGGATTCAATAATAAAACTACAGCAGAATTATAGCTATTTTATCCTAAGTGCTTTTTAAAGTCACATTTCTTTGATTCTTTGAGACCCAAAGAGTCCATATATTTCCCTGGAAAATGGGGCAACTCTACAAATTCATGACAATGACTTCAAACAAAAGAAGAAAAGTGGATCAATTTAGCCAGACAATAAAAATTAACTTACTTCTATTTTGACTAAAGAAAACATCTTCTTTCATGGGAGAATTTCAAAACTGCAAATTACAATTTAAAATGATAGCTGAAGGGCATAATCTACAGAAAGGCAATTTTTGTAAGATATATTAAACTTGAACTTTTCTATTATATTTGATGAGATGTAGAATCATAGCATTTTGAAACTTAAAATAAGGAAGGGGCCTTGGAAAGCTCCCATGGAAAAAGCAAATCACAAAAAAGAACCCTCGTCCATGTGTAAAAATGCAAAGTTGCCTTTGAAAGATGGAGCAGCATTTCCCCAGAGGTCCATGTGCAGAACGATTTTCAAATAAAGACACCAAAGCTAGAATGTTTTTGTTCTCTTAATATCTGTTTTTTAAAAATGCCACAAACTAGAAAGCAGGCATTTATCAGCTAAGGTGCTTCTGCTAAAGATGCTGCGTGTTGCCATGGCACCACAATAGGGCTGCTGGCTGACTTGTTCACCTGGGAGAAACCTTGCATTGTGTTCTCCGTATCTGCTCAGTCTTAAAAGTCTCAACATTTTATTAGGCTTTGTTTTTTTTCCCCTACTTTTCTATCCTGACACTAAATAAATAATTGTGGGGCATTGAGATATAGCAGCAATAGCAAAGTGGTTTGGAATCAATCAGACCCAAGTTTGCTTTCAACCCTGTCGCTTACTACTTTAGACAACCCCTTCCTCATTCTCCTTGTAAGTTGAATGACTTGAATGAGGAGGATAATGATTCTTGCTTGTGGCATTGTGGTAGGAGTTAGAGATTGTGTATCTAGTCTAGATACTGTATCTGGTACACAGTGGGCACTCATTGATTTTTTTGCAGTTTGTTCATGGAATTGGCCAGTTTATCATCCAGTTGTAGCTTCTCAGTTTCAGTCTGGACTGAGTTGTGACCTCAGTTGTTTTATTTATGCCCTGTGTAGATACAAAGTGGTTTGGATCAGGTCATGTGAAAAATAGCACTAGACATGTTCACCTTTATGGTCACTCAGAATCAGTGAAAGCCATGATATCATAAGAGGAGGGCAAGGTCGTCCATCCATCAGAATAGTTACACACACACACACACACATTTCTTTGAGCAATTTATCCACCCCCAAGAACTATCAGCTAAATGCACAGGAGTTACTTACTCTGATGAATATCATAAGCAATTAAGACTAAAAATGTTCACTGAAAACTACTCTGTCAGGCACTTTACAGGATGCCAGGGTAGTGGTATGAGCTAAGTGATCGTAATACTGGACATCATGGTATCAAAGAGAAAATTGAAATTAAAAAATATTTACAAGCCCTCTCACAGAATTTTTTATTCCTCTTTCTTTCCATGAAAATTTAACAATTTCCTCTGAGCCCAGTTCTCAATTACAGGACACTGACTATTTCCTACTAACATAATAAGGCTCCAAGACCATATGCATATTTGAATTAGTATGTAGTATTCTATTGCCAACAAAACAAAACCAAACAAAACAAAAAACGATTTGATAACTTCAGTGAAGACTTTTGAACAAAGGAGAAAAAGTGAAATGGAATAGAAATTGGCATCACCTGATTGACACAGGGTAAAGGGTATGTAGTAAATAATCCACCATAAGATGTGTTCTCATCCTTCATAATGATCAGTTTAGTGATAGAGAGTGAATAAGCCCAGGCATAGTCATTATGTTTCTCACACATAATAAGCCTAGCCATCCAGCGAAGGTCTATGAGCAGGAATGCACTGGTTGACCTATACCATGAAATTCTGGATTTTAAAAATTCAGGTTTGAAAAGAGATCAGATGTCCATTTACCAGAGATAGGGAATGGGGGAGGAAATTGGAGGACGGTGGTCCAAAGGTATAAACTTCCAGTTATAAGTAAGTACTGGGGATGTAATATACAACATAATGACTATAACTGTTGTGTGATACTTACGAAAGTTGTAAAGACAGTAGATCCTAAGAATTCTCATGTAGAATTTACGGAGAAAATTATGTGTTTCCTTTCTTTTTGTTATATCTTATATGAGAAGGTGGATGTTAGCTGAACCTACTGTAATCATGTCACAAGATACGTAAACCAAACCATTATGCTCTACACCTTAAACTAATACAATGATGTATGTCAATTATTTCTAATAAAGCTGGGGAGAAATTCAGGTTCAAATTGGTATCGTCGACACAAAATGAACAAACTTTTTAGGATTTCTGAAAAAAGAAGTTTGATTGGAGCCCAAGTTAGGACTGCGGCGGGGATACACAATCCTCATGTAGAAGAGAGTGCTCAGCTCCTATAAAGGGAACATTTGGTGTAGGGTTACATACGTTTTTTACATTAAAAGTTACAACTTATTAGAAAAGAACATTTCAGAAAGTTGCAGACCTTAAATTTCTAGTATATGCAGGGCTGTATGGCTTTAATCTTATGGGAACCAGGGAAGTTTCTTACTTTTACTTATTTTTTGTGTTCAGAATGCTCCCTTTGGTTATTTTCTTTAACAAGGCAGATGTACAATGTGTGCTCCAGGCAGAAATACAGTCCATGCTTTGAGGTTTTGCCCAGTCATTTTGACCTTGGCTAATGTTACAGTATAGCTTCCCTGGGAGTGCAGGAGCAGGGCCCACAAACATTAAAAGTTGAAAATTTCCTTTATCGGTATTATTACTTTGGAAAACGCTTTGGCAGTATCTACAGAAGATGGGTCTTCATGTACCCCCTGATCTGGTCTTTTTGTTCCTAGATATGAATTCAACAGAAATGCATACTATGTTCTTTTTCCCTTATTTTTTAGATTACCACTTTTGGTACTTGTTAAGTTACTTTATCTAGTCCCAAGTGGGTGTGGATTTTATATCTACTTGGGAATAGTTATTGATGTTTTCTGGTGATCACATTGAAATATGTGTTTTAAACTTTAATTTGAGAAATAAGATATGCAAAAAATTAGGATGAGTGTAATAAATCCCATATGCCTATTGCTATGCATCAATTTTTTCTCAAAGTTTGGTTACATTTGATTCATGCATTTGAGTTTTCTTTTATTTATATATTTTTTTAACGTTTATTTATTTTTGACACAGAGAGAGACAGAGCATGAACGGGGGAGGGTCACAGAGAGAGGGAGACACAGAATCTGAAACAGGCTCCAGGCTCTGAGCTGTCAGCACAGAGCCCGACACGGGGCTCGAACTCATGACCGCGAGATCATGACCTGAGCCGAAGTCGGACGCTTAACCGACTGAGCCACCCAGGTGCCCCTTTTCTTTATTTTTTTTTGATAATGCTTTTTTTCACTTATTTATTTTTTAATGTGGATGGTTTTATTTTCTACCTAACAATTTAGTAATCTGACAGAGAATGATGACTCTCAGACAGAAATACATTTATGCTGCACTCATTTTAATGAATTCAACAGAAATGCATGCTATATTTACCAGACAACCGATATAAGAATTTTAATGGCACCACTACTTTTAATAGCCCCAAGTTGGAAAAAAACCCAATTGCTAATCAATAAATAGTAAAGTGGCAAATCAGCTGTTACATATCTTACAATGTTTTATGACACAGTGATTTACAACTATACACAACATCATGGATGAATTTCATGAACATGATGTTCAGTGACAGAAGCCAGATATAAAAGTGTCCTTTGTATGATTCTTCTTATCCTGAGCAGGCTGGGCTAATCTTGGAAGGGTAGTAACTGGAAGTTTCTGGGCTGCTAGTGATGTTCTACTTCTTGATCTGAGTGCTGGTTTTATACATGTGCTCATTTTATAAAAATGTATGATTATTATTACAAAATAATTATTTATGATCTGTACACTTTTCGGTATATATGGCATATGTCTATAAACATTTCCAAAAAAAATTTATGTCTCTCTCATAACACATGGAAGTGGGGAGAACTGGTCAAAAGTATCTATCAGAAAATCAAGTTCAGTATAGTCATTGTATCTAGAGTGATCTAAGGGGAAAAGATGAGTCTGACCTCTGTGATTCAATATCAGTGCCTTCTTTTAACACAGTGGTTTTTGACTGTTCTTTTGGAGACAATTGAATCCAGTGGCTGATGCCAAAGAGCCCCAGTAATTGAATCAGCATTTGCTTGAGCAAGGTTCTTTTATTGTCCTCTTAATTGTTTGCATGTCCTATGTCAGTGAAATGAGCATAGCAACATTTTAGCTCAAAGCCACCCAGATTATGAGTAAACTACAGCTCACTGGAGATTGTCTAATTTAAATAGAAAGCAGAATCTGAATGAATGACTTTGTTCTTCCCCAAAGAAGACCGTTGTTCTCACGTAGGCACTGATTTATGCATCAATCAGTCATAGGGCACCTACTGTATTTCAGGCCCTGCATTTAAATGCTGGGGACAGGAAAAAGTGACATGTGATCCCTGTCCTCATGGAACTAATGATCTAGCCAGGGGGTTAGCTCATTTAACAGACATCTGAAATGATGGGCTATGCCACAAGAGCCAGTTATACAAAGGGCCTTGAAACAAAAGAAAAAAATGAGTAACTGATCCTTTCTCAGGATCAAAGGAGACTGTACTGAGAGGGGAACAATTGCTATTGGTTTCAAAGGGGGAAAGGGAGTCCAGCCCAAGGGAACAGATTTTGCAAAGTCATTGCTGTGAGAGTGCATACTTTGTGATGTTCCTGTTGGGAGGAAGGGGAGTAAAGACGGCAAGGGAGTTGGGGCCTGGATTATCAAAGCCTAGAAGATGCTGCTGGTGCTCTGCCCAGATCCCCTTCGGTTGGCCAGTGTGTTCTTCTCCTGCTGCTGTGAGTCCCCCTTCTCAGAGAATTTCCCTTAAACTACAAGAGCCACCTCACCCAGAAATACCCAGAGGTTATAGAACCTCATCCACTGGGGAAACATGTAGCCAAAAGTTTACTGATTCGGGAGCAGTGTTGTTCATGCTCCAGAACTTGCACAGGCTCAGGATGAGCCTAGACTCCAGCTGAGACCACATCCTTGCTTAGCTCCTTCCAGCTGTCCTCTCCTGCTTCCCTCATTCTCCCTCATTCCCCCTCATTCCCCCTCATTGGAGGACACACCTCACTAATTTGCAGACACAAGAATCCCAGCCTCAGACTCTGCTTTTAGGGAGCTTGGCCTCAGACCTCAATTTTGATTGCATGAATAGTAGGGAGCCATTGAAAATGTTACATCAGTGGAGTGGTTCAATTTGAATTGCATTTTGTAAAAGTAACTGTCATAACTTTGAATGTAAATTGGAGGATAATTCCTCTGGTTCACTTAATTTTTTTTTAACATTTATTCATTTTTTGAGAGTGAAAGACGGAGCGTGAGTGGGGGAGGGGCAGAGAGAGTGGGAGACCCAGAATCAGAAGCAGATTCCAGGCTGTAAGCTGTCAGCACAGAGCCTGACGCGGGTCTTGAACTCACAGACCAGGAGATCATGACCTGAGCCAAAGTCAGACACTTGACCAACTGAGTCACCCAGCCACCCCCTCTGGTTTACTTTTCATGTAAAAAAATACTACATTTAAACGCTGTTCTGGGGCGCCTGGGTGGCTCAGTCGGTTAAGATCTCGCGGTCCATGAGTTCAAGCCCCGTGTCAGGCTCTGTGCTGACTGCTCAGAGCCTGGAGCCTATTTCTGATTCTGTGTCTCCCTCTCTCTCTGACCCTCCCCCATTGATGCTCTGTCTCTCTCTGTCTCAAAAATAAATAAACGTTAAAAAAAATTTTTTTTAAACACTGTTCTGGTAGGACTTCTTGCTACACAGTTTAAGGAGGGGTATATATGTATGCATGTGTGTGATTCTAATTCTGTGAGAGTGTGATTATGTGATTGCATCTGAGAAAAGTACAAAAGGAGTTTTTGTGTTTATTATTTTATTGTAATTGCATTCCAGAATTTTCCCCTTTATTTAATTGCCAATAGTGGTTTTATCATGTTTCTTGTGGCAGTAATTACTTCTCATTTCCATGTACTTTATTTGAAAATCATTCTTGTCCTATAGTTCATTATTTCACAATATTATTAGCAGTAGAGCTTTAATGGGGGTGCCTGGGTGGCTCAGTCAGTTGAGCATCTGACTCTTGATTTGGGCTCAGGTCATGATCCCAGGGTTGTAGGACTGAGTCCCATGTTGGGCTCCTCACTGAGTGTGGAACCTGCTTAGGATTCTCTTTTTCTCTCTCCCTCTGCCCCTCTCCCCTGGTTGCGCTCTCTCTCTCTCTCTCTCTCTCTCTCTCTCTCTCTCTCTCTCAAATAAAATTTTAAAAAAAGAAAAAAAGAATTAGAGCTTTAATAATTGATCATGGGAGAGAAGGGTGACCAACTCATTGGTGACCTGCTAGGGATCACTTGAATATTTTAAGTCTTCTTTTTTCTCTTTTTTTTCCTTCTCTTTCTTTCCCTCACTCCCTCTCTTCCTTCTTTCTTACCTTCCATTCTTTCTTCCCTCCTTCCTTGGCTGGATAGCTCAACATGTTAAATATATAACAGTTAGGCTACAATCACTTAGAACAATTGCCTTTTACATTCTGTTTTGTAAAAATTCACTCTTGGTAATTAGTTGACCTTTATGAATAAAATATGCTGGTTTTCATTCGACAAGTGCTGGGGTGATGTAGGTGTTTGCTGTAGAGTGTTTCTTTATTCACTGGAAATATAATTACCTTTCCAAAACTGTAACTCTAATCTTGATTCTTGCCATGTGAGGAGGAGAAATTTATGTATCTGTATGATTTCTTCTCAGTCATGGAGGAAGGGAATAAACCTTTATTTAAGATATTAAATTCATAAGAAAGCCATTGAATACTTCCAATGAAGTATTACTTATTAAAATTGAGATGTATGATCTCTTTTTATCTTTATCTAAGGAAATCCTACTTAACCTCCAGGCTAAGACAGAATATGACTTCCTCTATGAGAGAGGGGCTAAAGGAAATAACATTTATTCCTGATTATCTAATCCAGAAGCCAACTCTTCCCTGAATTCCCATAATATTTAGTTCCGGCCCTCTTAAACTGCCATTGAATGCCCTTATGGGTTATAACTACATAAATTTCAATTAGCTATTCTGCATAACAGACTTCTAAAACTGAATGGCTTAAAATAATAAAAATTTATTATCTTTCATAAGACTATGGGTCAACTGTGTTGTTTTGGTCTCATCTGGGCTCACAAATGTGCTTGTGGTCAGCTATAGATTGGAAAGTAACTCTGCCCTTTGCAGGGATCTCACATATCTGGGGCCCAGCAGGCTTTCAGTGGTCCATGACAACCTTTGCTGGGACGACAGGGCTGTCGTCCATGTAGTCTCTTAAGATTTTATCCAACAAGGTTAGCCCAGGCTTGTTCACATGGTGGCCACATGGTGGTTCACATGGTGGCCGGGCAGGTTCTAAGAGAGAGTGAAAGTGTGCAAAATCCCATGAGGCCTAGGCTTGGAACTGGCACGTCATCACTTCTTCTATGTTTTATTAGTTAAGTAAATCACAAGGTTGACCAGATGCAAGGAGGGAGAAATTGGCCCTAATTCTTGATGGGAGGCATTGCAAAACCACGTTACAAAGAACATAGTTCAGAGGAAGGTGAAGGATTGAGGACTTTTTGCAATGAAAGCGTCACATACATGTTTGTATACATATTTTCTATCAGGCTAAAATCCTGAAAATAAGTCAATATTTTATCATCTTGTATAATAGTATTAATGGTGTTGCTTAGAATGTACTTCTTTTGGTTTTAAGTTCACAGCATCTCTCCTCCTTGTCAACTGATAATAGTTCTCTCTTACACTTTGGCACTCTCTCACCGCCCCCCCCCCCATCCAATGTGGTCCTGGGGCATTTATGGGTTCTGAATTGGGTGCTCTAGCCCAAACAGCTGGTCAGGGGATCAGAATAAAACTAAAGCTGGGACAATAGGAGTCTTACAGAAATTTGATCTGGTAGATCCATTTAAGGAGAGAATTTGGTTGAAGCTGAGGTTTCTTGCCTTCTTGAAGCCTGATTCTTTAAATCTTTCCTCCATTTTGGGGCACCTGGGTGGCTCAGTTGGTTAAGCATCCAACTTGGTTTCAGCTCAGGTCATGCATGATCTCATGGTTCATGAGTTTGAGCCGTGCATTGGGCTCTGCTCTGATGGTGCAGAGCATGCTTGACATTCTCTCCCTCTCCCTCTCTCTCTGCCCCTCCCCACTTGTACTCTCTCTCTCAAAATAAATTAATAAACTTAAAAAAATAAATCTTTCCTCTATTTTGAAGCATCCCTGTAAATATACCTTATTTTTCTTCCTAAGGCAAATCATCTAGCATCATAGGGACCTTATACATTACCAAGTCTCAAAAATTTGTTGAGTGACTGAATGAAGGTAGGGATCCTAAAATCACTGACTACCTTTATCATACAAGACTATTTAGCATATGCTCTCCTAGGGCATGGATGCCTTTGGTTTGGTGTGCCCCACAGTCCTTTCTCCAGGAACTGCCCCTTCCCTCATCCACATGGGTAATGAGGAGTCAACAAGTTACTGCAAGGGCACCTTACCTGGTGGCCAAAGTATATTTGATCAGGGTGGCCAGTGAGCCCCCAAAATTTGTGAATGAAGGGCCAAGACAGTCAGTCAATCAGAAAATGTGTTTAATTGTTACGCTGTGAAACATATTCCCAGCCACATACAGAGATCTTTTCTGTGAATATCTGAATTTAGGTAAGTCACTTGACCTCTCTAAAGCTTTAGTTTTCACAGCTATAAAATGGAAACCACAGTATCTACCCCTCAGGGCTTTTTAAAATATTAAATGTGATAGTAAGTGTGAAAAACCTTGTGTAATTCTTAGTAGGGTCCAGTTTAGTTTCCTCTTATTGTTCTGTGGGGATCTCCTTTCATAAAGTACCTGATTTTAGGTTCCTGATGCATTTTACAACAGATCCCATACAAAACTCCTCTGATGTGCGGAGAATTTAGATTCTAATTCAGTAAGAACAGTATTGAATGCTTACATACCACTATACTAGGTGATTTACCCATATTAACTGTTCTCATAGCGATATCCTGGGTAGATACTCTTACCAATTTTACACATGAGGAAATCAAACGAAGACTGAATTAAGATGCATTCATGTCAGTCTCTTACATCTCCTTCATCTACCGTCCCTGCTCAGAGCCTTCTCAGTCTTGTGCACTTTGGCTCACAGCCAAAATGATGATAATTCTATGGCCCATGGAAGAAAATGGATGAAGCTGCTGGCAGCTGGAGATAATGGATTGTGGTGCTCTGCTTGGCTCTCACCCTACCTAGCACCCCCTTGTGGAAAAGAGTATAAATCTTTCAATTGTTCTTTTGCAGATGTGCAAAGGTACAGTTTAGGCTGATTTTAGAGTGATTTTTTTTTTAACGTTTATTTATTTTTGAGACAGAGAGAGACAGAGCATGAACGGGGAGGGTCAGAGAGAGAGGGAGACACAGAATGGGAAGCAGGCTCCAGGCTCTGAGCCATCAGCCCAGAGCCCGATGCGGGGCTCGAACTCACGGACCGTGAGATCGTGACCTGAGCCGAAGTCGGACGCTCAACCGACGGAGCCACCCAGGCGCCCCCTAGAGTGATTTTTGACAATAAACTTGGCAGGAGGAAAATAGTTCTTTTGATAAACACTCTCAGGTAACCATAACACACAACCTTCCACTGTTGCCATAGAAAATGGACAGAAGCAAAACACAGAGCTGATCTCTAGCCTTATGACATTTTACAAATCAAGGCTGATTCTACTTGTTAAATTATTTCTTCCTGCTATCAATATGTTCCATTGTGTCCTTTTCTAATGTAGCGATCAAATGCCTTGGTTTCTAGGTCTCTAGCTTAGCAATAAACATAACATTGTTTTAGAATCTATCCCATTTCCTTACCTACTTTTCCTTTTCTTTGCCATGGGTCAGGATTCTTATAAGAAAACAAAACATTTTTGATATGCAGCAGGTATTTGATTCTGGAACTAAAGTGTTCTGCCCAGGATTGGTAAGGAGAGCACTTTGCCTGGCTTTGTTTTTGTGGTGCCTGTAAAAGAGAAACATGCTCATAGCTTCATTACTGGAGAGCCAGGCTGTTTAAAAATATATGAATTATTAGCTCTATAAGGAAATTCTAATGGAAGGGAACAGCAATAGATCTGTATGTAATGAGAAGCCCATCCAGCAGCAAGCCATTCATTGAACAAGAGAGGAAGGGATACACCTGTCAGTAAATATTTAGAATTGACGTGAATCTTTAATGAGGAAAGACTGGAAAGTTTCACAGAAGCCCTGCTATGTGACACTCACTATGCTCTCCTAATTTCACAGTAAACTTGTGTAGTATTTGTTATGACCCCCATGTCGGAGATGCTGCTGATTCCTTTGCTTCAAGCTAAGACCAACTTTGGTATATTTCTAGCACCAGAACTGAAGCTTAA
Organism: Felis catus; assembly: GCF_018350175.1. Classification (NCBI taxonomy): domain Eukaryota; kingdom Metazoa; phylum Chordata; class Mammalia; order Carnivora; family Felidae; genus Felis; species Felis catus. The sequence continues at coordinate 37,531,465 of NC_058370.1, read as the reverse complement.
TTTTTTTTTAGCTCCTCCCGTGCCCTATCATTCTTTCCCCACTTTCTTTATCCTGAGAGCACACTCAATACATTGCTTACACAAAATTCCCCCTGTCAGGTTCTGCTTCTTAGGAAACTGACTCAAGACACCCCATTTTATTGATGAAATATTGGACTCTCGCACAGGTCGGAAACTGGCTGAGTGTAACCCAGCTCGTATATGGAAGAATTGGAATTCAAATCTCAGCTCTTCTAACTTTATAATAAACTATTTCTTAATGTAATTTTTATGCAGAGGTAGTAGCTGAGATCATTAAAATACTTTTCTGTCTCTTTGTGCATTTAAGTACCAACACCATACTGATGACCATATGCTGGTAACCATGGGTCAAGTCTTAGATCTGAATTGCTTGTTCCAGCTTGTCAGTATCTCTACATGGATGTCCAAGGCATCTCAAACTCATGCTGGAACTGGCATCTTATTACCACCACCCCCCCAAGACTGCCTTTGGTGCAGCCTGTTACAACTCAGCTGATGGCAACTGCATTCTTCTAGCTGCCCAGGCCCAAATCCTTGAAGGCATTCCTGGTTGCTATTGTTCTCTTACCTCCAATCAATCAGAGAATCAGTCCTGTTTTAATATACATCCAGAATACATTCAGAATCTGACCATTTCTCTCAGCCTGTGCCATTACCACCATGACCTGAGCTGCCATTATCTTTTGTCTAAATTGGTGCAAAACCCTGCTAACTGGCCTCCCCACTCCTCTTACGTCCAAACAGCTAATACTCAGCAAAACAGCCGGAGAATCCTTTTGGTGGAAATTAGTTACACACTGCTGGCTCTTATTTCCTCTAGGGTAAAAGGCAAGACTTCAGTTGATCTACAAGACCCTGTCTGATGTGCCCCAGCTCATCATACTCAGCTTTCCCCTCACTCAGTCACTCCTTGCACACTGGCCTCCCTGCTGTTCCTCAAACACACTAGACCTGCTTCTGCATTTGGGCCTTTGCACTGGCTGTTCCCTCTGCCTGGGACACTATTCCTAGATACATTTCATGACTCCCTCTCTCATCTTTGAGTTTTTGCTCAAATATAACCTTTTTATTTGAAATTGCACCTGAGCCCTAGCTAACAATCAATTTCCTTTACCCTATTTTACTTTTTTAATAGTACTTATATTCTTACAATGCATAGTGGTATTGATTATTGATTAGCTTATTCATCTATGGTTTTTATCCTCTCACTCCCCACTGGAATGAAACCACATGAAGAGAGAGGTCTTTGTCTGTTTTAATTAATGATATATTCCATATGACTAGAGCAGACTGGCATATAGTAACACTCAATAAATCTGTGTTGAATGAACGAATGAATGAAACTTGCCTGTTCCAGTTTGAATGTCTTGTGATCAGAAGGGGAGCTGTACAAAATGACATGTTGGAGTTGAGTGACTAGTGGAATACCTTAAGCAAAATTTGATTTCATGATGTAATTCATCAAAGTAGAGAGGGTGTACACACAAACACACACACATACACACCCGTGATTTTCATTCATGTTGTCAAGTTCTCTGTCCCTTTTATGTGACAATTTCTCTTTAAGCTAGATACTGAAGCATTAAAGGACTGCATCACTTATCAGTCAAGAACTTTGGTTAATTCTCTTTTGTTTGATTAGCAACTGACCAAAAACACAGTACAAAAAATCAGTTATTTATGAAATTTCAAATGAAACAATTCAGATACATACTCTGTCTTAAGATCAGTTAACCATTGCTCTTTCTTTTTTTCCCTAAATTAGCATTTTTCACTGTGTCAAAGGACATAGTATATTTCCTATAACAGATAGGGATTCTTTGTGGTTCATGGGGTGCCACAAAATCCATATGCCCACAGGACTGAAATGTGGAGTCTCCTTACACTTTGCGTGTTCCTTAGTTGAGTCCCAAGCTGCTAAGGGAGGAATTCTGTCATAACAAACCTCTTCAATGTCATAAGAAGATATGGAAGCATATATATGCATAAAATAAGACTAGAGAGAAGCATTTCAGAATACTGTGGGGCTCCCTATAAGGGAAAGGTCTCTGGGGAATTGGTATCAGTTTCCTTCTTGTGAGGATTTCTACAGGCTCTGGAAAATATTTTGTGGTTATTGGGGAAAAGTTTCAATTCCCTTCACAGTCTGTTCCTCAGTTTTAAAAATTAGGATGCTCTGGAGGCACCTGACTGGCTCAGTTGGTTAAGCGTCTGATTTTGGTTCAAGTCATGATCTCACAGTTTGTGGGTTCAAGCCCCAAGTCAGGCTCCACACTCCTCTTTCTCTGCCCCTTCTCCACTTGAGCTTTCTCTGTCTCTCAAAAATAAATAAATAAATAAATAAATAAATAAATAAATAAATAAATAAATATTTTTAAAAATAATTTTTTTAAGTTTATTTAGTTATTTTGAGAGAGAGACACACAGAGACAGAGAACCAGTGGGGGAGGGGCAGGGGGATGGGGGGACAGAGGATCCCAAGCAGACTCCGTGTTGACATCAGAAAGCCCAATGTGGGGCTTGTATCACAAACTGTGAGATCATGACCTGAGTCGAAGTTGGCTGCTTAATCAACTGAGCCACCCAGGCTCCCCACATATTAAATAAATCTTTTAAAAAATTAGGATGCTTTTTCCAAACTTTAATATTCTTTCATCTTAAAGAAAGAAGTAGCACAAATATTCTTAATATATTTAAAAGGGTATTTTATTTGTTCTTCTGGATACTCATTCTCTTTCAGTTATATTTTCTTCAACCACTTATATAGCTTTGAAGTTTGGTCTTTTACATATTTCCAAAAGGCCATGTTTTTACAAGGGACATAATTGTTCCTTTGGATGCTACAAGCTTTGATTGTTGTTGGAGGGTCATACAGCCTTGGTACCCTCAACACTTTGTGACTAATTGTGAGTTACCCATTGGTGATCCCCGGTGATGACTGTCCCCATGAAGATGAAATTCCCAACCACTGCCGTACGTTATTGCATCTGGAGCTTAATGTGTTCCTGACTCCTCAGGCAATCAGTGTTTGCCCCAAAATACCTTTGTGGAAAGTAAGTGATCATTGACAGTTAGAGGTCATGCCCCAGAAATATTAGAAGTTCAGGGCTGCAGGCGTGTTTCAGAGTAGAATCTGGAGCTCCTCAATTATTGGTAACATCATTCAAAATGCCAACGGCAGGCCTTTCAAACTAATCAAAGTTTAAGAGAAATAAGGTAGTGTCCTCTTTGACCACATTTCTTTTGGGGGATGCAGCGTTTTGCAAGTTCAGAGAGCTTTCAGTCTGTATCCCAAAGGAACACTGTGGGGGTGATGTTGAAAATATTGCTGACATTGTCATTTCTTAACCAGAGAGGATCTCTCTGCACCCCGTCCCCATCTCCCCACCACATTCTAATAACCAAAGCCTTCAACAAAATTTAATGTGGACTGGACAGGGTTAATGATAGCAGGGGAGAGAGGAAGTTAACTATAATTATTAATAATGAAACTTTTAAGAAGACATACACATATTCTGAAGTGGGGGTGATTATTTGTACAAATCAGAACTATTTGGGATTTTTGTGTTTTGTTGAAAGAAAAGCAAACTGTGAGGATCCATTATGTTGAGCTGGATTTAGAAACAATCAACTTGAAAAGAGAAGTTTATTTCTTGTATATGACCTGGAATTCTTCCCCTCTGAAAACAGGTGCAGAGATGGCTACATACGTGAGATGCATAAACATACAATGTTTCTTGAGGGCATTTTTCTTCCCTCTCAGATACTTGTTTTTATGCAAGATTGTTATATTGTCATTTAAATGCTAACTTCAGTCCCATTCTTTGCTGCAAGGAAGCGCTTATTCATTAATTGGAAAGAAAAGGAAAGAACCCACAGCTGCCCAAGTAGTTAAACTAAACACTTTCTGTTTTCAACATCATCTGCCAAAAAAAAAATGCCTGACATTATGAGAGGAAAAAAGATAAATATGTTTGGAGATTTCAGAAAAATCACTTCATTTTAACATTACATTATTTTTCATGAGAAAAAAAAAAGCCAAAAAAATGCTGGTCTTCCGTGTGTGAATCACAAGCATGTGTATTAAAATATAAAATGTTTGCTTATCTCAGTTCATGAGTTCTACCTTAGCAAAACTTAGCAGGTAGTTTCTCCTGGAAGATGTGTAAAAGACCCTTGAGTTTTTAGAAAACTTTTCAGTGAATGTGCCAGTACTTTTAATAGGACTCTGATGGTTCTCTTAAAGTTACAACTACTTCGCTAATTTCCTAGTTTTTACTTTTGAAAGAAAATAGTTTATGCATTAAAAAGATGTGCTTTCAAATTCTTAATCAATAGCGTTCTTCTTTTTGCTTTGTAACTTTAAGGAACAAAGGAAAAACAATTTTGAAATTCTATTAAAACAAATTTTTTAGTATATATTAAAGCTAAAGCTACTTAGTATTGATTTAATTAACTAATTAATTAATACTGGTTGCATACAAGGTTCAACCTAAAAATAAAAATAACAACCGTAAAAGTCCTCCATTTTTACTTAATTCATCAGTAGGTTGTTCAATGATAGTATATTCACCTCCTCAGAGGAAAACTGTGAATTTCGTCTTCTCCCCCAGCTGTTTCAGTGGCAAGCAATTATACCTTGCAATTCAACTTTATTTTCCTCCTCTTTGGTCTTCAGAACATGGAGTTGATCTGGCCACAATCTCTGTAGGATAATGCTAATAAAATGGTTCCTAGGATAGAAGTTGATTAGTTTTTTATTTACCTTCTTCCATGGCCCTTTAAAAGTTTCTTCCAGCGGCACTTGGGTGGCTCAGTTGGTTAAGCGACCAATTCTCAGTTTCGGCTCAGGTTATTATCTCACAGTTCATGAGTTCGAGCCCTGCGTTGGGCTCTGTGTTGACAGTATGGAGCCTGCTTGGGATTCTTTCCCTCCTTCTCTCTCTGCCCCTCCCCTGCTCGCTCGCGCTCTCTCTCTCTCTCTCTCTCTCTCTCAATAAATAAATAAATAAGCTTAAAGAAAAACTTCTTCCATTTTCTTCAAATGATGTATTCCAATGTTGTCATATTTCCAAATTCTTCTCATCCTCCAATTTTAGCTCAAAAGCCACTTTTTCTCAGCAGCTTCTCTTGGCCACCTGTTCCTTCCCCCATGCCAGAGTGACTTCTCTCTCTTTCACTGTTATAACATAAACTTTAGAAATGCTTGTTGCATACCTCAAACTTTCTTTTATAACTCTGGCTCTGTTTCATTATGTGTATGTTCTTAGTATATCACACACTTTGGGGAGGCAGAGCGCATGTCTCCTACTGTTTTGTATTCTCCATTCCATTGTATAAAGTTCATTGTACAAAGGAAGTCTTCTATATATGGATGAACAACGTATTTACAGCACTCATGATATGTTTTTATTTTATGTATATGAATACATTGGGGATAATATCAAGTTAGATGTCAATGTTTTCAATTAAAAATGTAATATTTCATGTAGTCTTAATATTCTGTATTTCTCAGGTGAAAAAAAGGACATAAACGTTACAGTGACAAAGGGAAAGTAGGTTCAGGATACACAAAGAAAAAAAGGAAACTCCTCAATGTTGTAAATATCCATCATGTTTTGTTTGTTTGAAATTTCCTACTCCATAGTAACAGGAAAAGGCCTAGAACCCAGAGTCCTTTAAAGATAGAATCACTTGCCAGGAAATGTAAGAATGTATCCTCAACTTTTTAAGAATAGATTTTAATGAATAACGAATGTCCTTGAAAGAATTCACTGCAGTTTGTTTTAAGTAAAACTAAAATATAAATTAAAATGAATGTGTTGTACTCCCCCTGTTCTTCTGCCTTTTTCTTTCTTTTTTTTTTTTTTTTTGTCTTTATATTAGGAGAAAGGGAGATGTGGAATGTCGGGAATTGTTTATAAAATTAGCACACACTGCTCCCATGAACGTGGAAAATATCTGACCCACAGTTGCCCCAGTTTGTTAAACATTGTGGATACTCTATGGATGGCTGTTCTTCCACAGCCTCCTGGCTGCTGGAGACAAAACCCTGGGTAAGCAAAGTTGGATGGTTTTCAAAACTGTCATCCTTAGTAGATTTACAGACACAAAGAGCTGTCACTAAATTTAGTCAGTGACCCTGAACTTGGAATAACTGGAACTGGTACTCTCAGCCAGGGCTGTCCTAAAGTCTAAGGAGCAATTAGGGGCCAATAACAAGATTGGATTCTGACATGCTGGGTGAGAGGTGAGTAGAAAAGAATTGAAATGCTGATTGGGTGATATTAGATAATTTGTATCTAACTAAGGAATGATTTCTTCTTTGCTGAGCAATCATAGACTTACTGCACAGGGCTAGCTGCCAGCAACATTTTTATAATCAGTGCTACTCAAACTTGGGTGTGCACAAACATTACCTGAGAATCAGGTGTGCAAATAGTGATTTAACACTATGCTGTGCTCACCACAAGTGTGCTATCATCTGCCACCACACAATACCGCTAACTGTATTCCCTCAGCTCTACCTTTTGTTCCTGTGACTTAGTCATTCCATAATGGGAAGCTCTTGTAATGTGTGTCAACGATCCTCAGAATAAAATTAAAATGTAAAGAGATGATAGAATGGAATAAAATATATACGTTTAAGAAAAAACAAATCTCGTGTTGGTGAACTTTCTCAGCGTTTGTTTGAGTCTTCCTTTACATTTTTATTTCTCAAATACAACTTTGCAAGGTTAAAAAAAATTATCCAAGGATCTCATTAAAATGCAGATTATGGACTGGGACCTGAGATTCCACATTTCTAACTGCCTCCCAGGTGATGCTGATGCTACTGGTCCTGAAACCACACTCTGATCAGAGTAACAAGGGTCTATAGTTGCACTATCTAACACAGTATTTGATGGCTGCATGTGGATATTGAGTGCTGAATTGAAATGTGCTGTAAGTTGAAGATACACATCAGATATTTTTATTGAAATACAATTCAAATACAAAATCACCTCCATTTAACGTGCACAATTCAGTGGTTTTTGGTATGTTCACATGGTTGTGGAACCATCACTACTGCCTAATTCCAGCACATTTCATGACCCTAGAAGGAAACTCTATACATTTTGCCTATCACTCTCTCTCATTCCCACTTCTTCCCAGCTCCTGGCAACCTACTTTCTAGGTTTTCTTTCTTTTTAAAAGAAATTTTAACGTTTATTTATTTTTTGAGAGACAGAGACAGCACAAGTGTGGGAGGGGCAGAGAGAAACAAGGAGACACAGAATCTGAAGCAGGCTCCAGGCTCTGAGCTGTCAGCACAGAGCCTGATGCAGGGCTCGAACTCATGAGCTGTGAGATCATGGCCTGAGCTGAAGTCGGGACGTAACTGACTCAGCTACCCAGGAGTCCCTCGAGGTTTTCTTTCTAAAGAAAGAATGTAGGGGCACCTGGGTGTCTCAGTCTGTTGAGCATCTGACTCTTGATCTCAGCTCAGGTCATGATCCCATGGTTGTGGAATCAAGCCCCATGTTGAGCTCTGTGCTGAGCACGGAGCCTGTTTAAGATTCTCTCTTTCTCCCTCTGCCCCTCTTCCCTACTGTCATGGTCTCTCTCTCTCTCTCTCTCTCTCTCTCTCTAACAAACAAAAAAAAATGCAGTAAAATCTTGGATTGTGAGCAACTTGTTCTGCGAGTGTTCCACAAGGTGAGCAAACATTTCTAATAAACTTTAACTTGGTAAACAAGCGATGTCTTGTAATATGATTAGTATGTGACACCAAACATCACATGATCACAACTGAGCCAATCGTTCTCTCTCTCTCTCTCTCTCACTTGCTGCGGGATTGTGGGTGATCTTCTCCCATGCTCAGTTGCTTGGTCTCAGGCCACAGTGTTTGTTAGAAATCAGTGATTTTTCAGAACATTGGGAGGTGCCCACAAGTGGCACTAGTGTATTTTTTGTCACCTCAAAGCACCTATGGACAGTCCTTTGCTTTTCCACACAAGAGTAAGCTTCCATATCCAGTTTTCATTATTTCTTATGGGGATATTCGCTTTGATAAACAAGTGTTTTGGATTATAAGCATGTTTCCAGAACAAATTATGCTCACAAATCAAGGTTTTACTGTATTTACTTTCTTTATGTGTTTGCCTGTTCTGTATATTTCATATACATGGAATCATACTATATGTGATACCTGGCTTCTTTTCCTTAGCATACTGTTTTCAGGGTTCATCCTGTGTTGTAGCAGGAATCAGTGCTTCATTATTTTTTATGGCCAAATAATATTCCATTGTAAGAATCTACCACATTTCATGTATCCAGTCATTTACTGATGGACATTTGAATTATTTTGAATTGTTTCCACTTTTTGGCAGTTATGAATACTGCCATTAACATTATTATACAAGTATTTGCATGAATGTGTGTTTTCAGTTTTCTTGAGTATATACCTAGGAATGCAACTGTTGGGTCATATGGTAACCCTATGTTTCAACTTTTGAGGATTTGTCAAACTGTTTTCCTGAAGTGGCTGAACCATTTTATATTCCCTCAGGCAGTTCTTGAAGGTTCCAATTTATCTACATCCTTGCTAACTCTTGAACCAGTATTAATACATTATTATTAACTAAAGTCCATACTTCATTCACATTTCCTTGGTTTTTGCCCCATGTATTTTTTGTGTGACAGTTTCTTAAACTTGCTTGTTTTTGAGGAGTACTGGTCAGCTATATTTTAAGATGCCCCTCTATTGGGATTTGTCTAATAATTTTCTGGTGATAAGGATGGAGTTATGGGTTTTGGGGAGGAAGATCATAGAGATAGATCATCACATCATATTGAGGGTACATACAATGAGCATATTTATCACTCTTGCTGTTGACCTTGATCATTTGGTTAAAGCAGTGCTTTTCAGGTTTTTCCACAGTAAAGTTATTCCTTTTTTAAAAAATTATATTGCTAAGGACTCATGAATATTTATTTTTATACTTTGGTTATAATCTAGCACTATCTTATTTTCTGTTAAATTAATTCAGGTTTAATTAACCATTGAGGATTCTTTCAGGTTGGCATTCTCCCCTCAATGTGAGGTTTGTTGTTTTGAGCCCTTATTTACTTTCTAGCACTACAGGATGTCTAGGCTCATCTTGTATGTATCCTTCCTTTGTGTAGAATCAGACGCTTCTGCTAGAAGCCCTAGCTCCTTTTATTGAATAATACTATTCAAAAACAAGGTTGGGCAGGATGTTTCTTATTTGAGATCTTTCTTGGTTCTTAATTTAGGCATTTATTGCTATGAATTTCTTTCTTAGAACTGATTTTGTTGCATACTGTAAGTTTGGTAAGTTATATTTCCATTTTCATCTGTCTCTAGACATTTTCTTATTTCTCTTTAGATTTCTCCTTTGACCCATTGGTTGTTCAGTAGCATGTTATTTAATCTCCATGTTTGTTAATTTTCCAGTTTTCTTCTTGTAATTGATTCCTAGTTTCATACCGGGTGGTTGGAAGAGATAATCGATACGATTTCAGTCTTCTTAAATTTGTTGAGGCTTGTTTTGTGACCCAATATATGATCTATCCTTGAGAATGTTCCATGTGAGCTTGAGACAAACGTGGGTTCTGTTGCTTTTGGTGGAAATGTTTAGTAAATGCAGTTAAGTCCATCTGGTCCAACATGAAGTTTGAGTTCAGTGATTCCTTACTGATTTTATTTGGATGGTCTATCCATTGATGAAAGGAGTGTACTGAAGTCCCTTACTATTATTGTATCATGGTCTATTTCTTCCCTAAGGTCTTTTAATATTGCATGTTATATATTTAGCTGGTACTATGTTGGGTGCACAAATATTTACAAAATTATATCCTCTTGCTTGATCCCTTTAGGATTATGGATTTTATTACAAGTGTGATGGGAGGCTGATAGCAGATTATATTTTCCAAAGCTGGTAGCAAACTTATCACCTGTGCTCTTTTAGCATGTGACCTTGCCAGTCCCCTATGAAGAGCGGGAATTAAATTTCCCATCCTTGATTCTGGGCTGCCTTTGACTGCTTCAATGAATAGAGTATAGAGGAAGTAATGCTGTATGATTTCAGTGGCTGAGTAATAAAAAAGCAGAATATATTCTGCCTTGCTTGTGGGAGTACTTATACAATCATGCCCAAGTCTACCATACTATATAAGGAAGCCAAGCTACATGCAGAGACCATGAACAGGTGTTTTGGTCAGCAGTCTAGTCTTCAGGTCATACCAGCTCAAATGAATGAATGAACCTTCCTATAATTCAACCACCAGACATCGAATCATCCCAGCCTTTGAGTTTTTCCAGTTGAAGCTCAAGACAATGTGAAACAAACCATTCCCTGTGTACCCTGTCTGAATTTCTGACTCACAGAATCTTTGAACATAATAAAATGGTTGTTTCAAGCACTAGGTTTAAGGGTAATTTGTTATGTAGCAATAGTAACTGGAACAGAGGCGTTGGAGGCTTTTGACTTAGACAGAGATATGATTGTACTTCTATTTGAAGGCTTTCGACTCAGAAGGTGATATGGTGGTACTTATATTTTAAGAGGATGACTGTGACTATTCAGTAGAGATTGGGCTATATAGCAAAGCAAAATGGAAATGGGGAGACAAGTTAGGAGCCTGTTGTAGTTGCCCAGAAGAGAGATGATGGTAGCTTGGGTTAGGTAGTATTAGTACAAGATAAAAGATATGGTGGGGTTATGGATATAACCTGAAGATGAGCCCACAGGCCTTGCAAATGGATCAGGCAAAAGGCACAAGAGAAAGAAACAAGTCACAGATAACTCTAGGGGATCTGGAATGAGCAACCAACAATGGTTGATAACAGAGGCATTTAAGTGAGTTTAGAAATGTTGAGAGACACTTAGATGTGCCTGCAGTTTAGGGTAAAAGTGGAACTGGAAAAATAAAACTGAGACATCCAAACATTAATGATACTTAAAGCCATATCTTTGAATGACATAATTTAAGCAATAATTATAGTTAGATAAAAAAAAAAAGATGTCTTTAGACTGAGCCCTCAGATGCTCCCAACATGAAGAGGAACAGACATCAAAGGAGATAACAGAGTAGGAGGAAAACCAGGAGATTGCAGTGTCCCAGAAGCCATGTGAAGAAAATGATTTACAGAGCCCCTGAGTCATGGAGTGATTCAGCTGCTGCTCATAGATTTGGTAAGTTAGACATGAGAATTGGCCATTGTATTTGACAACCTGGAAGTCATGGGTGATGTTGACAAGAGTGATTTACTGGGTTGGCACAGATCAGTGCCTGAACAAGAGCAAGGAAGTAGAGATAAAAAGAGTAACTTTTTGAGGGCAAAAAGAAAATGGTGGTGTAGTTGAAGAGAGACAGGGTGTTAAAGAAGCTTTCATTGATGTTGAAAGATGGTACAGCATGTTGCAGAATGTTTGTACGTTGCTAAGAATGTTTTAGTGGAAATGGGGAAATTCATGATGGAGGAAAGGGACAAATACCTGGAAGAGCAAAATCCTTAGGTGGGCAAGTGGTGATTAGGTTAGGTATCCCTGTGGAGCCATGAGAAGAAAAACATCTTCCAGTAGGGGAGGCAGAGCCCATAGGCTCTGAGCAGAAAGGCTGTGAATTGGATATTGTAGAATATGGAAGTTCTCTTTGATTGTTTTTTGTTTGTTTGTTTGTTTAATTTTCTCAGAGAAATAAGAAGTCACCTGCTGGTAGGATGGAGGGGCTGGGTGCTGGGCATGAGAGAACTGAAGGGTGTGAAATAGTTATCTCAAAAAAGAAGAACAAATTTACTAGAGAATTAGCGAATTTCTGGGCATCACTTAAGTAGTACTTGAGGTCAGTGGTCATGAATATCAGATGAGGTCACTATAAGGTGAGCAGGCTGTGGAGGTTTTCTCTGTCTCTGTTCAAGATTTCTGAGGGTGGGTTCAGGGAATTTGAGCAGGTTTTTTCTTTTTAAGTGATTTCAACAGAGGAAGACAGAGATTAGAGTTGAGATAGGGTGGGTTGTATTATTGCTCCCGATTTTCACTTTATCCAATAAATAGGATTATACATCTACACTCCTTAATATGTGACTTACAGTGCATGTCACTAACCACTGTTTCATTGACCTTGGGTCTGACCATGTGACTTGCTTTAGCCAGTAGAATGAGAGCAGATGTCAGAGGAGCAGAGACTTGAAACATGGTTTGCGTGATTTGGCTGGTCTGTTAAGTTTTTGCCAGCACTGAGAGGAAAGCCTGCTCTAGGCAACTTCCTGTCTCAGAATGAGGACATGTGGAGCGAAACTGAACCAAGCTTGTGTCTTAATGCAGAACTGCTCCAGCTGCCCTGCAGATGCATGATTCAGAAATCTGCATCTATGCACTCCTCTTATCAGCCATAGGGATTTTGCATCATTTGTAGGATTATTTCAGCAGTATTCTGATTAATACATGAGAATATGATCATGCATATGCTAGGATGAAGGTGTCATCATAATGATGAGTGGAGTCTAAGCCAGAAGAGGAGGAAAGGGAAGCTATGGAGGAGATAAAACAGTGATAAGGGGGAAGAGTAAACGGATCAGAAGTCACATTATAGAGGGAGTCAGGCTTTTAAAAAGAAAGGTAGAAAGATAGGGGGTAGTGGCAAGAGAATGGGATGTTTAAACTTCACATTTGGAGGAGGTGAAGTTAGCGGTAATGTCAAGGAAATGTCAAGGTCCAGAGATGGCCAGGGTAATGTGTGGCTGAGGTAGGGAGAGGGAAGGGATGGCTTATGGCAGATAAGGATTTCTGGAAGGTCAGGGTGATTGGATAAATAAGCTATGTGGCCATTGAAATGACCAAGAATGTTGATTGGAATCCTGTTGGAATTCTGGAAGTAAAGAGATTGTTAAAAAATCTTTAATGAATGAGAAAATTTCTGATGGACCTGTAAATGGCAGCAACAAGGAGAGATAGCAGCTGGTGTAGCCTAATGGCAATAGATTCTAAGAAGATGGAATTGCTTAGAGAGAAGAAAAGACCAATTATCTGGAAGCAGTGATAAGGAGTAAGTTTCTTCCAAATTTAGTAGTAAATGGAGTGAGAATCAAACAATTACAGCTAGTACTTGGGGTGGCTTCAGGGAGTCATATCCTTGGGGAAGACTGGTTCCAATTAGAGCCAAAGTAGCGAAGGGCTCATTTCAGAAAGAAGATAAGGATATTGGGGGTTCTGCTGAACATGCACCATATGAAGTTAAAGATGATGGAGAGGATGGGTTTGAGGAGTCAAGAAGGGGTTATGTTGGGTTAGATAAGAGGATAAACAAGGTTAGTTAAGCATGAGAGCTGTGGACATGTAGGATGACCTATATATGTTTGGTGACTAGAGGAAAAGAGGAAAGCAAGGCGTGATGGGATTATTTCTGATGTCTTTCAGGGCTATTCTCTGAAGCAGTTTTTAGTGGGGAATGAAGAGTGACTTGCCAGGCATGAAGGAGAACCTCTGGGGTCTCCTTAAATCCTTTCATATGTGTTATTGAAGCAGGGTGGAGGTGGACCTACCAGGACCTCTTGGCTTTCTTGCAACACATCTGAAATTATTCAAAATATGTCTGCACCAATCCTCACTTGAGTTCTGCCTCTCTCTTCTCTCTTCACTTATCTCTTCTGCCTCCTATTTCCACCTTGACTCTCACTTCCGCTACCTTTGAGAATTTACTTTTTTTTTTTTTACCCTGGTCAAAGAAATCTCCTCAGGACAGGATCTGAAGATCAGATATTATTAGTTGTTGTTGTTATTCTAGTATTAATTATGTCAAATTATCAATCACTTATTAACATTTAGTGACCGTTTACTATACGTCAGACATTGTGCTTATTGCTCTACTTAAACCAAACCCATCTCATTTACTTCACAACTCTGTGAGATGGAAACAAGTATGGCTCTCATTTTGCAACAGAGGAAATTGAAGCTTTGAAGACTTAAATCACTCATCCAGGGTCACTCACGGGGCATGGGGCTGAATGATTATTCACATCTGGGATTTTGGGCTCTGAATCCTGAGTGATTCATTTGTCCAGCCTGTGACTGATTGCTCAGTGGAAGCCTGTGGGTAATTCTGAACAAGTTTGGGCATTAGTAGCAGTGGAAGGCTAACCCCTCCTGCCTACTGTCCTAGCATGCCATTGATCTTTTTCACACTAGATTTGTCTTTATGTGGCTCAACTTGTGGTGCCTTCACCTGCATAGGCACTTTTGTTTTTTGGACCAAATGGTCTACTTCCTCTTGGTCACAGCATTTGGAAAAATGCTTTGCACACAACAGATGCTTAAAACAATATATTGGTTGCATGAGTTAAGAATTACCCATGCATCTAGTTAAGTTCTCAAATTAGGCATATATTAAAACTAAGTGGGAAGTTTTCAAAAAATGTCCCAATGCTCAAGTCATACCTGGATTAACGTCACTGGGGCTAGGGCCAGACGTCAGTATTTTCAAAACTCACCAGAAGATTTCATTAGGCCACCAAAGTTGTGATTACTGCTCTGAGAGAGGCAGGTCCTAATATTTGTTAGTTCTGCTTAAGATCTAATTATATTTCTGTGATACGGGATTTGGGATGCAGGAAGTAGCGAGTGCTCTAGAAGCATTGTTGTCAGAAGACCTGGAATGTCAATGATGGCCCTTTCCCCTCTCCACACCATTTCCTAGAGCAAAGCTGTCATGTAAATGGCTATTTATTACATTTGATTTCTCTGCTCTCTTCTCACTTGTGCTTTCTGCTTTCCTCCAGTTTCTGCATCTAGCTTTCACTTGATTTGCATCCAGTTCTGCCTCTGCTGAAATGAGCTTATCTGGCTGCTTAGTAGACACAGCAATCACTCCCAAGAATTGCATTTGAAAGCAGAATGAAATCTTCATAATTTGCACTATCCCAAGATGCATTCATCCTAATGGAGGTGACTGGGTCATTTAGGCTGAATTTGAGAAGCATTCTTGGCTTTGTGTTCTGAGTCCTTCTAAGCCACCTGGCAGTTAGTGACTCTCTTCAGGCAGTGCTAGTTGATATAATCTGACATGAAGCCTTGAACAAAAAGGAACCGAAGCCAACCTTTGCCATTAGTATTCTCAGGTGTTTGTCCAAGGGAAGCTGGAAAGGAGAATCTGTATTTATAACTTGTAAAAAGGGATCTTAAGCATGGGTAGTAGAAAAATACTCAACCAAATATCAGGAAATTTGTTTCTTTTTTACCTTGAGTTTTACTTAACTCTTTATGGGCCTTTGATAGGTGGATTGCAAAAATTTGCCATAATGATACACCCCTCCTTGTATCCATATCACTTACAAGACTGTGGGGTTCCCCGCATCAGAAATGGAGTCCATTTCCCCACCCCTTAAATCTAGGTTGGCCTTGTGACCTGCTATAACCAATAGAATTCAGATGATATGATGCTGTGACAGTTCTGAATTTCCCCTCTGGAGGCCTCATACACTTCTGCTCTCCTTTCTTAGAATCTTAAACTGCCTACTTGATAAGAAACCACATAGCAGAGACCCCGTTGTCCCAACTCAGGCCATTTGAGAGCAGCCAGCCTGTTGACCCCAAATACATGAGGGTCCAGCTATGACTGCAGGGCATCTACATGACCCTGTTTAAATGTGTGGATCCAAGCAAAACCTGAAGATCTTCCCAGTTGCCTCACAGACTCATGATCAATAATTCCTATTACTTTAGCCATTGAATTTTTGGGCTGTTTGTTAAACAGCAATAAATTGATAATGGCCTCTACAATTTCTTTTTTAAAAAATATTTATTAATTTTTGAGAGAGAGAAAGCACACATAAGTGGGAGAGGGACGGAGAGAAAGGGGGACAGAGGATCCAAAGTGGACTCTGCACTGACAGCAGAGAGCCTGATGTGGGGCTTGAACTCGTGACCCACAAGATCATGCCCTGAGTTCATGTCCAACGCTTAATTGACTTAGCCACCCAGGTTCCCTGCTCCAATTTCATTTTTTTAAATGTGTATTTATTTTTGAGAGAGAGAGAAACAGAGTGTGTGCAGGGGATGGGCAGAGAGAGAGGGAAACACAGAATCCAAAGCAGGCTCCAACACTGAGTCTGAGGTGGGGCTCGAACTCACAAACTGTGAGATCATGATCTGAGCTGAAGTTGGTCACTTAACCCAGACTCAGCCACCCAGGTGCACCTCTACAATTTCATTAAAAAAATTTTTTTTTAATGTTTCTTTATTTTTGAGAGAGAGAGAGAGACAGAAACAGAGCAAGAGCTGGAGAGGGGCTCAGGGAGGGGGAGACAGAATCTGAAGCAGGCTGCAGGCTCTGAGCTGTCAGCACAGAGCCCGATGTGGGGCTGGAACCCACAAATTGCAAGATCATGACCTGAGGTGAAGTCATATGCTTACCCAACTGAGCCACCCAGGTGCCCCTACAATTTCCTTTAAAAAAATTTTTTTTCCAACGTTTTTTATTTATTTTTGGGACAGA
Organism: Felis catus; assembly: GCF_018350175.1. NCBI lineage: Eukaryota > Metazoa > Chordata > Mammalia > Carnivora > Felidae > Felis > Felis catus. The sequence goes on along the minus strand of NC_058370.1, from coordinate 37,514,947 downwards.
CAGAGACAGAGCATGAACGGGGGAGGGGCAGAAAGAGAGGGAGACACAGAATCGGAAACAGGCTCCGAGCCATCATCCCAGAGCCCGACGCGGGGCTCGAACGCGGGGCTCGAACTCAAGGACGGTGAGATCGTGACCTGGCTGAAATCAGACGCTTAACCGACTGCGCCACCCAGGCGCCCCTACAATTTCCATTTTAAAGGCAGGATTGGTGGGTTGATTTTCTGGGCACTGTAGTTTTAACTGATGCTGTGCTCAATAATCGCCTGTGGATGTCAATCTGGCAGCTCTGTGTCCATTCCAGATCCACTGAATCAGGGTAGCCAGGCTGTAACTTCTGTGTTCTTATACATTTTACTAGTGGCTCTGATGTTCAGCTACGGTGAAAGAACTCCTTGAAAGTTTTTTGCTGACAGTTAATGCATCGGATTCTCCCACAGAAACCCTTTTAGGGTTGCAATTCACCATAAGAATTAAATGCCAAGATAAAGTCAGACTCATATTTGGCCATTCTAAGAATGAAAGCACTCAGACTCTATAGGGAAATTCTGAAAAAGCAAAACACAATCATCCCTGGGCCATGAGCTTGTCTACCAGTCTCTTCTTTCCTCTTGAATATCTCCGTATTGGTCAGAAATTATTTTCTTGTAAGAAACAGGCACTCTGAATCGTAAGGGAATTTATTACACAGACTGAAGGAAGTGTCTCAGAATACATGACAGAAAACACAGCCAAGCTTTACCAGTCGCGGACTCGGAAACAAATGGTATCAGGAAACAAGGCTGTTTTGGTTGCTTGTGTATACTTTCTCTTTCTCCTTGCTTGTCTCACTACAAGAATTCTCTGATTTTCCTATGAATATCCTTTATTCCCCTTTCTTCCTTTACATACACTGTACTGAATAGCTCCCTGAAAAGGGGGAGTCCTGGAATTTACCTGAGCAGTTGCACACAACTTAATGTCTTTGTGTCCTAATTTCAAACTGCCAGTAGGAGGACTCAGGTCCGGTTTGAATCAGAGGTCCAAACTGGGTCAAACCACTCATGACAAGGAGGGAGGAGATGCTATGTTCTCTGGGACTGCCCTTTCTGGGGATGAGTATAGGATCACAAAAAAAGAAAAGTGTAAGGTTAGAGGAAAATGTTTCCTGAATATAATAAGTGCCTTTACTAGGACAGTCTATCATATTTACATTGGCTCATCAGTCAGGTCAACCCATATAAAAACACATCAACTAAATGTCTGAAATACTTAAATTTGTTTATGCCAAATCGCTGTTAAATACTATTGTATACATATGCTTTATAGTTTTCATTATAATTCAGGTTTTTGTAAAAGAGGGAAATACTATTTATGTCAAATGTGTAGGCAGTGCTTTTCAGTTGTCAGAATACAAACTTAACACTTTGCTTTACTCATTTTTGACACAGACTTGAATTCCTACAGAGGACATAGGAATCATTTTTAAAATGACCAAAAAATACACACAAACTTTCAAAAATAATTTTACCAGCAATCTGGTTAATCTGTTTCATTGTTTTATTCCCATGGGCAAGGCATATGTGCTCAAATTAAACAGAGGATTTGGCTGATAAATTTGGAAGGCAGAGAAATGATTGCTGTTTTCTACATTTACTTGGAATGCCTTTTTTAAAGGAATCCAGGTACACGGCACCACATAGTCATTTCATTTAAGGTCAAGAAATCTTGGGGCCCTGGGTGATTCAGTCCGTTAAGGGTCCAACTCTTGATTTCAGTTCAGGTCATGATCTCATGGTTTGTGAGGTCGAGCCCCTCATCGGGCCCTGGGCTGACAGCATGGAGCCTGCTTGTGATTGTCTCTCTCAAAATAATATAAATAAATAAACAAACAAAAACAATTTTTTAAATGATACAAAAATCTTGCATTCAAGATTAGGTAAAAAAAAAAAAAAAAAAGGTGCACCTGAGTGGCTCTTGTCCAACTCTTGATTTCAGATCAGGTCGTGATTTCAGGGCTATGAGATCGAGCCCCATGTCAGACTCCACACTGAGCGTGGACCCTACTTAAGATTCTTTCTCTGCATCTCTTTCTTCCCCTCCCTTACTGGCTCTCTCTCTCTCAAAAAAAAAATTAAGTAAAATGGAATGTGTTTTTCTTTTATAGTTTGGTAAATGTTTTAGGAAACCACATTGAACTTATACACATGACCTCTGATATAATGGAGTTTTGTAGTTTAATGAGGGATGACGTTAATCAATGAATGACACAGATAATTGTTAGTTAACTTGTTAAGGACAGTGATGGAAAATTACAAGAGACTCTGAGAGCATGAAACTAGGGCACTCATTATGGTGCCAGGGGAGTGAGGGGGGTGAGGAAGAGATGTTTGAAAGGAGATCTAATGGATCTCTAAGAACTGAACTGGGCAAAGATTATCTGAGTTAGAGGGATCCACAGGTAAACAGGCCTTGTGATGTGCAGAAGTGCACCTTTGGAGAAAGTGATGGAATGCTGGTGAGGTTAGAGCCTTGAGTATACAGGGGAGCTATGTAGGGATGATGAGAGAGGCAAGCTCCTCATCCACATGGCCCAGAGCCTTACACCTCATATTTAGGATTTCTGCCTTTATCCTGAGAGTAGTAGGAAACCAAGTGGAGTGGACTTAAGCAAATGAGTGGCAAGAGTAGGTTTTCTTTTTAAAAGGATTCTTCTGGGGGCACCTGGGTGGCTTGGTCGGTTAAGCGTCCGACTTCGGCTCAGGTTATGATCTCACGGTCCGTGAGTTCGAGCCCCGCGTCGGGCTCTGTGCTGACAGCTCAGAGCCTGGAGCCTGTTTCAGATTCTGTGTCTACCTCTCTCTCTGCCCCTCCCCTGTTCATGCTCTGTCTCTCTCTGTCTCAAAAATAAATAGATGTTAAAAAAAAATTTAATAAAAAAAAAAATAAAAGGATTCTTCTGATTACTGTTTTGAGAATAGCCTAAGGAGCAATGGACAAGAAATACATGGACAGGACAGTTAGAAGCCTAAAGCCAAGAGGTCAGAGTGACCTGAAATGGTGGTAGGAATAAGAGAGAGAAAGTTGGAAAGATGTGGGAAATATTTCCAAGGTGGTATTGGCAGGTCTTGTTGATGGCTTGGATGAGGAGGCAGGGTAGATTGATTGCAGACATGACCCTGATTCTTCACCCTTCTTGCATCCACCCCCTGTGCCATGTAACTTTGTGGTGTCCTCTGCCTGTCTCTGGACTGACCATGTACCTGGCTTTGGTCAGTAGAATGAAGTAGAAGCACCAGTGCAGTGGTTCCAAGTCTGACTCAAGAAGCCCTGTTCTTCCTATGTCTCTGTCATCTCCATGAGACAAGACCTGAGGTAGCTTCCTAGAATGCGATGGATACAGGCAGCCCAGTTGAGTATGATCTAGGTCAATGGACAGCCAGTGGGTACAGAAAAGTGAGCAAGCCCAGCCAACAGACAGCCCTCTGAGAAGATACCCAGCTGACCCCTGACATGTGAGCAATAAACACTGATGTATTATGCCACCAAGGTTTTGTGATTTTTTTGTTGTTGTTACATGGCATTATTGTGGTAATAGATAACTGAAATAGGAGCAAGGGAGAAAAATATGTGGAGCACAGTCATCCATACACATTACTATGATAGCAGAGTTTAATATATTATCACAATGCAGCATTTGAGACAATAGGAAATAGGATAAATACATTTTTATGTGAGGAAATTTCTAACCTGAAATCTTCCTAACACATACATGGTAAATAATTAGTCAATATTTTTCAAAAGTTAGATCGATAAAAGTGTCGGTTCTTAGTGGTGAATGATACTAAAAAAAGAACATTCCAAAAGCATAGTTTTGATTTTTTGCTTACTTTTCATAGTCTGTCATATGCTTGTTGTCAAAACCTTTTTGATGTGTTCAATCAACCATGAGTCTAAAAAGGAAGGTAGAAAATCATATAGCATGGCAGTGCAGAAGAAAAAGAAGTAAATTAAGCTGGCCAACTCCTATGGTTACAGTGTTTCCTGTTTCCTTGCATTTTTTTGTTGGTTTCGACCCTATTTTTGCACTGGCTCACCAGAGGGTCATGGAGAGAAAGACACAATTTATGGCAGGCACAAAGAAGTTCCCAGCAGCCACACTGTTAGTTCAAAGTTGCATCTCTTCAAAGAGGATGAAAGAAGAAATTGAACAAAAAGTCCATTCCTGGGGTTTGACTGTGGAAGGGAAGCAGTTATGGACCAGGCTGCTTAAATGTAGCCCCGACCTCTGTTTATTGACAGACATAGAATTCCCACACTTAATTGTGGCTACTAAGGTGAGAACTTACAGTAAGCTTTCCTTTCATATGAGAGAGGAAATTCAGATATTTGGAGGAATAAAATTGTCTCCTTTTCTTATCTATTTGAATTGTGATTGCTTGGTATTATTTTTGGATGCTCACAAGTGGTTTTGAAGTGCTAGTGTGTATACGAATCATTAGGTAAGTTGTAGAACCATAGATCCCTGGAGATTCTGATTCAGCAGGTCTGGGCTTGGGCCTAAGAACCTGCATTACCAGCAGGCATTCAAGTGATGCCGATGCTACTGGTCTGTGTACCACATTTGAGTGGCAAGACCTTAGAGACTGGAGTACCTGTATTCACAGTTCCAAAGACAGAATCATAAAAGTATACTTGTAGGCAAATTATTTTCATCTTCTACTATTTTTTGTCATGTCTTAAAGTGGTCTTAAATAACTGGTCCTACTTTCTAATGAGTGCCCAAAAAAGCATGAGGGCAGGTCAACAATGGAAAAAGATTGGGAAAAAGGCACAGTTCTTCCTAATAATTTATTTGCAAATAACACAAATTGGTAATAAGCTGCTATTGCTTTTTCCTCCTTCCCTGAATCCTATGCCTTCCAGGATTCCACAAAGTCAATCAAGCTGAGAAATAAAAAAAAAAAAAAAAATCCGAGTTTTAAATGAAAGGATACGAGGAGGAGTTTTGTTATATCCTGTTTATACCTGCCGTGTGTTGTTTGGAGGAGGCAGCTTAATGCTACGACATAAAAAGAAAAGCCACAGGGGGAAAGAGTCAAAGCCTCCTTCACAATGAAGTCACCTTTTCCATTTGTTGGCGATCAGCATGTGAAGAAGGCAGAATCTTTTGCTGCCCGCCTCGCTGCAGCGTTGGCTTGTTGAGCATTATTGGGACTGTTCAGTTTTTTTCCAGTTTCTCACATGTCACTGACATAGTCTGAATGTGTGACAAGGAGTGCAAGTGGATGGGAAAGGCGGTTTCTGGTTCCTGCTCTTTTTTCTTAATTCTTCCTAATTTTCTTCATAGTGTAAAATGAGGATATGTATCTCACATAAAATACAGAAAAGTATAAGAAAAGAATGTTTGGATCCTTTCCCAAGAAAAAAACCACAGTTAATACTTAAATTCATTTATTTCTTCTATCTTAGGTCTGTATATATAAATATGCAAATTTGAGACCACATTTTACAGGTTTCAGTCATTGTCTTCTTTTTAATAATATCCTGGGCATTTTCACATATTATTAAAATACTCTCCAAAAAAGTAAGATTTTTGATGCTGAGAATTTTTCATCTTTATCATTCATGATATTTTACTGAACTAATTTCCTATTGCTGGTTTAAATGTTAAAAGCAACATTTTTCTCTATATATACGTCTGTGTATGTGTGTGTATATATGTATTACACACACACACACACACACACACATATGTATTCATCATACATTTCTGAGCTTGTGGGAAAATAAGAACTTTTTCTAAGGTCAGAAGCCAAAGAAAAACTCAAATCTGAAGAATATGGAAGTGCTAGAAACAAAGTTTCCATGCGGATATTTTCACTTCCCTCCTTGCCTAGAGCCACTTACAAGACAGATGGAGGACAAAGCCACTTAGAAGATACTCGGAGGACAACCCTACCAAGTGAGAGAGCAGAGCCAAGCCCCAGGAAACAGACTGGACCCATAGAGGAAACCCTGCAGGTATTTGCTGAACCCGACCTTTGCTGTGACTACCAAGGAGTGAAAGAAAAACAAGTATATATATAGATCTATAGATACATCTATATATCTATGTATCTATATATCTATATATATCTATATATCTATATCTATATCTATATCTATATCTATATCTATATCTATATCTATATCTATATCTATATCTATATCTATATCTGCCACCTTCAAGTGCAGAGCCTGTGGGGATCTTATACTTTGACGTACTTGTACCTGTACCTGTAATACTCTGTTTCTTTATTTGGATGCTGACTTCATAGATATACTTAGTTTGCAAAAATATACTGAGCCCTTTACTTATGATACAAACACATTTGCGTGCATATATATTATACTACATTAAAAAGTGAGGGGAAAAAAGTCACATTAGCTGTGTGACTTCCCCCCAAACTCATTAGGTGAACATTTGTTCTAATTTGTGCCGGAGTGGTAGAGCTCCACATCCCTGGCAGAAGACAAGCATATTTGCTTTGGAGAAATGGAACTCATATCCAGAGTTGTCACAAAGTTCCAAATGTTAATAAATGCAAGAGGGAATGAGCCACCATAGGAGATAGGCAGCAGAAACAACACAGTTGAGAATCATGCCTATAATGTGTGATGGATATATTCAAAGCAATAAAGGTATGTTGAAAGTGTGACTAAGAAATAGGACATCGAGGTGCCTGGGTGGCTCAGTCAGTTAAGTGTCTGACTTTGACTCAGGTCGTGATCTCATGGCTTGTGAGTTCGAGACCTGCATTGACTCTGTGCTCACAGCTCAGAGCCTGGAGCCTGCTTCATATTCTGTTTCCATCTCTCTGCCAACCCTGCCCCCCACCTGTGCTCTCTCTCTCAAATATAAACATAAAAAAATTAAAAAAGAAAAGAAATAGAGAACATCAGTATTGCCTTTACCAGTAAAAAGATTGGAGGGCAATTCTAGAGAAGTAAAATAAATTTTCAATTAGAAAATCAACAGCTTTTTAAATAATATATAATTTAAAAATATCTACTAGAAACAAAAAAAAAGTGGAAACAAGTGAAATTAATTTAAACAACATATTTTATATAACTCCGTAAAACTGTAGTACTATTTCAACATGCAATCAATACGATTATTAATGAGATAATTTTCATCTTTTGTATACAGGTCTTTGAAATCCAGAGTGCATTTTATGCTAAAAGCACATATCAATTTGAAGTACCTACTTTTAGACACTTCTATCTACACACATACACACATAAACACACATTGGAATTTATATTTTTCTACTATATGTAGATGGGCATTGATCCAAGTTGGAATATAAGAAGAAAAACCCTTGCTTTAGGTAGTCCTGTAGCGTTAATTTAATTGAACAGATGTGTGTGATTTACTGAACTATTTCTCTCCTGAGAGATACTTAGTTTTCTCTCTTGCTTTTTCTTATATCAAAAAGGCTACAAGGAATATCCTTTATAAAACCTATGTGGACTTGTGTATTTTCAAGGCATAAAGCTTCAGATATGGATTTGCTGTCCAATGGATGGTTTTAACAGCAGATTAGATACAACTGAAGAGCTACTTAGTGAACTGGAAATGGGAGCTGAAGAAATTACCCAGAAAGCAATACAGACAGACAAGGGAATGGAAAATACGAAGAAAGCATTTAAGAACGTGAAGGCTATAGTTAATATGTCTAAACTGGGGAAAAGAAATAAGGGAAGTAGGAGTGTTCTTAAAAGATAATGCTTAAGTTGTCTCTAGAATTGATCAGACATCAGTCCCCAGATTGAAGATTTCCAATGAATCCCAAGAAAGATGAACAAAAAGAAACTCATCTAGACACATGGCAGTGAACTTGTAGTAAACTGAAGATAGATGGTCTTACAAATCAGTTATTTAAAAAAAGACAAAATTAATTTACAAAAGAATAACGATTAGACCGACAGCTGGCTTCTCACATCAACAATGGAAGGCAGGAGTCAGGGAATAAGATCTATAAAACGCTGAGAGAAAATACCTGTCAATCTATAAATGTATAACTTGAGAAAGAGCAAGTGTGAAACCAAGACATTTTTAGATAAAAACAGAGTCTGTAAGCACAAAGAAAGCACATCAGGAATTTATTCAGGTAGAAAGAAAATGATCCCATAAGGTATGTTTGAAATAAAACATTGATTACATGTAAAGATAATAATATCTAATTTAAGTTGAAAAGGTTAAAGGTTGAGGTTAAAAACGTCAAGATAGACCTAAATTCTGGATAACCAAAACTAATTTGAAAGGACAAGTGCTTGGAGCTAAGTGTTTTAATTTTTTAACTGTTTTTATTATTTATTTTTGTGAGAGAAAGAGAGAGAGATACAGTGTGTGAACGGGGAAAGGGGTAGAGAAAGAGGAAGACACAGAATCTGAAGCAGGCTCCAGGCTCTGAGCTGTCAACACAGAGCCTGATGCAGTGCTTGAAGCAATGAACTGTGAGATCATGACCTGAGCTGAAGTTGGATGCTTAACCAGCTGAGTCACCCAGGTGCCCCAAAGGAGCTAAGTATTTTAAAATGCGTCTCTTATTTGGGAAAAGAGTTAAGCTATTTATTAATTTTAAACATCTTAAGGGAAAAATTCATGTTAAAATTTCCAGTGAATCCCTAAAAATATAGAAATTGAATGTAGAACTTCTAAATTAGTAGATGTTTAGAAAATTGGAATAGGGAAAATAAACCTCAGATCAAGTGATGTGCAGAAAGGGTAAACAAACACATCAACAAAAAGTAGAATGAGTGGGTAGAAAATAACCTGCGAAAAGTAAAAACCAATCTATCAGCACTCACAATCAATACAGTAAAGAACTAAATCCCCCCTAAAATTCAAAGCTATTTTTCCTTCTCAATAAAAAAAGGTGAATGTCTTTTGAAAGAGGTCACAAAAATTTGAAAAGTAGAAGTGTAGAATAAATACATGTGAACTACTAATTAAAAGAAAGTTGGTGGGATATAATATAAGCAAATTTGAGTTAAATAAAAGGCATTACAAGAGAGGAAGAGGATCATTTACATATGGACAAAAGTTTTTATTTACCGGAATAAATTTACCAGAAAGTAAAACCTTAATGGGTCTTGCAAAATAGACCTCAAATAAATAACTACAAATTTATAAAGCTACATTGGAGGAAGCTAAAAAATCCATCAGCATATTGAGAGATTTCCACATGCCTAAGTGATTAATAGATTAGTCAAGCAAAAATAAGGCTATGGAAGTTTTGAACAACATAATTAAGTTTGTTATAACAGATGTGTTTAAAATATTGTTCCTGGCAACACATAGAAAATTTATAAAAATAAACGATACATTAGGCTAGAAGCAAAGTCTTAACTTTTGAAGATTTATAATCACATGTGCCACATACTCAACTTCAACATAATTAAGTTAGAAATTAATAACAAAGTGACAAGAAAAAGAAAGGAATGTGGAGTGAAAGGTACAGGTTAATTTCTCAGACTGGTGTAGCAGGGCAGGAACTGGCCTCTTTCAAACTTCACGGAATCTGGCTATGGTTGGGCATTTAAGGGGTCCACCGAAGGCCTGGACTGCAGACTTTGGACCATGCCAGGAGAAGGGCAGCTGTTGACTCTGAGCTGACAGGAAAGGGTGGGGCAAAGACTCTTCCACACCTTATTTTTGTTGTGTTGGAATCTGAACATGTGAGGAGAAAGACTGGTGCTTCCTCAGTGGTAATTCCCCAAATTCCTCAAACCAAGATGTGGGAGTTTCTCTGCCAGAATGGACTTCTGGTCATGTCAGTTTGCTAAGTGCGACCTCAGAAAGCAATGGGAACACGAGAAGACTCACTCACCTTGACTGATCCCACTTCTGTAAGGTTCCCCTAATGTAAACTCCTTCACCAGGTGTGACTTCTGCCCAGCTAGGTGAGTTGCCCTTGTTTACACTTCGTGGAACAAAGGGACCCTCAGACATCAATGGAGGGAGAGGAAATTGGCAAAGCCACTTTGGAAAATAAGCTGGCATTGCTAATCCAATTGTATGTGCCCAGCACCCGTGTCCAGGAAATTCCATAGCAGAGAAAGTTGCACACAGGTACAGTGGCGACTCCTTGCTCTGACATTTTATGAGGCAGTGGGGGTGGCAGCATGTGCCAAGATACCATTTTCTGCATGTAGAAGTGCAGCCCTCATGGGCAAACAGATGCGGGAAGACCTTTTTATTGCTCTTCAGATTGGGCCACAGAGAACCAACTTTAGGGAAGGAAATTCACAAAATGCCAGCTTCATAGAGTCTGTGTAAATAATCAGGCAACAGTTTTCCCTGTTGACATTATGGTTTCCAACACTTTTGAGAGATGGAAAGAAAAAAATTAAAGATGTACCACTACAATGCATTAACTTTCTAGAATATGCACTGTGGCCTTTTGGCACTATGACAACAAATAACTTGCTGATCAGCATGACTTTTCAATTTTCAATTATTTGCTTTGCTGTTGTGGCTAAAGAATTTAAACTTTGCATCTTTTTTTTTTTAATTTCAATTTATTTTTCCCAAAATTATCCTTTGAGGTTATGGTTTACATATAATGAAGTGAATGTAGGCATAATACTTCAGACAGTTTTGTAAGGATTCCTTTAAAAATTCCTCAGAGAGATAAGTTGCATACACCAGCATTCTAACAAACAAAAAAAGACATGCACATACACATATTTAACTAGGTATCAAAGTTGGAAGACCAGTAAATCTTTGTGTTTCCACTTCACAGGTAAATTAGAATTTTATTTTGTTAAACTGGATGTCTTTTAAATTTGTTTGTTTATTTGGCATAATGCTGTCATAAAACGTATCCTAGCCTTGATCTGAAACTTTCTTTTCCTTTATAGCATTTCCCTTTGAGCTATGTACCATATGGAGAAGTAGAAAAACACAGCTTTAGTGATTATTTACATTCTTGTGGACTAGGATCCCTTCAGGGATCTCATAAAACCCACACAATACTTTTTCGGCCCAAAGAGGTCAGTAGAACACACTCACTTACATATCAGATATTCATCATTTGGGGCACATTCATCTTTACCTTCTTTTAAATCTTATTGCACCTGGGGGTACCTGGGTGGCTCAGTCAGCTAAGTGTCTGATTTCAGCTCAGGTCAGGATCTCTCAGTTCATGGGTTCAGGCCTGTGTTGGGCTCTGTGCTAACAGCTGAGAACCTATAGCCTGCTTCAGATTCTGTTGTCTCTTTCTCTCTCTTCCCCTTCCCCACTCACACTCTGTCTCCCTCTCTCTCAAAAATGAATAAACATTAAAAAAAATTAAAAATAAATCTTATGTTGCACCTGTTATGCACCTATTATGTTGGTAGCATTATGGCTATTTACCAGCATCCCCTTTTCCAGTTGTGCAGGACTATTACACCATCCCTCTCCCTTGAAGTTGGCATAGCCATGTGATTTGCTTTAGCCAACATAATGTGGGTGAAGCCATATGTGTCATTTCTAGATAGAAGCATTTAATTGTTAGGTTAAGGAGCCTGGAATGTTGACTTGACATCTGTAGGTGTAGGAAAACTGCCCTTGAGAATTATCTGTACCCAGAGGTATACTTTTTGAAAGCAAGAAATAAGCTTTTGTCATGTTAAGTTGTTGAGATTTGAGGGATCTTTTTGTTGCAGTTCAACTGAGCATTTCCTGACTAACAGAATATATCATCTGGTGTACTTGCAGAAGAAACTTTTTAAAAAAAACATTTATTTATTTATTTATTTATTTATTTATTTATTTATTTATTTAATTTTTTTTTTAACGTTTATTTATTTTTGAGACAGAGAGAGACAGAGCATGAACGGGGGAGGGTCAGAGAGAGGGAGACACAGAATCTGAAACAGGCTCCAGGCTCTGAGCTGTCAGCACAGAGCCCAACATGGGGCTCAAACTCAAAGACCGCGAGATCATGACCTGAGCCGAAGTCGGACACTTAACTGACTAAGCCACCCAGGCGCTCCTAAAATCTTTATTTATTTTTGAGAGAGACAGAGACAGAGCATGAGCAGGGGAGGAACAGAGAGAGACACACACACAGAATCCCAATCAGGCTTCAGGCTCTGAGCCATCAGCACAGAGCCCAACGCAGGGCTCAAACTCAGAAACCATGAGATCATGACCTGAACCGAAGTCAGACGCTCAACCGACTGAACCACCCAGATGCCCTGAAACATTTCTACTTATAAAATTTTAATTAAAAATTTTTAAATATTTATTTATTTATATTTTAAAGGTTATTTTTATTTATCTTAAGAGAGATACACTGCAAGCAGAGGAGGGGCAGAGAGAGAAGGAGAGAGAAAATCCCAACCAGGCTCTGCACTGTCAGTGCAGAGCCCCACATGAAATGTGAGATCATGGCCTGAGCCAAAACCAAGAGCTTAATGGACTGAGCCACTCACTTGCCCCTAATGTTTATTTATTTTTGAGAGAGAGACAGAGACAGTGCAAGCAGGGGAGGGGCAGAGAGAGAGAGGGAAACAGAATCCAAACCAGGCTCCAGGCTCTGAGCTATTAGCACAGAGCCTGAGGCGTGGCTCAAACTCAAGAACCCCGAGATCATGACCTGAGCCGGAGTTGGAGGCTTAACCAACTGAGCCATCCAGATGTCTCTATCCAGATGTCAAATATTTTGGTTGTTAAAATAAAAATAAAATCCTCTACTGGTAGCCTATTATTCTTCCAGTAATTCAGTCTTAAAATCTTAGAATTATCTGTGATTCCTCAATCCTGATCTTCACATTTAATGATTTATTAAATATTTTTGATGTCAGAATGAAAGTGGAAAATCTGGAAAACAAGCACCTGTGATTCAAATTCTTATTCTTTAAGTTGCTAATAAATATTTTGGGGCAAGAAGTTTGACATCTGTGTCTCCTTCTATATTTTTAACATGAAAGTTGGGCTATGATATCTTAAAATTATTAATTTAATGTTCTATGACATGTTGGAATGTTCTCAAACGAGATTGTGTGTGTGTGTGTGTGTGTGTGTGTGTGTGTGTGTGTGTAGTTATTTTGTTACAGCTCTTCATCAGCTCATGTTCTGGTATCTTTCCCACTCTGCACCCAATACATAACTTTCATCTTGTATCTCACATTTATGTACTGGAAAACTTTAATTCTCCTCTAGTATATAGACCAGTTACTAAATGCTATGGGCCTTTTAGAGCTGAATTTTTTTTTAACCCATAATTTTTCTCAACTTTCACACAGGTTTTAAAACCACAGCTCTGGGGCAGAAATAATAAATATCTTCCATTGCTCCTCTAACATGTGCCTGTGGCCAACACCAGTCATCAATGGTTTTGCTATCTCTGGCGTCACAGATAAAATCCATCTTAAGCTAGTGTTCCAAGCCCTCCACAATCAAGCTACATATTTCCTTCTCAACCAACTCACCTCTACGATCTGTTTCATTTTCCATAGGAGAGTTTGTTGTGGTTTTGTGTTCTTACTTATTACTCCATTCATCTAGAATGGCTTCTATGAAAGAAAGAAGTCACACATATTTCTCTAACACAAGCTCAGATTTCCATTACATCCACTGCCTTCTCCAACCATGCCAGCTATCCTTGTTGGTACCTCTTCTCTAAAAATTTTTGCTGGTGGGGCGCCTGGGTGGCTCAGTCAGTTAAGCATCTGACACTTGATCTCGGCTCAGGTCATGATCTCATGGTTTGTGGGTTCAAGCCCCTCATCAGGCTCTGCACTAACAGCAATGGAGTCTGCTTGGGATATTCTCTCTCTCTCTCTCTCTCTCTCTCTCCCCCCTCTCTACCCCTCCCCTGCTCTCTCTTTCTCTCTCAAAAAACAAACTAATAAAAAGTTAAATAAAATGTTTGCTGGTATTTCCTTCTTTCTGAACACCACCCCCATGACTGGAGTTGTATCTTTAGAATTTAATGCCAGAATATGCATATATCAGCATATAATTCCTGTTAGTTTAGGTAGGATTTTATTTTTCTTTATTTATGTTTTTATTCTGAGAGACAAAGAGTGTGCACATAAGTGGGGGAGAGGCAGAGAGGAGAGACAGAATCCCAAGCAGACTTCACCTCATCAGTGCAGAGCCCCATGTGGGGCTCGAACTCACCAACTGTGAGATCATGTCCTGGCTGAGATCAAGAGTTGGATGTTTAACTCACTGTGCCACCCAGGTGCCCCTAGTTTAGGTAGGATGTTAAAACAAATATTTTATTAATCATAGCTGCACCCATTGATTCGAAATGTGGGAGAATTCATACACACACAAAAAAACATTTATTTGGTCTGCTGACATTATTTGGTGCAATAAGAATTGCACCTTGAAAGAAGTTATGACCACCAATTCATGACCACTATGGGGAAGCCCTTCATTAAGTAGTTCCTGATGCTCTCCTTTCTTACTGGGTTATATTTCTTTAGGTTGGGAACCTCACCTTATATTTTTTTCTGCAGCATGCCACCTTCCCCAGCCTCCTGGCATCATCCTTAGCTAACAGATAAGGTTAGCCAAACAGAAAAAAAAAATTACTTGCTTTATTAAAATGCTGCTGCTAGCACACTGTTTAGAAATGCTGAGATATGTGGTGCCTGGGTGGCTCAGTGGTTAAGCGTCTGACTCTTGATCTTGGCTCAGATCATGATCTCATGGTTCATGAGTTCAAGACCCACATTGGGCTTTGAGCTGACAGCACGGAGCCTGCTTGGAGTTCTGTCTCTCCCTCTCTCTGCCCTCCCCTGCTTGTGCTCTCTCTCTCTCTCTCAAAATAAATAAGCTTAAAAAAAAGAAAAGAAATGCTGAACTATGTACCAAATGTGAACTAAGTAAGAAGAAAGCCAAGGCAAGAATGTTTGTTCTCTCTCTCAGTGCTTCTCAAAGCACGGTCTATGGACTGGTGCCTGGCTGTGACAAGAAATGTATGGAGGTTGACAGTAAGCATTTGGAAGTTCCTATATTAATTTTCTTCTGTTATTCTTTTTCTGATAATATTCATTACACTGTAATTTCTTTAGCTGATGAATCCAGTAATGAAAATCTAGACTCATAGTTTGTATGCCTTTGCTTATTCTTTTATTTCACTTTCTATGAATCATTCTTATTTTATTTTGTAAAAATGTACATCCTTGACAGATTAGAAATTAAAAACAAAATAGATTGGTCCTTTACTGCTGTCTGTCTATCTATCTATCTATCTCCCTACCAACCTACCTATCTATCTATCATCTATCTTGATCTTTTTTAGATCTTTTTCCTATGTGACTAGCACTCTAACTAGCATTAAAATCCATATTTTGCTTCTTTTATGAAAACAGGAAATATTGTACCTTGCAGATTTCTCTTAGAGATAAATTAGTTCAATAATTATGCTATTGTTCCTTAGCTTTTAAGTCAGGGGACTGAAACAACCTTCCCTTCCCTCCTCAGTGTGCCGTTATATTTAGAAAAATGAAGAACAATGAAAAAAGTGAACAAAAAACCGTCCAAACTTTTGAATTTCTTGCATTTAGCTAGCTCTAACTTTAAATCATAAATATTATTAAACACGGATTCTTGTCCACAAAGAACGAATAATAACTCTTATATCCTCAGAACAGATGATATATTGTGCTCAGAAATAGATTTCCATCCACAAATGCTGGCATTTAGAGGTTACCAGCTGTATTTAGGTAGAGGAGCTATAAAGCACATTACAGGAATATAATTTTAGAGTTGCTGAGGTCATATGGGGATTTGGTTCGCCTACATTTTCATTTAAATTATATCCACAAGTAATGCCATTGTGAATGAAGTTATATCATTAAAAGTGTCAGACACTTTAGACTCCATTTCCATATGCCCTATTATATGAAGACCTGCAACTTGAAATTCTCTCCAGATTAATCTGAGAGGAAAATATAGGCTCTCATTCTGAATACATCCCAGAAGGGATTAAGTGACCTGATTTCAAGAAAAAAAAAAAATGGAACAAGCTATGCGATGACTAATTTGCCTCCCAGTAAAATAAAAGTGACAAACAACAATTTTATTCATAATAGAAGTTTCCCCCAAAGCAGACTTTTCTGCTAACTCTGGCATATCCTATTTGCAAAATATGTGCCTCTATTTGTAAATTCAAGTTTTCTCCTTGCAGGAGCATGAAATCTAACAACTATTTTAAAGTAAAATTAAAGATTTGTAGAAGGTATAAGACACATTTCACAACAAACACATAATTTTTCTGGAAAGTAGGAACTCTGAATCTCACCCTCTGGGAGAAACATCATAGTGATCTAGTGAGCATTATCAGTAGATTTGTATTTAATATGCAATCTATTTGTTTTATTGAACATGCTCTGATTTAGTAATGAAGGGAAAACAAATAATTATGGTACCTTTCTCACTGAAGTAAAATTCTTAATATACAGACTGATTTATTTAGGAAACCTACTAACTGAAAAATAAATACGTGCCTAATGCTGTCTCCTCTTTATAGCCCTATCATCTGGGACTCTTTGAAGTAATTTACTAATGCAAAATGTTGGGGTGCCTTACTGATGATTTCATGTCAGTATAACAAATCGAATGAAGTACTAGTTAGTTCTGATTTAATAGGCTTAAAATAAATTATTTTAATCTTTTGATTCAGAAAATGATTGCTCTTTCCCAAGCTTTTCTCTCAGATTAAGAAGTTTTATATCATTACTTTTAAGTGAGAACTTTGAAGATTGTGATCATTTTTTAAATTCATTAGTATCTTGCAAGAAAAAGAGAACACAAAAAAGTGAGAAAGAACAGACCAAACTAGGACATCGAGCTGATACTTTAGTCTGAGATATTATTTCTGAATATATTGAAAAATCGACTCACTTTTCTAGTTCTGTTATCAGGAATGGGGTAATAATACTTGACAGACTCACTAAAATCTGGATTTGTCATTATGTGACATTTCAAGTGCTTTCTGAATTTTTCCTAATGACACTATGACACTATTAAATGTTTTAAAAGTTGTAGTGATTAAAGACTGGGTTTAAGCAATACCTAATGCCTTCTCAGTCAGCACCTTTGATATACAATATCAAGCAGGTATTTCTAACATGGCATCTGATATAATCAAGACGTGAGATGCCAAACTAGAAGATAGAAAAGCTGAGAGTCTGGGGAAAGAAATCCAAACTCATCATCATTTTACTTACTCTGTCTTGTCACAGGCAGTGACATGCTTTAAAAGTGATCCCTAGGAGAAGACAAATCCTGAGTGTAACAATGAGATTTCAGGAACACGGAGAAAGAAACTGAATTGATGGCTGAAATCCACAGAATGTGAAATCTCACTCAGTCAATGTTCCTTAGAGAAATCCACTCCTGGGTCTTAAGAATGTTGTCACATGTATGGTTTATGCCTGGAGAAATGTATGTGCTTCTATGCTGTGCATCATATGTTAACATGGAGTTCAGTATGTTACATTTAAACTTTAAAAAAGAACAGAGCAACTCATGCATACATCTAAAACCATAAGAAAGGTTTTCTATATTATTGCTGCTTACTTTGAATTATGACTTGTTTACCTAAACTTTCAACAATCCCACCCTCCCCCCATCCCAGAATACCATCTATATATTGGTAGAATGTGTGGGCAGGTCCTAAAAACAAACTCATTCAAAATACCTTGTTTTATTGTCTTTTGGGATACTTGTTCAAATGGAAGAGTTTTTTTTTAAATGAAATCTATTTCTCCTTTCTTTTTTCTCTTTTCCTTGTCATTTCTTGGGGAGCTATTTTATGCAATCGCTAGTTAAAACTAAGTAATTTCACCTTCCATTTTAGAACCTCTGAACCAAACATGTATTTCTGTCCCATTTTCCCTGAAGCAAATTTCACAAAGATAGCCCAAAAAGCTTTAGCCAGATGAGAAAAGAATTGGAAAGCTAGGCAACTCCATTTTTGGGTCTCTAATTACTAAGGCTGAAGTAGCAGCATGGAGGCAGGTAAGGAAGTGTGTGTTTCTCTCTTTAGGATGAGACTCACTCAGATATCTCAATACATAGCAGAGGTTCCTTACATATTGGGTCTTAGAACTAAATCTGGGAAAATTTATGAAACAAGCAACCTTGTCTTTGTCTTCAATATATCCCTTCTTTGGGATTTGTGGCTCCTCCTCCCCATTTCCCTCTGCTATTCAATATTCCTTGTCTCCTCTCCACCTTCCCTCATGCACATCCATAAACATAAATCCTAAAAATCTGCTTCTAAATCCCTTTGACTCTCACACTCTAGAGAATATATGAATACTTACTCTGAAGCGTTTCTTGTAGGAGTACTAATGGTTTAACAGGCATCTCGGTGAAAAGTAAGGAAGAGACCTTGGTGTCTTGGCATCCACCATCAGTGGGAGGAAAGTTGGCCGAGTTGAGGTCAGTGGGATTCATAGCAGTTGCATCCACTGTGTGTTCTATTTTCCAGTGAGATTTTTTTCTCTGCTGGACATTATTACTAGCATGGGCTGAAAGAAATAACCTAGTTCACTCTGATTTTGCAAATAGGATACATTATCCACAATGAGTGTTCTCATCAACCCATTTAAATGGCTTTTTCTTTACTGAGCACAGGAAGAAAGAGAAAGCAGAAATTAGAAGTTTCAGAGTTCCTAGTCTGTGCAAAGCCTCTTCCACATTAACTCAAGTCTCACTAAAGCTTTAGAGAGTGAGAATTACTATGTTTGCTTAAAAAATAACAGCAATCATTATTTATTGATCTTGTTCTATATGACAGCCAATTTCCAGTTTAGTGTCTTATTTAATTTTTATATCAACCGTGTGAAATCGGCATCATTCGTACCCCTGTTTTTCAGACAAGGAAACTCAAGATCAGAGCACTTATCTTGTGGAACTGTAAAGAGGGTGCTGGAGTTACAGGCCACTTACACTTTTCATAGGATTAAGTAATAGCCGATGGGAAGTGGTTAAGATGAGAAGTGAACTATGGTTTGATTTGACCCCAAGCTAATGAAAATGCTATTGTGGTTATTTTGAGAATGAGTGTGTGTGCGTGTGTGTTTGAGATAGATATTTTTTTATTAATCTTTTCTGACTTTCTAAATTCTTAGGCCTTTTCTCTGAACTAATAAATGATTAATTTAAAAATAGAGAAATAAAAGGATACTCTGTCTCTCTCTGTCCCAAAAATAAATAAACGTTAAAAATAAAATTAAAAAAAAAAAGGAGGCGCTTGGGTGGCTCAGTCGGTTAAGTGTCTGACTTCAGCTCAGGTCACGATCTCACGGTCCGTGAGTTCGAGCCCCACGTCGGGCTCTGGGCTGATGGCTCAGAGCCTGGAGCCTGCTTCCGATTCTGTGTCTCCCTCTCTCTCTGCCCCTCCCCCATTCATGCTCTGTCTCTCTCTGTCCCAAAAATAAATAAATGTTAAAATTTTTTTTAAAAAATAAAAAAAAAAAGAAATAAAAGGATAAAAGAAGGGAAGGAAGGAAAGCATGGGAACAGATATTTCTACAAACAAAACCAGAACACCATTAGAAGAGGAATAAGACATATAAGCAGCTTAGATAAAGAAGATCAATAATACCTTCTATGGGATGCTGATGCAAAATGCATTACATTTTGATAGATTTTCACACATAAAGCCTCCAGTAGGTCTGTGAAATAGACCTTATTATCTCAGTTTAATAAATGAAAACAAGATGATATAAAGATGTTAAGGAATTTACCCAAGGTCAAATGTCTAGTAGGATTCTGGGTGTACACACCAGCCTTTAAGGCTATTTGATACCCATCTCTTGAAATCTTTCCTTCTAGGCTCAGATATCAATCCTCTCTTCTTGAGGAAGGAAAGCAGTGCTAAGAAGGAGTTCTGCTGGTTTGGACTCTGGCTGGTTCAGATAATATCATTTTCTTTTAGGCCAAAGTAAGAGAAGGAGAGACCCTGCTTTCTTTAGAGATGGGTGAGAGCACAGACTCCAGGTTGCCAAAGAGACAGAAGGGAAAACTGAGAATTCACTGCCCTGCCAGTCCAGGACCATTCAAAGCATAGCTAACCAGATCTTCTCAGTGTTACCAGTTGACGGGAAAGATAAGAAAATATTTATGATAAAAATGATCATAATATAATCTAGTATAAATATAGTAAATATAATTATTTACTCTAGACTGAAGAGACTCTTGTCTTTAAGAGCTCAGGATTATAGCTATGTCTTATTTACAGGAAACCCAACTTGGAAAAAAGCAATATAAAAATATGGGAAAATATTTAAGAAGGCATGAATAAAAAGAAAGCAAGCAAAGGAAGCAATATTAATACCAAAGAAAAAATTAAAAGTGAAAATTATTCATTAAAACCAAAGGAATCTGATATAATCATTCATAAAAACATAGCTCCCAATAACAATATGACAGTCCAATATTACAGATTAGAAATATATAAGGCAGTTAACTATACTTCAGCTAAAAAAAGAAATATAAAACAAAGCTATTAGAGCTGCACAGAAATTAAAACAAATATATAGTGAATGATTTTATATACCAGTTTTTCTCAGATCAGTTAGATGCAAAAGTAAATCTGAATACAGAGGATTTGAATGAACTTGTTGATATAACTGAATGAACCAATACTGAGCTGAATCCTGAATAGATCAATGCATAGAGTAGATTGAATACAACAATAAAGTGTGCAATGTTGAAATTATCAGAATAAAAGTGGGGTCAGTAGACCCTTACAGTTTATGCAGTAAGCACATCACTGATTCATAATGAATATACAAAGGGCTACCTAGGGCTTATTTCAGGAACTAACTAGGGCTTATTTCAGGAATATGAAAATATTTCAGTATAAGAAGTTGGTTAATATACCACTTCAAGAATACAAGGAAAACAAAATTATATGGTTGTTTTGAAATTTAACAACATTCACTTGATAAATCTCAGCATATGCCTCAATTAAAAAAATAACTCTAGGGGAACCTGGGTGGCTCAGTCAGTTAAGTGACTTTGGCTTAGGTCATGATCTCAGTTTGTGAGTTCAAGCCCCGCATCAGTCTCTGTGCTGACAGCTCAGAGCCTGGAGCCTGCTTCAGATTCTGTGTCTTCCTCTCTCTCTGTCCTTTCCCTGCTCATACTGTTTCTCTCTGCCTCTCAAAAAATAAATAAATGCTAAAAAAATTTTTTTTAATAACTCTATAAGCTAGAATTAAAAGAATACTCCTTTACATTATTTTTTAATTTTTTTTTAAATTTTTTTATTTTTGAAGGAGAGAGAGAGACAGAGCATGAGTGGGGTAGGAGCAGAGAGAGAGAGGGAGACACAGAATTCAAAGCACGCTCCAGGCTCTAAGCTGTCATCACAGAGCCCCATGCGGGGCTCAAACTCACAAACTGTGAGATCATGACCTGAGCCAAAGTTGGATGCTTAACTGACTGAGCTACCCAAGCGCTTTGAGAATACTCCTTTAAAGTGAGTTTTAAAAATCGCTATCAAGGGCAGTCTGCGTGGCTCAGTCGGCTAAGCAACTGACTGCGGCTCAGGTCATGGGCTCAGGTCATGATCTTGTGGTCTGTGGGTTCAAGGCCCGCATCGGGCTCTGTGCTGACATCTGAAAGCTTGCTATGGATTTTGTGTCTCCCTCTTTCTCTGCCCCTTTACTGCTTGTGTTCTCTCTCTCTCTCAAAAGTAATAAACAAATTACTTGTATACAATATTAATTGTATTATTAAAAATAATATTTTATTTTTATTTTATTTTTTATTTTTAATATTTTTATTTTAATATTTTTATTTTTATTTATTTTATTTATATTTTTTATTTATTTTTATTTATATTTATTTTATTATTATTAAAAATAATACAATACAAAATACAAATTATTTGTATAAACAAATAAAAAAATTTTTAAATAAAAGAGTCACTATCAAACCATCACTGTTGGCATTCATTCCTCCTAATGATAGTGCACTCAGAGAACCTCCTGTAGAATTAGGGAAATAAATTATATAATTTCCTTTATTGTTGCCATAAGTTAACCTTTTAAAAAAGATATTCCATTTCGGGGCGCCTGGGTGGCGCAGTCGGTTAAGCGTCCGACTTCAGCCAGGTCACGATCTCGCGGTCCGTGAGTTCGAGCCCCGCGTCAGGCTCTGGGCTGATGGCTCAGAGCCTGGAGCCTGTTTCCGATTCTGTGTCTCCCTCTCTCTCTGCCCCTCCCCCGTTCATGCTCTGTCTCTCTCTGTCCCAAAAATAAATAAACGTTGAAAAAAAATTAAAAAAAAAAAAAGATATTCCATTTAGTGTAATTAAAATAGCAAACACAAATCATTGATAAGTCATTGGTGAAGGGGAGACCCAATTATTATTTGTAGATGATTTGTCCATCTCAGAAATCCAAAAACATTTATAAATAAATGATTGAACTTACAAAAGAGCTCTGTAATTTTCCTAGGTACAAAATCAACGGGCCAAAATCTATACCTTTCTTCTATAGCAAAAATAACTTGTTAGAAAAGAAAATGGAAAAACAAAAGATCTCATTCACAGTATTAATAAAAATAGAAACTACCTAGACATAAGTGAGAAATATACAGATTCTATTTTTTTTTAAAAAAGAAAATTATGGGGGTGCCTGGGTGGCTCAGTCAGTTGGGCGTCCGACTTCGGCTCAGGCCATGATCTCGCCGTCCTTGAGTTCGAGCCCCGCGTGGGGCTCTGTGCTGACAGCTCAGAGCATGGAGCCTGTTTCAGATTCTGTGTCTCCCTCTCTCTCTGACCCTCCCCTGTTCATGCTCTGTCTCTCTCTGTCTCAAAAACAAATAAACATTAAAAAAAATTAAAAAAAAAATTATGAAAACCAAAGATACATAACGAAAGATAATTGAATTAAATGGAACATACACCAGGTTCTATACGGAAAGACTCACTATTGTAAAGTTTCAGTTCATTCCAAAATAATTCTAAAAGTTAATGTATTGGAAAATTATACCAAATCAGATTAGAAGATATTAAAAATCCTATAATTTACTTGAAAGAATAAAAAGATAGAAATTACAAGAATATTTTAGAAAAGCTGAATAATAGATGTACTTACAACAATTGTCAAAATAAAGTAAAAAAAAATAACATTTTTAAGTGATATGGTACTTATCTCAGGAATATATAGACCAAATTAGTTAAACAGAAAATCTAGAGTAGACTTCAGAATCGAAAGTGTGAAACAATCAAGTGATTTTTTTATAGGCTTAGATTGTCCCATTAGTGTTGTATACTTGAATATGAAATCAAAGCCCTTGTTCAAAATGAAGTTTTGTTTCTGTGTTGAGTTTTGTTTCCTTTGTGCATTTATTTCTTCCAGAGAAATAGACCCATGTATAAATTATCATCATCATCGTAATTATTATTGTTATCACAGCTAAAGCCTATTTAATGCTTCTGTTGTGTCAGAAACTATTCTAAGCACATTACATGTATTGCATCATTTAATTGACATAATAACTTTATGGAGTTGATGCAGTTATTTGACACAATTTACAGATAAAAATACTGATACTTAAAAATTGTAGTAAATGCCCACAGAGAGTGATGGTGAGGTCAGGATGCAAACACAGGCAATCTGGTATCAGATCCCAGGTTCTTCTGAATTGAACTGTAATTTCACATGTACATTCATGATTATATTTTAAAGTATTACTAAGTAGAGGGCCAAAGTCTTGACATAGATGCACTAAAATAGTAATGCTAATTTTATTTTGGTAATGATCATTTTATTTTCTTTATACCTGAATGTTTTTATTTTTATTTACTTATTTAATTTTAAGTTTATTTATTTTGAGAGAGAGAATGTGAATGGATGAAGGACAGAGAGTGAGGGAGAGAGAGAATCCCAAGCAGTCTCCATGCTCAGCATAGAGCTGGACATGGGACTTGAATTCATGAACTGAGAGATCATGACCTGAGCTGAAATCAAGAGTCAGACACTTAAGTGACTGAGCCACCCAGGCACTCCTACCTGAATGTTTTTAAAAAGTATATAATAAGCATTATAACTTTTTATTATCACAGAGAAATACTTTTAAAAGGTAACCTCAGCCTGGTGTCTTCTTTAATGAATAGTTCGGACAAGCCTACCAAATTTGTACCATTTGTCTCATTAGTTCTCTAACTCAAGAAATCAATGCCCACTTTTTTCCATAGTGGCTACCAGAGATGCTACTGCTGTCTATTGCCACCATTGTCATTTTAACTGCCACCATAATTTGAATAGCTAAAATATTCCATCTCTGGAAATACTTATATTTCCAGTACATCAAGTACTCTTTTATTATTCCCATTTAACAGAGGATGAATTAAAGCTTGGAGTAGTTATAGGGCTTGCCCAGGGTGATATCAGCCCATACTTAGAATAGACAAGGTCGTACTCAGGTCTGCTCAGTTCTATAGCCTCTACTATTCTGCAATACTATTTTATAAAAGTTTCCAGTTGGGCCAGATGGAAACCTTAGAGGCTAAAACTAGTGTTTTAATGCCTCATTCATTGTCATTAAATTTAGGTGCACATGCAATTACCTTGTACAAATACATTAAACAATTAAGAATGAATTATTTTTTATTATGTGCAAACTCAGTTTCTACTTGGTGTTTGTGCATCTTCCTTTTCTCTTCTAATAATATAGAAAAATGACATTATTCTCAAAAGTCTTGATAAAAATTGTTGGAGGAGGTGAGAGGATATGACCAGTAGTTGATCCAAGAGTTGAACCTAGGTAATCAGAGGCTTCTCACCTCTTTTCCTGTCCTTGGAATGTAAGTTCTATCTACTGTTCCTGCACTAGGAGTAATTTCAAGGATGCAGCCTTAGAAGAGTAATGTGTTGTTGAGACCATCTTGGTGGTATATGTGACTGAATCCAGTTAAGTCCTGTACATAAGCTCTTAAGATTCTGCTGGTGATGTGTGGAAATCTCAATTTACGGCTGCTTAAAATCAGCCTCCTATGTAATTTCCCTTACATATTAAACCTGCCACCTACCAATCTGGAGTGGTCTGCCTTTTTGTTTGGTTTCTCCTTGCCCCCCATGTAATGGGGACCAATTTATGAACCAACACAAACACAGATACTTGGTGCTCTCTGTCAATTCCAAAGGATGTTCCATATACCAAGAAATGACACTTTCATTTGATATTCATTTATTGAATATCTACTATATGTTAGATACTGTACTAGGCATGGGGAATAGAATAGCATAGCTAGCTGCTACAACAGATAAACTCCTAAATGTTTGTGGCTTAACACAATGAGAAGCCCAATGTGCATGTTCTGGGTTGAGTAAATTTCCTCCTATTTGTGATTTGGTTTCTCCCATCTTCAAAACATGGCTTCCAAGATCTTTCTCTGTTCAGTCAGTTTAAGGAAAAAGAGTGCAGAGCATTGCACGTAATTTTAAATTGGCCTGTTCTATAAACAGTCTATATTACTTTTGCCCACATTCCATTGGCCAGAACTCAGTCATAGGGCCACACCAAACTGGCTAGGAAATGTAGGCTAGCCGTGTGCCCAAAGAATTAATAAAACATACTTTTCTTCCTGCTCATTTGCCACTCACATTATCACTGGGAGGTGGACATTAACTAGACAACATATAAAACCAATGGATAGTTTCAACTATAGCAGTTATTTTTATGGAGACAAATATGGTGCTAAAAGGGCCTACTGTTTATAGGTTTTCATCTAATTAGAGAAACCAGGAGGACTTCAGTGAGGGAACAGGTCTTGGATCTCAAGGACGGGCAGGTGAAGAAAGGAGGGAAGAGGCAACGGCCCCAGGGAGGAGAGCCCATGGCGAGCAGGTGAGACAAGGAAACATAATGCAAAGGCTGGATGAGTCTGGAGGAACCCTAACCCATAGGGTCTGTAAGCTATTTCAGAGTCTAAATCGTGTCTTATGGACAATGCATCACCACTAAAGAGGTTCAAGTAGTGCACTAACTGGTCGGATTGACCTTGTGAAAAAAAGCACTCTGGCTGCATTGTGAAAATGGGTTGGGGTTGGGATAAAAATAGATGTAGGGAGGCCTTTGGGGAGGCTGCTGTACAGCAATATGGCTTAGATGTGGGTAGTGGAGATGGAGGTGGGAAGAAGTAAAGAGACTTTAGGAGGTGAATTCAACAAAATTGGCGACAAAGTAGACTTTGCTGTTTATCTTTTTATTCCCTTTGCTGGATAGTTTGCATCTTCATAGCTTCCTTGTTCATAAATGAATTTTAAAACTGGACAACGTTGGGGCACCTGGGGGGCTCAGCTGAGTGTCCAACTCTTGATTTCAGCTCAGGTCATGATCCCAGATCTGTGGGATTGAGCCTGTGTTGGGCTCCGTACTGAGTGTGGAGCCTGCTTGGGATTCTCTCTCTCTCCTTTTGCCCCTCTTTCTCACTCACACATGTTATCTCTTTCTCAAAAAGTAAACAACAACAACAAAAACAAACAAACAAACAAAGAAACAAAAACCTGGATAATGTTGCTGGGAAGTGAAAAGCTGGCTTACGTTGCCTTCAGCCAGGCTTAAGCAAAACCAAAGCAGAGATAAAGTTTTTAGTGGCCCAATATCTTTTGTTACCTTCTTTGTCAAAACCTTCACCTTCTGCCTTTGATTCTACTCTTACATCTTGATCTCAGGGACAGAGAAAGTGAATCTGTACAACTAATTTGTTCCACGATGTATTATGTTTTCCTATGGACACTTACATTTCAGAAGAGGATTTTTTAAATACCTACTTAAAGATATTAAGTCAGAGAAGTAAATAATGACGCTTCGAATATGTGGGGAAATGTGGTCTTCAAATCAAGCAACATAGATACCACTTTCAGTACCTTTAATAGAGCCATTAAATTTAGTTCTACTGGGGCCTCTTAACTCTGGTGGGAGAAATTCTTTAAGGCAGCCAAGACTTGAACCTAGAGTTTCCCCAGGATAAATGAAGTATGTGCTGGCTCTGAGCTAAGATCTGCAGCTTCTTCATTTTTCTCCTTTATAACTGGACACCACAGGGCAGAATTTGAAATCCAGAAGGATAGTCCATTTCTTGCTGAAAATATATGTATGCTAGAATTTTAAAATATTTATATATATATATATATACACACAAAATTACAATAAACAAAAATATGTATTCTATTTTTATATATATATAGTTAAGGAAGCCACAAACCACTCATGAAAGCTTTATTTATGGATGCCTTTCCACTGTGGTTAAGAATTTGCTGCTCTATTTGAAAGCAGATTATAGGAAATCATGTTCCTTTCTCTCTTACTTTCTTCTTCTACAGCTAAAAATATGGGAGCAGAACTGAGGTCCTGTGAGGTGACACCTGATTTATCCCTGGATGCCTCTACATGTGTGTATGTGTGTGGGTGTGTGTCTATGTGAGTCAGGCTTTTTGCTCAGCCATCTAACCACATCAGCCCCCAAGACACCCACACTGACTTTTGAGCTGAAGTTAAGTCCCAACAAACACAGACGCTCTCACTAGAACTAGGGGAAAGAACCAGAATTTTGTTGCTGGCAGATCCATCCCCTTGGCAGAAAAACCCCATGTGCACCTGTTCAAATCGATCTTGGGCGATTTTTAGTCTCCCAGCATTTGGCTGACATAAAGAGTGTAGTGTGATTCTTCATTTATTTTACAATTCAGTGAGCACCAAATTAAGTTTAATAGTATGATAAACACACACACATGCACACATACCTCCCCATCCCCAGTTTTAAAAAAGATTTATCACATTCTGGCTAATAATAAACTTTTGATTTCAGCTCTTTTTTTTAACAGCATGAAACTATTTTAGGCCATTTAATGATTATTTAGTCATAGGATATGGAGCACTTTTTTTTTTCAACTGCATCTACAGCCTGTAAGTGTTGCTTTGCATTTAGAGAAGAGTATCTATGGTGTTCAATATTCGTGAGTGTGGAATATGTGTGAAGGTGGCAAAAATGGCACGTATCCTACAAAGTAAGTTAAAGCAGGAGAGTAAGAGGTTGGATGTTTAGGTATTTGGATTCTTGTCTTTGCCATGGATTTTGAGAGACAGGCTGAGATGTCTTCTCCATCAGCCTGAATATTCTCTAATCCTTGACAACTGATAGCTACTTTTGAGCCTTACGCTAAAGCCAGAACAAAACTAATTTTGATTGTGACTTTGTCCAACTGCGACCAATATACTCAGTGAGTGGGTGTTCTATCCAGCCCTGACGACTATAGACAGAAAATATCCCCTCCCATTCCCAGTCCTCTCTCATCCAATATATGCCTGAAAGAGGGTTTAGAACATTGGCACCCATATCCTGGGAGGTGGAGGAGAGACTATTTGTTTGATTAGGGCAGTAATGGAAAGGACAAGGAGGAAAATGAAATGAAATTGCTCTATTTGAATATCCCAACCGTTATTAATTATAGAGTACTTAATAAAAATGCAGCTCCCCGGTTAAGAGTTTTGTGGTATGGAAGACTGATGCATTAGCATCATTTGGGTTGAAGAAGTTTTTAAACTTCTTAGAACGTTTTTAAAAAATCAGAATTCTGTAAAGAATCCCATATAGAGGGCAGACAAAACAGTTACATTGGTTGACCTGATGATGAAGAGTCTGGATGCTGTTGAACCTCCCACTGGAACCCAGTTTGAGAAACAACATGCACTTGAACCCTTTGCTTTGTAAGATCCTAGTGTCCAGGAGAGAGCAGAGAACATCCAGCTATGACGTGGGAGCAGAGGCAAAGAGGGCAGAGGAAGTGTGTCTACATGGAGCCATGACCGTTGACTACTTCTATGGCAGGGGGTTGGTATATGTGGTGGTATATTGGGCCAAGTATATATCTGGTCTTCATCAGACAAGGATTTTTCTCAGGGTACAAAGCCATCAATGGGCAAGTTCACTCCAGGAGGAGACATCAGAAATGGCGCTTCTAAAATCCAGCAATATGATTTTATGGCTTCCCTTTTAGACTTTAGAATAGATCTGTGATTTGTTACTGACTCAGTTTCTCCTTCCAGCAATCTCTGATTTGCTGTTAGTGAATGAGTAATTATACCTTAAGAAGATACAAATATGGACAGAGAAGAGTCGTAATCAAAGCTAAGAAGTAACTTCACAGAATTTCAAAGCTCAGAAGCTACCACTTGGCCACTTCTACAACACTGGTTTAAGGGTTGTCCAAAGAGCATGGTTGAGGATAACAGAATGTTATCTTCAAAAGTTTCTTTGCAAATAGCCTGTGAAATGCTTTTATTCACTGATTTGCTTTTCCTATTTTACAGCAAAAGAAGTAGAAGTTATTTGTGACATGAGAGCATCTGTGTCAGAGCATCTTAGTAATTAAAAAGATGTTTTAAAATATAGAATAACACTGATGGTAGAATAATGGCTTCTTTCAATTTTTCCCCCTGAAAACTGCTGACATGAGGATGGAGGATAAGATAGACAGTCAAGAGACCCCAACCAGATATGTTGATCGCAGAAGCCCATGGCAAAAGACAATAAAGAGTATTGGCTAAATATGGGTACATTTGGACAAATTAAAGGGAAGATGTCACAAATACAGAAGCACTCAGATTTCAAGCAGGATGCAGAAGTCTCTGAAAATAAATTGAAGGATTCTGTGGGGGTGACAATGAAGTGGAACATGGTGGAAGTCAGAAGGCGAGGAAAGGGCAGATTCCTGAAATGTGCTACTTGACATGATGCAGCAGTGGGTGCAGAGGCTAAGGGAAAGATAGTTTGAACATGATGCTATCTTAATACTGTTCTTTAAAAAATATTGTTCTTTGCTCTGAGCTGCATTCTTACTCTAGAGAACTAGCTAAGGCACTGTGGATTCTTTAGAGGAAGTGGCCAACAGCATCACAGCTATGCATCAGTGTTGACTACACAGCATGATGCTAACTGGGTATGTGGGTACTTGTGTATGTAGGTGGCAAGGGGAGTGGGTAGGTATTTAATGCTCATAGAAGCTTTCTAGGGCAGAAACTAGGAAATTAGTAGGAAACTATTCTAAAACAGCATGCTGACTTTTACTCTACTGGCTGGCCCAATTTGCTATGTATTTACCTAATCATTCATTGCACACTCCTACCCTATAAAACTATCTGGATGTTTTTAAGTAAATTAGATGTTGGAAGAGAATTGCCCCCATTCAAAAATTAGGTATAAGTCAGTTTCCACACGGAAAGCAGGCAGAGATTCATCTCATGTTAACAACTGAGTGAGCACTTGGGCACAGGCAATGTGTCAAGTTCTGTTCTAGGCACTGGGAGCATAGTGAAGCAGACAGAGAAGTCATAGCACTTACTTTTCAACAGGGTGAAATGAATGTCATTTGCAAAGACAGGTGAATAATGCTCATGGAAACTCACTCTGAAACAGAGGGCCCCTTCCAATAAATCACTACACATCTAGACACCCAAAGAAATTAAAGAGAACAGGGTAACTCACACAACAGGAGATCAAACAACAGAAGGAGGCAGAAAGCAAGCAAGTAGTACTCAAAAACTGAAAACAGAAATAGCACTATGGTTGCAAGGGTAAGGAGAGTAGAAGTTTATCTCTTACCTGCCATCCACAGGCAGAGGCTGCTGGTGATCCCCAGCCTGGATGTGGACTGTGGGGAGAAAGAGCTTTGGTGGGGCTTCCATGGGTCCTGATGGAAAAGTGAACCACCCTCAACAGAAGGAGGCTCCACTGCTGGCCTCCCTAGGGATGAGGAAGGAGCATTCTGATTGCACGTGTATGCTCATCTATGGAAATTCACTGAGCTGTGTATTAGCATTTATGCACTTTTCTGTTTGGGTGATTCACCTCAATAGAAAGTTTACTAAAAACAGTTGAGCTATAGAAGCAATGATGGGAGAAGAATGAAATTCTTGGCAGAGAGAACATGAAACAGCATTTAACTGCTATGTTTGTATGCATAGTTGGGCTGGGGGGTGGGGGAGAAAGAGAGAAAAATAAAGAAGGAAAGAGAGAGAAGGAAAGTGGAAGAAGGAAGGGGGAGGGCGAGGGAGACAAATGCAGTTCTTTATTCCTAGCATAATGCATAAAATTCATGGTAAGCTGTGCTTACAAAATGGGAAGTGATAGGCATAGACATTCAGAAAAAAAATTTTTTTTAAGTTGCAGGAAATAGAATGACTATGACAAATGAGAGGTGTCAGGTTGAATTTCTTCCATGATAAACCAGTGGCAAAAACTAGTACAAACTTTCAGGTAATGAGAGTCTGTATCTCTCAAGGGAGCCTAGAAGAGGAACTACAAAAATATTTTGTTTCTGGTATTGTCATGGAAAACACCCTAGGTGCCTTATTGCAAAGAATAATGAATCCCACTTATTAATTCATTTATTCCAGAAATACTTGTTGAGCCTTTACTGTGGGCTGGACCCTCTAGGAGATGTAGGACATGTATCAGAGAAGATATTGGCAGGAGAGAACTGATGACAATACAGAATACAGGTAGAGGAAAAGGGAGGAGATGGTGAAGCTTAATCTTAGGATTAAAGGCTTTCAGAAAAGTAGGAATTGAAATATGTATAACCAGTAAAAATAATAAGATATTGGCTAGAAGAAAAAACCATATTTTTGAGAGTGCACTAGACTAAGAGAATGACATTTTGAGTATTGCGTCTGTAACAAAATGTTAAACTCAATGTTTCCTATTGTTTTGGAGCCTGATGGTATTGGCACACCATCTACATAGGACAAGTATGAGAGCCAGGAACTGTCACTACATTCCTCACTCTTACCACTTCCTCGTAAAAGGGCCAGAGCACCAGGGCCTGCCTTCCTTGCCTGATGGTTTCATCAAGCTGCTCATCCCTGCTCTACTTGCACGTATGCATAGGTTGCAAGTGCCAGGGAATTAGCCACTGCTCACCTAGAGCTGCTTCAATCAACGATAGAGTGATTGTGTGATGGTGCGTATATACCCCAGCTCCCTCACCCCCAGGTGGGGTAACTCTGAGGCCTGTGTTGTACACTGGGTCTCAGATTTTTTGCCCATAGTGGTAACTGGATTAAGAAACACACTCTGTTCTCCTCACTGTCTCTCTTCCTTTTTTCCCAATCTGTGTATACACATCTTTCACTCACACTGCCCACTGCTTCTGTGGGAACCTAAACTGAGAAAAACATGAAACTAATTTTTCAGCCCTTATCACATCATTCATAAATGGTCACAAGGAGATGTAAAGAGACTGGGAAATGCTGAGAGTGAGGATTTACATGGAGTGAATTACTTGGAGAGCACTCCCTGCACTGCCAGGGGAAGGTAGGGATGAAGTTAAGTGAAAAGCCTGAGGAACCTGCCCGAGGCCCATCGAATTTAAAGGTGGGAGGCATAGGGATTGATGTGACTCTTAGCTGGAGAAGCAAGAGTGAGAGCTATTGAATGGAACTGGGCTAAGCCTGGGCAGGCAGCCCAGGACACAGGCGAGTGTCTCCTATAGGCCAGCCGTGTATCCACAGGAAGGAAGCAAGACTTAGGTATTGGGGTACATAGTGGCAGTGATCCTTCCCCTCCTTGTTTTTGTATCCTTGCAGTGTGCCTTATACACTGTCTCCTGCTGAGAATACAGGCTATTTCCCCATCCCTTGCTTCTGGGCAAGCCTCCTTGCTTCCTTCAGCCAGTAGAATCTAGCAAGAATGCCATTACACCACTTCCAAGTTTATGTCTCAGGGGCTTTAAATACTTTGACTCTCTCATGGAAACTTGCCCTGTGAGCCACATGAGTAAGAATGAGCTAGGCTGCTGGAAGATTAAAAACCACATTGACCAGAGCTGAGTCAGCCCAATTGCTTCCACCAAATCCCTAGGCAGAGAGCAGAGCTGACCATCAGCTGACTACAGATATATGAGGGAACCTAGGGAGAGTAACAGAACTACCTAACCAAGCCAGATCCACCCCAAATTGCTGATCCACAGAATAATAGGCTAAATAGTTAGCTGTTGTTATTAGCCACTAATTTGAGGATTGGTTTGTTACACAGCAAATTCTTACTGATACAGAGAGTGAACATATAATGTTGATTATATTGGATTTTCTTTTCTATCTGGAAAAGAGACTATTTTTAACTTTCTGAGAGTGAACTGAAAAGTATGTGATTGAGAGTGTCTGGGTTTGGGGAAAAAGGGCACCTCAGTGCTAATGTCTCACCCTCAGGTATGTCCCTACCAGTTATTTAAACTGTTGTGCGGTTTCTAGAATCTTACTGAGTTCTAAGCATTTTTACTTTATTGTATGTTTCTTGAGCCTGAGAATTATGGTTGGTCTATCTTCCCAGTGAGATAATATAACTAGCTATATTATGTATGCACATAAATGCGCACATATGTATGTGAGAAATAACTTTGATAATTAAAAACTAGTGAAAAACATCTTCTCACCTTATCAAAACAATTTGTTTTATTTTTCCTATACAACGATTGCCTGGAGCAGTAACATTTGCTTCACAACATAACATTTTTTAAATTGCTACTATAACGAATGTGAAAATACTTTGAAATAGTAAAAGGAGAGAGATGCAATATTTGGGCTAATGGGGTACATGCGAGAGATTCTCCAAGAACTTGGGAGTAAGGTAAAGACATGAAAGTACACAATCTACCCTTATTGAATTAGTGCTGGAATAGTCTCCTTCCAGACCTACACTCGACCAGTAGAACTAAAATGACTCCTGATGGAATGAAAATACGGGTAGAGGGCTGGGCATGAAGAGAAGGTTGTTTATCAAAATCCAATATATAAAAAGGAGAAAGATGGTGAAATAAGGTAGAAATTATGAAAAGTTGGTGGGTTAAGGATATTTTGCTATTATTCATTTTCATTTGTAGCCATAGAGTTGCACATGGTATTTTTTCATGATGATGTTAATCTCTTTGTGTTGTAGCTATGTCTCATTCCCAGGCTTCATGACATTTTTTGGCTTCTGCCCTTTTCCTTTATCAGAATCATACCATATTTTATCTATTCTATTGATAGTTTTAAAGAATGAGCTTTTGAAATCATTTCTCCTTTCCTTTATTTTTCTCCATTTAAAAAATACTTTTAAATTTCCTTTTCTTGAGGCACCTGCATGGCTCAGTCGGTTAAGTGTCCAACTTTGCCCCAGGTCATAATCTGGAGGTTTGTGAATTTGAGCCCCACAACAGGCTCTGTGCTGACAGCTCAGAGCCTGGAGCCTGCTTCTGATTCTGTGCCTCCCTCTCTCTCTGCTCCTCCCCTGCTCACACTCTTATCTCTCTATCCACCCCCTCAAAATATAAATAAATAAATAAACATTAAATTTCCTTTTCTTAACTGTTGTTTAATTCGGCTTTTCACATTTAAGTTTTTAGATGAAAATTTATTTGCCAGATTTTGTTAAAATAATGAAGGCAATTAAGGCTATAAATTTTCCTCTGAATATAGCTTTAATATGTTCTATAGGCTTTGTTATGGAGAATTCTTTTTTATTGCCTTCTAGGCAGGATTTAATTTCCTTTTTAATTTCCTTTTTGATCAAAGATTACACAGAAGCATGCTGCTTCATTGTCAAGTTATTAAGATATTTTTGGTTAACATTTTATTATTTATTTCTAATTTTACTAGCTTCTGATCAGAGAATATAGTTTATAAAAGCTCCATTTACAAGTTTCTGTTGTTGGTGTTGTTGTTTTTTCTTTTTTCTTTTTGTAAGTGACCACATATATGGCCAGTCTTTAAAAATATTCCATAAGTGGGGCACTTGGGTGGCTCAGTTGGTTAAGCATCTGACTCTTGGTTTCAGCTCAGGTTATGATCCCAGGGTCATGGGATTGAGCCCTACATTGGGCTCTGCGTTGAGTGTGGAGCCTGCTTAAGATTCTCTCTCTCCCTCTGCCCCTCTTTCCTGCTTGCACACTCTTCTCTGTCTCTAAAACTAAAATTAAAAATAAATTTTAAAAAGTGTTCCGTGAGTATTTGAAAATGTATGTTCAAAGATAAGGTTACATATCAACTTGTTAGTTATATATTTAATTTGTATCCCTTATTTTTTGAAGTAGATCTTTCAGTTCTGAGAGAAGTGTATTGATGTTTCCACCATAATTATATTTCTAGCAAGTACTTGCTTTTAAAATAAATCTAAATATTGAGCTACTGTGGTGTTGGCTCATCCCAGTTATGACTGCTGCTTCTCCAGTTGTACCATTTATCATTATATGTTGTCTCTTTTGATCCTATTTCGTTCTTTTACCATTAAATTATACTTAGTTAATATTAATATTGCCATTTTTACTTCCATTTTGTTTCCATTTTCCTGGTATCTTAGCTAATTCCAGTTATCTTTATGTTACGTTAAAATTACTTTTTAAAGTGTTCTCTAATGTAACATCTGGCTGTGTTTTGTTTTGTTGCCTCTGTCTTTTCATGGTAGAATCTAATTATTTCACATTTTATGCAGTGACTGATATACCTAGTGCACACGTATGTATATGTAACATGCATGTTATATATATGCAATATATATATATATTGCTTACTCTTTTTCATCTTTATAAGCTTATGAATTTTCTCATTTGTTGTTGGAATAGAGTTTTCTCAGTGCTTTTCTCAGATGGGTTCAAAGGGATATTCTTGCCAATTCTTTCCTCTCCTAAAATAGCTTTTGTTCACCCTGAGAGATCAATGATATTTAAGCTGGATATAAGTTGATTCAACATCTTCTTTTATCTAATGTGATAAGACATTCTTTTACAGGGGATTTTTTCTGCCTTTAAGAGTGTTACATGTTCGTTTTTCTTAGAGATCAGGAAATATTTTTTTCATGATATACCTGTAGATATGTTTTCTTTATTCAGCTTGAATCTTAATGAGCATTTTACATTTATAGGTGTTGGGATGCAAGAAGGTCTGTACCTCTATGGGCTGCAGTGTAGAAGTAGGCAGGTCGGTACCTCCCACATCTCCCATCCCACTATAGTCTCTCACCTGAAGGAAGGAAATATCCAAATTCTTGTTCATCTCCCACCTGACCTTTTGGGAACTCAGCACATTCACACTGAGTTGACATCAACATTCCCTTAAGGGGCTCAGGTCTTTGTATGCCGAGTTTCCCCTCAGAATCCTGTGTTTTAGGTCCTTGACTAGGCTATGATGCGATTCTCTATCTACTTGTTCAGCTTATGAGGTCAAAAGGCCCACACCTTTATCTGTGTTCAGGACCTAAACCAAAGCCAGAGTCGTACTGCATTCATTTGCTCTTTGGCTTGGGAGAGGCAAAGGGATTGGAACTGGGAGCAGTGACCCAAGGCCACCATGTTAGGAATGCCAGGTTCCCAAGCTTCTTCCCACTTGGTTTGAATGATAGATATCATTAGCCATTTGGGGCAAATGAGGCTGTGTGAGCTAGGCCAGTGGCTTTTTAACTTCAGTGTGCATATGATTTTCTTCTGGATCTTACTAAAATGTGATACTGTTTCAGTAGGTTAGGGATAGGGCTTCAAATTCTGCATTTCTAACATACTTCTAGGAGAGACACTGACAGTCCTCCAAGCACTCTGAGTACCAAGGCCTTAGAGCCGTGAAACAAATGGCTTCTATTTAATCAAAGCAGATGGTTGTATTGAAAATGTAAACAAAAAGAGTTTAATACATTGTCATTAGCAGAATCTATTCATCAGTTGTGATGATTAATGTCTGGTAGGGGTGTACAACCTAATAAGATTGCATGCAATTCATAATAATTTATCATAGATCCATCAGTCAGTTTTTTCCATATCTTTGTATCATTCTCTCCTGATAAATGTTTATTCTTTTTAATCTGTGTTAAAGGTTTTCTTGGATTAAATAAGAAAAATCAGTAATTTTCTTTGTGAGATTATGTTATACATGCCATTTTGAGAAACTCTTGTTATTTGTTCATTTCTTCAGCAACTATTTATTGAGCACTTATTGTGTGCCAGAGTTTACTCTAAGTGTTGGAACAACATTTGACTAGATTGCATGTGCAATGGAGCTTTGTTTATTAATTGACTGATTGGTTTTTTGGCCATTCAGTATGCATAACCCCTCTTGTTAGTGTCACCCAATTATCTTCTCAGAAGTTGCCTCCTTTTCAAGTTGGTACAGTCATGCCATGATGGTAAGAATTGTATCATGTTCTCTTGCAAAGAACTTAAGTGTTCTTTGAAAGCTTTTTCTTTAGCTTAGCTATACAATGACATCTCTTGGGGTGGGCGCGGGGAGGGTAAAATATCAAATGTTTTGGTCCCACCTCCAGGTATTCTGATTTAATTGGTGTGTGGCATGGCCTGAATATCAGGTTTTTATAAAGCTCCCCACAGTAATTTTAATATTCAGCCAAAATCAGGCAACCCCTTCCTTAGATCTTTACTCTTGTTGACCCAGTACAGTCAAGCAGTGGGAATATAACCTCAGCTTGGCCAGCCAGCCTCCCTCCCAGAACCCTGAATCTTGATAGCAGATGGAAGAACCATTCTGCAGCAGCATCCAAACCCAACCATGCAGCATTCTGTACTCTGTTCTCTCTCTGTATCTGTCATTCCAAGCCTTTGAACTCCCCATACCTTATCAGTAAATAACCCTTTTGCTTAAACAGAGCAGAGTTATTTTTTATTGCTGACAGCCAAAGAATCTCAACGGAGACAATCCGTGAGCTTTTCATTCCTCTGTTTAACTGCTGAGGGCCCTCAATCTATTGCAAGGATCATGGTCTCAGAAGCTGGTATCGTGCTCCTTACTGCGCATGAGGAAACTCTGAAGAAGACAGAAGTCAAGAGAATCTCCCAGGTTCCTATCACAGGGGTTAGGGACTTAGAATTCACATTTGTACCTTCAGGTCTGTTTCTTTGCTCATCCGATTATTACCACACTTAAACAAATCTGTTTTTCATTTGTTTTCAGAAAAAAAGGAAAGATGACAGAAAAGGTGCAGCTTAATTGGATGGACAAGTAAAAAATCATATGACTAAGCAGAAAACCTGGGAAATGTGCCATATTACCAGACAAGGTGAGCACAGGCACCTGCTTACAGCAGAAACATGCAGAACTCTCTGTCTGAAGTATACATTAGCATGGAGACCAAACTGTAAATGGATGAAGAAGACATACGATATTATCAGTTGCTTTCTGCCATTATTATTTCAGCCTGGTGTTTCAGATCAGGTTCCCTGGAAGCACCTGATTTATTGAAGACAGGCTCCCAGGACATCCTGTGGGGAGATGAGGAAAGCAGGATGTGATGGGGCAGGGGAAATTACTGAAGAACAATGTGGTCACAGCTGGAGTCTGGTCTCAGCCTGATCTCACAGGGAGCTCTGGAGTGTGAATAAAATCACAAAGTTGAGGCAAGGGGGCTGGCCTTTTGTGCCCCCATATCAATCAGTCATTGGTAATTCTCTCAAGCATTTCTGGGGGAGCAGGCAAATTCTGTGGAGAAGGGGACAACCATGACTTCCTAGCAGCCAGTACTCACAGGAGCTAGAATGTGGGGGGACCTGATGGTGAAGGTCATCCAACAGCATCTTCTACACCTGGATAAACATTGTTGGTTGCACACTGCCTTGGTATTTACATTTGTGAAATGCAAGAAATATTCCCATAGTGCACGTAACTTCAACACTGAATTATTTTGTATATCAATAAATCAAACCATATTTCTTTCTTTGCATACCTCAAAAAATGCCTTCTTTTTTTTTGTTCTTTTCTTTTTTTAAAAAAATTTAAACCCAAGTTAGTTAATATATAGTATAGTAATGACTTCAGGAATAGAATTTAGTGATTCATCACTTACATATTAATACCCAGTGCTCATCCCAACAAGTGCTCTCCTTAATGCATATCCCCCATTTAGCCCATCCCCCACCCAATACCCCACCAACAACCCTCAGTTTCTTCTCTGTATTTAAAAGTCTCTTATGGTTTGTCTCCCTCTCTGTTTTTATCTTATTTTTGCTTCTCGTCCCCTATGTTCATCTGTTTTATATCTTAAATTCCACATATGAGTGAAGTCATTTGATATTTGAGTTTTTCTGACTGACTTAT
Source organism: Felis catus (assembly GCF_018350175.1). Taxonomy (NCBI): domain Eukaryota; kingdom Metazoa; phylum Chordata; class Mammalia; order Carnivora; family Felidae; genus Felis; species Felis catus. The sequence continues at coordinate 37,475,871 of NC_058370.1, read as the reverse complement.
TTCGCTTAGTATAATACACTTTAGTCCCATCCACATTGTTACAAATGGCAAGATTTCATTCTTTTTGATTGCCGAGTAATATTGCATTGTATGTATATACTATATATACTTAGGTAGATAGATAGATAGATAGATAGATAGATAGATAGATAGATAGATAGGGATATCTATTCATCAGTCGATGGACATTTGGGACCTTTCCACCTTTCCATGCTTTGGCTATTGTTGATAGCACTGCTGTAAACATTGGGGTGCATGTGCCCCCTCAAATCAGCATTTTTGTATCCTTTGTATAAATACCTAGTAGTGCAATTGCTGGGTCATAGGGTAGCTCTACTTTCAATAAAAAAAAAACCCTTCTTAATGCACTGGCTGTTGTTTAAGAACTCACCTTTATCTTAAAACTTTGATTCTAGTGGAAACGCAAGGTCTAACCAAGGAATACCACCTTGAACACTTTCATACGCCCTATTTAGCAGAAAGGACATTTATTGATAAGCTAAGAGCTGAGAGATCCAGATTCCAGTTCTGCCTGTGTGGATCTTTATCACTGTGATTTTGCAAAAGTCCTTCACCCTTTCTAGGCTTCACATTCTTCATTTATAAGGGCCTGGACTCAGAGTAAATGATTTCTGAGTTACTTTGGGACTCTAAAAACTTGTCAGTGGCTGATTTGATTTCTCATTTCCTGCAGGGAGGAGGCAGAGATAATTTTTTTGTTTACAAAGAACAAGTTTTCATCTTGCAGCCTTTAATACAAAAGCAGGAGAAAGAAATGTAATCGTGCCAAGGTAACGGCAGCCTTGCTTTGTTTGGATTCGGGGTCTCTGATACGACATATTGGATGTGTCAATGGAATGTGATTTATTTTGCTTCATAACATTTGGGAACAGATATTTGGTATTTCATCCAAGGAAAGCAATTTGCAGAAACCTTTTAGAAGGTGGCTGGAGCATCAGTAATCGCTGCCATTTCTTTATGCCAACATTTCCTTAAAGCTCCACAATCTTTCATGTTAATCATCCCTCTCAGCAGGCTCCTTCTAGGGCTTTGGAGCGGGCACCCACCCCTCAGAAATGAGGTTCTATTTTTAAAGTCCACCAGCTAACAATCTCCCTATTAATCGTGTGAAATCTGCTCAGATGGCTGCTCTTCTGGGTTCTCCGTGCCCCCCTCCCCTGCTCTCAAGCCCCATCTGCACAGCCCTCCCCCGGAAGATATTTTTAGCTCTTAGCAGCTACATCCTTGAGAATCACTAGGCGGATGCTACACTTTTCTCTCAAGTAAACATTTTAGAGATTCAGGTTTTCATTCCTAATATTTTTTCGAAAAGATTAAGGATGCAGCTCCCTCATACAGGTGCCTAAAAAATTAGTTTGGACTCTGAAGCCTTTATCTACCTTGGAATCCTTCCCACTTCCAAGAAGATAAATACCCTATTTATTCAAAGGTACTTAGTCGTTTGCTTATGTGAGTCAGCGGTGACTTTGACCCATTGTTCCAGGCAGTCTCTGAAAGGCAGCCTTGGGAACTATTTTGGGAGTGGGGAAATCTGGGATCTCCCGCTTGCGCTTGTGTACATTTTCCCCTAAGCATTCAAATCTGAAATCAGTAAACACAGATGCCTCTTTAGGACCACTGTGTTAGGACGCAGCAATGACGGCTTTTTAAGAGCACGACATGGTAGCCCAGGAAGCTACAATCATCACAATATTTTCAAGCATCTGTGGGAATTCCAAGGAATAATATGAATAGCAGTCCTTGACTACCCATCTTCCGTAACAAAAACTGTATTGTTTAGCATGTTAATCCCTGTTTTGGTTTGCGGATTAGTCTTTTAAAATCTTTTTAAATTGGGGCTTAAGCCAGGGTGACTTGGTTGGTTAAGCATCTGACTTCACTCAGGTCATGATCTCACACTTAGCCCCGCGTCAGGCTCTGTGCCGACAGCTCAGAGCCTGGAGCCTGCTTCGGATTCTGTGTCTCCCTCTCTCTCTGCCCCTCCCCCACTCGTGCTCTGTCTCTGTCTCTGTCTCTGTCTCTGTCTCTCTCTCAAAAACAAATAAACATTAAATTTTTTTAAAATTTCTCTTCTTAACGTTTATTTGTTTTTGAGAGAGAGAGAGACAGAGCACGAGTGGGGGAGGGGCAGAGAGAGAGGGAGACACAGAATCCGAAGCAGGCTCCAGGCTCCGAGCTGTCGGCACAGAGCCTGACGCGGGGCTCAAACCCACAAACCGTGAGATTATGACCTGAGCCACCCACGCGCCCAAAAAATTGAAATCTTTTTAAGTAGGTTGTAGATATATGTGGAAAAAAATTCTAGGAGAAAAGGGTAAACGGTGGAATAGTTCCCCTCTTCTATCCCATGCCTGATGTCCTTCCAAGTATTCTTGTGTGTATGTTCCTATATATTATATTACATATATAATATTGAATTATATTATATTACACCAACACATACATATACGCATTTATAAACAAGCATGTACATAAGGTGACTCTTCATTGTTTTACCACAAATATTGTGCACATTGTTTTGCATCTTCCTCTTCTCATTAAACATTTTACCTTGGAGAACATTCTGCATCAAAACATGTAATCTGTCTCCTTTTTCATAAATGGCTGCATTATATTTCAGTACCGGAATGAGCCAGAATTTATTTAACAAATCCTGGAAACTGGCTTCTAATTTGCAAAGGATACTGTAGGAGAATGAAAAGTGCTTCTTCTCTACCAGGTATCAGGTTAATCACGGATTGGTTCCTCGGGGGCTGCTTTTTGAGTTTCTGGGAATTCTGTTTCGGGTTGGCCCACGGTCTCTTCCATTCCCATGTTCTTCCCTTTCTCTTTTGTCTACAAAACCTTCAGTAAATCCAGGTGGATTTCTGTCTGGTGATATTGTTGAAAATCAGTCCAAAATGCCTCCGGAAGGTGAGTTCTCCATAAATAAATAAATAACTCTCCCAGTGAAAAAATCCCGATTGTTTAGCTAAGATGTGTTTGTTTCTCTGGCTTATGTTTCCTACGGTCTGTATTTGACTAGTACAGCAATCTTCCATTTGTTCTTCTTGTTCAGAGCCTGTGGTATGTTTTCTGTAGTCTGGACACTGTTCCAGGAACCACAGGAGAGATGCATCCTCGCAGAAGCCTTGGCATTTGTCAAAAAATGAGCAGTGTGGGGCAACAGAGCCAGGCACCCGCAGGAGCCCAGGAAGTACTGGATGGCAGCTGTTGGATGGCCCCAATGACTTTGGAAGCTCGGATATCCGTGCTGACTGCATGCACTGTCTCCCGTCTGGGGATGAAGTGAGAGGACTCTTCAATGAAAAAGCACTGCTGGCTCTGAGGTGACATTTTCTAAAGTAGCCTTGGCATACAACTCCATTTACCTGCCTTGGTTTACAGAAGGAAACGAGGCTGCTTCTACCCCACTTCCCTCAACGCATTGTAGGTCTTGAGTCTTATGTGAATTGATGTCTGGAGTGACACATTTTTGGGTAGAGCATCCCCAACACACCAGCAGATGGCTGGCACACCTGTTTTCCTGAGTCTTGGTTCAAAACACAATTCAGCATTTCACTTGTTCAGGATTTCTGTGTCACATTTTGCACCTTTCCTAGAGACTGTGCAGAAAGATAAACTGTTTGTGAACACAAATTATTGTCATTTTAAAATAATAACTTATATTAGTGTTTTTCACATTTTTCACATGACAGCTGTCTTAACTTGGGTCCTTAGAAACAAAACCTGAGCTAGGGATTTTGTGCAAGGGATGTATGGCAGAGAGACATGATCTCAGAAGGAACCTGCATGGGAACAAAGAGCAAGATGGACAGGGGAAAAGTCAGGCATGGATATAGGCTCCAGTGGACTCTAGATTGGCTTCATCTGGCTTGAAAGTTCTGAAACACAAAGTGTACCATGTAGCTGCTCCCTTTGAAGTCAGGTGCCCATCTTTTCTACTCACATATTGGTCAATCATCATCGTTTCCTGGAGGGAGGGGAAAACCTCCAGGCATTTCCAGGGGGCTCCCCAGAGGGCAGTTCTCCTGCAAAGGGCATCACTGCAAACTATTAGCAGCCAACAGTCAAAGCAACTGGAAGACAGGTGCACCATTGCTCAATGGGGTCTGAGTGGGAATGCACAGCACCACCACAGCCCATTATATGTAGGTAATTACTTTGCATTGTAACTTATACAACATAGATACACAAATAGAGCTATATACTAAAAAAAAAAAAAGAAGAAGAAGTTTCCCAAATAATGCTTATTTATCTACCTGTGGGTCGATGTGAATAATTTAAATGATTTTTATTTTATTCTAGTCTATTTTAATTCATAAAAAAATCAGTAGTCATGGCTCACTATTAGGTGGCAACCTGCAGTTTGTAAAAGCTTGATTTGTAGCTAAATACTCTTTAAAAGCCAATCATTTTTAAGTGATGTAATTAGATTTATAGTGATACTTTAAAAAAATTTTTTTAATGTTTATTTATTTTTGAGAGCTGGAGAGACAGAGCATGAGTGGGGGTGGGGCAGAGAGAGAGAGGAAGACACAGAATCCGAAGCAAGCTCCAGGCTCTGAGCTGTCAGCACAGAGCCCAACGCTTGACTCAAACTCATGAACCGTGAGATCATGGCCTGAGCAGAATTTGGATGCTTAACTGATTGAGCCACCCAGGTGCCCCTATAATGATACTTCTAATGTCACATAACTGGAGTGATGATATAATTGATCAACCAAATTGGAACCCTTTTATTTGCAATTATGCCAGAACAGCAGGCATTTACCAGGCCTGTCTGAAAAAATAAAAAATAAAAAACCCAAAAAACCCAGCATTCATATTCATGCTATTAAAAGCTACTAGAAGTATTTTTTTTTAGTGAGTGTCTATGGACTACTTATTGTATACATTGAGCTGACAAGAGGATGTGAAACAAAATGGAAAGTATCTTCCTTTGGGGAAACAGACATGAATCAAATAGTCACATAAGCAGAGGAAAACCAGCAACTATGTTATCAAGGAGTTGGTTTCCATGAAGGGGGTTTGACAGAATCAGGGAAAGTTTCCCAGAGGAAGTGATACATGAATCTCACTGAGATTCAAAGAACAGATAAAGATGTAACCAGATAAAAAAGGTCAGGAAGGACCATTCCACTCTGAAGCAACAGCATATGCAAAGGCCTAGTGGCAGTAAAAAGCAAGGTGGGCATGAGTGACTAGAAGGTGTACCCTGTCATTTATTTTATCTGTCGGTCTTCATTTTATTTCTTTCATCCAATAGCAGTGTTCTAGTACATAGGATATATCAGGGAATATGACAGATAGGTTCCCTGTTCCCTTTGGGTTTATATGTTGGAGTGTGGATATGCAGGTGGTCAATAGGTAATAAAAGAGAAAAGAAATAACTGATGTAATTTCATATAGTGACAAGAGCCAGGAAGAAAATAAAATAGTGCCATATAATGGAAAGTGACTGTGTGGTCAGGGAAGAGTGTGCCAGAAAGGGGGCATTTGAACTGGGACAGAATGACAAGGAGGGACCAGGCAAATATTGATGCAGAACATTCTAAGCAATAAAAACAGCCAGTTCAACATCCCTGGGATGAGAATGAGCGTGGTGAGTTTCAGGAACTGAAACAAGAGTTTTTTAAACACTTAGACATTCAGAGAAAAGAGGAGAGATGGGGGTCAGTCATGCAGGGTCTTCAGGCAATTTTGAGGACTTTGGAGTATACTCCAAGTGTATTGTGAAGTCATGCAAGAGTTTTAGGAGGGAAGTGGCAGGGTGAAATTTGTGTTGTCAAAGTTGACTGATTGCTGTGAGAGGAATGGGTGGTAGAGGCAAAGAGTAGAACCCAAGAGGCTTGTTAGGAGGCAAGAGATCACAGGGGCTTGGACTAGGGTGGTAGCATGGAAGATGGAGAGAACTGGATGAATCATGATATATTTTGAAGGTAGAACAAACTGGATGTCGTGGAAGGAACAAAATCAAGAATACACTCTTATTTTGCTGGGTCAGATCACCTAGAATGTTTTGCATCTTAGGGAGCAAAAGAGAAAGCAGGATTCTGGTGCTAATGAATAAAAACAGTGGGAGTATTTCAAGAAGGAAAGAGATTGAACTCTTTTGCGAGCTACTGAGTGACCATTGGAATTAGCAACAGACAATGATCTTCAACATTGGAACGGTCTGTTTCAGTGGAGTGTTGGTGACAAAATGATGACTGGAGGTTTCACTCCTCCCTAAGACTAGAGATGACATTGTATTTTTAGAACTTTCTTGTTGTGGTAAAAAAAATTCATAATTTACTATCTTATTTTAAGTGTACAGTACAGTAGTCTTAGATCTCTAGAACTTTTACATCTTGCAGAATTGAAACTTTATATCCATTGAAAAACATCTCCCCCTTTTGTCCCTCTCCCAACCCTTGGTACCAACCATTCTACCTTCTAAGAGTTTGACTATTTTCAGTATTCATATAAATGTGGAATCATGAAGTATTTATTATTTGTGATTGGCTTTATTTCACTTAGCATAATGTCCTCAAGGTTCATCTACGTTGTAGCATGTGATAGGGTTTCTTTCTTTTTAAAGAAATATTCCATTGAATAATATTCCATGATATGTGTAAACCACCTTTATCTCCCTTAACCATTCATCTGTTTATGGACATTTAGGTTGCTTCCATCTCTTGCCTATTTTAAATAATTTTCTTTTGAATATGGGTGTGCAAATATCTCTTCAAGATCCTGTTTTCAATTCTTTTGGATAGATACCCAGATGTGTGATTGCTGGATTATATGGTATTTTAAATTTTTTGAGGACCACCATACTGTTTCCATAGTGGCTGTACCATTTTATATTCCTACCAACAGTGCAGAAGTGTTCTAATTTCTCCACATCCTTACTGATTCCTTGCTAGTAATCAGGTCTGTTAATTTTTGGTCAGTTGTATGTTTCTATGAATTTATCCATTTATTATAAGTTGTCAAATTTGTTGGTGTATTTGTTGGTGTATGTTGTACTTAATAGTCTCTTATGATCCACTGTATTTTTGTGGTATCAGTTGTAAATCTCTTTCATATTTTTGATTTTATTTATTTGAACATTCTCTCTTTTTTTCTTGTTGAGGCTAGCTAAAGGTTGGTTAGTTATATTTATCTTTTCAAAGAAACAGCTTTTAGTTTCATCGATCTTTTCTATTGTCTTTATAGTCTCTGTTACAGTTATTTCTGCTCTAATCTTTGTTATTTCTTCCCTGTACTAATTTGGGAATGTTGTTTGTTCTTCTTTTTCTAGTACCTTGAGGTGTAAAGTTAGGTTGTTTATTTGAGACTTCTCTTGTTTTTTGAGATAGGTATTTATTGCTATGAACTTCGCTCTTAGAACTGCTTTGGCTGCTTTCCATTAATTTGGTATGTTACATTTTCATTTTCATTTGTCTCAAAGTTTTTTTTTTTTTAACTTCTCTTGATTTCTTTCTCAGCCTACTGTTCACTGGCATGTTAAACTTCCACATATTTGTGAATTTTTTTTTTTTTTTTGGTTTTCTTCATGTAATTAATTTATAGTTTTATACAATTGTGTTTGGAAAAATGCTTGATATGACTTCAGTCCTTTTAAATTTATTAAAACTTGTTTTGTGGCTTAACATATGATCTATCTTGGAAAATGTTCCATGTGCACTTGAGAAGAATGTGTATTCTATTGCTTTTGGATAGAATGTTCTGTAAATATCTGTTAAATCTATGGTCTAACATGTCATTTAAGGCCAAAGTTTGCTTATTGATTTTCTGTAAGGATGATCTATCCATTGATGTAAGTGGGATATTATTCTATTATTATTTTACTGCTGTCTCTTTGTCCCTTTAGGTCTGTTAATATTGGCTTTATATATTCAGGTGCTTATATGTTGGGTGCATAAATATTTTAAAATGTTATATCCTCTTATTGGACTGATCCCTGTGTTATTATGTTACACCCTTCTTTGTCTCTTATTACAATCCTTATTTTAAAGTCTATTTTGTCTGATGTAAGTATAGCTACTCTTTCTTTTGGTTTCCATTTGCATGGAATATCTTTTTCCATCCCTTCACTTTCAGTCTGTGTGTGCTTACACCTAAAGTATGTCTCTTGTATGCAGTGAATATAGGACTCATTCTTTGGGTTATTATTTTTATTAAAAATTTTTTTTACATTTATTTATTTATTTATTTTTATTTTTTATTTTTTTTAAATTTACATCCAAATTAGTTAGCATATAGTGAAACAATGATTTCAGGAGTGGATTCCTCAATGCCCCTTACCCATTTAGCCCATCCCCACTCCCACAACCCCTCTAGTAACCCTCAGTTTGTTCTC